>NW_027671170.1:0-693666 GCF_964165515.1 Mesoplodon bidens
ATGTTAAATGACCCTGACATCACAATGTTCCATAACCCCTGCCATCAAAATGTTCCATGTCCCTTTTCATCATATGGCTCCAGGACCCTGTCATCACAATGCTCCCTGCCATTCTCATTACAATGCACAACACCCTTGTCATCAAAATGCTCCATGACCTTTGTCATCACAAAGAACTATGACCCTTGGCATCACAATGCTCCATGTCATTGTCATCACGATGCTCCATGAACGCTCTCATCACATTGCTCCATGCCCTTGTCATCACAAAGCTCCATGACACATGTCATCAGAATGCTCCATGGCCTTCTCATCACAATACTCCACGCCCTTGCCATCACAATGCTCCTTGACCCCTGTCATAACAATGCTCCATGACCACTGCCATCACGATGGTCCATGGCCTTGTCATCACAAGGCTCCATGACGATTCTCATCACAATGCTCCATGCCCCTTTTCATCTCAATGATCCATGAACCCTGTCATCACCATTCACCATGCCCATCATCATAATACTTCATGCTATTGTCATCACAATGAAATCAAAATGCTCCATGACCTCTGTCATAACAATATTCCAAACCCTTGTGATCACAGTATTCCATTACACTTGTCATCACAATGCCCCGTGACACTCGTCATCACAATTATCCATGGCCTTCTCATCACAATGCTTCATGACCTTTGTCATCACAATGCTCAATACACTTGTCGTCAAAATGCTCCCTGACACTTGTTGTCTGTATGCTCCTTGAATCCTGTCATGACAAGGCTCCATGCCTTTTTCATCACAATGATCCATGCCCTTTTCATCACAATGCTCCAAGACCCTTGTAATCACAATGCTCCATGCCCTTGCCATCACAAAGCTCAATGATGCATGTCATTAGAATGCTCCTTGGCCTTCTCCTCACAATGCTCCAGGCCCATGTCATCACAATGTTTCAAGACCCCTGTAATCACAATGGTTCATGTCCCTTTTCATCAGTATGCTCCATGATATTTGTCATCACAGGCTCCATGGTTTTCTCATCACAATGCACCAGGATCTTGTCATCACAATGCTTCATGACCTTGTCATGAAAATTCTCAGTGGCCCTTGTCATCATAATGCGCCAAGCCCTAGTCATCACAATGCTCCGTTATATTTGTCATCGCAATCCTCCATTACATTTGGCATCACAATGCTCCCTGCCATTCTTTTCGCAATGGACCATGCCATATGTCATCACAATGCTCCCTGACAAGTCTCCTCAAAATACACCATGAAATTCTCATCACAATGCACCTTGCCCTTGTCATCACAAGGCTCCATGACCCCTGTCATCACAATGCTCCGTGACTCCAGTCATCACAATGCTTCATAACATTTGTCATCACAATGGTCCATGCCCGCATCATCACAAGGATCTGTGACCTTTGTAACCACAATGCTCCATGAACTTTTCATCACAATGCTCCGTGACCCTTGTCATCACAATGTTCCTTGCCTTTGTCAGAAAAATGCTCCATGACCCTTGTCATCACAATGTGCCACACACTTTTCATCACAGCGGTCCACAAATTTGTCATCGCAATGCTCCATAAACCTTGTAATCACAATGCTCCTTGCCCTTCTCATCACAATGCTCCATTACCCCTATCATAACAATGATCCATGATCCCTGCCATCACAATGTTCCATGGCCTTGTCATCACAAGGCTCCATGACACTTGTCATTACAATTCTCAAGATCCCTGTAATCACAATGCTCCATGCACTTGTCACCACAAAGCTCCATGACACATGTCATCAGAAAGTTCCATGTCCTTCTCATCAAAATGATCCATGCCCTTGTCATCACAGTGCTCCATGAACCCTGTAATCACAATGATCCATGCCCCTTTTCATCAGAATGCTCCATGAGACTTGTCATCACAAGGCTCCATGGTTTTCTCATCAGAATGCTCCAGGACGTTGTCATCACAATGATTCACGACCTTGCCATGAAAATTCTCATTTGCCCTTGTCATCATAATGCTCAAAGGCCTAGTCATCACAATGCTCCATTATATTTGTCATCACAATCCTCCATTACATTTGGCATCACAATGCTCCCTGCCATTGCCATCGCAATGGACCATGACATATGTCCTCACAATGCTCCCAGACACCTGTCTTCACAGTACTCCATAACCTTCTCATCACAATGCTCCATGCCCTAGTCATCAAAATTCAACATGTCCACTGTCATCACGGTAATCTATGAAACTTGTCAGACCAATGCTCCATGCCACTGTCATCAGAATGCTCCATGCCCTTGTCATCACATTGCTCCATGACCCCTGTCATCACAATGCTCGGTAACTCCAGGCATCACAATGCTTCATAACATTTGTCATCACAGTGATCCTTGCCCACGTCATCACAAAGCTCCATTACACATGTCATCAGTATTCTCCATGGCCTTCTCATCACAGTGCTCCACGCCCTTGCCATCACAATGCTCCAAGGACCCGGTAATCACAATGCTCCATGCCCCTTTTCATCTCAATGATCCATGAACCCTGTCATCACAATGCACCATGCCCATCATCATAATGCTTCATGCTATTGTCATCACAATGAAATCAAAATGCTCCATGAGCTCTGTCAAAACAATGCTCCATACACTTGTGATCAGAATTTTCCATAACACTTGTCATCACAATGCCCCTTGACGCTCGTCATCACAGTTATCCATGGTCTTCTCATCACAATGCTCCATGCCCTTTGTCATCACAGTGCTCAATACACTTGTCATCAAAATGCTCCGTGACACCTGTTGTCTGTATGCTCCTTGAAACCTGTCATGACAAGGCTCCATGCCTTTTCCATCACAATGATCCATGCCCTTTTCATCACAATGCTACAAGACCCCTGTAATCACAATGCTCCATGCCCTTGTCATCACAAAGCTCAATGACGCATGTCATTAGAATGCTCCTTGGCCTTCTCCTAACAATGCTCCATGCCCTTGTCATCACAATGTTCCAAGACCCCTGTAATTACAATGGTCCATGTCCATTTTCATCACTATGCTCCATGACATTTGTCATCACAAGTCTCCATGGTTTTCTCATCACAATGCTCCAGGACCTTGTCATCACAATGCTTCATCACCTTGTCATGAAAATTCTCAATGGCCCTTGTCATCATAATGCTCCAAGCCCTAGTCATCACAATGGTCCATAATCTTTGTCATCACAATCCTCCATTACATTTGGCATCACAATGCTACCTGCCATTGTCATCGCAATGGACCATGCCATATGTCATCACAATGCTCCCTGACAACTTTCTTCAAAATACTCCATGAAATTCTCATCACAATGCTCCATGCCCCTGTCATCACAATGCTCCATTCCCTTGTCATCACAATGCTCCATGACCCCTCTCATCACAGTGCTCCGTGACTCCAGTCATCACAATGCTTCATAACATTTGTCATCACTGTGATACTTGCCCGCATCATCACAAGGCTATTTGACCTTTGTAACCACAATGCTCCATGAACATTTCATCACAATGCTCCGTGACCCTTGTCTTCACAATGCTCCAAGCATTTGTCAGAAAAATGCTCCATGACTCTTGTCATTACAATGTGCCAAGCGCTTTTCATCACAATGATCCATAAATTTGTCATCGCAATGGTCCATATACATTGTAATCAAAATTCTCCATGCCCCTGTCATCACGATGCTCCAATACCTCTGTCATGACAATGCTCCATGACCCCTGCCATCACAATGTTCCACGGGCTTGTCATCACAAGGCTCCATGAAACCTGTCATCACAATGCTCCAAGTCCCCTGTAATCACAATGCTCCATGCCCTTGTCATCACAAAGTTCCATGACACATGTCATCAGAATGTTCCATGACCTTCTCATCAAAATGCTCCATGCCCTTCTCATCACAGTTCTCCAAGACCCCTGTAATCACAATGCTCCATGCCCAATTTCATCTCAATGCTCCATGATACCTGTCATCACAATGCATCTTGCCATCATCATAACACTTCAGGCTATTGTCAGCACAATGAAACCAAAATTCTACATGACCTCTGCCATCTCAATGCTCCATGACCCCTGTCATCACAATACACCATGAAAATTATCAGCACAATGCACCATGACCCTTTTCATCACAATGATCCATGCCTTTGTCATCCCAAAGCTCCATGACCCATGTATTCACAATGCTCCGTGACGATTGTCATCACAGTGCTCCATGACACCAGTCATCACAATGCTCCATGCCTTTGTCAGCAAAATGTTACATGACCTTGTCATTACAATGCTTTATGCGCTTGTCATCACAATACTCCATTACCATTGTCATCACAATACTCCATGAACCTTGGGATCACATTGCTTCATGCTCTTGTCATCACAATGCTACATGCTACTTAAAATCAAAATGATGCATCACCTCAGTCAACACAATGCTCCAGACCGTTGTGATCACAAAGTTCCATAACACTTGTCATCACAACGCTCCATGATGCCTGTCATCACAATACTCCATGCCCTTTTCATCATAATGCTCCATGATCTTTGTCATAACAATTCTAAATACACTTATCATCACAATGCTCCCTGACACTTGTCGTCAGAATGCTCCTTGAACCCTGTCACGAAAAGGCTCCTGCCTTTTTCATCACAATGCCCCATGCCATTTTCATCAAAATGCTCCATGCCATTGTCATCAAAATACTCCACAAGCTTGCCATCCAAATGCTCCATGACCATTGTCATCACAATTCTCCACGCACTTGTCAGCACAGTGCTCCATGACCCTTGTCATCAGAATGCTCCAAGCCATTGTCATCACAATGCTCCATTACCTGTGTCATCAGAATCCTCCATGACACTTGTCATCACAATGTTCCATGCCATTGTCATCACAATGGGCCATTACATATGTCATCACAATGCTCCCAGACAACTGCCTTCTCCATAATGCATGACCTGGTCATCACAATGCTCGATGCCCTTGTCATCACAATGCGCCATTCCAACTGTCATCACAATAATCCATGAAACTTATTAGACAAAAGCTCCATGCCATTGCCATCACAATGCTACATGCCCTTGTTATCACAATGCTCCATGACCCCGTCATCACAATGCTCCATGACTCCAGTCATCACAAGGCTTCATGACCTTTGACATCACAATGGCCCATGCCCTCATCATCAACAGTCTCTGTGACCCTTTTAACCACAATGCTCCATGAACTTTTCATCACAATGCTCTTTGACCCTTGTCATCACAATGCTCTATGCCTTTCTCAGCACAATGTTCCATGACCCTTGTAATCACAGTGCTCCATTCGCTTTTCAGCACAGTGATCCACGACACATGTCATCACAATGCACCATTCGCTTGTCATCACAGTGCTCCTCAATCTTGTCATCACAGTGCTACATAAAGCTTGTCATCACAATGCTCCATGCACTTCTCATCAAAATGCTCTCTCCCCACTGATATCACAATCTTACATCACTATTCGTCACAATACTCCCTCACACCTCTCATCACAATATTCCATGACTCCTATCATCACAGTGCTACATGCATTATCATCACAATGTTCAATGACCCCTGACATCACAATGATCCATAACCCCTGTCATCAAAATGCTCCATGACCCGTTTCATTAAAATGCACCATGACCCCTGACATCACAATGTTCCATAACCCCTACCATCAATAAGTTGCATGAACCTTTTCATCAAATTGCTCCGTGACCCTGTCATCACAATGCTCCCTAACCTTCTCATCGCAGTGCAAAACACCCTTGTTATCAAATTGCTCCATGACCATTGTCATCACAAAGATCCATGACCCTTGGCATAGCAATGCTCCATGTCATTGTCATTATGATGCTCCATGAACGCTCTCATCACATTGCTCCAGGCCCTTGTCATCACAAAGCTCCATGACACATGTCATCAGAATGCTACATGGCCATCTCATCACAGTGTTCCATGGCCTTGCCATCAGAATGCTCCATTACACCTGTCATAACAATGTTCCATGATACCTGCCATCACGTTGTTCCATGGCCTTGTCATCACAAGGCTCCATGACCCTTCTTATCACAAGCTCTAAGGCCCCTGTAGTCACAACGCTACATGCCCATTTTCATCTCAATGACCCATGAACCCTGTCATCACAATGCACCATGCCCATCATCATAATGCTTCATGCTACTGTCATCACAATGATTTCAAAATGCTTCAGGACCTCTGGCATAACAATGCTCCAAACCCTTGTGATCACAATATTCCATAACACTTGCCATCACAATGCCACATGACGCTCGTCATCACAATTATCCATGGTCTTCTCATTACAATGCTCCATGACCTTTGTCATCACAATTCTCATTACACTTGTCCTCAAAATGCTCCCAGACACTTGTTGTCTGTATGCTAATAGAACGCTGTCATGACAAGGCTCCATGCCTTTTTCATCACAATGTTCCATGCCCTTTTCATCACAATGCTCCAAGATCCCTGTAATCACAATGCTCCATGCCCTTGTCATCACAAATCTCAATGATGCATGTCATTAGAACGCTCGTTGGCCTTCTCCTCACAATGCTCCATGCCCTTGTCATCACAATGTTCCAAGACCCCTGTAATCACAATGGTCCATGAACCTTTTCATCAGTATGCTCCATGAGAACAGTCATCACAAGGCTCCATGGATTTCTTATCACAATGCTCCAGGACCTTGTCATCACAATGCTTCATGACATTGTCATGAAAATTCTCAATGTCCCTTGTCATCATAATGTTCCAACCATAGTCATCACAATGGTCCATTATATTTCTCAACACAATCCTCCATTACATTTGGCATCACAATGTTCCCTGCCATTGTCATCGCAATGGACCATGACATATGTCATCACAATGCTTCCTGACACCCTTTTCAATATACTCCATGAAATTCTAATCACAATGCTCCATGCCCCTTTCATCACAATGCTCCTTTCCCTTGTCATCACAATGCTCCATGACGCATGTCATCAGAAAGTTCCATGTCCTTCTCATCACAATTCTCCACAGTGTTGCCATCACAACGCTCCATTCCCTGGTCATCACAATGCTCCATGTTCCCTGTTATCACAATTCCCCACATCCTTGGCCTCACTATGTTCCATGACACTTCTCATCACAGTGTTACATGCTTTGTCAGCACAATAATCCACAAGCATGTCATCAGCATGCTCCATGCCCCTTGTCATCACAATTCTCCAAGTGCTTGTCATCACAATGCTCCATGACAGTTCTCATCACAATGTTACATGCTTTTGTCGTCACAGTTCTCCATGCACAAGTCATCGAAATGTCCCATGACCACTGAAATAGCAAGCTCCATGCCTTTGTCATCACAATTCTTCACGACCTTTTCATCAAAATTCTCAATGGCCATTGTCATCACAATGCTCCATGACCCTTGTCATCACAATGCTCCATGCCCTTGTCATCACAAAGCTCAATGACGCATGCCATCAGAATGCTCCTTGGTCTTCTCCTCACGATGATCCATGCCCTTGTCATCACAATGTTCCAAGACCCGTGTATTCTCAATGCTCCATGCCCCTTTTCATCAGTATGCTCCATGAGACTTGTCATCACAAGGCTCCATGGTTTTGTCATCACAATGCTCCAGGACCTTGTCATCACAATGCACCATGCACACTGTCATCACAGTAATCTATGAAACTTGTCAGACCAATGCTCCATGCCCCTGTCAACACAATGCCCCATGCCCTTGGCATCACAATGCTCCATGAACACTGTCATCACAATGCTCCGTGACTCCAATCATCACAATTCTTCATAACGTTTGTCATCACAATGGTCCATGCCCGCATCATCACAAGGCTCTCTGACCTTTGTAAACACAATTCTCCATGAACATTTCATCACAATTCTCTGTGACACTTGTCATCACAATGCTCCATGTCTTTGTCAGAACAATGCTCCATGACCATTGTCATCACAATGTGCCACACGCATTTCATCACAACGGTCCACAACCTTGTCATTGCAGTGCTCCATAAACCTTGTAATCACAGTGGTCCATGCACTTCTCATCAAAATGCTTTCTTAACAGGGATACCACAGTGTTCCATCACTAGTCATCACAATACTCCTTCACCCCTGTAATCACAGTGTTCCATGACCCTGTCATCACAATGCTACATCCCCTTATCATCACAATGTTCCATGACCCCAGACATCACTCTATTCCATAACCCCTGTCATTAAAATGCTCCATGACCCTTTTCATCCCAAAGCTCCATGACCCCTGACGTCACAATGTTCTATAACCCCTGCCATCAAAAGGTTCCATTACAGTTTTTATCAAATTGCTGCATGATTCGGTCATCAAAATGCTCCCTGCACTTCTCATCACAATGCACCATGCCCTTGTCATCAAAATGCTCCATGAGTTGTCATCACAAAGCTCCATGACCCTTGGCATCACAGTGTTCCATGTCATTGTCATCACAATGCTCCATGAACCCTCTCATCACATTGCTCCATGCCCTTGTCATCACAAAGCTACATGACACTTCTCATCACAATGCTCGATGCCCTTCTCATCACAATGCTCCATGCCCTTTTCATTACAGTCCTGCATGACCAATGTATCACAGTGTTCCGTACCCTTGTCATCACAATGCTCCATGCCCACTCTCATCACAATAATCCATGAAACATTTCAGACCAATATTCCATGCCCTTCTCATCACAATGCTCCATTACCTCTGTCATAACACTGCACCATGACCCCTGCCATCACAATTTTCCACGGCCTAGTCATCACAAGGTTCCATGACACTTGTCATCACAATGCTGAAGACCACTGTAATCACAATGCTCCATGCCCATATCATCGCACAGCTCCATGATGCATGTCATCAGAATGTTCCATGGCTTTCTCATCACAATGCTCCATGCTCTTGTCATCAGAATGCGCCAAGACCCCTGTAATCACAATGCTCCATGTCCCTTTTCATCTCTATGCTCCATGAAACCTGTCATCACAATGCAGCATGCCCATCATCATAATGCTTCATGCTATTGTCATCACAATGAAATCAAAATGCTCCATGACCTCTGACATAACAATGCTCCAAATCCTTGTGATCACAATATTCCATAACAATTGCTATGACAATGCCCCATGATGGTCGCCATCACAGTTATCCATGGTCTTCTCATCACAATGCTCCATGAAATTTGTCATCATAATGCTCAATACACTTGTCATCAAAATGTTCCCTGACACTAGTTGTCTGTATGCTCCTTGCACGCTGTCATGACAAGTATCCATTCATTTTTCATCAAAATGATCCATGCCATTTTCATCACAATGCTCCAAGACCACTGTAATCACAACGCTCCATGCCCTTGTCATAACAAAGCTCAATGACGCATGTCATCAGAATGCTCCTTGGCCTTCTCCTCACAATGATGCATGACCTTGTCCTCACAAAGTGCCAAGACCCCTGTAATCACAATGCTGCATGCCGCTTTTCATCACTATGCTCCATGAGAATTGCATCACAAGGCTCCATGATTTTCTCATCACAGTGTTCCAGGACCTTGTCATCCCAATGCTTCACGACCTTGTCATGTAAGTTCTCAATGGCCCTTGTCATCATAATGCTACAAGCCCTAGTCATCACAATGCTCCATTATATTTGTCATCACAATCCTCCATTAAATTTGGCATCACAATACTCCCTGCCATTGTCATCGCAATGGACCATGACATATGTCATCACAATGCTCCCTGACACCTGTCTTCTCCATACTCCATGACCTTCTCTTCACAATGATCCATGCCCTTGCCATGACAATGCTCCATGACTTGTCATCACAAAGCTCCATGACCCATGACCCATGTATCACACTGTTCTGTGCCATAATCATCACAATGCTCCATGAAATATTTCAGAGCAATGCTCCATGCCATTCTCATCATAATGCTCCATTACCCCTGTCATAACAATGGTCCATGACCCCTGCCATCACAATGTTACACGGCCTTGTCATCACAAGGCTCCATGACACTTGTCATCACAATGATCAAGACCCCTGTAATCTCAATGCTCCATGCCCTTGTCATCACAAACCTCAATGACGCATGTCATCAGAATGTTCCATGGCCTTCACATCACAATGCTCCATGTCCTTGTCATCACAATGCTCCAAGACCCCTGTAATCACAATATGCCTTGCCCCTTTTCATCTCAATGCTCCATGAACCCTGTCATCACAATGCATCATGCCCAATATCATAATGCTTCATGCTATTATCATCACAATGAAATCAAAATGCTCCATGACCTCTGTCATCATAATGCTCCGAACCCTTGTGATCACAGTGTTCCATAACACTTATCATAACAACACCCCATGATGCTCATCCTCACCATTATCCATGGTGTTCTCATCACAATGCTCCATGACCTTTGTCATCACAGTGCTCAATACACTTGTCATCACAATGCTCCCTGACACTAGTCGTCAGTATGCTCCTTGAACCCTGTCATGACAAGGCTCCATGCCATTTTCATCACAATGATCCATGCCCTTGACATCACAAAGCTCCAAAACCGCTGTAATCACAATGCTCCATGCCCCTTTTCAACCAAATTCTCCATGAGATTTCTCATCAGAAGTCTCCATGGTCTTCTCATCACAATGCTCCAGGACCTTGTCATCACCATGCTTCATTCCCTTGTCATAGCAATGCTCCATGACCACTGTCATCTCAATACTCCATGAATATTTTCAGCCAAATGCTCCATGACCTTATCATCACTATTCTCCATGACCACAGTCATCACAACAGTCCATTACACCTGACAACACAATGATCAGGTACACTTGTCATCCCAAATCTCCATTCACTTGACATCATAATGCTCCATGACCCCTGCCATCACAATGTTCAACGGCCTTGTCATCACAAGGCTACATGACAGTTGTCATCACAATGCTTAACACACCTGTAATCACATTGCTCCATGCCCTTGTCAACCCAATGCTCCATGACCCCTGTATTCACAGTGCTCCATGAGCTTGGCATCACAGTGCTCCGTGACACCTGTCATCACAATGTCCCATGCCTTTGTCAGCAAAATGCTATATGACCATGTCATTACAATGCTCTATGTGCTTGTCATCAAAATACTCCATTACCATTGTCATCACAATCCTCCATGAACCATGGGATCACATTGATTCATGTCTTGTCATCACAATGCTCCATGCTCCTTGAAATCAAAATGATCCATGACCTCTGTCATCACAATGCTCCAAATCCTTGTGATCACTGTGTTCCATAACACTTGTCATCACAACGCTCCCTGATGCCTGTCATCACAATACTCCATGCCCTTACCATCACAATGCTCCATGACCTTTGTCATCACAATTCTCAATACACTTGTCATCACAAT
Organism: Mesoplodon bidens; assembly: GCF_964165515.1. Classification (NCBI taxonomy): domain Eukaryota; kingdom Metazoa; phylum Chordata; class Mammalia; order Artiodactyla; family Ziphiidae; genus Mesoplodon; species Mesoplodon bidens. The sequence goes on from NW_027671170.1 coordinate 11,523, forward strand.
GCTCCCTGACACTTATCGTCAGAATGCTCCTTGAACCCTGTCACAAAAAGGCTCCATGCCTTTTTCATCACAATGCACCATGCAGTTTTCATCACAATGCTCCATGCCATTGTCATCAAAATACTCCACAAGCTTTTCATCAGAATGTTCCATGACACTTGTCATCAAAAATCTCAATGCACATGTCAGCACAATGCTCCCTGACCCTTGTCATCACAATGCTCCAAGCAATTGTCATGACAATGCTACATTACCTTTGTCATCAGAATCCTCCATGACACTAGACATCGCAATGCTCCATGCTATTGTCATCACAATGGGCCATTACATATGTCATCACAATGCTCCCTGACACCTCTCTTCACAATACTGCATGACCTGGTCATCACAATGCTCCATGCCCTTGTCATCACAATGCGTCATTCAAACTGTCATCGCAATAATCCATGAAACTTATTAGACAATGTTCCATGCCCTTGTATCACAATGCTCCATGACCCCTGTCATCACAATGCTCCGTGACACCAGTCATCACAATGCTTCATGACCTTTGTCAAAACAATGGTCCATGTCCTCGTCATCAACAGTCTCTGTGACCTTTTTAACCACAATGCTTCATGAACTTTTCATCACAATGCTCTTTGACCCTTGTCATCAAAATGCTCTATGCCTTTCTCAACCCAATGCTCCAAGACCCTTGTCATCACAATGCTCCAGGCGTTTGTCAGCACAGTGCTCCATGACACATGTTATCACAATGCACCATGCGCTTGTCTCACAGTGATCCAGAGTCTTGACATCACAATGCTCCATAAAACTTGTCATCACAATTCTCCATGCACTTTTCATCAAAATGCTCTCTCAACACTGATATCACAATGCTACATCAATATTTGTCACAATACTCCCTCAACCCTGTCATCACAATGCTCCATGTCTTTGTCAGCAAAATGCTACATGACCTTGTCATTACAATGCTCTATGCGCTTGTCATCACAGTAATCCAATACTATTTTCATCACAATCCTCCATGAACTTTGGGATCACATTGCTTCATCCCCTTGTCATCACAATGCTCCATGCTCCTTGCAATCAAAATGATCAATGACCTCTCTCATCACAATTTTCAAAACTCTTGTGATCACTGTGTTCCATAACACTTGTCATCACAACGCTCCATGCTGCCTGTCATCACAATACTCCATGCCCTTGTCATGACAATGCTCCATGACCTTTGTCATTGCAAAGCTCCAATCCATTGTCATCACAATGCTCCATTACCATTGTCATCAGAATCCTCCATGACACTTGGCATCACAATGCTCCATGCCATTGATGTCATCGGGCCATTACATATGTCATCACAATGCTCCCTGACAACTGCCTTCACAATAATGCATGACCTGGTCATCACAAAGCTCCATGCCCTTGTGATCAAAATGCGCCTTTCCAAATGTCATCGCTATAATCCATGAAACTTATTAGACCAATGCACCATACCATTGTCATCACAATGCTTCATGCCCTTGTTATCACAATGCTCCATGACACCTGTCATCACAATGCTCCGTTACTCCAGTCATCACAAAGTTTCATGACCTTTGTCATCACAATGGTCCATGCCCCCGTCATCAACAGTCTCTGTGACCTTTTAAACCACAGTGCTCCATGAACTTTTCATCACAATGCTCTTTGACCCTTGTCATCACAATGCTCTATGCATTTCTCAGCACAATGGTACATGCCTTTGTCAGAAAAATGCTCCATGACCCTTGTCATCACAATGTGCAACACGCTTTTCATTACAACGGTTCTCAAATTTGTCATCACAGTGCTCCATAAAGCTTGTAATCACAATGATCCTTGCCCTTTTCATCACAATGCTCCATTACATCTGTAATAACAATGCTCCATGATCCCTGCCATCAAAATGCTCAATGGCATTGTCAACAGAAGGCTCGATGACACTTCTCCTCACAATGCTCCAAGACCCTAGTAATCACAATGCTCCATGCCCTTGTCATCACAAATCTCCAAGACCCCTGAAATCACAATGCTCCATGCCCCTTTTCATCAGAATTCTCCATGAGACTTCTCATCACAAGTCTTCATGGTCTTCTCATCACAAGGCTCCAAGACCTTGTCATCAGCATGCTCCGTTCCCTTGTCATCTAGAGTGTTCCTTGACCGCTGACATCACAATACTCCATGAATATTTTCAGCACAATGCTCCATGACCTTCTCATCACAATGCTCCATGACCAATATCATCACAATGCTCCATGACATCTGTCATCACAACACTCCATTACACCTGAAAACACAATGATCCGGGACTCTTGTCACCACAGTGCTGAATTTCCTAGTCATCACAATGCTCCATGAACCCTGTCATCACAATACGCCATGAATATATTAAGCCCAATGATCCATGACCCTTGTCATCACAATGATCCATGCCTTTGTCATCCCAATGCTCCATGATCCCTGTATTCACAATGCTCCTTGACGCATGTCATCACAGTGCTCCATGACAACTGTCATCACAATGCTCCATGCATTTGCCAGCAAAATGCGACATGAGCTTGTCATTACAATGCTCTATGCGCTTGTCATCACAATACACCATTACCATTTTCATCACAATCCTCCATGAACCTTGGGATCACATTGCTTCATGCCTTTGTTATCACAATGCTCCATGCTCCTTGAAATCAAAATGATCCATGACCTCTGTCATCACAATGCTCCAAAACCTTGTGATCACAATGATCCAAAACACTTGTCATCACAACGCTCCATGATGCCTGTCATCACAATATTCCATGCCCTTTTCATCACAATCCTCCATGACCTTTGTCATCACAATGCACCATGCCCACTGTCATCACAATAATCTATGAAACTTGTCAGAACAATGCTCCATGCCCCTGTCATCACAGTGTTCCATGCCCTTGTCATCACAAAGCTCCATGACGCATGTCATCAGAATGTTCAATGGACTTCTCATCACATTGCTCCATGCCCTTGTCATCACAATGCTCCAAGACCCCTGTAATCACAATGCTCCATGCCCATTTTCATCTCAGTGCTCCATGAACACTGTCATCACAATGCACCATGACCATCATCATAATGCTTCAGGCTGTTGTCATCACAATGAAATAAAAATGCTCAATGACATGTGTCATCATAATGCTCCAAACCCTTGTGATCACAATGTTCCATAACACTTATCATCACAACACACCTGACGCTCATCATCATGATTATCCATGGCCTTCTCATCACAATGCTCCATGAAATTTGTCATCACAATGCTCAATACACATGTCATCACAATGTTCCCTGACACTTGTTGTCTGTATGCTCCTTGAAACCTGTCATGGAAAGGCTCCATGCCTTTTTCATCACAATGATCCATGCCCTTTTCATCACAATGCTCCAAGACCCCGTTAATCACAATGCTCCATGCCCTTGTCATCACAAAGCTCCATGACGCCTGTCAGCAGAGTGCTCCATGGCCTTTTCGTCACAATGCTCCAAGCCCTTGTTTTCACAATGCTCCAAGACCCCTGTAATCACAGTGCTCCATGCCCCTTTTCATCAGAATGCTCCATGAGACTTAACATCAAAAGTCTCCATGTTCTTCTCATCACAATGCTCCAGGACCTTGTCATCACTATGCTCCATTCCATTGACATCACAATGCTCCATGAAAACTGTCTTCACAATACTCCATGAGCATTTTCAGCCCAATGCTCCATGACCTTCTCATCACAATGCTCCATGACCAATATCATCACAATGCTCCATGACCACTGTCATCACATAACTCCATGACACCTGACAACACAATGATCCGAGAGTCTTGTCATCACAATGTTCCTTTCCCTAGACATCACAATGCTCCATGACCACTCTCATCACAATACTCCATGAACATTTCCAGCCCTATGCTCCATGATATTTGTCATCACAATGATCCATGCCCTTGTCATCCCAATGATCCATGAACCCTGTATTCGCAATGCTCCATGACGCTTGTCATCACAGTGCTCCATGACACCTGTCATCACAATGCTCCATGTCTTTGTCAGCAAAAAGCTACATGACCTTGTCATTACAATGCTCTATGCGCTTGTCATCACAATATGCGATTACCATTGTCATCACAATCATCCATGAACCGTGGGATCACATTGTTTCATGTCCTAGACATCACAATGCTCCATGCTCCTTCAAGTCAAAATGATCCATGACCTCTGTCATCACAATGCTCCAAACCCTTGTGATCACAGTGTTGCGTAACACTTGTCATCACAACGCTCCATGATGCCTGTCATCACAATAATCCATGCCCTTTTCATCACAATGCTCCATGACTTGTCATCACAATTCTCAACACACATGTCATCACAATGCTCCCTGACACTTGTCGTCAGAATGCTCCTTGAACACTGTCACCAAAAGTCTCCATGCCGTTTTCATCACAATGCCCCATGCCGTTTTCATCACAATGCACCATGCCCACTGTATTCACAATAATCTATGAAACTGGTTAGACCAATGTTTCATGCCCCTATCATCACAATGCTCCATGCCCTAGTCATCACAATCCTCCATGACCCCTGTCATCTCAATGCTCCGTGCCTCCAGTCATCACAATGCTACATAACGTTTGCCATCACAGTGGTCCATGCCCGCGTCATCACAAGGCTCTGTGACATTTGGAACCACAATGCTCCATGAAATTTTCATCACAATGCTCCATGACCATTGTCATTACCATGCTCCATGCCTTTGGCAGAAAAATATTCCATGTCCCTTGTCATCACAATGTGCCACACGCTTTTCCTCACAAAGGTCCACAAACTTTTCATTGCAATGCTCGATAAACCTTGTAATCACAATGCTCCATGCATTTCTCATCAAAATGCTCTCTCACAAGAGATATCACAGTGTTACATCACTAGTCGTCACAATACTCCCTCACCGCTGTAATCACAATATTCCATGACCCCTGTCATCACAATGCTACATCCCCATATAATAACAATGATCCCTGACCCCTGACATCACAATGTTCCATAACCCCTGTCATCAAAATGCTCCATGATCCTTTTCAACCCAAAGATCCATTACCCCTGACATCACAATGTTCTATAACCCCTGTCTTCAAAATGTTCCATTGCACTTTTCATCAAATTCCTGCATAACCTTGTCACCAAAATACTCCCTGCCCTTCTCATCACAATGCACCACACACTTGTCATCAAAATGCTCCATGACCTTTGTCATCAGAAAGCTCCATGACCCTTGGCATCACAATGCTCCATGTCATTTTCATCCCAAAGCTCCATGACACTTGTCATCACAATGCTCAATGCCCTTCTCATCACAATGCTCCATGTCCTTGTCATTACAAACTTCATTGACTCATGTATCACAGTGTTCTGTGCCCTTGTCATCACAATGCTCCATGCCCACTCTCATCACAATAATCCATGAAATATTTCAGACCAATGCTCCATGTCCTTCTCATCACAATGCTCCATTACCCCTGTCATAACAATGCTCCATGACTCCTGCCATCACAATGTTCCACGGCGTTGTCATTCACAAGGGTTCATGACACTTGTCATCTCAATGCTCCAAGACCCCTGTAATCAAAATTCTCCATGCCCTTCTCATCACAAAGATCCATGAAGCATGCCAACAGAATGTTCCATGCCCTTGTCATCACAACGCTCCTTGCCTTTTCATCACAATGCTCTCAGACCCTTTTAATCACAATGCTCCATGCCCCTTTTCATCTCAATGCTCCATGAACCCTGTCAACACAATGTACCATGCCCATCATCATAATGCTTCAGGCTATTGTCATCAAAATGAAATCAAAATGCTCGATGACCTCTGTCATCACAATGCTCCAAACTCTTTTGATCACAATGTTCCATAACTCTTATCGTCACAACACCCCATGACGCTCATCATCACAATTATCCATGGTCTTCTCATCAATATGCTCCATAACCCTTGTCATCACAATGCTCTATACACTTGTCATCACAATGCTCCCTGACACTTGTCGTCAGTATGCTCCTTGAACCCTCTCATGACAGGGCTCCATGCCCTTTTCATCACAATTCTCCAAGACCCCTGTAATCGCAGTGCTCCATGCACTTGTCATCAAAAAGCTCCATGAGGCTTATCATCAGAATACTCCATTGCCTCCTCACAATGCTCCATGCCCTTGTCATAACAATGTTCCAAGACTCCTGTAATCACAATGCTCCTTGCCCCTTTTCATCAGAATGCTCCAGGAGACATGTCATCAAAAGTCTCCATGGTCTTCTATTCACAATGCTACATTTCCTTGTCATCACAATGTTTCATGACCCCTGTAGTCACAATACTCCGTGGACATTTTCAGCCCAATGCTCCATGACATTCTCATCACAATGCTCCATGACCACTCTCATCACAACACTCCATGACCACTGACAACACAGTGATACTGGACTCTTGTCATCACAATGCTCAATTCCCTAATCATCACAATGCTCCATGATCCCTGTCATCACTATACTCCATGAACATTTTCAGCCCAATGCTCCATGACGCTTATCATCACAATCATCCATGTGCTTGTCATCCCAATGCTCCATGACCCCTGTATACACAATGCTCAGTGACGCATGTCACCAAAGTGCTGCATGACACCTGTCATCACAGTGCTCCATGCCTTTGTCAGCAAAATGCTACATGACCTTGTCATTACAATGTTCTATGCACTTGTCATCACAAAACTGCATTACCAATTTATCACAATACTCCATGAACTTTGGGATCACATTGCTTCATGCCCTTGTCATCACAATGCTCCATGCTCCTTGAAATCAAAATGATCCATGACTCTGTCATCACAATGCTCCAAAACCTTGTGAGCACAATGTTCCATAACACTTGTCATCACAATGCTCATTGACTCTTGTCGTCAGAATGCTCCTTGAAACCTGTCACTAAAAGGCTCCATGCCTTTTTTATCACAAAGCCCCATGCCATTTTCATCACAGTGCTCCATTCCATTGTCATCAAAATACTCCACAATTTTGTCATCAAAATGCTCCATGACCCGTGTCATCACAATTCTCCATGCACTTGCCAGCACAATGCTCCATGACACTTGTCATCACAATGCTCCAAACCATTGTCATCACAAAGCTTCATTACCTTTGTCATCAGAATCCTCCATGACACTTGGCATCACAATGCTCCATGCCATTGTCATCACAATGGGCCATTACATATGTCATCACAATGCTCCCTGACACCTGTCTTCACAATATAGCATGACGTGGTCTTCACAATGCTCCATGCCCTTGTCATAACAATGCGTCATTCCAACTGTCCTTGCAATAATCCATAAAACTGATTAGACCAATGTTCCATGCCCTTGTCATCACAATGCTCCATGGCGGTGTTATCAAAATGCTCCGTGACTCCAGTCATCACAATGCTTCATGACCTTTGTCATCACAATGGTCCATGCCCTCGTCATCAACAGTCTCTGTGACCTTTTTAACCTCTATGCTCCATGAAATTTTCATCGCAATGCTCTTTGACCCTTGTCATCACAATACTCTATGCCTTTTTCAGCGCAATGCTCCATGACCGTTGTCATCACAATGCTCCATGCACTTGTCAGCACAATGCTCCATGACACGTCATCTCAATGCACCATGCGCTTGTCATCACAGTGCTCCACAATCTTGTCTTCACAATGCTTCATGCACTTCTCATCAATATGCTCTCTCCCCACTGATATCACAATGTTAAATCACTATTCATCACAATACTCCCTCACCCCTGTCATCACAATGTTCCATGACTCCTGTCATCACAATGCTATATGCACATATCATCACAAAGTTCGAAGACCTAAGACAACACAATGTTCCATAACCCCTGTCATCAAAATGCTCCATGACCCTTTTCATCAAAATGCTCCATGCCCTGGTCATCACAATGCTCCATGTCCCTTGTCATCATATTTCTCCATGTCCTTGTCCTCGCAATGCTCCATGACAGTTCTCATCACAATGTTACGTATTTTTGTCATCACAATTCTCCATGCACATGTCATCGCAATGCCCCATGACCCCTGTCATAGCAAGCTCCATGCCTCTGTCATCACAATGCTTCACAACCTTTTCATCAAAATTCTCAATGGCCTTTGTCATCAAAATGCTCCATGACCCTTGTCATCACAATGCACCAAGCCCTTGTCATCACAATGCTCCATTACCTTTGTCATCACAATCCTCAAAAACACATGGCATCACAATGCTCCATGCCATTGTCATCACAATGGAACATGAAATATGTCATCACAATGCTCCCTGACACCTGTCTTCACAATACTCCATGACCTTGTCATCACAATGTGCCATGCCCACTGTCAACACAATTATCCATTAAACTTGTCAGACCAATGCTCCATGCCCCTGTCATCACAATGCTCCATGCCCTTGTCATCACAGTGCTCCATGACCCCAGTTCTCACAATGCTCCATGACTCCAGTCATCACAAGGCTTCATGACCTGTGTCATCACAATGATCCATGCCCTCATCATCACAAGGCTCTGTGAACTTTGTCACCACAATGCTCCATGAACTTTTCATCACAATGCTCCGTGACACTTGTTATCACAATGCTCCATCCCTTTTTCAATTCAATGCTCCATGACCCTTGCCATCACAATGTTCCATGCGCTTGTCAGCGCAGTGCTCCATGACCCATGTCATCACAATGCTCCATAAACCTTGTCATCACAATGCTCCTTGCAGGTCTTATCAAAATGCTCTTTCACCACTGATATCAAAATGTTCCCTCACTAGTCATCACAATACACCCACTCCCCTGTCATCACAATGGTCCATAACCCCTGTCATGAAAATGTTCCATGACCACTGACATCACAATGTTCCATAACCCATGTCAACAAAATGTTCCATAACCCTTTTCATCAAATTGCTCCATGACCCTGTCATCACAATGATCCCGGCCCTTCTCATCACAATGCACAAAACCCTTGTCATCAAAATGCTCCATGACTTTGTCATCACAAAGATCCATGACCCTTGGCATCACAATTCTACATGTCATTGTCATCACAGTGTTCCATGATCGCTCTCATTACATTGCTTCATGCCCTTGTCGTCACAAAGCTCCATGACGCATGTCATCAGAATGCTCCATGGCTTTCTCATCACAGTGCTCCATGCCCTTGCATTACAATGCTCCATTACACCTCTCATCACAATGCTCCAAGAACCCTGTAATCACAATGCCCCTTTTCATCTCAACACTCCATGAACCCTGTCAACACAATATACCATGCCCATCATCATAATGCTTCAGGCTATTGTCATCACAATGAAATCATAATGCTCCATGACCTCTTTCACCACAATGCTCCAAATCCTTGTGATCAAAATGTTCCATAACACTTATCAACACAACGCCCCATGACGCTAGTCATCACAATTATCCATGGCCTTCTCATCACAATGCTCTACGGTCTTGCCATCACAATGCTCCATGCCCTGGTCATCACAATTCTCCAAATTCTTGGCATCACTATGTTCCATGACACTTCTCATCACAGTGTTACATGTTTGTCAGCACAATACTCCACAAACTTGTCATCAGAATGCTCCATGACCCTTGTCATCACAATTATCCATGCCCTTGTCATCACAAAGCTCTATGCCCTTGTCATCACAATGCTCCATGACCCCTGTCATCACAATATTCCATGAACATTTTCAGCCCAATGCTCTAAGACTTTCTCATCGCAGTGCTCCATGACCAATATCATCACAATGCTCCATGACCACTGTCATCAGAACACTCCATGACACCTGACAACACAATGATCCGGGACTCTTGTCATCACAATGCCCAATTACCTAGTCATCACAATGCTCCATGACCCCTGTCATCGCAATACTCCATGAATATATTCAGCCCAAACTCCATGACCCTTGTCATCAAAATGATCCGTGCCCTAGTCATCCCAATGCTCCATGACCTCTGTATTCACATTGCTCTGTGACACTTGTCCTCACAGTGCTCCATGACACCTGTCATAACAATGTTCCATGACCCCTGCCATCCCAATGTTACACTGTCTTGTCATCACAAGGCTCCATGACACTTGTCATCACTATGCTCCAAGACCACTGTAATCACATTGCTCGCTGCCCTGGTCATCACAGAGCTCCATGACACATGTCATCAGAATGTTCCATGGCTTTCTCATCAAAATTTTCCATGCCCTTTTCCTCACAATGCTCCAAGACCCCTGTAATCACAATGCTCCATGCCCCTTTTCATCTCAAGGCTCCATGAACCCTGTCATCACAATGCATCATGCCCATCATTATAATGCTTCAGGCTATTGTGAGCACAATGAAATCAAAATTCTCCATGATCTCTCTCTTCACAATGCTCCATGACCCCATCATCACAATATTCCATGAACATATTCAGCCCAATGCTCCTTAACCCTTGTCATCACAAAGATCCATGACCTTGTCATCCCAATGCTCCATGACCCCTGTATTCACAATGCTCCGTGACGATTTTCATTACAGTGCTCCATGACACCTGTCATCAAAATGCTCCATGGCTTTGTCAGCAAAATGCTACATGACTTTGTCATTACAATGCTCCATGCCCTTGTCATCACAATACTCCATGAACCGTGGGATCACATTGCTTCAGGCCCTTGTCATCACAATGCTCCATGCTCCTTGAAATCAAAATGATCCATGACCTATGTCATCACAATGCTCAAAACCCTTGTGATCACAATGTTCCATAACACATGTCATCACAAAGCTCCATGCCCTTTTCATCACAATGCTCCATGACATTTGTCATCACAATTCTCAATACACTTGTCATCACAGTGCTCACTAACACTTGTCTTCAGAATGCTCCTTGAACCCTGTCACAAAAAGGCTACATGACATTTTCATCCCAATGCCCCATGCCGCTTTCTTCAAAATGCTCCATGCAATTGTCATCAAAATACTCCACAATTTTGTCATCCAAATGCTCCATGACCCGTGTCATCACAATTCTCCATGCACTTGCCAGCCCAATGCACCCTGACCCTTGTCATCACAATGCTCCAAGCCATTGTCATCACAAAGCTTCATTACATTTGTCATCAGAATCCTCCATGACACTTGGCATCACAATGTTCCATGCCCTTGTCATCACAATGGGCCATTACATATGTCATCACAATGCTCCATGATATCAGTCTTCACAATACTGCATGACCTGTTCTTCACAATGCTCCATGCCCTTGTCATCACAATGCGCCATTCCAACTGTCATTGCGATAATCCATGAAACTTATTAGACCAATGCTCCATGCCGTTTTCATCACAATGTTCCATGCCCTTGTTATCACAATGCTCAATGACCCATGTCATCACAATGCTCCGTGAGTCCAGTCATCAAAATGCTTCATGACCTTTGTCATCACAATGGTCCATGCCCTCGTCATCAACAGTCTCTGTGACCTTTTTAACCTCAAGGCTCCATGATATTTTCATCATAATGCTCTTTTACCCTTGTCATCACAATACTCTCTGCCTTTCTCAGCACAATGCTCCATGACCGTTGTCATTACAATGCTCCATGCGCTTCACAGCACAATGCTCCATGACACATGTCATCAAAGTGCACCATGCGCTTGCCATCACAGTGCTCCACAATCTTGTCATCACAATGCTCCATTAACCTTGTCATCACAATGCTCCATGCACTTCTCATCAATATGCTCTCTCACCAATGACATCACAATGTTACATCTCTATTCATCGGAATACTCCCCCACTCCTGTCATCACAATATTCCATGACTCCTGTCATCACAATGCTACATGCACTTATCATCACAATGTTCGATGACATATGACATCACAATGTTCCATAAGGCCTGTCATCAAAATGCTCTATGCTCCTTTTCATCAAAATGCTCCATGTCCCCTGACATCACAATGCTCCATAGCCCTTGTCATTACAGTGCTCCATGACGCTCGTCATCACAATTTTCCATGGTCTTCTCATCACAGTGCTCCACGGTCTTGCCATCACAATGCTCCATGCTTTGGTCATCACAGTGCTCCATGTCCGTTTTCATCACAATTCTCCACGTCCTTGTCATCCCAATGCTCCATGACAGTTTTCATCACAGTGCTCCATGTCCCTTGTCATCACAATTCTCCATGCACATGTCATCGCAATGCCCCATGACCCCTGTCATAGCAATCTCCATTCCTGTGTCACCACATTGCTTCACGACCATTTCTTCAAAATTCTCAATGGCCGTTGTCATCACAATGCTCCATGACCCTTGTCATCACAATGCTCCAAGCATTTGTCATCACAATGCTCCAATCCCTTTCTCTTCACAATCCTCCAAATCATTTGACATCACAATGCTCCATACCATTTTCATCACAATGGAACATGAAATATGTCATCACAATGCTCCCTGACACCTGTCTTCACAATACTCCATGCCCTTGTCATCAAAATGTGCCATGCCCACAGTCAACACAATTATCCATGAAACTTGTCAGACCAATGCTCCATGCCCCTGTCATCACAATGCTGCATGCCCTTGTCATCACAATGCTCCATGACACCAGTTCTCACAATGCTCCGTGACTCCAGTCATCACAAAACTTCATGACCTGTGTCATCCCAATGATCCATGCCCTCATCATCACAAGGCTCTGTGAACTTTGTCACCACAATGCACCATGAACTTTTCATCACAATGCTCCGTGACACTTGTTATCACAATGCTCCGTCCCTTTGTCAGCTCAGTGCTCCATGACCCTTGTCATCACAATGTTCCATGCGCTTGTCAGCGCACTGCTCCATGACCCATGTCATCACAATGCTCCATAAAACTTGTCATCACAATGTTCCTTGCACGTCTTATCAAAATGCTCTCTCACCACTGATATCAAAATGCTCCCTCACTAGTCATCACAATACACCCACTCTCCTGTCATCACAATGGTCCATAAACCCTGTCATGAAAATGTTCCATGACCCCTGACATCAAAATGTTTCATAACACCTGTCATCAAAATGTTCCTTGACCATTTTCATCAAATTGCTCCATGACCCTGTCATCACAATGCTCCCTGCCCTTATCATCACAATGCACAACGCCCTTGTCATCAAAATGCTCCATGAGATTGTCATCACAAAGAACCATGACCCTTGGCATCACAATGCTCCATGTCATTGTCATCACAATGCTCCATGATCGTTCTCATCACATTGCTCCATGCCCTTGTCGTCACAAATCTCCATGACGCATGTCATCAGAATGCTCCATGGCCTTCTCATCACAGTGCTCCATGCCCTTGCCATCACAATGCTCCATTACACCTGTCATCACAAAGCTCCATGACCCCTGTAATCACAATGCTCCATGCCCCTTTTCATTTCAATGCTCCATGAGCCCTGTCATCAAAATGCACCATGCCCACCATCATAATGCTTCATGCTATTGTCATCACAATGAAATCATAATGCTCCAAGACCTCTCTCATCACAATGCTCCAAATCCTTGTGATCAAAATGTTCCATAACACTTATCATCACAACGACCCATGACGCTCGTCATCACAATTATCCATGTTCTTCTCATTACAATGCTCCATGAGTTTTGTCACCACAATGCTCAATACCCTTGTCATCACAATGATCCCTGACACTTGTCGTCAGTATGCTCCTTGAACCATGTGATGACAAGGCTCCATAGCCTTCTCATCCCAATGCTCCATGCCCTTGTCATCACAGTTCTCCACAACCCCTGTAATCACAATGCTCCATGCCCCTTTTCATCAGAATGCTCCATGAGACATATCATCACAAGGCTCCATGGTCTTCTCCTCACAATGCTCCAGTACCTTGTCATCTAAATGCTCCATGACACCTGTCATCACTATACTCCATGAACATTTTCAGCCCAATGCTCCATGACCTTCTCATCACAATGCTCCATGAACCCTGTCATCACAACGCTCCATGTCCCTTGTCATCACAATACTCCATGAATATTTTCATCCCAATGCTCCATGACCCTTGTCATCACAATGATCCATGCCCTTGTCATCCCAATGCTCCATGACCCCTGTATTCACAATGCTCCGTGATGCTTGTCATCACAGTGTTCCATGACACCTGTCATCACAATGCTCCATGCCTTTGTCAGCAAAATGCTACATGACCTTGTCATTACAATGCTCTATGCACTTGTCATCACAATACTCCATTACCATTGTCATCACAATCCTCCATGAACCCTGGGATCACATTGTTTCATGCCCTTGTCATCACAGTGCTCCATGCTCCTTGAAATCAAAATGATCCATGACCCCTGTCATCGCAAAGCTCCATGAATATTTTCAGCCCAATGCTCCATGACTTTCTCATCGCAATGCTCCATGACCAATATCATCACAATGCTCCATGACCACTGTCATCACAACACTCCATGACACCTGACAACACAGTGATCCGGGACTCTTGTCATCAAAATGCCCTATTACCTAGTCATCACAATGCTCCATGACACCTGTCATCACAATATTCCATGAATATATTCAGCCCAAACTCCATGACCCTTGTCATCAAAATGATCCATGCCCTAGTCATCCCAATGCTCCATGACCTCTGTATTCACAATGGTCTGTGACACTTGTCATCACAGTGCTCCATGACACCTGTCATCGCAATGCTCCATGCCTTTGTCAGCAAAATGCTACATGCCCTTGTCATTGCAATGCTCCATGACCACTGTCATCTCAATACTCCATGAATATTTTCAGCCAAATGCTCCATCACCTTATCATCACAATGCTCCATGACCAATATCATCACTATTCTCCATTACGACAGTCATCACAACAGTCCATGACACCTGACAACACAATGATCAGGGACTCTTGTCATCCCAAATCTCCATTCCCTTGACATCATAATGCTCCATGACCCCTGTCTTCACAATACTCCATGAACATTTTCAGCCCAATGCTCCATGACCCCTGCCATCACAATGTTCAACGGCCTTGTCATCACAAGGCTACATGACACTTGTCATCACAATGCTTAAGACACCTGTAATCACATTGTCCCATGCCCTTGTCAACCCAATGCTCCATGACCCCTGTATTCACAATGCTCCATGAGCTTGTCATCACAGTGCTCCGTGACACCTGTGATCACAATGTTCCAGGCCTTTGTCAGCAAAATGCTATATGCCCTTGTCATTACAATGCTCTATGTGCTTGTCATCAAAATACTCCATTACAGTTGTCATCACAATCCTCCATGAACCATGGGATCACATTGATTCATGCCCTTGTCATCACAATGCTCCATGCTCCTTGAAATTAAAATGATCCGTCACCTCTGTCATCACAATGCTCCAATCACTTGTGATAACAATGTTCCATGGCCTTTGTAATCACAATTCTCAATACACTTGTCATCACAATGCTCCCTGACACTTGTCGTCAGAATGCTCCTTGAACCCTGTCACAAAAAGGCTCCATGCCTTTTTCATCACAATGCCCCATGACGTTTTCATCACAATGCTATATGCCATTGTCATCAAAATACGCCACAAGCATTTCATCAGAATGTTCCATGACCCTTGTCATCAAAAATCTCCATGCACATGTCAGCACAATGATCCCTGACCCTCGTCATCACAATGCTCCTAGCCATTGTCATGACAATGCTACATTACCTTTGTCATCAGAATCCTGCATGACACATGGCATCACAATGCTCCATGCTATTGTCATCACAATGGGCCATAACATATGTCATCACAATGCTCCCTGACACCTCTCTTCACAATATTGCATGACCTGGTCATCACAATGCTCCATGCCCTTGTCATCACAATGCGTCATTCAAACTGTCATCGCAATAATCCATGAAACTTATTAGACAATGTTCCATGCACTTGTTATCACAATAATCCATGACCCTGTCATCACAATGCTACGTGACTCCAGTCATCACAATGCTTCATGACCTTTGTTATCACAATGGTCCATGCCCTCGTCATCAACAGTCTCTGTGACAATTTTAACCACAATGCTCCATGCGCTTGTCATCGCAATGCTCCAGGCGCTTCTCAGCACAATGCTCCATGACACATGTAATCACAATGCACCATGCGCTTGTCATCACAGTGTTCAAAAATCTTGTCATCACAATGCTCCATAAGACTTATCATCACAACTCTCCATGCACTTCTCATCAAAATGCTCTGTCACCAATGATATCACAATGCTACATCAATATTTGTCACAATACTCCCTCAACCATGTCATCACAATATTCCATGACCCCTGTCATCACAATGCTACATGCACATATCATCACAAAGTTCGATGACCCCTGACATCACAATGTTCCATACCACCTGCCATCAAAATGCTCCATGACGCTTTTCATCAAAAAGCTCCATGACCCCTGACATCACAATGTTCCATAACACCTGTCATCAAATTGTTCCATGACACTTTTCATCAAATTGCTCCATGACCCTGTCATCACAATGCTCCCTGCCCTTCTCATCACAAAGCTCAACGACCTGGCCATCAAAATGCTCCATGACCTTTGTCATCACAAAGATCCATGACCCTTGTCATCACAATGGTCCATATCATTGTCATCACAATGTTCCATGAACACTCTCATCACATTGCTCCATGCCTTTGTCATCACAAAGCTCCATGACAAATGTCATCAGAATGCTCCACGGCCTTCCCATAACAGTGCTCCATTACACCTGTCATAAGAATGCTCAATGACCCCTGTCATCACAATGTTCCATGGCCTTGTCATCACAAGGCCCCATGACCCTTCTCATCACAATGCTCCAAGACCCATGTTATCACACTGCTCCATGCCCCTTTTCATCTAAATGATCCATGAATCCAGTCATCACAATGTTCCAAACCCTTGTGATCACAATATTCCATAACGCTTGTCATCAAAATGCCGCATGATGATCGTCATCACAGTTATCCATGGTTTTCTCATCACAATGCTCCATGATCTTTGTCATCACAGTGCTCAATACACTTGTCATCAAAATGCTCCCTGACACTTGTTGTCTGTATGCTCCTTGAACCCTGTAATGACAAGGCTCCATGCCTTTTTCATCACAATGATCCATGTCTTTTTCATCACAATGCTCTAAGACCCTTGTAATCATAATTCTCCATGCCCTTGTCATCACAAATCTCAATGAAGCATATCATTAGAAAGCTGCTTGGCCTTCTCCTCACAATGCTCCATGCCCTTGTCATCACAATGTTCCAAGACCCCTGAAATCACAATGCTCCGTGCCCCTTCTCATCAGTATGCTCCATGAGATTTGTCATCACAAGTCTCCATGGTTTTCTCATGACAATGCTCCAGGACCTTGTCATCACAATGCTTCACGACCTTGTCATGAAAATTATCAATGGCCCTTGTCATCATAATGCTTGTAGCCCTATTCATCACAATGCTCCATTATATTTGTCATGACAATCCTCCATTACATTTGGCATCACAATGTTCCCTGTCATTGTCATCGCAATGGACCATGACATATGTCATCACAATGCTCCCTGACACCTTTCTTCAAATACTCCATGACATTCTCATCACAATGCTCCATGCCCTTGTCATCACAATGCTCCATGACCTTGTAATCACAATGATCCATGCCCTTGTTATCACAATGCTCCATGACCCCTATCATCACAATGATCCGTGACTCCAGTCATCACAATGCTTCATGACCTTTGTCATCACAGTGGTCCATGCCCTAGTCATCAACAGTCTCTGTGACGTTTTTAACCACAATGCTCCATGAAATTTTCATCACAATGCTCTTTGACCTTTGTCGTCACAATGTTCTATGCCTTTCTCAGCACAATGCTCCATGACCCTTGTCATCACAATGCTCCATGCGCTTGTCAGCACAATGCTCCATGACACATGTAATCACAATGCGCCATGTGCTTGTCATCAGAGTGCTCCACAATCTTGTCATCACAATGCTCCATACACCTTGTCATCACAATGCTCAATGCACTTCTCATCAAAATGCCCTCTCACCACTCATATCACCATGTTACTTCACTATTCATCACAATACTCCCTCACCACTGTTGTCACAATGTTCCGTGACTCCTGTCATCACAATGCTACATGCACTTATCATCACAATGCTCGTTGACCCCTGACATCACAATGTTCCATAACCACTGTCATCAAAATGCTCCAAAACCCTTTTCATCAAAATGCTCCATGACCCCTGACATCACAATGTTCCATAACCCCTGTCATCAAAATGTTCCATGACACTTTTCATCAAATTGCTCCATGACCTTGTCATCACAATGCTCCCTGCCCTTCTCATGACAATGCACAACGCCTTTGTCATCAAAATGCTCCATTACTTTTGTCATCACAAAGAACCTTGACCCTTGGCATCACAATGCTCAATGTCATTGTCACCACAATGCTCCATGAATGCTCTTATCACATTGCTCAATGCCCTTGTCATCACAAAGCTCCATGACACATGTCATCAGAATGCTCCATGGCCTTCTCAACACAGTGCTCCATTACACCTGTCTTAAGAATTCTCCATGACCCCTGCCATTACGATGTTCCATGGACTTGTCATCACAAGGCCGCATGACCCTTCTCATCACAATGCTCCAAAACCCATGTTATCAAAGTGTTTCATGCCCCTTTTCATCTAAATGATCCATGAACCCTGTCATCACAATGTTGCAAACCCTTGTGATCACAATATTCCATAACTCTTGTCATCACAATGCCCCATGACGATCGTCAACAATTATCCATGGTCTTCACATCACAATGCTCCATGACCTTTGTCATCAGAATGCTCAATACACTTGTCATCAAAATGCTCCCTGACACTTGTTGTCTGTATGCTCCTTGAACCCTGTCATGACAAGGATCCATGCCTTTTTCATCACAATGATTCATGCCTTTTTCATCACAATGCTCTAAGACCACTGTAATCATAATTCACCATGCCCTTGTCATCACAAAGCTCAATGACACATATCATTAGAATGCTCCTTGGATTTCACCTCACAATGCTCCATGCCCTTGTCATCCCAATGCTGTATGACCCCTGTATTCACAATGCTCTGTGACGCTTGTCATCACAGTGCTCCATGACACCTGTCATCACAATGCTCCATGCCTTTGTCAGCAAAATGCTACATGACTTTGTCATTACAATGCTCTATGCACTTGTCGTCACAATACTCCAATACTATTTTCATCACAATTCTCCACGAACCATGGGTTCACATTGCTTCATGCCCTTGTCATCAGAATGCTCCATGCTCCTTGAAATCAAAATGATCCATGACATCTCTCATCACAATTCTCCAAACTCTTGTGATCACAGTATTCCATAACACTTGTCATCACAACGCTGCATGCTGCCTGTCATCAAAATACTCCATGCCCTTGTCATCACAATGCTCCATGACTTTGTCATCACAATGCTCCAAACCATTGTCATCACAATGCTCTATTTCCATTGTCATCAGAATCCTCCATGACACTTGGCATCACAATGCTCCATGCCATTGTTGTCATCGGGCCATTACATATGTCATCACAATGCTCCCTGACACTTGTCGTCAAAATGCTCATTGAACCCTGTCACGAAAAGGCTCCATGCCTTTTTCAACACAATGCCCCATGCCTTTTTCATCACAATGCCCCATGCCATTTTCATCACAATGCCCCATGCCATTGTCATCAAAACACACCACAAGCTTGTCATCAGAATGCTCCATGACCCTTGTCATCACAATTCCCCATGCACTTGTCAGCACAATGCTCCCTGACCCTTGTCATCACAATGCTCGAATCTATTGTCATCACAATTCTCCATTACCATTTTCATCAGAATCCTCCATTAAACTTGGCATGACAATGCTCCATGCCATTGTTGTCATCGGGACATTACATATGTCATCACAATGCTCCCAGACAACTGCCTTCACAATAATGCATGACCTGGTCAGCACAATTATCCATGCCCTTGTGATCACAATGCGCCTTTCCAAATGTCATCGCTATAATCCATGAAATTATTAGACCAATGCTCCATGCACTATTAATCTCAATGCTCCATGCCCTTGTTATCACAATGCTTCATGACCCCTATCATCACAGTGCTCCGTGACTGCAGTCATCACAATGCTTCATGACCTTTGTCATCACAATGGTCCATGTGCTCGTCATCAACAGTCTCTGTGTCCTTTTTAACCACAGTGCTCCATGAACTTTTCATCACAATGCTCTTTGACCCTTGTCATCACAATGCTCTATGTATTTCTCAGCACAATGCTCCATGCCTTTGTCAGAAAAATGCTCCATGACCCTTGTCATCACAGTGTGCAACACGCTTTTCATTACAACGGTCCACAAATTTGTCATCACAGTGCTCCATAAACCTTGTAATCACAATGATCCATGCCCTTTTCATCACAATGCTCCATTACACCTGTAATAACAATGCACCATGACCCCTGCCATCAAAATGCTCCATGGCCTTGTCAACACATGGCTCGATGACACTTCTCATCACAATGCTCCAAACACTTGTGATCACAGGGTTCCATAACACTTGTCATCACAAAGCTCCATGATGCCTGTCATCAAAGTACTCCATGCCCTTTTCATCACAATGCTCCATGACCATTGTCATCACAATTCTCAATACACTTGTCATCACAATGCTCCCTGACACTTGTCATCAGAATGCTCCTTGACCCCTGTCAGGAAAAGGCTCCATGCCTTTTTCATCACAATGCCCCATGCCATTTTCATCACAATGCTCCATGCCATTGTCATCAAAATACTCCACAAGCTTGTCTGCAGAATGCTCCATGACCCTTGTCATCACAATTCTCCATGCACTTATCAGCACAATGCTCCCTGACCCTTGTCACCACAATGCTCCAAGCTATTGTCATCAAAATGCTCCATTACCTTTGTCATCAGATTCCTCCTTGACACTTGGCATCACAATGCTCCATGCCATTGTCATCACAATGGGCCATTACATATGTTATCACAATACTCCCTGACACCTGTCTTCACAATACTGCATGACCTGGTCATCACAATGCTCCATGACCTTGTCATCACAATGCGCCATTCCAACTGTCATTGCAATAATCCATGAAACATATTAGACCAATGTTCCATGCCCTTGTCATCACAATGCTCCATGCCCTTGTTATCACAATGCTCCATGACCCCTGTCATCACAATGCTCCGTGACTCCAGTCATCACAGTGCTTCACGACGTTTGCCTCAGAATGTTCCATGCCCTCGTCATCAACAGTCTCTGTGACCATTTTAACCACAATGCTCCATGAACATTTCATCACAATGCTCTTTGACCCTTGTTATCACAATGCACTATGCCTTTCTCAGCACAATGCTCCATAACCCTTGTCATCACAATGCTCCGTGCGCTTGTCAGCACAATGCTCCGTGACACATGTCATCACAATGCACCATGCGCTTGTCATCACAGTGCTCCACAATCTTGTCATCACAATGCTCCATAAAATTTGATATCACGTTGCTCCATGCACTTCTCATCAAAATGCTCTCTCACCACTGATATCACAATGCTACATGCATATATCATCACAATGTTCGATGACCCCTGAGATCACAATGTTCCATAACAGCTGTCATCAAAATGTTCCATGACACTTTTCATCAAATTGCTCCATGACCCTGTAATCACAATGCTGCCTGCCGTTCTCATCAAAATGCACATCACCCTTGCCATCAGAATGCTCCATGACCTTTGTCATCAGAAAGTTCCATGACCCTGGCATCACAAAGCTCCATGTCATTGTCATCACAAGGCTCCATGAACACTCTCATCACATTGTTCCATGCCCTTGTCTTCACAAAGCTCCATGACACATGTCATCAGAATGCCTCATGGACTTCTCATCACAAGGTTCCATGACCCTTCTCATCACAATGCTCCATGCCCCATTTAATCTCAATGATCCATGAACCGTGTCATCACTATGCACCATGCCCATCATCATAATGCTTCATGCTATTGTCATCACAATGAAATCAAAATGCTCCATGACCTCTGTCATAACAATGCTCCAAACCCTTGTGATCACAATATAGTATAACACTTGTCATCACAATGTCCCTTGACGCTCGTCATCACAGTTATCCATGGTCTTCTCATGACAGTGCTCCATTTCCTTTGTCATCACAATGCTCAATACACTTGTCATCAAAATGCTCCCTGACACTTTTTGTCTGTATGCTCCTTGAACCATCTCTTGACCAGGCTCCATGCCTTTTTCGTCACAATGATCCATTCCCTTTTCATCACAATGCTCCAAGACACATGTAATCACAATGCTCCATGCCCTTGTCATCACAATGTTGCAAGAGCTCTGTAATCACAGTGCTCCATGCCACTTTTCATCATTATGCTCCATGAGACTTATCATCTCAAGGCTCCATGGTTTTCTCATCACAGTGCTCCAGGACCTTGTCATCACAATGCTTCACGACATTGTCATGAAAATTCTCAATGGCCCTTGTCATCATAATGCTCCAAGCCCTAGTCATCACAATGTTCCACTATATTTGTCATCACAATCCTCCATTACATTGGGCACCACAATTCTCCATGCCATTGTCATCACAATGGACCATGACATATGTCATCACAATGCTCCCTGACACCTGTCTTCACAGTATTCGATGAACTTCTCATCACAATGCTCCATGCCCTTGTCATCAAAGTGCTCCATGACCCCTGTCATCACAATACTCCATGAATATTTTCAGCCCAATGCTCCATGACCTTCTCATCACAATACTCCATGACCAATATGATCACAATGCTCCAGGACCACTGTCATCACAACACTCCATGACACCTGACAATACAATAATCCTGGACTCTTGTCATCAAAATGCCCGATTACCTAGTCATCACAATGCTCCATGACCCCTGTCATCACAATATTCCATGGACATTTTCAGCCCAAAGCTCCATGACCCTTGTCCTCACAATGATCCATGCCCTAGTCATGCCAATGCTCCATGACCCCTCTATTCACAATGGTTTGTGACGCTTGTTATCACAGTGCTCCATGACACCTGTCATCACAATGCTCCATGCCTTTGTTAGCAAAATGCTACATGACCTTGTCATTACAGTGCTCTATGTGTTTGTCATCACAATACTCCTTTACAATTATCATCACAGTCCTCCATGAACCTTGGGATCACATTGCTTCATGCCCTTGTCATCACAATGCTCCATGATCCTTGAAATCAAAATGATCCATGATCTGTGTCATCACAATGCTCCAAACCCTTGTGATCACAATGTTCCATAACACTTGTCATAACAATGCTCCATGATGCCTGTCATCACAATATTCCATGACTTTTCATCACAATGCTCCATGACCATTGTCATCACAATTCTCAAAACACTTGTCATCACAATGCTCCCTGACACTTGTTGTCAGTATGCTCCTTGAACCCTGTCACGAAAAGGCTTCATGCCTTTTTCATCACAATATCCCATGCCGTTTTCATCACAATGCTCTCTGCCATTGTCATCAAAATACTCCACAAGCTTGTCATCAGAATGCTCCATGACCTTTGTAATCACAACTCTCTAAGCACTTGCCAGCACAATGCTCCCTGACCCTTGTCATCACAATGCTCCAAGCCATTGTCATCACAATGCTCCATTAGTTTTGTCATCAGAATCCTCCATGACACTTGGCATCACAATGCTCCATGCCATTGTCATCACAATGGGCTATTACATATGTCATAACAATGCTCCCTGACACATGTCTTCACAATACTTCATGACCTGGTCATCACAATGCTCCATGCCCTTGTCATTACAATGCAGCATTCAAACTGTCATTGCAATAATCCATTGAACTTGTTAGAACAATGCTCCATGCCTTTGTCTTCACAATGCTCAATGCCCTTGTTATCACAATGCTCCATGACCCCTGTCATCACAATGCTCCGTGGCTCCAGTAATCACAATGCTTCATAACTTTTGTCATAACAATGGTCCATGCCCTCGTCACCAACAGTCTCTGTGACCATTTTAACCACAATGTCCATGAACTTTTCATCACAATGCTCTTTGACCCTTGTCATCACAATGCTCTATGCTTTTCTCAGCACAATGCTCCATGACCGTTGTCATCACAATGCTCCATGCGCTTGTCAGCTCAATGCTCCATGACACATGTCTTCACAGTTCACCATGCACTTGTCATCAGAGTGCTCCACAATCTTGTCATCACAATGCTCCTTAAACCTTGTCATCACAATGCTCCATGCACTTCTCATCATAATGCTCTCTCACCACTGATATCACAATGTTACATCACTATTTATCGCAATATTCCCTCACCCATCTCATCTCAGTGTTCCATGACTCCTGTCATCACTATGCTACATGCAATTATCATCACAATGTTCGATTCCCCTGAAATCACAATGTTCCATAACCCCTGTCATCAAAATGCTCCATGACCCTTTGCATCAAAATGCTCCGTGATCCCTGATATCACAATGCTCCATGACCCCTGTCATCACAATGCTCCATGCACCTTGAAATCAAAATGATCCATGACCTCTCTCATCACAATGCTCCAAACCCTTGTGATCACAATGTTCCATAACACTTGTCATCACAACGCTCCATGACGCCTGTCATCACAATACTCCATGCCCTTTTCATGACAATGCTCCATGACCTTTGTCATCACAATTCTCAATACACTTGTCATCACAATGCTCCCAGACACTTGTCGTCAGAATGTACCTTGAACCCTGTCACGAAAAGGCTCCATGCCTATTCCATCACAATGCCGCATGCCGTTTTAATCACAAGGCTCCATGCCGTTGTCATCAAAATACTCCACAAGCTTGTCATCAGAATGATCCATGACATTTGTCATCAGAATTCTCCATGCACTTGTCCGCACAATGCTCCGTATCCATTGTCATCACAGTGCTCCCAGGCATTGTTGTCACAATGCTCCATTACCTTTTTTATCAGAATCCTCCATGACACTTGGCATCACAATGCTCCATGCCATTCTCATCACAATGGGCCTTTACATATGTCATCACAATGCTCCCTGACACCTGTCTTCACAATACTGCATGACCTGGTCATCACAATGCTCAATGCCCTTGTCATCACAATGCACCATTCCAACAGTCATCGCAATAATCCATGAAACTTATTAGACCAATGGTCCATGCCCTTATTATCACAATGCTCCATGACCCCTGTCATAACAATACTCCGTGACTCCAGTCATCACAATGCTTCATGACCACTGTTATCACAATGGTCCATGCCCTCGTCATCAACAGTCTCTGTGACCATTTTAACCACAATGCTCCATGAACTTTTCATCACAATGCTCTTTGACCCTTGTCATCCCAATGCTCTATGCCGTTCTCTGCACAATGCTCCATGACTCTTGTCATCACAATGCTCCATGAGCTTGTCAGCACAATGCTCCGTGACACATGTCATCACAATGCGCCATGCACTTGTCATCACAGTGCTCCACAACCTTGTCATCACAATGCTCCATAACCATTGTCTTCACAATGCTCCATGCATTTCTCATCAAAATGCTCTCTCACCACTGATATCACAATGTTACATCACTATTCATCACAATACTCCCTCCCCCCTGTCATCAAAATGCTCCATGACTCCTGTCATCACAATGCTACATGCACTTATCATCACAAAGTTCGAAGACCTATGACATCACAATGTTCCATAACTCCTGTCATCAAAATGCTCCCTGACCCTTTTCATCAAAATGCTCCATGCCCTGGTCATCACAATTCTCCATGTCCCTTGTCATCATATTTCTCCATGTCCTTGTCATCGCAATGCTCCATGATAGTTCTCATCACAATGTTACGTATTTTTGTCATCACAATTCTCCATGCACATGTCATCGCAATACCCCAAGACACCTGTCATAGCAAGCTCCATGCCTCTGTCATCACAATGCTTCACGACCCTTTCATCAAAATTCTCAATGGCCGTTGTCATCAAAATGCTCCATGACCCTTGTCATCACAGTGCACCAAGCCCTTGTCATCACAATGTTCCATTACCTTTGTCATCACAATCCTCAAAAACACTTGGCATCACAATGCTCCATGCCATTGTCATCACAATGGAACATGAAATATGTCATCACAATGCTCCCTGACACCTGTCTTCACAATACTCCATGACCTTGTCATCACAATGTGCCATGCCCACTGTCAACACAATTATCCATGAAACTTGTCAGACCAATGCTCCATGCCCCTGTCATCACAATGCTCCATGCCCTTGTCATCACAATGCACCATGACCCCAGTTCTCACAATTCTCCGTGACTCCAGTCATCACAAGGCTTCATGACCTGTGTCACCACAATGATCCATGCCATCATCATCACAAGGCTCTGTGAAATTTGTCACCACAATGCTCCATGAACTTTTCATCACAATGCTACGTGACACTTGTTATCACAATGCTCCATCCCTTTGTCAACTCAATGCTCCATGACACTTGTCATCACAATGTTCCATGCGCTTGTCAGCGCAGTGCTCCATGACCCATGTCATCACAATGTTCCATAGACCTTGTCATCACAATGCTCCTTGCAGGTCTTATCAAAATGCTCTTTCACCACTGATATCAAAATGTTCCCTCACTAGTCATCACAATACACCCACTCCCCTGTCATCACAATGGTCCATAACCCCTGTCATGAAAATGTTCCATGACCCCTGACACCACAATGTTCCATAACCCTGTCATCAAAATGTTCCATAACCCTTTTCATCAAATTGCTCCATGACCCTGTCATCACAATGCTCCCTGCCCTTCTCATCACAATGCACAACACCCGTGTCATCAAAATGCTCCATGACTTTGTCATCACAAAGATCCATGACCCTTGGCATCACAATGCTCCATGTCATTGTCATCACAGTGTTCCATGATCGCTCTCATTACATTGCTTCATGCCCTTGACGTCACAAAGCTCCATGACGCATGTCATCAGAATGCTCCATGGCCTTCTCATCACAGTGCTCCATGCCCTTACCATCACAATGCTCCATTACACCTCTTATCTCAATGCTCCAAGACCCCTGTAATCACAATGCCCCTTTTCATCTCAATGCTCCATGAACCCTGTCAGCACAATGTACCATGCCCATCATCATAATGCTTCAGGCTATTGTCATCACAATGAAATCATAATGCTCCATGACCTCTCTCACAACAATGCTCCAAATCCTTGTGATCAAAATGTTCCATAACACTTATCAACACAATGCCCCATGACGCTTGTCATCACAATTATCCATGGTCTTCTCATCACAATGCTCCATGACTTTTGTCACCACAATGCTCAATACCCTAGTCATCACAATGCTCCCTGACACTTGTCGTCAGTATGCTCCTCGAACCCTGTGATGACAAGGCTCCATGGCCTTCTCATACCAATGCTCCATGCCCTTGTCATCACAGTGCTCCACGACCCCTGTAATCACAAGGCTCCATGCCCATTTTCATCAGAATGTTCCATGAGACATATCATCACAAGTCTCCATGGTCTTCTCATCACAATGCTCCATGCCTTTGTCAGCAAAATGCTACATGACCTTGTCATTACAATGCTCTATGCACTTATCATCACAATACTCCATTACCATTGTCATCACAATCCTCCATGATCCTTGGGATCACACTGTTTCATGCACTTGTCATCACAATGCTCCATGCTCCTTGAAATCAAAATGATCCATGACCTCTGTCATCACAATGCTCCAAACACTTGTGATCACAATGTTCCATAAAACATTTCATCACAGTGCCCCATGCCCTGGTCTTCAAAATGTTCCATGCCCTTGTTATCACAATGCTCGATGACCCACGCCATCACAATGCTCCGTGAGTCCAGTCATCACAATGCTTCATGACCTTTGTCATCACAATGGTCCATGCTCTCTTCATCAACAGTCTCTGTGACCTTTTTTACCTCAATGCTCCATGAAATTTTCATCACAATACTCTTTGACCCTTGTCATCAAAATACTCTATGCCTTTCTCAGCACAATGCTCCATGACCGTTGTCATCACAACGCTCCATGCGCTTGTCAGCACAATGCTCCATGACACATGTCATCACAATGCACCATGCGCTTGTCATCACAGTGCTCCACAATCTGGTCATCACAATGCTCCATTAACCTTGTCATCACAATGCTCCATGCACTTCTCATCAATATGCTCTCTCACCACTAATATCACAATGTTACATCACTATTCATCAC
The DNA here is from genome assembly GCF_964165515.1 of Mesoplodon bidens. Lineage (NCBI taxonomy): Eukaryota > Metazoa > Chordata > Mammalia > Artiodactyla > Ziphiidae > Mesoplodon > Mesoplodon bidens. Next base: position 40,132 of record NW_027671170.1, read on the forward strand.
AATACTCCCTCACCCCTGTCATCACAATGTTCCATGACTCCTGTCATCACAATGCTACATGCACTTATCATCACAATGTTCGATTAACTATGACATCACAATGTTCCATAAGCCCTGTCATCAAAATGCTCCATGACCCTTTTCATCAAAATGCTCCATGTCCCCTGACATCACAAAGCTCCATAGCCCTTGTCATTACAGTGCTCCATGACGCTCTTCATCACAATTATCCATGGTCTTCTCATCACAATGCTCCACGGTCTTGCCATCACAATGCTCCATGCCCTGGTCATCACAATTCTCCAAGTTCTTGCCATCACTATGTTCCATGACACTTCTCATCACAGTGTTACATGTTTGTCAGCACAATACTCCACAAACTTGTCATCAGAATGCTCCATGACCCTTGTCATCACAATTATACATGGCCTTGTCATCACAAAGCTCCATGCCCTTGTCATCACAATGCTCCATGACCCCTGTCATCACAATATTCCATTAACATTTTCAGCCCAATGCTCCATGACTTTCTCATCGCAATGCTACATGACCAATATCATCACAATGCTCCATGACCACTGTCATCACAACACTCCATGACACCTGACAAAACAATGATCCGGGACTCTTGTCATCACAACGCCCCATAACCTAGTCATCACAATGCTCCATGACCCCTGTCATCACAATACTCCTTGAATATATTCAGCTCAAACTCCATGACCCTTGTCATCAAAATGATCCGTGCCCTAGTCATCCCAATGCTCCATGACCTCTGTATTCACAATGCTCTGTGACACTTGTCATCACAGTGCTCCATAACACCTGTCATAACAATGCTCCATGACCCCTGCCATCCCAATGTCACACTGTCTTGTCATCACAAGGCTCCATGACACTTGTCATCACTATGCTCCAGGACCACTGTAATCACATTGCTCGCTGCCCTTGTCATCACAAAGCTCCATGACACATGTCATCAGAATGTTCCATGGCTTTCTCATGCAAATGTTCCATGCCCTTGTCCTCATAATGCTCCAAGACCCCTGTAATCACAATGCTCCATGCCCCTTTTCATCTCAAGGCTCCATGAACCCTGTCTTCACAATGCATCAAGCCCATCATCATAATGCTTCAGGCTATTGTGAGCACAATGAAATCAAAATTCTCCATGACCTCTCTCTTCACAATGCTCCATGACCCCTATCATCACAATATTCCATGAACATATTCAGCCCAATGCTCCATAACCCTTGTCATCACAAAGATCCATGACCTTGTCATCCCAATGCTCCATGACCCCTGTATTCACAATGCTCCGTGACGATTTTCATTACAGTGCTCCATGACACCTGTCATCACAATGCTCCATGGCATTGTCAGCAAAATGCTACATGACTTTGTCATTACAGTGCTCCATGCCGTGGTCATCACAATACTCCATGAACCGTGGGATCACATTGCTTCAGGCCCTTGTCATCACAATGCTCCATGCTCCTTGAAATCAAAATGATCCATGACCTCTGTCATCACAATGCTCAAAACCCTTGTGATCACAATGTTCCATAACACATGTCATCACAAAGCTCCATGCCCTTTTCATCACAATGTTCCATGACATTTGTCATCACAATTCTCAATACACTTGTCATCACAGTGCTCACTGACACTTGTCTTCAGAATGCTCCTTGAACCCTGTCACGAAAACGCTACATGCCTTTTTCATCACAATGCCCCATGCCACTTTCATCAAAATGCTCCATGCCATTGTCATCAAAATACACCACAAGCTTGTCATCAGAATGCTCCGTGACCCTTGTCATCACAATTCTCCATGCACTTGTCAGCACAATGCTCCCTGACCCTTGTCATCACAATGCCCCAAGCCATTGTCATCACAATGCTCCATTACATTTGTCATCAGAATCCTCCATGACACTTGGCATCACAATGCTCCATGCCATTGTCATCACAACGGGCCATTACATATGTCATCACAATGCTCCAGGACAGCTGTCTTCACAATACTGACTGACCTGGTCATCACAATGCTCCATGCCCTTGTCATCACAATATGCCATTCCAACTGTCATCACAATAATCCATGAAACTTATTAGACCAATGCTCCATGCCCTTGTCATCACAATGCTCCATGCCCTTGTTATCACAATGCTCCATGACCCCTGTCATCACAGTGCTCCGTGACTGCAGTCATCACAATGCTTCACGACCTTTGTCATCACAATGGTCCAAGCCCTCATCATCAACAATCTCTGTGTCGTTTTTAACCACAATGATCCATGAACTTTTCATCACAATGCTCTTTGACCCTTGTCATCACAATGCTCTATGCCTTTCTCAGCACAATGCTCCATGACCCTTGTCATAACAGTGCTCCTTGGGCTTGTCAGCACAATCCTCCATGACACATGTCATCAAAATGCACCATTTGCTTGTCATCACAGTGCTCCACAATCTTGTCATCACAATGCTCCATGAAACTTGTCATCACAATGCTACATGCACTTCATATCAAAATGCTCTCTCACCACTGATATCACAGTGTTACATCACTATTCGTCACAATACAACCTCACCCCTCTCATCACAATGTTCCATGACTCCTGTAATCAAAATATTCCATGACACTTTTCATCAAAATATGCTCCATGACCCCTGACATCACAATGTTCTACAAACCCACTCATCAAAATGTTCCATGACCCTTTTCATCAAATTGCTCCATGACCCTGTCATCACAATGCTCCCTACCCTTCTCATCACAATGCACAATGAACTTGTCATCAAAATGCTCCATGACTTTGTCATCACAAAGATCCATGACGCTTGGCATCACAAAGCTCCATGTCATTGTCATCATGATGCTACATGAATGCTCTCATCACATTGCTGCATGCCCTTGTCATCACAAATCTCCATGACACATGTCATCAGAATGCTCCATGGCCTTCTCATCACAATGTTCCATGCCATTGCCGTCACAATGCTCCATTAACCCTTCATAACAATGCTACATGACCACTGCCATCACGATGTTCCATGGCCTTGTCATCACAAGGCTCCATGACCCTTCTCATCACAATGCTCCAAGACCCCTGTAATCACAGAACTCCATGCCCCATTTCATCTCATTGATCCATGAAACCTGTCATCACAATGCACCATGCCCATCATCATAATGCTTCATGCTATTGTCATCACAATGAAATCAAAATGGTCCATGACCTCTGTCATAACAATGCTCCAAACCCTTGCTATCACAATATTCCATAACACTTTTCATCACAGTGCCCCATGACGCTCGTCATCACAATTATCCTTGGTCTTCTCATCACAATGCTCCATACATTTGTCATCACAATGCTCACTACACTTGTCATCAAAATGCTCCCTAACACTTGCTGTCTGTATGCTCCTTGAACCCTGTCATGAGAAGCCTCCATGACTTTTTCATCACAATGAGCCATGCCCGTTTCATCACAATGCTCCAAGACCTGTAATCACAATGCTCCATGCTCCTGTCATCACAAAGCTCCATGACAGATGTCATCAGTATGTTCCATGGCCTTCTCATCAAAATGCTCCATGCCCATGTCATCACAATGCTCCAAGACCCCTGTAATCACAATGCTCCATGCCCCTATTCATCTCAATGCTACATGAACCCTGTCATCACAATGCATCATGCCCACTATCATAATGCTTCAGGCTATTGTCAGCACAATGAAATCAAAATTCTCAAATACCTCTGTCATCACAATGCTCCATGATCCCTGTTATCACAATATTCCATGAACATTTTCAACCCAATGCTCCATGACACTTGTCATCACAATGATCCATGCCCTTATCATCCCAATGCTCCATGACACCTGTATTCACAATGCTCCATGACGCTTGTCATCACAGTGTTCCATGACACCTGTCATCACAATGCTCCATGCCTTTGTCAGCAAAATGCTACATGACCTTTTCATTACAATGCTCTATGCGCTTGTCATCACAATACTCCATTACCATTGTCATCACAATCCTCCATGAACCTTGGGATCACATTGCTTCATGTCCTTGTCATCACAATGCTCCATGCTCTTTGAAATCAAAATGATCCATGACCTCTCTCATCACAATGCTCCAAACCCTTGTGATAACAATGTTCTATAACACTGGTCATCACAGTGCTCCATGATGCCTGTCATCACAGTACTCCATGCCCTGTTCATCACAATGCTCCATGACCTTTGTCATCACAATTCTCAATACACATGTCATCACAATGCTCCCTGACACTTGTCGTCAGAATGCTCCTTGAACACTGTCACGAAAATGCTCCATGCCTTTTTCATCACAATGTCCCATGCAGTTTTCATCACAATGCTCTATGCCGTTGTCATCAAAATACTCCACAATCTTGTCATCACACTCCTCCATGACCCTTGTTATCACAATTCTCCATGCACTTGTCAGCACAATGCTCCGTGATCCTTGTCATCACAATGCTCCAAGCTATTGTCATCACAATGATCCATTACATTTGTCATCAGAATCCTCCATGACACTTGGCATCACAATGCTCCATGCCATTGTCATCACAATGGGCCATTACATAATTCATTTCAATGCTCCCTGACAACTGTTTTCACAATACTGCATGACCTGGTCATCACAATGCTCCATGCCCTTGTCATCACAATGCACCATTCCAAATGTCATCACAATAATCCATGAAACTTCTTAGACCAATGCTCCATGCCCTTGTCATCACAATGCTTCATGCCCTTGTTATCACAATGCTCTATGACCCCTGTAATCACAATGCTCCGTGATTCCAATCATCACAATGTTTAATGAACTTTTTCATCACAATGGTCCATGCCCTCATCATCAACAGTCTCTGTGACTATTTAACCACAATGCTCTATGAACTTTTCATCACAATGCTCTTTGACCTTTGTCATCACAATGCTCTATGCCTTTCTCAGAACAATGCTCCATGACCCTTGTCATCACAATGCTCCATGTGCTTGTCAGGACAGTGCTCCATGACACATGTCATCACAATGCTCCATTAACATTGTCATCACAACGTTCCATGCACTTCTCATTAAATGCTCTCTCACCACTGATATCACAATGTTACATCACTATTCGTCACAATACTCCCGCACCCGTCATCACAATGTTCCATGACTCCTGTCATCACAATGCTACATGCACTTATCATCACAAAGTTCGATGACCCCTGACATCACAATGTTCCATAAACCTTATCATCATGATGCTCCATGACAGTTTTCATCAAATTGCTCCATGACCCTGTCATCACAATGCTCCCTGCCCTTCTCATCACAATGCACAACACACTTGTCATCAAGCTGCTCCATGACACTTGGCATCACAGAGCTCCATGTCCTTGTCATCACAATGCTCTATGAACGCTCTCATCACATTGCTCCATGCCCTTGTCATCACAAAGCTACATGACACATTTAATCAGTATGCACAATGGTTTTCTCATCACAATGTTCCATTCCCTTGCCATCACAATGCTTCATTACACCTGTCATAACAATGTTCCATGATCCCTGCCATCACGTTGTTCCATGGCCTTGTATTCACAAGGCTCCATTACCCTTCTCCTCACAATGCTCCAATAACACTGTAATCACAATGCTCCATGCCCATTTTCATCTCAATGGCCCATGAAACCTGTCATCACAATGCACCATGCACATCATCATAATGATTCATAATATTGTCATCCAAATGAAATCAAAATGCTCCATGACCTCTGTAATAACAATGCTCCAAACCGTTGTGATCACAATATTCCATTACCCTTGCCATCATAGTGCCCCATTACGCTCGTCATCAAAATTATCCATGCCTTTCTCATCGAAATGCTCCATTACCCCTCTCTTAAAAATGCTCCATGACCCTTGCCATCACAATGTTCCACGGCCTTGTCATCACAAGGCTCCATGACACTTGTCATCACGATGCTCAAAGACACATGTCATCACAATGCTCCATGCCTTTGTCAGCAAAATGCTACATGACATTGTCATTACTATGCTCTTTGCGCTTGTCATCACAATACTCCATTACCATTGTCATCACTATCCTCCATGAACATTGGGATCTCATTGCTTCATGTCCGTGTCATCACAATGCTCCATGCTCCTTGAAATCAAAATGATCCATGACCTCTGTCATCACAATGCTCCAAACCCTTGTGATTACAATGTTCCACAACACTTGTCATCACAATGCTCCATGATGACTGTCATCACAATACTCCATGCCCTTGTCATCACAATGCTCCCTGACACTTGTCGTCAGAATGCTCCTTGAAGCCTGTCACTAAAAGGCTCCATGCCTTTTTCATCACAATGTCCCATGCCGTTTTCATCACAATGATCCATGCCATTGTCATCACTATAATTCACAAGCTTGTCATCAGAATGCTCCATGACCCTTGTCATCACAATTCTCCATGCACTTGTCAGCACAATGCTCCCTGACCTTTGTCATCACAATGCCCCAAGCCATTGTCATCACAATGCTCCATTACCTTTGTCATCAGAATCCTCAATGACACTTGGCATCACAATGCTCCATGCTATTGCCATCACAATGGGCCATTAAAATTGTCATCACAATGCTCCCTGACACCTGTCTTCACAATACTGCATGACCTGGTCATCACAGTGCACCATGACCTTGTCATCACAATGCGCCATTCCAACTGTCATCGCAATAATCCATGAAACTTATTAGAATACTCCATGCCCTTGTCATCACAATGCTACATGCGTAGTTATCACAATGCTCCATGACCACTGTCATCACAATGCTCCGTGACTCCAGTCATCACAATGCTTCATGACTTTTCTCATCACAATGGTCCATGCCCTCATCATCAACACTCTCTGTGACCTTTTTAACAACAATGCTCCATGAAATTTTCATCACAATGCTCTTTGACCTTTGTCATCACAATGCTCTATGCCTTTCTCAGCACAATGCTCCATCACCCTTGTCATCACAGTGCTCCATGCGCTTGTCAGCACAATGCTCCATGACACATGTCATCACAATGTGCCATGTGCTTGTCATCACAGTGCTCCACAATCTTGTCATCACAGTGCTCCATACACCTTGTCATCACAATGCTCAATGCACTTCTCATCAAAATGCCCTCTCACCACTCATATCACAATGTTACATCACTATTCATCACAATACTCCCTCACCACTGTCGTCACAATGTTCCGTGACTCCTGTCATCACAATGGTACATGCACTTATCATCACAATGTTCGATGACCCCTGACATCACAATGTTCCATAACCACTGTCATCAAAATGCTCCAAAACCCTTTTCATCAAAATGCTCCTTGACCCCTGACATCACAATGTTCCATAACCCCTGTCATCAAAATGTTCCATGACACTTTTCATCAAATTGCTCCATCACCTTGTCATCACAATGCTCCCTGCCCTTCTCATGACAATGAACAACGCCTTTGTCATCAAAATGCTCCATGACTTTTGTCATCACAAAGAACCTTGACCCTTGGCATCACAATGCTCAATATCATTGTCATCACAATGCTCCATGAATGCTCTCATCACATTGCTCAATGCCCTTGTCATCACAAAGCTCCATGACACATGTCATCAGAATGCTCCATGGCCTTCTGAACACAGTGCTCCATTACACCTGTCATAAGAATGCTCCATGACCACTGCCATTACGATGTTCCATGGACTTGTCATCACAAGGCCGCATGACCCTTCTCATCACAATGCTCCTAAACCCATGTTATCAAAATGTTCCATGCCCCTTTTCATCTAAATGATCCATGAACCCTGTCATCACAGTGTTGCAAACCCTTGTGATCACAATATTCCATAACTCTTGTCATCACAATGCCCCTTGACGCTAGTCATCACAATTATCCATGGTCTTCTCATCACAATGCTCCATGACTTTTGTCATCACAATGCTCAATACCCTTGTCATCACAATGCTCCCTGACACTTGTTGTCTGTATGCTCCTTGAACCCTGTCATGACAAGGATCCATGCCTTTTTCATCACAATGATCCATGCCTTTTTCATCACAATGCTCTAAGAGCACTGTAATTATAATTCACCATGCCCTTGTCATCACAAAGCTCAATGACACATATCATTAGAATGCTCCTTGGTCTTCACCTCACAATGCGCCATGCCCTTGTCATCCCAATGCTCCATGACCCCTGTATTCACAATGCTCTGTGACGCTTGTCATCACAGTGCTCCATGACACCTGTCATCACAATGCTCCATGCCTTTGTCTGCAAAATGCTACATGAATTTGTCATTACAATGCTCTATGCGCTTGTCGTCACAATACTCCAATACTATTTTCATCACAATCCTCCATGAACCATGGGTTCACATTGCTTCATGCCCTTGTCATCAGAATGCTCCATGCTCCTTGAAATCAAAATGATCCATGACATCTCTCATCACAATTCTCCAAACTCTTGTGATCTCAGTATTCCATAACACTTGTCATCACAACGCTGCATGCTGCCTGTCATCACAATACTCCATGCCCTTGTCATCACAATGCTCCATGGCCTTTGTCATCACAATGCTCCAAACCATTGTCATCACAATGCTCTACTTCCATTGTCATCAGAATCCTCCATGACACTTGGCATCACAATGCTCCATGCCATTGTTGTCATCGGGCCATTACATATGTCATCAGAATGCTCCCTGACATTTGTCGTCAAAATGCTCATTGAACCCTGTCACGAAAAGGCTCCATGCCTTTTTCAACACAATGCCCCATGCCTTTTTCATCACAATGCCCCATGCCATTTTCATCACAATGCCCCAAGCCATTGTCATCAAAACACACCACAAGCTTGTCATCAGAATGCTCCATGACCCTTGTCATCACAATTCCCCATGCACTTGTCAGCACAATGCTCCCTGACCCTTGTCATCACAATGCTCTAATCCATTGTCATCACAGTGCTCCATTACCATTTTCATCAGAATCCTCCATTAAACTTGGCATCACAATGCTCCATGCCATTGTTGTCATCGGGCCATTACATATGTCATCACAATGCTCTCTGACAACTGCCTTCACAATAATGCATGACCTGGTCATCAAAATTATCCATGCCCTTGTGATCACAATGCGCCTTTCCAAATGTCATCGCTATAATCCATGAAATTATTAGACCAATGCTCCATGCCCTTTTCATCTCAATGCTCCATGCCCTGGTTATCAAAATGCTTCATGACCCCTGTCATCACAGTGCTCCGTGATTGCAGTCATCACAATGCTTCATGACCATTGTCATCACAATGGTCCATGTGCTCGTCATCAACAGTCTCTGTGTCCTTTTTAACCACAGTGCTCCATGAACTTTTCATCACAATGCTCTTTGACCCTTGTCATCACAATGCTCTATGAATTTCTCAGCACAATGCTCCATGCCTTTGTCAGAAAAATGCTCCATGACCCTTGTCATCACAGTGTGCAACACGCTTTTCATTACAACGGTCCAAAACTTTGTCATCACAGTGCTCCATAAACCTTGTAATCACAATGATCCATGCTCTTTTCATCACAATGCTCCATTACACCTGTAATAACAATGCACCATGACCCCTGCCATCAAAATGCTCCATGGCCTTGTCAACACATGGCTCGATGACACTTCTCATCACAATGCTCCAAACCCTCGTGATCACAGTGTTCCATAACACTTGTCATCACAACGCTCCATGATGCCTGTCATCAAAATACTCCATGCCCTTTTCATCACAATGCTCCATGAAGATTGTCATCACAATTCTCAATACACTTGTCATCACAATGCTCCCTGACACTTGTCATCAGAATGCTCCTTGACCCCTGTCAGGAAAAGGCTCCATGACTTTTTCATCACAATGTCCCATGCCGTTTTCATCACAATGCTCCATGCCATTGTCATCAAAATACTCCACAAGCTTGTCTTCAGAATGCTCCATGACCCTTGTCATCACAATTCTCCATGCACTTATCAGCACAATGCTCCCTGACCCTTGTCACCACAATGCTCCAAGCTATTGTCATCAAAATGCTCCATTACCTTTGTCATCAGATTCCTCCATGACACTTGGCATCACAATGCTCCATGCCATTGTCATCACAATGGGCCATTACATATGTTATCACAATACTCCCTGACACTTGTCTTCACAATACTGCATGACCTGGTCATCACAATGCTCCATGACCTTGTCATCACAATGCGCCATTCCAACTGTCATTGCAATAATCCATGAAACATATTAGACCAATGTTCCATGCCCTTGTCATCACAATGCTCCATGCCCTTGTTATCACAATGCTCCATGACCCCTGTCATCACAATGCTCCGTGACTCCAGTCATCACAATGCTTCACGACGTTTGCATCACAATGTTCCATGCCCTCGTCATCAACAGTCTCTGTGACCATTTTAACCACAATGCTCCATGAACATTTCATCACAATGCTCTTTGACCCTTGTTATCAAAATAAACTATGCCTTTCTCAGCACAATGTTCCATAACCCTTGTCATCACAATGCTCCGTGCGCTTGTCAGCACAATGCTCCATGACACATGTCATCACAATGCACCATGCGCTTGTCATCACAGTGCTCCACAATATTGTAATCACAATGCTCCATAAAATTTGACATCACATTGCTCCATGCACTTCTCATCAAAATGCTCTCTCACCACTGATATCACAATGCTACATGCATATATCATCACAATGTTCGATGACCCCTGAGATCACAATGTTCCATAACAGCTGTCATCAAAATGTTCCATGTAACTTTTCATCAAATTGCTCCATGACACTGTCATCAAAATGCTCCCTGCCCTTCTCATCACAATGCACAACACCCTTGTCATCAAAATGCTCCATGACCTCTGTCATCACAATGATCCATGAACCCTGTCATCACAATACTCCATGAACATTTTCAGCCCAATGCTCCATGACCCTTGTCATCAGAATGATCCATGCCCTTGTCATACCAATGCTCCATGACCCCTGTATTCACAATGCTCCGTGACGCTTGTCATCACAGTGCTCCATGACATCTGTCATCATAATGATCCCTGCCCTTCTCATCAAAATGCACCACACACTTCTCATCAAAATGCTCCATGACCATTGTCATCACAAAGATCCATGACCTTAGGCATCACAATGCTCCATGTCATTGTCATCACAATGCTCCATGAACGCTCTCATCACATTGCTTCATGTTCTTGTCATCACAAAGCCCCATGACACATGTCGTCAGAATGCTCCATGGCCTCATCACAAGGCTCCATGTCCTTGCCATCACAATGCTCCATTACCCCTGTCATAACAGTGCTCCATGACTCCTGCCATCACGATGTTCCATGGCCTTGTCATCACAAGGCCCCATGACCCTTCTCATCACAATGCTCCAAGATCCCTGTAATCACAATGCTCCATGCCCCTTTTCATCACAATGATCCATGAACCCTGTCATCACAATGCACCATGCCCTTCATGATAATGCTTCATGCTATTGTCATCAAAATGAAATCAAAATGCTCCATGACCTCTGTCATAACAATGCTCGAAACCCTTGTGATCACAATATTCCTTAACACTTGTCATCACAATGTCCCATGACTCTCGTCATCACAATTATCCATGGTCTTCTCATCACAATTCTCCATGACCTTTGTCATCACAATGCTCAATACACTTGTCATCAAAATGCTCCCTGACACTTGTTGTCTGTATGCTCCTTGTACCCTGTCATGACAAGGCTCCATGCCTTTTTCATCACAGTGATCCATGCCCTTTTCATCAAAATGCTCCAAGACCCCTGTAATCACAATGCTCCATGCCCTTGTCATCACAAAGCTCAATGACACATGTCATTATAATGCTCCTTGGCCTTATCCTCACAATGCTCCATGCCCATGTCATCACAATGTTCTACGACCCTTGTAATCACAATGGTCCATGTCCCTTTTCTTCAGTATCCTCCATGAGATTTGTTATCACAAGGTTCCATGGTTTTCTCATCACAATGATCCAGGACCTTGTCATCACAGTGCTTCACGACCTTGCCATGAAAATTCTCAATGGCTCTTCTCATCATAATGCTCAAAGCCCTAGTCATCATAATGCTCTATTATATTTGTCATCACAATCCTCTATTACATTTGCCATCACAATGCTCCCTGCCATTGTCATCACAATGGACCATGACATATGTCATCACAATGCTCCCTGACACCTATCTTCACAATACCCCATGACCTTCTCATCACAATGCTCCATGCCCTTGTCATCACAATGTCCATGACACCTGTCATCCCAATGTTCCGTGACTCCAGGCAGCACAATGCTTCATAACATTTGTCATCACAGTGGTCGATGCCCTCATCATCACAAGGCTCTGTGACCTTTGTAACGACAATGCTCCATGATCTTTTCATCACAATGCTCCATGAACCTTGTCATCACATTGCTACATGCCTTTGTAAGAAAAATGCTCCAAGACCCCTGTCATGACCCTTGATATCATAATTCTGCATGCACTTGTCAGCACCATGCTCCCTGACCCTTGTCATCACAATGCTCCATTACCTTTGTCATCAGAATCCTCCATGGCACCTGTCTCACAATACTGCATGACCTGTTCTTCACAATTCTCCATGCCCTTGTCATCACAATGTGCCATTCCAACTGTCATCACAATAATCCATGAAAATTATTAGACTAATGTTCCATGCCCTTGTCATCAGTGCTTTATGCCCTTGTTATCACAATGCTCCATGAGCTCTGTCATCACAATGCTCCGTGACTCCAGTCATCACAATACTTCATGCCCTTTGTCATCACAGTGGTCCATGCCCTCATCATCCACAGTCTCTGTGACCATTTTAACCACAATGCTCCATGAACTTTTCATCACAATGCTCTTTCACCCTTGTCATCACAATGCTCTATGCCTTTCTCAGCACAATGCTCCTTGACACTTGTCATCACAATGATCCATGCGCTTGTCAGCACAATGCTCCACGACACATGTCATCAAAATGCACCATTCTCTTGTCATCACAGTGTTCCACAATCTTTTCATCACAATGCTCCATAAACATTGTCATCACCATGCTCCATGCACTTCTCATCAAAATGCTCTCTCACCACTGATAGCACAATGTTACATCACTATTCGTCACAATAGTCCCTCACCCCAGGCATCACAATGTTCCATGACTCCTGTCATCACCATGCTACATGCATTCTCATCACAATGTTCGATGACCCCTGACATCACAATGTTTCATAACCCCTGTCAACAAAATGCTCCATGACACATTTCATCAAATTGCTCCATGACCCTGTCATGAAAATGCTCCCAACACTTCTCATCACAATGCACAACACCCTTGTCATCAAAATGATCCATGACCTTTGTCATCACAAAGATCCATGACGCTTGGCATCACAATGCTCCATGTCATTGCCATCACGATGCTCCATGAAAGCTCTCATCACATTGCTCCATGACACCTGTCATCACAATGCTATGTGACTCCAGTCATCACAGTGCTTCATAACATTTGTCATCACAATGGTCCATGCCCGCGCCATCACAAGGCTCTGTGACCTTTGTAACCACAATGCTCTATGAAAATTCCATCACAATGCTCCGTGACCCTTGTCATCACAATGCTCCACGCCTTTATCAGAAAAATCCTCCATGACCCTTGTCACCACAATGTGCCACGCACTTTTCATCACAACGGTCCACAAATTTGTCATGGCAATGCTCCATAAATCTTGTATTCACAATGCTCCATGCCCTTCTCATCACAATGCTCCATTACCCCTGTCATAACAATGCTCCATGACCCCTGCCATCACATTGTTCCATGGCCTTGTCATCACAAGGCTCCATGACACATGTCATCACAATGCTCCAAGACCCCTGTAATCACAATGCTCCATGCCCTTGTCGTCACAAAGCTCCATGACACATGTCATCATAATGTTCCATGGCCTTCTCATCAAAATGCTCCATGCCCATGTCATCACAATGCTCCCAGACCACTGTAATCACAATGCTCCATGCCCCGTTTCATCTCAATGCTCCATGAACCCTGTTATCACAATGCATCATGCCCATCATCATAATGCTTCCGCCTACTGTCACCACAATGAAATCAAAATTCTCCATGACCTCTGTCATCACAATGCTTCATGACCCCTGTCATCACAATACTCCATGAACATTTTCAGCCCAATGCTCCATGACCCTTGTCATCACAATGCTCCATGCTCTTGTCAGCACAATGCTCCATGACACATGTCATCACAGTGCACCATGCGCTTGTCATCACACTGCTCCACAATCTTGCCATCACAATGCTCCATAAACCTTGTCATCACAATGCTCTATGCACTTCTCATCAAAATGCTGTCTCACCACTGATATCACAATGTTACATCACTATTCGGAACAATACTGCCTCTCCCATGTCATCATAATGTTCCATGACTCCTGTCATCACAATGGTACATGCACTTATTATCACAATGTTCAATGACCCCTGACATCACAATGTTCCATAACCACTGTTATCAAAATGCTCCATGACCCGTTTCATCAAAATGTTCCATGACCCCTGACATCACAATGTTGCATAACCAATGTCATCAAAATGTTCCATGACCCTTTTCATCAGTTGCTCCATGACCCTGTCATCCCAATGCTCTCTGCCCTTCTCATCACAATGCACAACCTCCTTGTCATCAAAATGCTTCATGACCTTTGTCATCACAGAGATCCATGACACTTGGCATCACAATGCTCCATGTCATTGTCATCACGATGCTCCATGAATGCTCTCATCACCTTGCTCCATGCCTTTTTATCACAAAGCTCCATGACACATGTCATCAGAATACTCCATGGCCTTCTCATCACAATGCTTCATGCCCTTGCCATCACAATGCTCCATTACCCCTGTCATAACAATGCTCCATGACCCCTGCCATCAGGATGTTCCTTGGCCTTGTCATCACAAGGCTCCATGACCCTTCTCATCACAATGCTCCAAGACCCCTGTAATCAGTATGCTCCATGCCCCTTTTCATCTCAATGATCCATGAACCCTGTCATCACAATGCACCATGCCCATCATCATAATGCTTCATGCTATTGTCATCACAAAGAAGTCAAAATGCTCCATGAATTCTGTCATAACAATGCTCCAAACCCTTGTGATCACAATATTCCATAACACTTGTCATCATAATATCCCATGACTCTCGTCATCACAATTATCCATGGTCTTCTCATCACAATGCTCCATGACCTTTGTCATCACAATGCTCAATACACTTGTCATCAAAATGCTCCCTGACACTTGTTGTCTGTATGCTCCTTGAACCCTGTCATGACAAGGCTCCATACCGTTATCATCACAATGATCCATTCCTTTTTCATCACAATGCTCCAAAACCCTGTAATCACAATGCTCCTTGCCCTTGTCATCACAAAGCTCCATAACGCATGTCATCAGAATGCTCCATGGCCTTCTCATCACAAAGCTCCATGCCCTTGTCATCACAATGGGCCATTACATATGTCATCACAATGCTCTCTGACATCTGTCTTCACAATACTGCATGACCTGGTCATCACAATGCTCCATGCCCTTGTCATCACAGTGGGCCATTCCAGGTGTCATCACAAGAATCCATGAAACTTATTAGAACAATGCTCCATGAACTGGTCATCTCAATGCTCCAAGCCTTTGTTATCACAATGCTTCATGACCCCTGTCATCACAATGCTCCGTGACTCCAGTCATCACAATGCTTCATGTCCTTTGTCATCACAATGGTCCATGCCCTTGTCATTAACAGTCTCTGACATTTTAACCACAATGCTCCATGAACTTTTCATCACAATGCTCTTTGACCCTTGTCATCACAATGTTCTATGCCTTTCTCAGCACAGTGTTCCATGACCCTTGTCATCACAGTGCTCCATGCGCTTGACATCACAATGCACCATGACACATGTCATCATAATGTGCCATGTGCTTGTCATCACAGTGCTCCACAATCTTGTCATCACAATGCTCCATAAAACTTGTCATCACAGAGCTCCATGCACGTCTCATCAAAATGCTCTCTTAACACTGATATCACAATGTTACATCACTATTCATCACAATACTCCCTCACCCCTGTCATCACAATGTTCCATGACTCCTGTCATCACAATGCTACATGCAATTATTATCTAAATGTTCGATGACCCCTGACATCACAATGTTCCATAACCCCTGTCATCAAAATGCTCCATGACCCTTTTCATCAAATTGATCCATGACCCCTGACATCACAATGTTCCATCACCCCTGTCATCAAAATGTTCCATGACCCTTTTCATCAAATTGCTCCATGACCCTGTCATCACAATGCTCCCAGCCCTTCTCATCACATTGCACAACGCCCTTGTCATCAAAATGCTCCATGACCTTTGTCAACACAAAGATCCATGACTCTTGGCATCACAATGCTCAATGTCATTGTCATCACAATGCTCCATGAAAGCTCTTATCACATTGCTCCATGCCCGTGTCATCACAAAGCTCCATGACGCATGTCATCAGAATGCTCCATCCCTTCTCCTCACAATGCTCCATGACCCTTGCCTTCACGATGTTCCATGGACTTGTCATCACAATGCTCCATGACCCTTCTCATCACAATGCTCTAAGACCCCTGTAATGACAATGCTCCCTGCTCCTTTTCATCCCAAGAATCCATGAACCCTCTCATCAAATTGCACCATGCCCATCATCATAATGCTTCATGCTATTGTCATCACAATTAAATCAAAATGCCTCATGACCTCTGTCATAACAATGCTCCAAACCCTTGTGATCCCAATATTCCATAAATCTTGTCCTCACAATGCCCCATGAAGCTCGTCATCACAGTTATCCAATGTCTTCTCATCACAATGCTCCATGACATTTGTCATCACAATGCTCAATACACTTGTCATCAAAATGCTCCCTGACACTTGTTGTCTGTATGCTCCTTGAACCCTGTCATGACAAGGCTCCATACCATTTTCATCACAATGATCCTTTCCTTTTTCATCACAATGCTCCAAGACCCTGTAATCACAATGCTCCATGCCATTGTCATCACAAAGCTCCATGATGCATGTCATCAGAATGCTCCATGGCCTTCTCATCACAATGATCCATGGCCATGCCATCACAATGCTCCATTACACCTGTCATTACAATGCCCCTTGACCCCTGCCATCACAATGTTCCATGGACTTATCATAACAAGGCTCCATGACACTTCTCATCACAATGCTCCAAGACCCCTGTAATCACAATGATCCATGCCCCTCTTCATCAGTATGCTCCATGAGTCTTGTCATCACAAGGCTCCACGATTTTCTCATCACAATGCTCCAGGACCTTGTCATTACAATGCATCTTGCCCTTGTCATGAAAATTCTCAATGGCCATTCTCATCATAATGCTCAAAGCCCTAGCCATCACAATGCTCCATTATATTTGTCATTACAAACCTCCATTACTTTTGGCATCACAATGCTCCCTGCCATTGTCATTGCAATGGACCATGACATATGTCATCACAGTGCTCAATGACACCTGTCTTCACAATACTTAATGACCATCTCATCACAATGCTCCATGCCTTTGTCATCACAATGCACCATGCACACTGTCATCACAATAATCTATGAAACTTTTCAGACCAAAGTTTCATGACCCTGTCATCACAATGCTCCATGCCCTAGTCATCACAATGCTCCATGACCCCTGTCATCACAATGCTTGTGACTCCAGTCATCACAATGCTACATAACGTTTGTCATCACAATGGTCCATGCCCGCGTCATCACAAGGCTCTGTGACATTGGTAACCACAATGCTCCATGAACTTTTCATCACAATTCTCCTTGACCATTGTCATCACAGTGCTCCATGCCTTTGGCAGAAAAAATATTCCATGACCCTTGTCATCACAAAGTGCCACGCACTTTTCCTCACAACGGTCCACAAACTTGTCATTGCAATGCTCCATAAACATTGTAATCGCAATGCTCCATGCATTTCTCATCAACATGCTCTCTCACCAGAGATATCACAATGTTCCATCACTAGTCGTCACAATACTCCCTCAACCCTGTAATCACAATATTCCATGACCCCTGTCATCACAATTCTACATCCCCTTATAATCACAATGTTCCATGACCCATGACATCACAATGTTCCATAACACCTGTCTTCAAAATGCTCCATGATCCTTTTCTTCCCAAAGCTCCATGACCCCTGACATCACAATGTTCTATAACCCGTGTCATCAAAATGTTCCATTACAATTTTCATCAAATTCCTGCATAACCTTGTCACCAAAATACTCCCTGGCCTTCTCATCCCAATGCACCACACCCATGTCATCACAATGCTCCATGACCTTTGTCATCACAGACCTCCATGACCCTTGGCATAAAAAGTTCCATGTCATTGTCATCACAAAGCTTCACGACACTTGTCAACAAAATGCTCGATGCCCTTATCATCACAGTGCTCCATGACCTTGTCATTACAATCCTCCTTGACTCATGTATCACAGTGTTCCGTGCCCTTGTCATCACAATGCTCCATGCCCACTCTCATCACAATAATCCATGAAATATTACAGACCAATGCTCCATGTCCTTCTCATCACAATGCTCCATTACGCCTGTCATAAAAATGCTCCATGACCCCTGCCATCACAGTGTTCCAAGGCTTTTTCATTCACAAGGCTCCATGACACTTGTCATCACAATGCTCAAAGACACATGTAATCAAAATTCTCCATGCCCTTGTAATCACAAAGATCCATGACACATGTCATCAGAATGTTCCATGCCCTTGTCATCACAATGCTCCTGCCATGTCATCACAATGCTCCATGACCCCTGTCATCACAATACTCCATGAACATTTTCAGCCCAATGCTCCATGACGTTCTCATCACAATGCTCCATGACCAATATCATCACAATGCTCCATGACCACTGTCATCACAACACTCCATGAGCGCTGACAACACAGTGATATGGGACACTTGTCAACACAATGCTCCATTCCCTAGTCATCACAATGCCCCATGATCCCTGTCATCACTATACTCCATGAACATTTTCAGCACTATGCTCCATGAACCTTGTCATCACAATGATCCATGCCCTAGTTATCCCAATGCTCCATGACCCCTGTATTCACAATGCTCAGTGACGCATGTCACCACAGTGCTCCATGACACCTGACATCACAATGTTCTGTGCCTTTTTCAGCAAAATGCTACATGACTTTTTCATTACAATGCTCTAGGCGCCTGACATCAGAAAACTGCATTACCATTGTCATCACAATTCTCCATGAACCTTGGGATCACATTGCTTCATGCCGTTGTCATCACAATGCTCCATGCTGCTTGAAATCAAAATGATCCATGACCTCTGTCATCACAATGCTCCAAACCCTTGTGATCACAATGTTCCATAACACTTGTCATCACAACGCTCCATGATGCCTGGCATCACAATACTCATGCCCTTTTCATTCCAATATTACATGACCTTTGTCATCACAATTCTCAATACACTTGTCATCACAATGCTCCCTGACTCTTGTCGTCAGAATGCTCCTTGAACCCTGTCACTAAGAGGCTCCGTGCCTTTTTCATCACAATGCCCCATGCCATTTTCATCACAATGCTCCATGCCATTGTCATCAAAATACTCCACAAGATTGTCATCAAAATGCTCCATGACCCGTGTCATTACAATTCTCCATGCACTTGCCAGCACAGTGCTCCCTGACCCTTGTCATCACAATGCTCCAAGCCATTGTCATCACAATGCTCCATTACCTTTGTCATCAGAATCCTCCATGACACTTGGCATCACAATGCTCCATGCCATTGTCATCACAATAGACCATTACATATGTCATCACAATGCTCCCTCACACATGTCTTCACAATACTGCATGACCTGGTCTTCAAAATTCTCCATGCCCTTGTCATCACAATGCACCATTCCAACTGTCATTGCAACAATCCATGAAACTTATTACACCAATGTTCCATGCCCTTGGCATCACAATGCTCCTTGCCCTTCTTATCAAAATGCTCCGTGACTCCAGTCATCACAATGCTTCATGACCTTTGTCGTCACAATGGTCCATGCCCTCGTCATTAACAGTCTCTGTGACCTTTTTAACCTCAATGCTCCATGGAAATTTCATCACAATGTTCTTTGACCCTTGTCATCACAATACTCTATGCCTTTCTCAGCGCAGTGCTCCATGACCGTTGTCATCACAAAGCTCCATGCGCTTGTCAGCACAATGCTCCATGACACGTCATCACAATGCACCATGCGCTTGTCATCACAGTGCTCCACAATCTTGTCATCACAATGCTCCATTAACCTTGACATCACAATGCTCCATGAACTTCTCATCAATATGCTCTCTCACCACTTATATCACACTGTTATATCACTATTCATCACAATACTCCCCCACCCATGTCATCTCAATGTTCCATGACTCCTGTTATCACAATGCTACATTAACTTATCATCACAATGTTCGATGACCTATGACATCACAATGTTCCATTAGCAATGTCATCAAAATTCTCCATGACACTTTTCATCAAAATGCTACATGTCCCCTGACATCACAATGCTCCATAGCACTTGTCATTACAGTGCTCCATGACGCTCTTCATCACAATTATCCATGGTCTTCTCATCACAATGCTCCATGACCATTGTCATCACAATGCTCTATACACTTGTCATCAAAATGCTCCTTGACGCTTGTTGTCTGTATGCTCCTTGAACCCTGTTATGACAAGGCTCCATGCCTTTTTCATCACAATGATCCATGCCCTTTTCATCACAATGCTCCAAGACCCATGTAATCAAAATGATCCATGCCCTTTTCATCACAAACCTCCAAGATGCATGTCATCAGAATGCTCCATGGACTTTTCCTCACAATGCTCCATGCCCTTGTCATCACAATGCTCCAAGACCCTTGTAATCACAATGCTCCATGCCCTTCTCATCACAATGCTCCATTACACCTGTCATAACAAAGCTCAATGACCCCAGCCATCACAATGTTCCACGGCCTTGTCATCACAAGGCTCCATGACACTTGTAATCACAATGCTCCAAGACCCCTGTAATCACAATGCTCCATGACCTTATCCTCACACACTCCATGACACATGTCATCAGAATGTTCCATGGCCTTCTCATCACAATGCTCCTTGCCCTTGTTATCGCAATGCTCCCAGACCCCTGTAATCACAATTCTCCATTGCCATTTTCATCTCAGTGCTCCATGAACCCTGTCATCACAATGCTTCATGACCCCTGTCATCACAATACTCCATGAACATTTTCAGCCCAATGCTGCATGACACTTAACATCATAATGATCCATGCCTGTGTCATCCCAATACTCCATGACCTCAGTATTCACAATGCTCCGTGATGCTTGTATCACAGTGCTCCATGACACTTGTCATCACGATGCTCCATGCCTTTTTCAAAAAAATATTACATGACCTTGTCATTACAATGTTCTATTCGCTTGTCATCACAATACTCTATTACCATTGTCATCACAATCCTCCATGAAACTTGGGATAACATTGCTCCATGACCCTTGTCATCAAAATGCTCCATGTCCCCTGACATCACAATGCTCCATAGCCCTTGTCATTACAGTGCTCCATGACTCTCTTCATCACAATTATCCATGGTCTTCTCATCACAATGCTCCACGGTCTTGCCATCACAATGCTCCATTCCCTAGTCATCACAATTCTCCAAGTTCTTGGCATCACTCTGTTCCATGACACTTCTCATCACAGTGTTACATAATTTGTCAGCACAATACTCCGCAAACATGTCATTAGAATGCTCCATGACCCTTGTCATCACAATTATCCATGCCCCGTCATCTCAAAGCTCCATGCCCTTGTCATCACAATGCTCCATGACCCCTGTCATCACAGTACTCCATGAACATTTTCAGCCCAATGCTCCATGACTTTCTCATCGCAATGCTCCATGACCAGTATCATCACAATGCTCCATGACACATGACAACACAATGATCCGGGACTCTTGTCATCACAGTGCCCCATTACCTAGTCATCACAATGCTCCATGACCCCTGTCATCACAATACTCCATGAATATATTCAGCCCAAAGTCCATGATCATTGTCATCAAAATGATCCATGCCCTAGTCATCCCAGTGCTCCATAACCTCTGTATTCACAATGCTCTGTGACACTTGTCATGACAGTGCTCTGTGACACCTGTCATCACAATGCTCCAAGTCTTTGTCAGCAAAATGCTACATGACCTTGTCCGTACAATGCTCTATGAGCTTCTCATCACAATACTCCATTACCATTGTCATCACAATCCTCCATGAACCTTGGGATCACATTGCTTCATGCCTTTGTCGTCACAAAGCTCCATGCTCTTTGAAATCCAAATGATCCATGACCTCTGTCATCGCAATGCTCCGAACCCTTGTGATCACAATGTTCCATAACACTTGTCATCACAACGCTCCATGATGTCTGTCATTACTATACTCCATGCCCTTTTCATCACAATGTTCCATGACCTTTGTCATCACAATTCTCAATACACTTGTCATCACAATGCTCCCGCACTCTTGTCGTCAGAATGCTCCTTGAAACCTGTCACGAAAAGGCTCCATGCCATTTTCATCACAATGCCCCATGCCATTTTCAACACAATAATCCATGCCATTGTCATCAAAATACTCCTCATTCTTGTCATTCAAATGCTCCATGACCCGTGTCATCACAATTCTCCATGCACTTGCCAGCACAATGCTCCCTGTCCATTGTCATCACAATGCTCCAAGCCATTGTCATCACAATGCTCCATTACCTTTGTCATCAGAATCCTCCATGACACTGGGCATCACAATGCTCCCTGCCATTGTCATCATAATGGGCCATTATATATGTCATCACAATGATCCCTGACACCTGTTTTCACAATACTGCATGACCTGGTCTTCACAATTCTCCATGCCCTTGTCATCACAATGCGCCATTCCAACTGTCATTTCAATAATCCATGAAACTTATTCGACCAATGTTCCATGCCCTTGTCATCACAATGCTCCAGGACCGATGTCATAACAATGCTCCGTGAGTCCACTCATCACAATGCTTCATGACCTTTGTCATCACAATGTTCCATGCCCTCATCATGAACAGTCTCTGTGACCTTTTTAATATCAATGCTCCATGAAATTTTCATCACAATGCTCTTTGACCCTTGCCATCACAATACTCTATGCCTTTCTCAGCACAATGCTCCATGACCGTTGTCATCACAATGCTCCATGTGCTTGTCAGCACAATGGACCATAAAATATGTTATCACAATGCTCCCTGACACATCTTCGCAATACTCCATGACCTTGTCATCACAATTCTCTATGCCCTTGTTATCACAGTGTGCCATGCCAACTGTCAACACAATTATCCATGAAACTTGTCAGACCAATGCTCTATGCCACTGTCATCACCATGCTCCATGCGCTTGTCTTCACAATGCTCCATGACCCCAGTCATCACAATGCTCCTTGACTCCAGTCATCACAAGGCTTCATGACCTGTGTCATCACAATGGTCCATGCCCTCATCATCACAAGGTTCTGTGAACTTTGTCACCACAATTCTCCATGAACTTTTCATCACAATGTTCCATGACACTTGTCATCACAATTCTCCGTCCCTTTGTCAACTCAATGCGCCTTGACCCTTGTCATCACAGTGTTCCATGCGCTTGTCAGCGCAGTGCTCCCTGACCCATGCCATCACAATGTGCCATGCGCTTGACATCACAATGCTCCACAACATTGTCATCACAATGCTCCATAAACCTTGTCATCACAATGCTCCATGCACTTCTTATCAAAATGCTCTCTCACCACTGATATCAAAATGTTCCCTCACTAGTCATCAAAATACACCCACTCCCCTTTCATCACAGTGTTCCATAAACCCTGTCATGAAAATGTTCCATGACCCCTGATATTACAATATTCCATAACCCCTGTCATCGAAATGTTCTATGACATTTTTCATCAAATTTCTCCATGACACTGTCATCACAATGCTACCTTCGCTTCACAACAGAATGCACCACAGCCTTGTCATCATAATGCTCCCTGACATTTGTCATCAAAAAGCTCCATGACACTTTGCATCACAATGCCCCATGCTATTGTCATCATAATGTTCCATGAACCCTCTCATCACATTGTTACATGCCCTTGTCATTGCAGGCTCCATGATGCTTTTCATCACTATGCTCGATGCCATTCTTCTCACAATGCTCCATGGGCTTGTCATTACAATCCTCCACGACCCAAGTATCACAGTGTTCCGTTCCCTTGACATGAAAATGCTCCTTGCCCCCTCTCATCACAATAATCCATGAAATATTTCAGACCAATGCTCCATGCCCTTGTCATCACAATGCTCCATTAACCCTGTCATAACAATGCTCCATGACCCCTGCCATCACAATGTTCCAAAGCTTTGTCATCACAAGGCTCCATGACCCTTGTCATCACAATGCTCCAAGACCCCTGTAATCACAATGCTCCATGCCCTTGTCATCACAAAGCTTCATGACGCATGTCATCAGAATGCTCCATGGCCTTCTCATTCAAGATGCTCCATGCCCTTGTCATCAAAATGCTCCAAGACCCTTGTAATCACAATGCTCCATGCCCCTTTTCATCTCAATGCTCCATGAACCCTGTCATCACAATGCACCATGCCCAACATCATAATGCTTCATGCTATTGTCATCACAATGAAATCAAAATGCTCCATGACCTCTGTCATCACAATGCTCCAAATCCTTGTGATCAAAATGTTCCATAACACTTATCATCACAACGCCCCATGACGCTCGTCATCACAATTATCCATGGTCTTCTCATCACAATGCTCCATGAACTTTGTCATCACAGTGCTCAAAACCCTTGTCATCAAAATGCTCCCTGACAGTTGAAGTCAGTATCCTCCATGAACCCTGTCATGATAAGGCTTCAAGCCTTTTTCATCACAAAGTTCCATGCCCTTTTCCTCACAGTTCTCCAAGCCCCCTGTAATCACAATGCTCTAGGCCCTTGTCATCACAAAGTTCCGTGATGAATGTCATCAGAACGCTCCCTGGCCTTCTCATCCCATGCTCCATGCCCTTGTCATCACAATGCTCCTCGACCCCTGTAATCACAATGCTCCATGCCCCTTTTCATCAGAATGCTCCATGAGACTTGTCATCACAAGGCTCCATGGTCTTCTCATCACAATGCTCCAGTACCTTGTCATCACAGTGCTCCATGACACCTGTCATCACAATAGTCCATGAACATTTTCAGCCCAATGCTACATGACCTTCTCATCACAATTCTCCATGACCACTCTCATCACAATGCTCCATGAACCCTGACAACACAATGATCCAGGACTCTTGTCATCAAAATGCTCCATGCCCTTGTCATCCCACTGCTCCATGATACCTTTAATCACAATGCTCTGTGATGCTTGTCATCACAGTGTTCCATGAACATTGTTATCACAATGCTCCATGCCTTTGTCAGCAAAATGCTACATAATCTTGTCATCACAATCCTCCATGTCCCTTGGGATCACATTGCTTCATGTCCTTGTCATGTCTCTCTTGCCTTTCTGATTTTTACAGATTTTCGGATGTTCCTTTTGACCGCTGGGTAGTGACAATTCTTTGTAGTGTGGATTTCCATTGCACGTTTGCTTGATTGGCCAAAAAGGGTGTATGCGTTATCTCCTGAATATATTCAGGAGAAAAGCCATGCGCCGTTTTTTGCCAAGTGCATCACTGTCGAGGTTGTGATGCTTTTCCTGTGCTTTAAAAGTGATTCCAATTTACCACATGAAATATGTTTTGTGCAGTTCTGCCTCATTTTAAAGTCCGCTTCGTTGCCTTCTCTCAACAGATTTTTGGAAGAGAGTAGTCCATTATAACTCTGCAGGTTTGTGAATTGCTGTGCCCCTGAGCTCCAATTTTCAAATCCCATTTTTGGGAGCTGACCGCAAATCCACAATTTTGCTTCAGGAACTATACTGGTTCCAGGGGTGGCTATACTGTTCCCTATGGATGGCTGAGGCTTTGGTTAATTCTTCCTGACGGGAATTTAGAGTGATATGTGCCCGTCCAAATGCCTATATCTACTCTCTGATTGGTTCTCCCTCTTCCCTTTCATCCTCTGCACAATTAGCAAACTGTGCGAACCAGGAGGTTATAGGGGCTAACTCTCCTAAGTTGGGAGATTCACAGTAAGGCAGTTGGAATGCCAACCTGGAGCACAAGGAGAGGACAAATTAGGAGACTTTTAGAAACCTTTCGTCATCACAGTGTGTCCATTCTCTAGGTTTCCCATACATGTTATAACTGTAGTGATATTCCCTTCTACATGGAGATTTGGGACTCATGGAATGGTGTCATGCACTACTACTTTAAAGGGTCTGCATTTTCTCTCCCAATCTCACCAGGCCTCTCAGTCCCAAGTGTCCAGCCTTATGTCTCATCCAGTTGTCTTTGCAGATAGGGTCATTCCAGGTTTCATCAGAACCCCTGAAGGAATTGTGTAAGAATTTCGCTGTTTTTTTGTTTTTTTTTTTTGAAATTCATTTTTATAATGGGGTTGAGTTGATTTTCACTGACGTGTTTATGCCGATCTAGACATATTTGATTCCCTTACAGAGACATATCAATACATAGGTTTTAAGATTCTTACTAGTCAGATATATTCCTCTGCGGGGAATAGGGGTTTTGAGTCCCGTTCACTGAGGAAGGTGTAGGTCCTGTCTCTTCTGTATTTGGTTTATGGAATGTTACCTGTGCTAATATCAAACTCTGGTTTTATGCATCACCCCACCTCTCCTTTCCCTTTAAACAGGCATAAGAGTGTTTTCTAAATGTGAGACTCTGTTCTCTTTCTTAATTCAGTTCATGTGTTGTGATGTTGACATTCCCTCTGTAAGTGATATCTTATGATAAGATTCTTTTTTTCTGTGTGACTAATTTCACTTAGAATCATCATACCTAAATCCACTCATTATGCTGCTACTGGCCTTATGGCATTGATTTCACGTCTGAGTGATATTCCGTTGTACAAAATTACCACAACTTCTTTATGCATTTCTCTTTTTCCTGGGATAATTTAGGTGTTCCGAAGGTGAGGTTCTTGTATGCAGAGCAGCCCTAAACTTTGGGGTGCCTGTGTCTTGTCGATATTAGTCTTCCCAAGTTATATGCCCATGAGTTGAAGTCCCCTTTGCTCGGGGGCTTTGTATTTTAGATGTTTTAGGAAACATCATACACTTCTTCAGAGTGGCTCTTGGATATTTATACCCCACCCATCAGCGTGACTAGGCTCCCTGTTCTCCCTGGCCTCTCCTGCATTTCTGGTTTGTACACATTTTTTGGATGGCCTTTCTAAGCAGTGTATATTGAGACTTCTTTGTTGTGCGGATTTGCATTTCCCGCTTGCTTGGTTGGCCAAAAACTCTGTATGTGTTTTATTTTCCGAAAGATTTCACGAAAAAAACACATACACCCTTTTGCCCAACTGCATCATTTTAGAAATTCTGCTGCTTTTCATATGTTTTAAATGTGAGTACAACCTACCTTTTGAAATCTGTTTCCTGCAATTCTGCCTCTCATTCAGATCCTCTTCGTTGCCTTACCTGAACATATTTTTGGCCGTTGGTTATCATTTATATCTTTGCAGGTCTTTGAATTGTCAGCTCCTGAGCTCCATTTTGTAACTCGCTTTTTTTGTGAGCTGGCCGCCAAAGCATTTGATTGCTTCAGGCCCTATTCTGGTTCTGAGGAGGCAGGCTGAGCCTTTGCTTAATTCTTGTTCCTAATGGGAAATTAGAGTTGCATGTGCCTGTCCAAACAACTAAGACTTGTCTCTAAATTTTTCTCAACCTTCCACTTCTTCCTCTGGACAAATTCCAAACTGTGTGCAAGAGGATGTTGACGGTGCTGATATCCCCAAGGGAGGAGATTGTTAGGAAAGATGCTGGAGGGGTGAACCCGAGCACCAGGCGATGAGGAGATGAGGTGCCTTTTCCAAACTCTTTCCGATCAAACGGTGTACCATCCTCTAGGTGTGGCAGGCATGTTTTAGCTGTAGGAAGGGTCCCGTGCATGTTAGGGGAACACCAGGGATTTTTCCAAATCAGTGCCTCCCTGAACCCCAAACTGGGGAATTTTTAAGCTACGGCTACACGTGTGTCCATTAAGGGCCTTGGGAAATAGGCAGAGCCCAAACTTTAGATGATTGAAATCTTCAGGGTCAGAAGCGCTCACCATCGGCCTTGCTTAGGTTACATTTTATCTGTCATTGATAGATGATGTCAATAAAAATATCGATTCTTTTTCAGATTATTTCCCCTTATAGGTTATTGCAAAATATTCAGTGTAGTTCCCTGTGCTATACAGTAGTTCCTTGTTGATGATCTATTTTATACATAGTAGTGTGTATGTGTTAATCCCAAACTGATAATTTATCCCTTCTCCTATCTTTCCCCTTTGGTAATAATAAATTATAAGATTTTATACATCTCAGAAATGGGGGAACTGAAAGAGATGTATCATTTTTAATGGAAAAGCATTCAAAACATGATTGAAGTTTCAGCCAAGAGTATTCGATGTACATCCATGGAAATAAATCACTTCATTTCTCTAATGTTGACCTGACAAATAAGACAGACGTCTTCACTGAACTTGCTTATAGGAAAGTGATGGAAATATCAAATGTAATTCTTAGAAACATTTTATTTTACCCGAGCATTATACACTGCTCTATGTTAACTACAGTTTTGCTCACACATCTGTTCATTGAAGTTACTATGTTCTCAATTTCTGTTACTGATCCTCTGGAGTGGACCCCAACAGGAGTCCCCATGCCCAGTGTCATTGGAGCCAATAGATCAAGGCTGAGTTTGGTTCAGAAGCAAAGGAAACATTATTTTGAAAACAGAATGGAGAGGTGAGAGTATGCACTCCCCCACGGGCTGTGGGCTGGGCTGCTGTGTAGGGATCCCAGCAGCGTCAGTGGGAGGGAGGGGATGGAGCTCTCGAGGGCTGGGTTGGCTGCAGCTCAGGCTCTATGCCACGGAGTCTGCATGGGACCCCGCTAGCTGAGGTGTCGACACATGCATTCTGTTCTAGGAAATCCGGTCTGAAGTGCCAGGTGTGGGACCTCTGCATGCGGAACCCTAGGAGCACGTGAAATTAGACAAAGCACAAAGGAAAAACAGGTTAGACTTTATTTTATTGTCCAGATTCTCTTTTTATCTCCCAGGAATTTTTAATGAACGTTGCCAGAGACAAACACCTCCTCTACGTTTTGTTCTGTTCCACATTCTTGGGGTGTTGAGGGTGCAGACCCCTCTTTTGTAACTGCTTCATGCTATGGTGGGAGCCCTGATACCTGGGGGGAGGGGCAAAACGTCTCCCCACCAGCCTCCAGGTGAGGTTGATTGTCCCAAGGCCTCCTTCCTCACTTCTCGTCTGCCTGAGCACCAGCATTGGAAGTGTTATAGATTCTAATGACCTTTAAGGGTCCAGGAAAGAGATGTGCAGATATACTGAGGTGGCAGGTTTCACCCCACACCACATTTGTTCGGCGACCTTAGGAAAATGGTTTTTGCCAGCCTAGATGCTCTGACCTGTAATTTGTGCTTTCTTTAATTAGGTCCCTGAATTAATGTACAAACAGGACCATGTGTCAAAGCCCTGCCCGCACAACTCCCAGACAGTCCAGTGTCAGTGGTGATCCAGGACCATGACGTCCACTGAGTCAACGGCCTTTAGAAGTAACCAGCAGTCCAGCCGGTCATATTGGCCACCATCACCGTGTTGTCTGTAGGGTTTTCTATGGTGAAAGTGTGATATAGCTTTCTCCGTCCAAGCTTATTAGCTCCACTCTGGGTGCAGTAAGTCCTGCAAGCAGAAGTCTGCTCTTTCAGACACAGTCTTGTTGTTTTTTGAGAGAAACTCCAGGTCAAGTGATGGTCACACGAGTCAACTTGGGGGCCCATTGCCCCTTTTTGTCTCTCTGGAGGTTGGAGTGTGAGGGCCCCCTCACTCGAGGTCAGTGTGTCCACAGAGAGACCCCTGCAACTTCAGGGCATGATGGGTGGTTAGGATCACCACGTGGGGTCATTTTCCCTTAGGAGCGAGCTGGCCTTGTGGGCTGCTGATTTTCAGCTTTTTAGATACCCCAGTATCCTGGCCTGATGATTCGGTGGCAAAGCCCTTGGTGACCATAGTTTATCTTACCTGAAGGGCATTTTGTGTTGCTCCATTTCAAGTGGTCCCAGTTTTTGCACTAACGCTCCAAGGGCGATTAACCTTTGACCGTTTATGTAAAGGTCAAAGGGTTTAGCTAAATTAGGGTGTTCCTGGGCAAGGGTCTGAATTGACTGCTCTTTCCATTCTTGAGAGGCTGCTTCTGGATTCTACTCAAAAGGATCATCATCTTTTCGTGTCAGTGTTTCATGTAGAGGCCCAGCTATTAGACTGTAGTTAAGGATCCAGATGCAGAAAACCTTGGCCTCCCAAGGAACCCCTAAGCTGTCTTCTAATTTTAGAAGAGGTTAGGCTGCAAATGGCTTCTTCCCTATCCTGGGATGCGTTTCTCCGAATATCTGTGAGAATGAAGCCCAGGCATGTCACCTTAGCCTTGGATATTTGAGCCTTTTTCTTGGACACCTTCTATCCTTTATTGGCTAGGTAGTTCAGAGGCGTCTTTAGTAAGCCTGGTGATCAGAATGTCATCTGCATATTGAAGGAGGGTTCCCTTTTACAGAGGTAGAACTTTTAGGTCTTTAGAGGACATTTCCCCAATGATGGTGTGGGGATTTTTGAACCATTGGGGCAGGACGGCCCAGCATTATTGCTTTTGTTGCATGTTGTGTCCTGCCACTCACACGCCAAACATTCTTGTGACTCTGACATGAATGGAATACAGAAGAACGCATCATTGAAGTCTAATACAGAATGCCATGGCCTGGTGGATGGTAGAATGACCAGCAGGGTGTAGGAAATAGGAGCTACTGGATATATATCCTCGGTGGCTTCACTGACTGTCCTGATATACTTCCCCAGGTCTCCAGCAGCCCATGGGGCTCTCGTGGTCAGGCCAATCCCAGGATATGGAGCTCACCTGTGCTGCACCGCCCACCACACAGCCCACGGGGCTCTCGTGGTCAAGTCCCTCCCAGGGTATGGAGCTCACCTGTGCAGCTACCCAGCAGCCCATGGGGCTCTCATAGTCAGGCCCTTCCCAGGATACGGAACTCCCCTTGGCAGGTACCCCAGCAGGGCTGGACACACAGGATCTGGGCACATAGCCCAACTTGCAGAGAACCCCCAGCTCACCTGTCACTCACAGCTGACAGAGAACACCTCAGAGCAGGACTTGAACTAACAAACAGCATCACTGACAGGTCTGTGACCCTGGCTATCACACTGTGCAGCCTCTCTCTGCCTGGTTTTCCAGACACTTCCACTGCAGCCAAGGCACCAAGCCTCTGTCTGCACCCACCATCACTCCGCTCCCTGACTCCTGGGTTCTTCTCATTAGGATAAGGTCTTCTTAAAGTTGTTTTCCACTCATGGACCAG
Source organism: Mesoplodon bidens (assembly GCF_964165515.1). Lineage (NCBI taxonomy): Eukaryota > Metazoa > Chordata > Mammalia > Artiodactyla > Ziphiidae > Mesoplodon > Mesoplodon bidens. Next base: position 72,111 of record NW_027671170.1, read on the forward strand.
ATAAAATTGTAATAAAACAAGCCGCAGCTGCAGCCTCTTGTCTATCCTAACTCTCAAGAGCCCACACCTGTTCCTTGGGCCTGGCCCTTTTAGCAAGGTTCATTTTCTGCAACTGTGAGCCCCTGAGGGTAGAGGATTGGCTGATTTGGGCAGCTGTACACTGCCTTCCAGCCCTCCCCAGGTGTGCCTGGGTTGAGGTCAATATAAACACCTCTCCAGTCAGCAAGAGCCCCTGTAGCTGTGCCTGACGCCATATTCTCTGCCCCGTCAGCAGTGTCGGGGCTGGGGTTGTGGGAGGGTGTGAGGGGCCGTGGCTTTTTGGGTGGCCCAGTGTGAGTGGGGCTCTGCTTGTCTTTCTGCAGGAGTTGCCAGGCTGCCACCTGCTAAAGAAGAGGATGTGTCACCCATACCTGCCGCTGGAAATTCTCCCCAGGCAGAGGTGAGGAAGTAAAAAAGCAGTGGGGGCCGTGGCAGGAGGGGTATCTCAGGCAGGAAAATGGAAAGCTTCCAGAAGAACATCTGAGGCCAGGACCATCCTGGCTGTCCTGCAGGCACCAAGTCAGCCTGCGTGCTGTCGCTGGTGTGGCTCCACAGCCCTTCCTCTAGGCTTGCAAGTGCTTGTACATATTCAGGTGTTTTACCTGGAAAGGGTGGGAAGAGTTTAGCTGCAGCAGGACTGGGGCTCAGCTCACATTTACTCACAGACGCTTCAACACAGTCCCCCAGCTTTGCAATGAGGATTCTCCTTGTGGGGGTAACACTGCTGACTGCATGGGAGATGATTTCCCACCTCTGACCAACTTAAGAATATTTTACCACTGCAGCAAGTGCCCTGATACGATTTTCCTCTGTATAAATGGTGGGTTCTGTTTTTCTTTTTTTCTTTTTGGTTCAAAATATATTTTATTTATTCCACTTTTTATTTTTTAATTTGGTGATATAAACATGGAAATAATGCATTAATATAAAGACGTCCCTGTGAAGGGAAAAACATTTTTCTGTTTTATTTTATTAAATGTTATTTACTTATTTTTAATTTTCAAAATTTATTTATTACTTTTATACAGCAGGTTCTTATTGGATATCTATTTTATACATATAAGTGTGCACATGTGAATCCCAGTCTCCCAATTCATCCCACCACCACCCTCACATGGCGTTCCCCCCTTGGTGTCCATAAGTTTGTTCTCCACATCTGTGTCTCTATCTCTGCCCTGCAAACCAGTTCATCTGTACCATTTTTCTAGGTTCCACATATATGCATTAATATACAATATTGGTTTTTCTCTTTCTGACTTACTTCACTCTGTATGACAGTCTCTAGATCCATCAAGGTCTCTACAAATGACCCAATTTCATTCATTTGTATGGCTGAGTAATATTCCATTGTATATATGTACCACATCTTTATCCATTCGTCTGTCTGTGGGCACTTAGGTTGCTTTCATTACCTGGCTATTGTAAATAGTGCTGCAATGAACATTGTGGTGAATGTGTCTTTTTGATTTATGGTTTTCTCTGAGTATATACCCAGTAGTGGGATTGCTGGATTATATGGTAATTCTATTTTTAGTTTTTTTAAGGAACCTCCACACTGTTCCCCATAGAGACTGTATTAATTTACATTCCCAACAATAGTGGAAGAATGTTCCTTTCCTGCACACCTGCTCCAGCATTTGTTGTTTGTAGATTTTCTGATGATGCCCATTCTAACAGGTGTGACGTGAAACCTCATTGTAGTTTCCATTTCCATTTCTCTAATAATTAGTGATGTTGAGCAGATTTTCATATGCGTACTGGCCATCTCTATATCTTCTTGGAAGAAATGTCTATTTAGATCTTCTTCCATTTTTGTATTGGGTTGTTTGTTTTATTAATATTGAGCTGCATGAGCTGTTTATATATATTGGAGATTAATCATTTGTCCATTGATTCGTTTGCAAATATTTTCTGCTATTCTGAGGGCTGTCTTTTCATCTTGTTTGTAGTTTGCTTTGCTTTGCAAAAGCTTTTACGTTTCATTACATCCCATCTGTTTAGTTTTCTTTTTTATTTCATTACTATAGGAGGTGGATCAAAAAATGATCTTGCTGTGATTTACGTCAGAGTATCCTTTTTAAGTTTTCCTCTCAGAGTTTTATACTATCCGGTCTTACATTATGGTCTCTAATCCATTTTGAATATATTTTTATGTATGGTGTTGGGGAGTGTTCTAATTTCATTCTTTTACATGTAGCTGTCCATATTTCCCAGCACCAATGATTGAAGTGACTGTCTTATCTCCATTGTATAGTCTTGCCTCCTTTGTCATAGATTAGTTGACCATAGGTGTGTAGGTTTATCCCTGTGCTACTTTTTTTTTTCCTTTTACACGTTTATTGGAGTATAATTGCTTTACAATGGAGTGTTCGTTTCTGCTGTATAAAGAAGTGAATCAGCTATACATATACAAATATCACCAGATCCCCTCCCTCTTGCATCTCCCTCACACACCCCATATCCCACCCCTTTATGTGGTCACAAAGCACCGAGCTGATCTCCCTGTTCTATGTGGCTGCTTCCCAGTAGCTATCGGTGTTACATTTGGTAATGTATTTATGTCCATGCCACTCTCTCACTTCGGCCCAGCTTACCCATCCCCCTTCCGGTGTCCTCAAGTCCTTTCTCTATGTCTGTGTCCTTAATCCTGTCCTGCCACTAGGTTCTTCAGAATCTTGTTTTTTCTTCATTAGGTTCCGTATATCTCTGTTAACATACAGTATTTGTTTTTCCCTTTCTGACTTACTTCACTGTGTAGGACAGATTCTAAGTCCATCCACCTCAGTACAAATAACTCAGTTTTGCTTCTTTTTATGGCTGAGTAATATTCCATTGTATATATGTGCCAGATCTTCTTTATCCATTCATCTGTCGATGGATACTTAGGTTGCTTCCATGTCCTGGCTACTGTAAATAGAGCTGCAATGAACATTTTTGTACATAACTCTTTTAGAATTATGGTTTTCGCAAGGCAAATGCCCAGTAGTTGGATTGTTGTGTCGTATGGTACTTCTATTGTTAGTTATTTAAAGGAACCTCCGTACTGTTCTCCCTAGTGCCCATATCAATTTACAGTCCCACGCACAGTGCAAGTGTGTTCCCTTTTCTCCAATAAAGGCCTCTCCAGCATTTATTGTTTTGTAGATTATTTTGATGATTGCCACTCTGACTGCTGTGAGGTGATACCTCACGGTAGTTTTGATTTGCATTTCTCTAATGATTAGTGATGTTCAGCATCCTTTCATGGGTTTCTTGGTAATCTGTATATCTTCCTTGGAGAAATGTCTATTTAGGTCTTCTGCCCGTTTTTGGATTGGGTTGTTTGTTTTTGTGATAATGAGCTACATGAGGTGCTTGTAAAATTTGGAGATTAATCCTTTGTCAATTGCTTCATTTGAAAATATTTTCTCCCATTCTGTGGGTTGTTTTTGCATCTTGTTTATGTTTTCCTGTACTGTGTAAAAGCTTTTAAGTTTCATTAGGTCCCATTTGTTAATTTCTGTTTTTATTTCCATTTCCCTAGGAGGTGGGTCAAAAAGGATATTGCTGTGATTTATGTCATAGAGTGTTCTGCTTATGGTTTCCTCTAAGTGTTTTATAGTGTCTGGTCTTATATTTAGATCTCTAATCCATTTAGAGTTTATTTTTGTGTATGGTGTTATGGAGTGTTCTAATTTCATTCTTTTATGTGTAGGGGTCCAGTTTTCCCAGCACCAATTACTGAAGAGACTGTCTTTTCTCCATTGTATATCCTTAGCTCCTTTGTCATAGATGAGATAGCCATAGGTATGTACGTTTATCTCTGGGCTTTCTGTCCTGTTCCATTGATCTGTGTTTATGCCAATCTACATACACTTGATTCCATTATGGGGACTTATAAATACATAGGTTTCAAGATTATTACCAGTCAGATATATTCCTCTTCATTGAATAGGGTGTTTTGTGTCCTGTTCATTGAGAAAGGTGTAGGTCTTGTTTATTACATATTTGGTATATGGAGTGAGATCTGTGCTAATTTCAAACTCTTCTTTTACACATCACCCCGCGTCACCTTTTCCCTTAAGGAGGAATAAGTGTGTTTTCTAAATGTGTAACTCTGTTCACTTTTGAAATTCAGTTCATGGGTAGCCATGTTTACATTCCCTCTATAAGTGATATATTACAAAAAGTTTCTTTTTTCTTTGTGGCTCATTTAACTTAGCATCATCGTACCTAAAGCCACTCATTATGCTGCTATTGGCCTTATGACATTGATTTTATGTCTGAGTGACATTCCATTGTATATAAGAACCACAACATCTATATCCATTTTTTTTTTCATTTCCTGGGATATTTAAAGTGTACTGAAGTCGAAGTTCTTGTAAACAGAGCAGCCCTAAACTTTGGGCTGGCTGTGTGTTGTGGATTTTTAGTTTTCCCAAAATACACGCCCATGAGTGGAAGTGTTTTATGCTGTGTAGCTCTGTTTTAGAAAACAACATACTGTTCTCCAGAGAGGCTGTTGGCAATTTACATCCTGTCCATCGGCGTAATCAGGCTCCTTTTTCTCCATGGCCTGTCCTGCATTTGTGGTTTTTACACTATTTGTGGATGGCCCTTTTGACTGGAGGTAAGGGCCACTTCTATGTAGTGTGGATTTGCAATGCCTTATGGCTTGCTTGGCCAAAAAGGGCGTATGCATTTTTTCCCGAATATATTCAAGAAAATACACATACTCTCTTTTCGGCCAAGGGCAACATTGTCGAAATTCTGTCACTTTTCATGTGCTTTAAAGATGACTCCAATCTACCTCTTGAAATCTCTTTCCTTCAATTCTGCCTTGCATTCAAATCCTTTTCACTGCCTGACGTCAGTATATTTCTGGATGATAGTTGTCCTTTATAACTCTGAAAGTTTGTGAATTGCTGTGCCCCTGATTTCCATTTTTCAACTCGCCTATTTGTGAGCTGGCTGCAATACCGTAGGGTGGCTGTAGGCCCTAGTCTGGTTCCGGGGCTTCAGGCTGATCCTTTGGTTAATTCTACTTCCTGATGGGAAACTAGAGTGACATGTGCCAATGCAAACACCTACAGTTAATCTCTCATTTGTTTCTCCTCATCCTGTTCATCCTCTGCACAATTTGCAAATTGTGCATAACAGGAGGGTAAAGGCGCTGATACTCCAAGTGGGGAGATTTTTAGTAATGCAGATGGAATGGCGAAGCCGAGAACGACGAAAGGAAAAATGAGGTACCTTTTAGAAAACTTTCCCAATTACACAGTGTACCATCCACTGGGTTTCCCATGCATGCTTTAAATGTAGGAAGATTCCCTTAAACCTGGAGAGTTGGGACCACTATAATGGGTAGCACACAGTATTGTTCTAAGTGGTGTTATTTTGCTCACACAACCTCAGCAATCTTGTCAGCACCAAGTGTCCAGTCTTATGTCTCATCCGGCTGTGGGTGTAAAGGTGGACAATCCAGGTTGCATCACAGGCCCTGAACGTAATTCTTAAGACTTTCTCTCTGTTTCGCTGTTTTTGCATTTTGCTTTTGAAATTTATTTTTATAAGGGTGTTAGGTGAATTTCAATGCTGTGTTCATGCTGTTATACACACACATGTTTCCTTTATGGAGACATGAGAATACATATGTTTTAAAATTCTTGGAGTCAGATATATTCCTCTGCAATGACTCGGGGGTGTTGAGTCCAGTGCATTGTGTCGGGAGTAGGTGATGTCTATTACATACTTGGTTTATGTAACGGTATCTGTGCTAATTTTATTTTTATTTTTATTTTTATTTTTTTTTTTTTCTTTGCGGTATGCGGGCCTCTCACTGTTGTGGCCTCTCCCGTTGCGGAGCACAGGCTCCGGATGCGCAGGCCCAGCGGCCATGGCTCACGGGCCCAGCCGCTCCGCGGCATATGGGATCCTCCCAGACCGGGGCATGAACCCGTATCCCCTGCATCGGCAGGCGGACTCTCAACCACTGCGCCACCAGGGAGGCCCCTTATCTGTGCTAATTTTAAACTGTGGTTTTATGCATCACCCCACCTCACCTTTCCCCTTAAGCAGGCAGAATATTGTTTGCTAAATGTGTGACTCGGTTGTGTTTGTAATTATGTTCATTCGTAGCCAAGTGTACATTCCCACTATGAGTGATCACTTATGATAAGATTGATTACTCTGTTATCTTTCCTAACTCAGTTCATGTGAAGCCATAGTTACAGGACCTTCATAAGTGATATATTATGATAAGTTTCTTTTTCTGTGTGACTAATTTCACTTAGAATCATCGTACCAGAATCCACTCACTTAGCTGCTACTGGTCTTATGACATTGATTTCATGGCTGAGGGATATTCCATCGTACGTAAGTACCACAATTTCTTGAACCATTTTTGTCTTTCCTGGGATATTTAATGTGTACCCAAGTTGAGGTTCTTGTAAGCAGTGCAGCCCGAAATTTGGGGGTGGCTCTGTCTTATTGATTTTCAGTTTTCCCAAGGTATATTCCCTAGATTGGAAGCGCCATGGGCTCTGTAGCTCTGTTGTTTACTTGTTTTAGGGAACACAATGCAATCGTCCTGAGAGGCAGTTGGCAATTTACATCCCGCCCATCAGCATAACAGTGCTCCCTTTTCTCCAGGGCCTGTCTTGCCTTTCTGGTTTTTACACATTTTGCGGATGCCCCTTTTGATCGGAGGGAATTGATACTTCTGTGTAGTGCAGATTTGCATTGTCCGCTTGCTCGGTTGGCCAAAAAGGGCGTATGCGTTTTCTCCTGAATATATTCAGGAGAAAACGCATACACCCTTTTTGGCCAAGTGCATCATTGTCAACGTTGTGCCCCTCTTCCTGTGCTTTAAAGGTGATTCCAACGTACCTCTTGAAATCTGTTTCGTGCTATTCTGCCTCTCTTTCAAGTCTGCCTCGATGCCTTCCGTCAACAGATTTTTGGATGATAATTGTCCTTTATTACTCTGCCAGTTTGTGAATAGCAGTGCCCCTGAGCTCCATTTGTCAACTCGTTTTTGTGAGCTGACCGCAAGTCCAAGATTTTGCTTCGGGACCTCTACTGGCTCCCGGCAGGAGGCTGAGACTTTGGTTAATTCTGCTTACTGCCAGGCAATTAGAGTGACATATTCCCGTCCAAATGCCTAACAGCAACTGTCTCATTGGTTCTCGCTCTTCCCTTTCATAGTCTGCCAAATTGGCAACCTGTGCGAACAAAGAGTTTAAAGGGCCTGTCTCTCCAAGTTGGCAGATTGATAGTAAAGCAGTTGGAAAGACAAAACGGAGCACCAGGAGAGGGACTATTACTTGAGTTTTAGAAAACTTTCGTATTCACAGTGTGTCCATTCTCTAGGTTTCCCATACATGTTATAGCTGTAGTTATATTCCCTTCAACATGGACAGTTGGGACCCATGGAATGAGTGCCATGCATTATTGCTTTAAAGCGTCTGCATTTATTCACCCAATCTCACCAATCCTCTCAGTCCCAAGTGTCCAGCATTTTTCCACATCCAGCTGTTGTTGTAGACAGGGTCATTCCAGGTTTCATCAGAGACCCTGTAGGAATTGTAAAGAATTTCCCTGTTTTTTTGTTTTGTTTTTGAAATTCCTTTCTATAGTGGGTTTCAGCTGATTCTCGCTGCCATGTTTATGCCAGTCTGGACACACTTGATTCCCTTACGGAGACATATCAATACAGAGGTTTTAAGATCCTTACTAGTCAGATATATTCCTCTGTGGGAAATATGGGGTTTTGAGTCCCTTTCACTGAGGAAGGTGTAGATCTTGTCTATTCCATAGTTGGTTTTTGGAACGGTACCTGTGCTTATATCAAACTCTGGTTTTATGCATCACCCCACCTCTCCTTCCCCCTTTAGCAGGCATAAGAGTGTTTTCTAAATGTGAGACTCTGTTCTCTTTCCTAACCCAGTTCAAGTGTAGCCATGTTTACAGGATCTCCATAAGTGCTATCTTATGATAAGTTTCTTTTTCTGTGTGACTTATTTCACTTAGAATAATCATACCTGAATCCACTCATTTTGCTGCTACTGGTCTTATGACATTGAGTTCATGGCTGAGGGATATTCCATCGTACGTAAGTACCACAATTTTTTAAACCATTTTTATATTTCCTGGGATATTTAAGGTGTACCCAAGTTGACGTTCTTGGAAGCAGTGCAGCCCTAAATTTTGGGGTGACTCAGACTTATTAATTTTCAGTTTTCCCAAGGTATATTCCCTAGACTGGAAGTTCCTTTGGCTCTGTAGCTCTGTTGTTTACTTCTTTTAGGGAACACAGTGTACTTCTGCAGAGAGGCAGTTGGCAATATACATCCCGCCCATCAGCATAACATGGCTCCCAGTTCTCCAAGGCCTCTCTTGCCATTCTGCTTTTTACACATATTGTGCATGTCCCTTTTGACCGGTGGGAAGTGATACTTCTTTGTAGTGCAGATTTGCATTGCCCTCTTGCTTGCTTGGCCAAAATGGGCGTATGCGTTTTCTCCTGAATATATTCAGGAGAAGACACATAGGCTCTTTTTGGAAAAGTTCATCAATGTGGAAGTTTTGCCCCTCTATCTGTGCTTTACAGGCGATTCCAACATACCTCTTGAAATCTGTTTCCTGCTATTATGCCTCGCTTTCAAGTCTGCCTCGTTGCCGTCCCTCAACAGATTTTTGAACGATAGTTGTCCTTTATTTCTCTGCCAGTCTGTGAATTGCTGAGCCCCTGAGCTCCATTTTTCAAATCGTTATATTGTGAGATGAACGCAAGCCCAAAATTTTGGTGCAGGACTTATACTGGGTCCCGGTGAGAGGCTGAGACTGTGGTTAATTTTTCTTCCTGCCTGGAAATTAGAGTGACATGTGCCCGTCCAAATGCCTAACAGCTACTCTCTCATTGGTTCTCCCTCTTCCCTTTTTTCCTCTGCCAAATTGGCAACTTGTACGAACCAGGAGGTTAAAGGGGCTGTCTCTCCAAGTTGGGAGATTGATAGTAAAGCACTTGGAAAGTCAAACCAGAGGAACCAGGAGACGGAGTATTCCTTGAGTTTTAGAAACCTTTCACATTCACAGTGTTTCCATTCTCTAGGTTTCCCATACATGTTATAGCTGTAGTAATATTCCATTCAACCTGGAGAGTTGGGACCCATGGAATGGGTGCCATGCATTATTGCTTTAAAGGGTCTGCATTTGCTCACCCTATCTCACCAATCCTCTCAGTCCCAAGAGTCCAGCCTTATGCCACATCCAGCTTTCATTTTAGATACGGTCATTCCAGGTTTCATCAGAGACCCTGAATGAATTGTAAACAATTTCCCTGCTTTATTGTTTTCTTTTGGAAATTCCTTTTTATAGTGGGTTTGAGCTGATTCTCGCTGCCATGTTTATGCCAGTGTAGAAACACTTGATTCCCTTACAGAGACATGTCAATACATAGGTTTTCAGACTGTTACTAGTCAGATATATTCCTCTGCGGGAAATATGGGGTTTTGAGTCCCTTTCAGTGAGGAAGGTGTAGGTCTTGTCGATTCCATAGTTGGTTTTTGGAACGGTACCTGTGCTTATATGAAACTCTGGTTTTATGCATCACCCCAACTCTCCTTCCCCCTTAAGGAGGCATAAGATTGTTTTCTAAATGTGAGACTCTGTTCTCTTTCCTAACTCAGTTCATGTGTAGCCATGTTTACAGGATCTTCATAAGTGATATCTTATGATAAGTTTATTTTTCTGTGTGACTTATTTCCCTTAGAATCATCGTACCTGAATCCACTCATTTTGCTGCTACTGGTCTTATGACATTGATTTCATGGCTGAGGGATATTCCATCGTATGTAAGTACCACAATTTTTTGAACCATTTTTATATTTCCTGGGATAATTAAGGTGTACCCAAGTTGAGGTTCTTGTAAGCAGTACAGCCCTAAATTTGCGGGTGACTCAGTCTTATTAATTTTCAGTTTTCCCAAGGTATATTCCCTAGACTGGAAGTTCCTTTGGCTCTGAAGCTCTGTTGTTTACTTCTTTTAGGGAACACAGTGCACTCCTCCAGAGAGGTAGTTTGAAATACACATCCGGCCCATCAGCATAACAAAGATCCCTGTTCTCCAAGGCCTCTCTTGCCATTCTGCTTTTTACACATTTTGTGGATGTCCATTTGACCGGTGGGAAGTGATACTTCTTTGTAGTGCAGATTTGCATTGCCCTCTTGCTTGCTTGGCCAAAATGGGCGTATGCGTTTTCTCCTGAATAAATTCAGGAGAAAACACATACGCTGTTTTTGGAAAAGTGCATCAATGTTGAAGTTGTGCCCCTCCTCCTGTGCTTTAAAGGCGATTGCAACATACCTGTTGAAACCTGTTTCCTGCTCTTCTGCCTCGCTTTCAAGTCTGCCTCGATGCCTTCCCTCAACAGATTTTTGGAAGATAGTTGTCCTTTATTACTCTGACAGTGTGTGAGTTGCTGAGTCCCTGAGCTCTATTTTTCAACTCGTTTTTTTCTGGGATGAACGCAAGTCCAAAATTTTTGTTCAGGACCTATACTCGTTCATGGTGGGTGGCTGAGACTGTGGTTAATTCTTATTCCTGCCGGGAAACTAGAGTGACATGTGCCCATCCAAATGCCTAACAGCTACTCTCTCATTGGTTCTCCCTCTTCCCTTTCATCCTCTGCCAAATTGGCAACCAGTGGGTACCCAGATCTTTTAAGATTCTTACTAGTCAGATATATTCCTCTGCGGGAAATATTGGGTTTGAGTCCCTTTCACTGAGGAAGTTGTAGGTCTTGTCTATTCTATAGTTGGTTTCTGGAATAGTACATGTGCTTATATCAAACTGTGTTTTTATGCGTCACCCCACACCTCCTTCCACCTTAAGCAGGCATAAGAGTGTTTTCTAAATGTGAGACTCTGTTCTCTTTCCTAACTCAGTTCATGTGTAGCCATATTTACAGGATCTTCATAAGTGATATCTTATGATAAGTTTCTTTTGCTATGTGACTGATTTCACTTAGAATCATCGTGCCTGAATCCACTCAATTTGCTGCTTCTGGTCTTATGACATTGATTTCATGGCTGAGGGATATTCCATCATACGTAAGTACCACAGTTTTTTGAACCATTTTTATATTTCCTGGGATATTTAAGGTGTACCCAAGTTTAGATTCTTGGAAGCAGTGCAGCCCTAAATTACGGGGTGGCTCTGTCTACTGATATTCAGTTTTCCCAAGGTATATTCCCTAGACTGGAAGTGCCCTTGGCTCTGTAGCTCTGTTGTTTACTTGTTTTAGGGAACACAATGCACTCCTCCAGAGAGGCAGTTGGCAATTTACATCCCGCCGATCAGCATAACAAAGCTCCCTGTTCTCCAGGGCCTGTCTTGCCATTCGGCTTTTTACACATTTTGTGCACATCCCTTTTGACCGGTGGGAAATGATACTACTTTGTAGTGCAGATTTACATTGCCCGCTTGCTTGCTTGGCCTAAAAGGGCGTATGCGTTTTCTCCTGAATATATTCAGGAGAAAACGCATACACCTTTTTTGGAAAAGTTCATCAATGTTGAAGTTGTGCCCCTCTTCCTGTGCTTTAAAGGTGATTCCAACATACGTTTTGAAATCTGTTTTCTGCTATTCTGCCTCGCTTTCAAGTCCGCCTGGTTGCCTTCCCTCAACAGATATTTGGACAATAGTTGTCCTTTATTACTCTGCCAGTCTGTGAATTGCTGAAACCCTGAGCTACATTTTTCAACTCATTTTTTTGTGAGGTGATCGCAAGTGCAAAATTTTGGTTCAGGACCTATACTTGTTCCAGGTGCCTGTCTTAGTCTGTGGTTAATTCTTCTTCCTGCCTGGAAATTAGAGTGACATATGCCCAGCCAAATGCGTAACAGCTACTCTCTCATTGGTTCTCCATCTTTCATTTCATCCTCTGCCAAGTTTGCATCTTGAGCGAACCAGGAGGTTAAAGGGGCTGTCTCTCCAAGTTGGGAGATGGATAGTAAAGCAGGTGGAAAGTCAAACCGGAGCAACCAGGAGAGGGAGTATTCGTTGAGTTTTAGAAAACTTTCGTATTCACAGTGTGTCCATTCTCTTGGTTACCCGTACATTTTATAGCTGTAGTAATATTCCCTTCAACCTGGAGAGTTGGGACCCATGGAATGGTTGCCATGCATAATTGATTTTACGGGAATTCATTTGCTCACCCTATCTCACCAATCCTCTCAGTCACAAGAGTCCATCCATATGCCATATCCAGCTGTCATTGTAGATAGGGTCATTCCAGGTTTCATCAGAGACTCTGAAGGAATTGTAAAGAAGTTCCCTGTTTTTTTTTTTTTTCTTTTTGCGGTATGCGGGCCTCTCACTTTTGTGGCCTCTCCCGTTGTGGAGCACAGGCTCCGGATGCGCAGGCCAAGTGGCCATGGCTCACGGGCCCAGCTGCTCCGCCGCACATGGGATCCTCCCAGACCGGGGCACAAACCCGTATCCCCTGCATCGGCAGGCGGACTCTCAACCACTGCGCCACCAGGGAGGCCCTTTTCTTTTGTTTTTGAAATACCTTTTAATACTGGGTATAAGCTGATTCTCGCTGCCATGTTTATGCCAGTCTAGAAACACTTGATTCCCTTACAGAGACATATCTGTACATAGGTTTTAAGATTCTTACTAGTCAGATATATTCCTCTGCGGGAAATATGGGTTTTTTGAATCCCTTTCACTGAGGAAGGTGTAGGTCTTGTCTATTACATAGTTGGTTTTTGGAATGGTACCTGTTCTTATATCAAACTCTGGTTTTATGTGTCACACCACCTCTCCTTCTCCCTTAAGCAGGCATAAGAGTGTTTTCTAAATGTGAGTCTCTGTTCTTTTTCCTAACTCAGTTCATGTGTAGCCATGTTTACAGGTTCTCCATAAGTGCTATCTTATGATAAGTTTCTTTTCCTGTGTGACTTATTTCACTTAGAATCATCGTACCTGGATCCACTCATTTTGCTGCTACTGGTCTTATGACATTCAGTTCATGGCTGAGGGATATTCCATCGTTCATAAGTAACACAATTCTTTGAACCATTTTTTTATTTCCTGGGATATTTAAGGTGTACCAAAGTTGAGGTTCTTGTAAGCAGTGCAGCCATAAATTTGGGGGTGGCTCTGTCTTATTGATTTTCAGTTTTCCCAAGGTATATTCCCCAGGCTGCAAGTGCCCTTTGCTCTGTAGCTCTGTTGTTTATTTCTTTTAGGGAACACAATGCACTCCTCCAGAGACGCAGTTGGCAATATACATCCCACCCATCAGCATAACAAGGCTTCCTGTTCTCCAGGGCCTGTCTTGCCATTCTGCTTTTTAAACATTTTTTGGATGTCCCTTTTGAACAGTGGGAAGAGATACTTCTTTGTAGTGCAGATTTCAATTGCCTGCTTGCTTGCTTGGCCAAAAAGTGCGTATGTGTTTTCTCCTGAATATATTCAGGAGAAAAGACATACGCCCTATTTGCCAAGTGCATCATTGTCGATGTTGGGCCCCTCTTCCTGTGCTTCAAAGGTTATTCCAGCGTACCTCTTGAAATCTGTTTCCTGTTATTCTGCCTCGCTTTCAGGTCTGCATCGTTGCCTTCCCTCAATAGATTTTTGTATGATAGTTGTCCATTATTACTCTGACAGTTTGTGAATTGGTGTGCCCCTGAGCTCCATTTTTCAACTCGTTTTTTGTGAGCTGAACACAAGTCCAAAATTTTGGTTCAGGACCGATACTGTTCCTGGTGTGTGGCTGAGACTTTGGTTAATTCTTCTTCCTGCTGGGAAATTTGAGTGACATGTGCCCGTCCAAATGGCTAACAGCTATTCTCTCATTAGTTCTCCCTCTTCCCTTTCATCCTCTGCCAAATTGGCAACGTGTGCAAACCAGGAGGTTAAAGGGGCTGTCTCTCCAACTTGGCAGATTGACAGTAAAGCAGTTGCAATGCCAAACCGGAGCACCAGGAGAGGGCCTATTGGTTGAGTTTTAGAAACCTTTTGTATTCACAGTGTGTCCATTCTCTAGGGTTTCTGTACATGTTATAGCTGTAGTTATATTCCCTTCAAACTGGAGAGTTGAGACCCATGGAATGGGTGCCATGCATTATTGCTTTAAAGCGTCTGCATTTGCTCACCCATTCTCACCAGTCCTCTCAGTCCCAAGTGTCCAGCATTTTTCCACATCCAGCTGTCGTTGTAGACAGGGTCATTCCAGGTTTCATCAGAGACCCTGAAGGAATTGTAAAGAATTTCCCTGTTTTTTTGTTTTGTTTTTGAAATTCCTTTCTATAGTGGGTTTCAGCTTATTCTCGCTGCCATGTTTATGCCAGTCAGGACACACTTGATTCCCTTACGGAGACATATCAATACAGAGGTTTTAAGATCCTTACTAGTCAGATATATTCCTCTGCGGGAAATATGGGGTTTTGAGTCCCTTTCACTGAGGAAGGTGTAGATCATGTCTATTCCATAGTTGGTTTTTGGAAAGGTACCTGTGCTTATATCAAACTCTGGTTTTATGCATCACCCCACCTCTCCTTCCCCCTTTAGCAGGCATAAGAGTGTTTTCTAAATGTGAGACTGTTCTCTTTCCTAACCCAGTTCAAGTGTAGCCATGTTTACAGGATCTCCATAAGTGCTATCTTATGATAAGTTTCTTTTTCTGTGTGACTTATTTCACTTAGAATCATCGTACCTGAATCCACTCATTTTGCTGCTACTGGTCTTATGACATTGAGTTCATGGCTGAGGGATATTCCATCGTACGTAAGTACCACAATTTTTTAAACCATTTTTATATTTCCTGGGATATTTAAGGTGTACCCAAGTTGACGTTCTTGGAAGCAGTGCAGCCCTAAATTTTGGGGTGACTCAGACTTATTAATTTTCAGTTTTCCCAAGGTATATTCCCTAGACTGGAAGTTCCTTTGGCTCTGTAGCTCTGTTGTTTACTTCTTTTAGGGAACACAGTGTACTTCTGCAGAGAGGCAGTTGGCAATATACATCCCGCCCATCAGCATAACATGGCTCCCAGTTCTCCAAGGCCTCTCTTGCCATTCTGCTTTTTTACACATTTTGTGCATGTCCCTTTTGACCGGTGGGAAGTGCTACTTCTTTGTAGTGCAGATTTGCATTGCCCTCTTGCTTGCTTGGCCAAAATGGGCGTATGCGTTTTCTGCTGAATATATTCAGGAGAAGACACATACGCTCTTTTTGGAAAAGTGCATCAATGTTGAAGTTGTGCCCCTCTATCTGTGCTTTACAGGCGATTCCAACGTACCTCTTGAAATCTTTTCCTGCTATTATGCCTCGCTTTCAAGTCTGCCTCGTTGCCGTCCTTCAACAGATTTTTGAACGATAGTTGTCCTTTATTTCTCTGCCAGTCTGTGAATTGCTGAGCCCCTGAGCTCCATTTTCCAACTCGTTTTATTGTGAGATGAACGCAAGCCCAAAATTTTGGTTCAGGACCTGTACTGGTTCCCAGTGGGTGTCTGAGTCTGTGGTTAATTCTTCCTCCTGCCTGAAAATTAGAGTGACATGTGCCCGTCCAAATGCCTAACAGCTACTCTCTCATTGGTTCTCCCTCTTCCCTTTCATCCTCTGCCAAATTGGCAACTTGTACGAACCAAGAGGTTAAAGGGGCTGTCTCTCCAAGTTGGGAGATTGATAGTAAAGCAGTTGGAAAGTCAAACTGGAGCAACCAGGAGAGGGAGTATTCGTTGAGTTTTAGAAACAACTCATATTCACAGTGTGTCCATTCTCTAGGTTTCCCTTACATGGTATATCTGTAGAATTATTCCCTTCAACCTGGAGAGTTGAGACCCATGGAATGGGTGCCATGCATTATTGCTTTAAAGGGTATGCATTTGCTCACCCTATCTCACCAATCCTCTCAGTCACAAGACTCCAGCCATATGCCATATCCAGCTGTCGTTGTAGATAGGGTCATTCCAGGTTCCATCAGAGACCCTGAAGTAATTGTAAAGAATTTCCCTCGTTTTTTGTTTTCTTTTTGAAATTGCTTTTTATAGTGGGTTTGAGCTGATTCTCGTTGCCATTTTTATGGCAGTCTAGACACACTTCATACCCTTACAGAGACATATCAATACATAGGTTTTAAGATACTTACTAGTCAGATATATTCCTCTGTGGGAAATATTGGGTTTTGAGTCCCTTTCACTGAGGAAAATTTATGTCTTGTCTCTTCCATAGTTGGTTTTCGGAACGGTACCTGTGCTTATATCAAACTCTGGTTTTATGCGTCACCCCAACTCTCTATACCCCTTAAGCAGGCATAAGAGTGTTTTCTAAATGCGAGACTCTCTTCTCTTTCCTAACTCAGTTCATGTGTAGCCATGTTTACAGGACCTTCATAAGTGATATCTTATGATAAGTTTATTTTTCTGTGTGACTTATTTCACTTAGAATCATCGTACCTGAATCCACTCATTTTGCTGCTGCTGGTCTTATGTCATTGAGTTCATGGCTGAGTGATATTCCATCGCATGTAAATACCACAATTTTTTGAACCTTTTTTATATTTCCTGGGATATTTAAGGTGTACCCAAGTTGAGGTTCTTGTAAGCAGTGCAGCCCTAAATTTGGGGGTGGCTCCGTCTTATTGATTTTCAGTTTTCCCAAGGTATATTCCCTAGACTGGAAGTGCCCTTGGTTCTGTAGCTCTATTGTTTACTTGTTTTAGGTAATACAATGCACTCCTCCAGAGAGGTGGTTGGCAATTTACATCCCGCCCATCAGCATAAAAATGCTCCCTGTTCTCCAGGGCCTGTCTTGCCATTCTGCTTTTTATACATTTTGTGGATGTCCCTTTTGACCGGTGGGATGTGATACTTCCTTGTAGTGCAGATTTGCGTTGCCCGCTTGCTTGCTTGGCCAAAAAGGGCGTATGGGTTTTCTCCTGAATATATTCAGGAGAAAATGCATACGCCCTTTTTGGCCAAGTGCATCATCGTCGAAGTGGTGCCCCTCTTCCTGTGTTTTACAGGCGATTCCAAAGTACCTCTTGAAATCTGTTTCCTGCTATTCTGCCTTGCTTTCAAGTCTGCCTCATTTCCTTTCCTCAACAGATTTTTGGATGATAGTTGTCCTTTATTATTCTGCCAGTTTGTGAATTGCTTTGCCCCTGAGCTCCATTATTCAACTCGTTTCTTGTGAGCTACACGCAAGTTCAAAATTTTGGATCAGGACCTATACTGGTTCCCGGTGGGTGGCTGAGACTTTGGTTAATTCTTTTTCTTGCCGGGAAATTAGAGTGACATGTGCCCGTCCAAATGCCTAACAGCTACTCTCTCATTGGTTCTCCCTCTTCCCTTTCATTCTCTGCCAAATTGGCAACCAGTGGGAACCAGTAGGTTAAAGGGCTGTCTCTCCAAGTTGGTAGATTGACAGTAAAGCAGTAGGAATGTCAAACCGGAGCACCAGGAGAGGGAATTTTCGTTGAGTTTTAGAAAACTTTCCTATTCACAGTGTTTCCATTCTCTAGGTTTCCCATACATGTTATAGCTGTTTTAATATTCCCTTTAACCTGCAGAGTTGGGACCCATGGAATGGGTGCCATGCATTATTGCTATAAAGGGTATGCATTTGCTCACCCAATCTCACCAATTCTCTCAGTCTGTAGTGTCCAGCCTTATGAGACATCCATCTGTCGTTGTAGATAGGGTCATTATAGGTTTCATCAGAGACCCTGAAGTAATTGTAAAGGATTTCCTTGTTTTTTTGTTTTGTTTTGTTTTTTAAATTCCTTTTTATAGTGTATTTGAGCTGATTCTCTCTGCCATGTATATGCCAGTCTATACACACTTGATTCCCTTATGCAGATATATCAATACATATGTTTTAAGATCCTTAGTAGTCAGATATATTCCTCTGTGGGAAATATGGGGTTTTGAGTCCCTTTCACTGAGGAAGGGGTAGGTCTTGTCTATTCCATAGTTGGTTTTCAGAACGGTACCTATGCTTATATCAAACTCTGGTTTTATGCATCACCCCACCTCTCCTTCCCCCTTAAGCAGGCATAAGAGTGTTTTCTAAATGTGAGACTCTGTTCTCTTTCCTAACTCAGTTCATGTATAGGCATGTTTACAGGATCTTCAAAAGTGATATCTTACGATATGTTTCTTTTCCTGCATGTCTTATTTCACTTAGAATCATCGTACCTGTATCCACTCATTTTGCTGCTACTGGTCTTATGACATTGTGTACATGGTTGAGGGATATTCCATCGTATGTAAGTACCACAATTTTATGAACCATTTTTATATTTCCTGGGATATTTAAGGTGTACAGATGTTGAGGTTCTTGTAAGCAGTGCAGCCCTAAATTTTCGGGTTGCTCTGTCTTATTGATTTTCAGTTTTCCCAAAGTATAATCCCCTGACTGGAAGTGCCCTTGGCTCTGTAGCTCTGTTGTTTACTTGTTTTAGGGAACACAATGAACTCCTCCAGAGCGTCAGTTGGCAATATACATCCCGCCCATCAGCATAACAAGGCTCCCTGTTCTCCAGGGCCTGTCTTGCCTTTTTGATTTTTGCACATTTTGTGGATGTCCCTTTTGACGGGTGGGAAGTGACACTTCCTTGTAGTGCAGATTTACGTTGCCCGCTTGCTTGCTTGGCCAAAAAGGGCGTATGCGTTTTCTCCTGAAAATATTCAGGAGGAAACGCATACACACTTTTTGGCCAAGTTCATCATCGTCGAAGTTGTGCCACTCTTCCTGTGCTTTACAGGCGATTCCGAAGTACCTCTTGAAATCTGTTTCCTGCTATTCTGCCTCGCATTCAAGTCCACCTCGTTTCCTTCCCTCAACAGAATTTTGGACGATAGTTGTCCTTTATTACTCTGCCAGTTTGTGAATTGCTTTGCCCCTGAGCACCATGTTTCAACTCATTTTTTCTGAGCTGAAAGGAAGTCCAAAATTTTGGTTCAGGACCTATTCTGATTTCCGGTAGGTGGCTGAGACTTTGCTTAATTCTTCTTCCTACCGGGACATTAGAGTGACATGTGCCCGTCCAAAAGCCTAACAGCTACTCTCTCATTGGTTCTCCCTCTTCCCTTTCATCCTGTGACAAATTGGCAACCTGTGCTAACCAGGAGGTTAAAGGGGCTGTCTCTCCATGTTGGGAAATTGACAGTAAAGCAGTTTGATTGTCAAACCAGAGCACCAGGAGAGGGACTAAATGTTGAGTTTTAGAAATGTTTTGTATTCATATTGTGACCATTCCCTAGGTTTCCCGTACATGTTATAGCTATAGTAATATTCCCTTCAACCTGTAGAGTTGAGACCCATGGAATGGGTGGCATGCATTATTGCTTTAAAGCGTCTACATTTGCTCACCCAATCTCACCAATCCTCTCAGTCCCAATTGTCCAGCCTTATGCCACATCCAGCTGTCATTGTGGACAGTGTCATTCCAGGTTTCATCAGAGACCCTGAAGGATTTGTAAAGAATGTCCCTGCTTTTTTGTTTGCTTTTTGAAATTCCTTTTTATAGTGGGTTTAAGCTGATTCTCACTGCCATGTCTATGCCAGTCTGGACACACTTGATTCCCTTAGGGAGACATATCAATAAATAGGTTTTAAGATTCTTACTAGTCAGATATAATCCTCTGCGGGAAATATGGTGTTTTGAGTCCCTTTCACTGAGGAAGGTGTAGGTGTTGTCTATTCCATAGTTGGTTTTCAGAACGGTACCTGTGCTTATATCAAACTCTGGTTTTATGCGTCACCCCACATCTCTTTCCCCCTTAAGCCGGCATAAGAGTGTTTTCTGAACATGAGACTCTGTTCTCTTTCCTAACTCAGTTCATGTGTAGCCATGTTTACAGGATCTTCAAAAGTGATATCTTATGATATGTTTCTTTTTCTGTGTGTCTTATTTCACTTAGAATCATCGTACCTGAATCCACTCATTTTGCTGCTACTGGTCTTATGACATTTTGTTCATGGCTGAGGGATATTCCATCTTATGTAAGTACCACAATTTTTTGAACCATTTTTATAGTTCCTGGGATATTTAAGTTGTACAGAAGTTGAGGTTCTTGTAAACAGTGCAGCCCTAAATTTTGGGGTGGCTCTGTCTTATTGGTTTTCAGTTTCCCAAACTATATCCCCTAGACCTCAAGTGCCCTTGGCTCTGTAGCTCTGTTGTTTACATCTTTTAGGGAACACAGTGCACTCCTCCTGTGAGGCAGTTGGCAATATACATCCCGCCCGTCAGCATAACAAGGCACCCTGTTCTCCAGGGCCTGTCTTGCCTTTCTGATCTTTACACATTTTGTGCATGTCCCTTTTGACGGGTGGGAATTGTCACTTCCTTGTAGTGCAGATTTGCGTTGCCCACTTCTTTGCTTGGCCAAAATTGGCGTATGCGTTTTCTCCTGAAAATATTCACAAGAAAACACATACGCCCTTTATGGCCAAGTGCATCATCGTCGAAGTTGTGCCCCTCTTCCTGTTCTTTACAGGCGATTCCAAAATACCTCTTGAAATTTGTTTCCTGCTATTCTGCCTTGCTTTCAAGTCCGCCTCGTTTTCTTTCCTCAACATATTTTTGGACGATAGTTGTCCTTTATTAGTCTGCCAGTTTGTGAATTGCTGTGCCCCAGAGCTCCATTTTTCAACTCGTTTCTGGTGAGCTGAATGCAAGTCCATAATTTTGGTTCAGGACCTATACTGGTTCCCGGTGGGTGGCTGAGACTTTGGTTAATTCTTCTTCTTGCCGGGAAATTAGAGTGACATGTGCCCGTCCAAATGCCTAACAGCTACTCTCTCATTGGTTCTCCCTCTTCCCTTTCATCCTCTGCCAAATTGGCAAACAGTGGGTACTAGGATGTTAAAGGGGCTGTCTTTCCAAGTTGGTAGATTGACAGTAAAGCAGTTGGAAAGTCACACCGGAGCACCAGGAGAGGGAATATTCGTTGAGTTTTAGAAACAATTCCTATTCACAGTGTGTCCATTCTCTAGGTTTCCCGTACATGTTATAGCTGTATTAATATTCCATTTAACCGGGAGAGTTGGGACGCATGGAATGGGTTCCATGCATTATTGCTTTAAAGGGTCTGCATTTGCTCACCCAATCTCACAAATTCTCTCAGTCCCTAGTGTCCAGCCTTATGACACATCCAACTGTCTTTGTAGATAGGGTCATTACAGGTTTCATAAGAGACCCTGAAGTAATTGTAAATGATTTCTTTGTTTTTTTGTTTTGTTTTTGAAATTCCTTTTTATAGTGTGTTTGTGCTGATTCTCGCTGCCATGTTTATTCCAGTCTATACACACTTGATTCCCTTATGCAGACATATCAATACATAAGATTTAAGATCCTTACTAGTCAGATATATTCCTCTGCGGGAAATACGGGGTTTTGAGTCCGTTTCACTGAGGAAGTTGTAGGTCTTGTCTATTCCATAGTTGGTTTTTGGAACGGTAGCTGTGCTTGTATCAAACTCTGGTTTTATGCATCACCCCACCTCTCCTTCCACCTTAGGCAGGCGTAAGAGTGTTTTCTAAATGTGAGACTGTGTTCTGTTTCCTAATTCAGTTCATGTGTTGTGATATTGACATTCCCTCTATAAGTGATATCTTATGATAAGATTCTTTTTCTGTGTGACTAGTTTTCCTTAGAATCATCATACTTAAATCCACTCATTATGCTGCTACTGGCCTTATATACATTGATTTCATGTCTGAGTGATATTCCGTTGTACAAAATTACCACAAGTTCTTTATGCATTTCTCTTTTTCCTGGGATATTTTAGTTGTACCAAAGTTGAGGTTTTTGTATGCAGAGCAGCCCTAAACATTGGGGTGCCTGTGTCTTATTGATATTTAGTCTTCCCAAGTTATATGCCCATGAGTTGAAGTCCCCTTTGCTCGGGGGTTTTGTATTTTAGATGTTTTAGGAAACAACATACACTTCTTTAGAGTGGCTCTTGGGTATTTATACCCCAACCATCAGCGTGACTAGGCTCCCTGTTCTCCATGGCCTCTCCTGCATTTCTGGTTTGTACACATTTTTTGGATGGCCTTTCTGAGCAGTGGAAATTGAGACTTCTTTGTTGTGCGGATATGCATTTCCCTCTTGCTTGGTTGGCCAAAAACACTGTATGTGTTTTTTTCCTGAAGATATTCATGAAAAAAACGCATACACCCTTTTGCCCAACTGCATCATTTTAGAAATTCTGCTGTTTTCATATGCTTTAAATGTGAGTACAATCTACCTTTTGAAATCTGTTTCCTGCAATTCTGCCTCTCATTCAGATCCTCTTCGTTGCCTTACCTGAATATATTTTTGGACGTTGGTTATCATTTATATCTTTGCAGGTCTTTGAATTGCCTGCTCCTGAGCTGCATTTTGCAACTCGCTTTTTTTGTGTGCTGTATGCCAAACCATTGGATTGCTTCCGGCACTATTCTGGTTCTGGGGAGGCAGGCTGAGCCCTTGGTTAATTCTTCTTCTACTGGGAAATTAGAGTGGAATGTGCCTGTCAGAACTCCTACAGCTAATCTCTCATTGGTTCCCTCTCTTCCCATTTATCATCTGCACAAATTGAAAACTGTGTAAAACAGGAGGTTAAAGGTGCTGATTCTCCAAGTGGGGAGATTGTTAGTAATGAGGCTGGAATGGCAAATCCCAGCACCAGGAGATCAAAAATGAGGTGCATTTTAGACACCTTTCCAGAGCACAAGGTGTACATTCATCTCGGTTTCCCAGGCATGTTTTCGCTGTCAGAAGATTCCCTTGAACCTGCAGATTTGGGACCCATGGAATGGGGACCAGGCAGTAATACTTTAAAAGGTCTGCATTTTCTCAACCAGCCTCTCTAACATTTCTTAGCGTGCATAGCTTCCAGCCTTATATATCATCCTGCTGTGGGTCTACATGTGTTCAATCCATGTTACATCGTAGCCCTTCAACAAAAGTTGTAAGAAATTTTGTCTGTCTCACTGTTTTTATAAATATTTTTAAATTTATTTTTATATTGGTTACAGCTGATTTTCAAAGCTCTGTTTTCTGCTGCTGTACATCCACTTGATTCATGTACTGTGAGACAACAATAAATTATTTTTCAGATGCTTACCGGTCATATGTATTATTTTCCAGTGACTTGAGTGGGCTGAGTGCAGTTCTTTGAGGTACCGTGTAGGCCTTGTCAGTTATTCAACTTGGTACTTGGAATGGTATCTTTGCTAATTTCAACCTCATGGATAATACCTCACCATTCCCCATCTTTCCCATTTAGCAGCCTTATGTCTATTTTCTACATATTTGACTATGTTTCTGTTTTGTAGTTTATTTCATGTGTAGCCATTTTTGATTCCAACTTTAAGTGACATCTTATGATATGTGCCTTTTTCTTTCTGACATATGTCACTTAGAATGATCGTATGTAACTCCTCCAGAGTTGTTCCAACTGGCCTTATTTCATTGATTTCTGGATGAGTAATATTCCACTCTACATAAGTACCCCATCTCTTTTATCCATTTTATCCTTCCAGGGACATTTAGGTTATATCCAAGTTGAGGCCCTTTTTAACAGAGAGGTGGTCAACGTTGGGGTGCCTATTTTCTGCCGATTTTTGTTTTTCCCAAGGTATACGCCCATGAGTGCAAGTGCCCTATGCTCTGAAGCTCATTTTTTAGATGTTTTAGCAAACACAATACACTTCTCCAGAGTGGGCATTGGCAAATTACATTTCCACTATCAGCCTCACAGGGCTCCCTTTTCTCCTCGCCCTATCCTGCATTTCTGGTGTTTACACTTAATGTGGATGGCCCTTCTGACTGATGTGAAGTGTTACATTTTGTAGTATTGATTTCCAGTGCCCACATGTTTGGTTGGATCAAAAGTGTGTATGGCCTTTACTTCAATATATTCAGAAAAAAATGCATACGCCCTTTTGGGCCAACTGCATCATTGGCGATGTTCAGCCCCTTTTCTTGTGCTTTAATGGGGAGTCCTTTCTACCTCTTCAAATCTGTTTCCTGCCATTCTCCCTTGCTTACAAGTCCGTTTCTGTGACGTACCTGAAGACATTTTTCGATGACAGATATTTTCAACTCTGCAGTTTCATGAATTTTAGTGCCCCTGAGTTTCAGTTTTCAACTTGTGTTTTTGGAAACTGGACACAAAACAGCGGGATTTCCTCTAGCCCTATTCTGTTTCCGTGGGCAATTCTAGTCTTTGATGAATTTGTCTTCCGGATTGGAAATGAGAGTGGCATGTGCCTGTCCGAACACCTAAGACTTGTCTCTAAATTTTTCTCATCCTTCCGCTTCATCCTCTGGACAAATTCCAAACTGTGTGGAAGAGGATGTTCACGGTGCTGATATCCCCAAGTGAGGAGATTGTTAGGAAAGATGCTGGGGGGGGTTGTACACGAGCACCAGGTGATGAGGAGATGAGGTGCCTTTTCCAAACTCTTTCCGATCAAACGGTGTACCATCCTCTAGGTGTGGCAGGCATGTTTTGGCTGTAGGAAGGATCCCGTGCATGTAAGGAGAACACCAGGGATTTTTCCAAATCAATGCCTGCCCGAAACCCAAACTGGGGAATTTTTAAGCTACGGCTACACGTATGTCCATTAAGGGCCTTGGGAAATAGGCAGAGCCCAAACTTTAGATGATTGAAATCTTCAGGGTCAGAAGCGCTCACCATCGGCCTTGCTTAGGTTCGATTTTATCTTTCATTGATAGATGATGTCAATAAAAATATCGATTCTTTTCAGATTATTTCCCCTTATAGGTTATTGCAAAATATTCAGTGTAGTTCCCTGTGCTATACAGTAGTTCCTTGTTGATGATCTATTTTATACATAGCAGTGTGTATGTGTTAATCCCAAACTGTTAATTTATCCCTTCTCCTACCTTTCCCCTTTGGTAATAATAAATTATAAGATTTTATACTTCTCAGAAATGGGGGAGCTGAAGGAGAGGTATCATTTTCAATGGAAAAGCATTCAAAACACGGTTGAAGCTTCAGGAAAGAGTTTTCGATGTACATACATGGAAATAAATCACTTCATTTATCTAATGTTGACCTGATAAATGAGACAAACGTCTTCACTGAACTTGCTTATAGGAAAGTGATGGAAATATCAAATGTAAGTCTTAGAAACATCTTATTTTACCCGAGCGTTATACACTGCTCTATGTTAACTACACTTTGGCTCACACATCTGTTCATTGAAGTTACGATGTTCTCAATTTCTGTTACTGATCCTCCAGAGTGGACCCCAAAAGGAGTCCCCGTGCCCAGTGTCATTGGAGCCAACAGATCAAGACTGAGTTTGGTTCAGAAGCAATGGAAACATTATTTTGAAAACAGAAAGGAGAGGTGAGAGCATGCACTCCCCCACGGGCTGTGGGCTGCGCTGCTGTGTAGGGATCCCAGCAGCGTCAGTGGGAGGGAGGGGATGGAGCTCTCGATGGCTGTGTTGGCTGCAGCTCAGGCTCTATGCCACGGAGTCTGCATTGGACCCCGCTAGCTGAGGTGTCGACCCAGCCGTTCTGCACTAGGAAATCGGATCTGAAGTGCCGAGTGTGGGACCTCTGCATGCGGAACCCTAGGAGCACGTGAAATTAGACAAAGCACAAAGGAAAAACAGGTTAGACTTTATTTTATTGCCTAGATTCTCTTTTTATCTCCCAGGATTTTTTAATGAACGTTGCCAGAGACGAACACCTCCTCTGCTTTTTGTTTCTTTCCTCATTCTTGGGGTGTTGAGGGTGCAGACCCCTCTTTTGTAACTGCTTCATGCTGTGGTGGGATCCCTGATACATGGGGGGTGCGTCAAAACGTCTCCCCACCAGCCTCCATGTGAGGTTGATTGTCCCAAGGCCTCCTGCCTCACTTCTCGTCCACCTGAGCACCAGCATTGGAAGTGTTATAGATTCTAATGACCTTTAAGGGTACAGGAAAGAGAGGCACAGAGATGCTGCGGTGGCAGGTTTCACCCCACCCCACATTTGTTCGGCGACCTTAGGCTGACGGTTTTGGCCAGACTAGATGCTCTGACCAGTAGTCTGTGCTTTCTTTAATTAGGTTCCTGAATTAATGTACAAACAGCACCATGTGTCAGAGCCCTGCCCGCGCAACTCCTAGACAGTCCAGGGTCAGTGGTGATCCAGGACCATGACGTCCACTGAGTCAACGGCCTTTAGAAGTAGCCAGCAGTCCAGCCGGTCATATTGGCCACCATCACCATGGTGTCTGTAGTGCTTTCTATGGTGAAAGCGTGATATACGTTTCCCCCGCCAAGCTTATTAGCTCCCCTGTGGGTGCAGTAAGTCCTGCAAGCAGTAGTCTGCTCTTTCGGGGCACAGTGTTATTGTTTTCTGAGAGAAACTCCAGGTCAAGTGATGGTCACACGAGTCATCTTGGGGGCCCGTTGACCCCGTTTGTCTCTCTGGAGGTTGGAGTTGGAGGGCCTCCTCACTCAAGGTGAGTATGTCCACAGAGCGACCCCTGCAACTTCAGGGCATGATGGGTGGTTAGGATCACCACGTGGGGTCCTTTTCCCTTAGGAGGGAGCTGGGCTTGTGGTCTGCTGATTTCCAGCTTTTTAGATACCCCAGTATCCTGGCCTGATGAGTCGGTGGGCAAAGCCCTTGGTGACCATAGTTTATCATACCTGAAGGGCATTCTTGTGTTGCTCCATTTCAAGTGGTCCCAGTTTTTGCACTAAGGCTCCAAGGGCGATTACCCTTTGACCGGGTATGTAAAGATCAAAGGGTTTAGCTAAATTAGGGAGTTCCTGGGCAAGAGTCTGAATTAACTGCTCTTTCCATTCTTGAAAGTCTGCTTCTGGATTCTACTCAAAAGTATCATCAACTTTTCGTGTCAGTGTTTCATGTAGAGGCCCAGCTATTAGACTGTAGTTAGGGATCCAGATGCAGAAAACCTTGGACTCCCCAGGAACCGCTAAGCTGTCTTCTAGTTTTAGAAGAGGTAAGGCTGCAAATGGCTTCTTTCCTATCCTGGGATGCGTTTCTCCGAATATCTGTGAGAATGAAGCCCAGGCATGTCACCTTAGCCTGGGATATTTGAGCCTTTTTCTTGGACACCTTCTATCCTTTCTTGGCTAGGTAGTTCAGAGGCGTCTTTAGTAGGCCTGGCGATCAGAATGTCATCTTCATATTGAATGAGGGTTCCCTTTTACAGAGGTAGAACTTTTAGGTCTTTAGAGGACATTTCCCCAATGATGGTGTGGGGATTTTTGAACCATTGGGGCAGGACGGCACAGCATTATTGCTTTTGTTGCATGTTGTGTTCTGCCACTCACAAGCCAAAAATTCTTGTGACTCTGAGATGAATGGAATACAGAAGAAGGCATCATTGAAGTCTAATACAGAATGCAATGGTCTGGTGGATGGTAGAATGACCAGCAGGGTGTAGGAAATAGGAGCTACTGGATGTATATCCTCGGTGGCTTCACTGACTTTCCTGATATCCTTTACCAGGTCTCCAGGAGCCGATGGGACTCTCGTGGTCAGGCAAATCCCAGGATATGTAGCTCACCTTGGCTGCACCCCCCACCCCACAGCCCACGGGGCTCTTGTGGTCAAGTCTCTCCCAGGGTATGGAGCTCACCTGTGCTGCTACCCAGCAGCCCATGGGGCTCTCATAGTCAGGCCCTTCCCAGGATACAGAGCTCCCCTGGGCAGGTACCCCAGCAGGGCTGGACACACAGGAACTGTGCACATAGCCCACTTTGCAGAGAACCCCCATCTCACGTGTCGCTCACAGCTGACACAGATCACCTCTGAGCAGGACTTGAACTAACAAACAGCAGCCCTGACAGGTCTGTGACCCTGGCTATCACTCTGTGCAGCCTCTCTCTGCCTGGTCTTCCAGACACTTCCACTGCAGCCAGGGCACCAGGCCTCTGTCTCCACCCGACATCACTCCTCTCCCTGACTCCTGGGTTCCTCTCATTAGGATAGGGTCTTCTAGAAGTTGTTTTCCACTCATGGACCAGATAAAATGATGAGAAAACAAGCTGCAGCTGCAGTCCCTTGTCTATCGTGACTCTCAAGAGCCCACACCTGATCCTTGGGCCTGGCCCGTTTAGCAAGGTTCATTTTCTGCAACTGTGAGCCCCTGAGGGGTGAGGATTGGCTGATTTGGGCAGCCTGACACTGCCTGCCAGCCCTCCCCAGGTGTGCCTGGGTTGAGGTCAATATAAACACCTCTCCAGTCAGCAAGAGCCCCTGTAGCTGTGCCTGACACCATATTCTCTGCCCCGTCAGCAGTGTCGGGGCTGGGGTGGTGTGAGGGAGTGAGGGGCCGTGGCTTTGTGGGTGGCCCAGTGTGTGTGGGGCTCTGCTTGACTTTCCGCAGGAGTTGCCTGGCTGCCACCTGCTAAAAAGAGGATGTGTCACCCATACCTGCCGCTGGAATTTCTCCCCTGGCAGAGGTGAGGAAGTAAAAAAGCAGTGGGGGCCGTGGCAGGAGGGGTATCTCAGGTAGGGAAATGAAAGCTTCCAGAAGAGCATCTGGGGAGAGGACCATCCTGGCTGGCCTGCAGGCACCAAGTCGGCCTGCGTGCTATGGCTGGTGTGGCTCCACAGCCCTTCCTGTATGCTTGCAAGTTCTTGTACATATTCAGGTGTTTTACCTGGAAAGGGTGGGAAGAGTTCAGCTGCATCAGGACTGGGGCTCAGCTCACATTACTCACAGACGCCTCGACACAGTCCCCCAGCTTTGCCATGAGGATGCTCCTTGGGGGGGGTGGAGGGCTGCTCACTGCATGGGAGACGATTTCCCACATCTGACCAACTTAAGAATTTTTTACCACTGGAGCAAGTGCCCTGATACGATTTTCCTCTGTATAACTGTTGGGTTCTGATTTTTTTTTATTCTTTTTTTCTTTTTGGTTCAAGGTTGATTTTATTTATTCCTCTTTTTTAAATTTGGAGATATAAACATGGAAATAATTCATTAATATAAAGAGGTCTGTGTGAAGGGAAAAAAACTTTTTTGGTTTATTTTATTAAATGTTATTTATTTATTTTTAATTTTTTTTAAATTATTTATTTCTTTTATACAGCAGGTTCTTACTGGATATCTATTTTATACATATAAGTGTGCACATGTGAATCCCAGTCTCCCAATTCATCCCACCACCACCCTCACATGGCATTCACCCCTTGGTGTCCATATGTTTGTTCTCTACATCTGTGTCTCTATCTCTGCCCTGCAAACCGGTTCATCTGTACCATTTTTCTAGCTTCCACATATATGCATTAACATACAATATTTGTTTTTCTCTTTCTGACTTACTTCACTCTGTATGACAGTCTCTAGATCCATCAAGGTCTCTACAAATGACCCTATTTCATTCCTATGTATGGCTGAGTAATATTCCATTGTATATATGTACCATATCTTTATCCATTCATCTGTCTGTGGACACTTAGGTTGCTTTCATTACCTGGCTCTTGTAAATAGTGCTGCAATGAACATTGTGGTGAATGTGTCTTTTTGATTTATGGTTTTCTCTGGGTATATGCCCGGTAGTGGGATTGCTGGATTATATGGTAATTCTATTTTTAGTTTTTTAAGGAACCTCCATACTGTTCTCCATAGAGTCTATATCGATTTACATTCCCAACAATAGTGGAAGAAGGTTCCTTTTCTCCACACCCTCTCCAGCATTTGTTGTTTGTAGATTTTCTGATGATGCCCATTCTAACAGGTGTGACGTGATACCTCATTGTAGTTTCCATTTCCATTTCTCTAATAATTAGTGATGTTGAGCAGATTTTCATGTGCATACTGGCCATCTCTATGTCTTCTTGGAAGAAATGTCTATTTAGATCTTCTTCCATTTTTGTATTGGGTTGTTTGTTTTATTAATATTGAGCTGCATGAGCTGTTTATATATATTGGAGATTAATCATTTGTCCATTGATTCATTTGCAAATATCTTCTGCCATTCTGAGGGTTGTCTTTTCATCTTGTTTGTACTTTCCGTTGCTTTGCAAAAGCTTTTACATTTCATTAGATCCCATCTGTATAGTTTTCTTTTTTATTTCATTACTATAGGAGGTGGATCAAAAAAGATCTTACTGTGACTTACGTCAGAGTATCCTTCGTAAGTTTTCCTCTCAGAGTTTTATACTGTCCCATCTTACATTATGGTCTCTAATCCATTTTGAATATATTTTTATGTATGGTGTTGGGGAGTGTTCTAATTTCATTCTTTTACATGTAGCTGTCCATATTTCCCAGCACCAATGATTGAAGAGACTGTCTTATCTCCATTGTATAGTCTTGCCTCCTTTGTCATAGATTAGTTGACCATAGGTGTGTAGGTTTATCCCTGGGCTTTCTTTTTTTTTTTTTCCTTTTACACATTTATTGGAGTATAATTATTTTACAATGGTTTGTTAGTTTCTGCTGTATAACAAAGTGAATCAGCTATACATATACAAATATCACCGGATCCCCTCCCTCTTGCATCTCCCTCCCACACTCCATATCCCACCCCCTTATGTGGTCACAAAGCACCGAGCTGATCTCCCTGTTCTATGTGGCTGCTTCCCAGTAGCTATCGGTGTTACATTTGGTAATGTATTTATGTCCATGCCACTGTCTCACTTCGTCTCAGCTTATGCATCCGCCTTCCGGTGTCCTCAAGTCCTTTCTCTACGACTGTGTCCTTAATCCTGTCCTGCCACTAGGTTATTCAAAATCTTTTTTTTTCTTCATTAGGTTCTGTATATCTCTGTTAACATACAGTATTTGTTTTTCCCTTTCTGACTTACTTCACTGTGTAGGACAGATTCTAAGTCCATCCACCTCAGTACAAATAACTCAGTTTTGCTTCTTTTTATGGCTGAGTAATATTCCATTATATATATGTGCCAGATCGTCTTTATCCATTCATCTGTCGATGGACACTTAGGTTGCTTCCATGTCCTGGCTATTGTAAATAGAGCTGCAATGAACATTTTTGTACATAACTCTTTTTGAATTATGGTTTTCGCAAGGCAAATGCTCAGTAGTTGGATTGTTGTGTCGTATGGTACCTCTATTGTTTGTTATTTAGAGGAACCTCCGTACTGTTCTCCCTAGTGCCCATATCAATTTTCATTCCCACCCACAGTACAAGTGTGTTTTTTTCTCCAATAAAGGCCTCTCCAGCATTTATTGTTTTGTAGATTTTTTTGATGATTGCCACTCTGACTGCTGTGTGGTGATACCTCACGGTAGTTTTGATTTACATTTCTCTAATGATTAGTGATGTTCAGCATCCTTTCATGTGTTTCTTGGTAATCTGTATATCTTCCTTGGAGAAATGTCTATTTAGGTCTTCTGCCCGTTTTTGGATTGGGTTGTTTGTTTTTGTGATATTGAGCTACATGAGGTGCTTGTAAAGTTTGGAGATTAATCCTTTGTCAATTGCTTCATTTGAAAATATTATCTCCCATTCTGAGGGTTGTTTTTGCATCTTGTTTATGTTTTCCTGTACTGTGTAAAAGCTTTTAAGTTTCATTAGGTCCCATTTGTTGATTTCTGTTTTTATTTCCATGTCTCAAGGAGGTGAGTCAAAAAGGACCTTGCTGTGATTTATGTCATAGAGTGTTCTGCCTATGGTTTCCTCTAAGTGTTTTATAGTGTCTGGTCTTATATTTAGATCTCTAATCCATTTAGAGTTTATTTTTGTGTATGGTGTAATGGAGTGTTCTAATTTCATTCTTTTATGTGTAGGGATCCAGTTTTCCCAGCACCAATTACTGAAGATACTGTCTTTTCTCCATTGTATATCCTTAGCTCCTTTGTCATAGATGAGATAGCCATAGGTATGTAGGTTTATCTCTGGGCTTTCGGTCCTGTTCCATTGATCTGTGTTTATGTCAATCTACATACACTTGATTCCAATATGGATACATATAAATACATAGGTTTCAAGATTATTACCAGTCAGATATATTCCTCTTCAGTGAATAGGGTGATTTGTGTCCAGTTCATTTAGAAAGGAGTAGGTCTTGTCTCTTACATATTTGGTATATGGAATGGTATCTGTGCTAATTTCAAACTCTGCTTTTACACATCACCCCACGTCACCTTTCCCCTTAAGGAGGAATAAGTGTGTTTTCTAAACGTGTAACTCTGTTCTCTTTTGAAATTCAGTTCATGGGTAGCCATGTTTACATTCTCTCTATAAGTGATATATTACAATAAGTTTCTTTTTCTTTGTGGCTCATTTCACTTAGCATCATCGTACCTAAAGCCACTCATTATGCTGCTATTGGCCTTATGACATTGATTTTATGTCTGAGTGACATTCCATTGTATATAAGTACCACAACATCTATATCCATTTTTTTCCTTTCCTGGGATATTTAAAGTGTACCGAAGTCGAGGTTCTTGTAAACAGAGCAGCCCTAAACTTTGGGCTGGCTGTGTGTTGTGGATTTTTAGTTTTCCCAAAATGCACGCCCATGAGTGGATGTGTGCTATGCTCTGTAGCTGTTTTAGAAAACAACATACAGTTCTCCAGAGAGGCTGTTGGCAATTTACATCCTGTCCATCGGTGTAGCCAGGCTCCCTTTTCTCCATGGCCTGTCCTTCATTTGTGGTTTTTACACTATTTGTGGATGGCCCTTTTGACTGGAGGTAAGGGACACTTCTATGTAGTGTGGATTTTCAATGCCTGATGGCTTGCTTGGCCAAAAACGGCGTATTTTTTTTTTCCCGAATATATTCAAGAAAATACACATACTCCCTTTTCGGCCAAGGGCAACATTGTCGAAGTTTTGTCACTTTTCATGTGCTTTAAAGACGACTCCAATCTACCTCTTGAAATCTGTTTCCTTCAATTCTGCCTTGCATTCAAATCCTCTTCACTGCCTTACCTCAATATATTTCTGGATGATAGTTGTCCTTTATAACTCTGCAAGTTTGTGAATTGCTGTGCCCCTGATTTCCATTTTTCAACTCGCCTATTTGTGAGCTGGCTGCAATACAGCAGGATGGCTTTAGGCCTTAGTCTGGTTCCGGGGCTTCAGGCTGAGCCTTTGGTTAATTCTTCTTCCTGATTGGAAACTAGAGTGATATGTGCCCATCCAAACACGTACAGCTAATCTCTCATTTGTTTACCCTCTTCCTGTTCATCCTCTGCACAATTTGAAAACTGTGCATAACAGGAGGGTAAAGGCGCTGACACTCCAAGTGGGGAGATTTTTAGTAATGCAGATGGAATGGTGAAGCTGAGCACGATGAAAGGAAAAATGAGGTACCTTTTAGAAAACTCCCAATTACACAGTGTACCATCCACTGGGTTTCCCATGCACGTTTTAACTATAGGAAGATTCCCTTAAACCTGGAGAGTTGGGACCACTAGAATGGGTAGCACACAGTATTGCTCTAAGTGGTGTTCTTTTGCTCACACAACCTCAGCATTCTTGTCAGCCCCAAGTGTCCAGTCTTATGTCTCATCCATCTGTGGGTGTAAAGGTAGTCAATCCTGGTTGGACCACAGGCACTGAACGTAATTTTTAAGATTTCTCTCTGTTTCGCTGTTTTTGCATTTTGCTTTTGAAACTTATTTTTATAAGGTGCTTTAGCTGAATTTCAGTGCTGTGTTCATGCCATTATACACACATATGATTCCTTTATGGACACATGAGAATACATATGATTTAAAATGATTAGAGTAAGATATATTCCTCTGCAATGAATAGGGGGTGTTGGTCCAGTTGACTGTGCTGGGTGTAGGTGTTGTCTATTACATACTTAGTTTATGTAATGGTATCTGTGCTAATTTAAAACTGTGGTTTTATGCATCACCCCACCTCGCCTTTCCCCTTAAGCAGGCAGAAGATTGTTTTCTAAATGTGTGACTCTGTTGTGTTTGTAATTCAGTTCCCGTGTAGCCATGTGTACATTCACCCTATGAGTGATACCTTATGGTAAGATTCGTTACTCTGTTATATTTCCTAACTCAGTTCATGTGTAGCCATGGTAACAGGAACTTCAAAAGTGATATCTTATGATAAGCTTCTTTTTCAGTGTGACTTATTTCACTTAGAATCATCGTACCTGAAGCCACTCATTTTGCTGCTACTGGCCTTATGACATTGATTTCATGGCTAAGGGATATTCCATCGTACATAAGTACCACAGTTTCTTGAACCAATTTTTCTTTCCTGGGACATTTAAGGTGTACCCAAGTTGAGGTCCTTGTGAGCAGTGCAGCCCTAAATATTGGTGTGGCTCTGTCTTACTGATTTTCAGTTTTCCCAAGGTATATTCCCTAGACTGGAAATGCCCTTGGCTCTGTAGCTCTGTTGTTTACTTGTTTTAGGGAATGCAGTGCACTCCTCCAGTGAGGCAGTTGGCAATTTACATCCTGTCCATCAGCATAACAAGGCTCCCTGTTCTCCAGGGCCTGTCTTGTCTTTCTGGTTTTTACACATTTTTCGGATTTCCCTTTTGACCAGTGGGAAGTGATCGTTCTTGTAGTACAGATTTGCTTTGCCTGTTTGCTTGCTTGGCCAAAATGGGTGTATGCATTTTTTCTTGAATATATTCAGGAGAAAACGCATACACCGTTTTGGCCAAGTGCATCATTGTTGAAGAAGTGACTCTCTTCCTGTGCTTTAAAGGCGATTCCAATGTACCTCTTCAAATCTGTTTCTTGCTATTCTGCCTCGCTTTCAATTCCGCTACGTTGCCTTCCCTCAAAAGATTTTTGGACGATAGTTGTCCATTATTACTCTGCCAGTTTGTGAATTGCTGTGCCCATGAGCTCCATTTTTCAACTCGTTTTTGTGAGCTGAACGCAAGTCCAAAATTTTGGTTCAGGACCTATACTGGTTCCTGGTGGGTGGCTGAGACTTTGGTTAATTCTTCTTCCCACCGGGAAATTAGAGTCACATGTGCCTGTCGAAATGCCTAACAGCTACTCTCTCATTGGTTCTCCCTCTTCCCTTCCATCATCTGCCAGATTGGCAACCTGTGCGAACCAAGATTTTAAAGGGGCTGTCTCTCCAAGTTGGGAGATTGATAGTAAAGCAGTTGGAAAGTAAAACTGGAGCACCAAGAGAGGTACTATTCGTTGAGTATTACAAACCATTCGT
Organism: Mesoplodon bidens; assembly: GCF_964165515.1. Taxonomy (NCBI): domain Eukaryota; kingdom Metazoa; phylum Chordata; class Mammalia; order Artiodactyla; family Ziphiidae; genus Mesoplodon; species Mesoplodon bidens. The sequence continues at coordinate 107,273 of NW_027671170.1, forward strand.
ATTCACAGTGTGTCCATTCTCTAGGTTTCCCGTAAATGTTATAGCTGTAGTAATATTCCCTTCAACCTGGAGAGTTGGGACCCATGGAATGGGGGCCATGCATTATTGCTTTAAAGGGTCTGCATTTGCTCACCCAATCTCACCAATCGTCTCAGTCCCAAGTGTCCAGCCTTATGCGACATCCAGCTGTCATTGTAGATAGAGTCATTCCAGGGTTCATCAGAGACCCGGAAGGAATTGTAAAGAAATTCCCTGTTTTTTGTCTTGTTTTTAAAATTCCTTTTTATAGTGGGTTTGAGCTGATTGTCGCTGCCATGTTTATGCAAGTCTAGACACACTTGATTTCCTTACCCAGACATATCAGTACATAGGTTTTAAGATCCTTACTAATCAGATATATTCCAGTGCGGGAAATATGGGGTTTTGAGTCCCTTTCACTGAGGAAGGTGAAGGTCTTGTCTATTCCATGGTTGGTTTTTGAAGCGGTACCTGTGCTTATATCAAACTCTAGTTTTATGCATCACCCCACCTCTCCTTCCCCCTTAAGCAGGCATAAGTGTCTTTTCTAAATGTGAGAATCTGTTCTCTTTCCTAACTCAGTTCATGTGTAGCCATGTTTACAGGATCTTCATAAGTGATATCTTATGATAAGTTTCTTTTTCTGTGTGACTTATTTCACTTAGAATCATCGTACCTGAATCCACTCATTTTGCTGCTACTGGTCTTATGACATTGATTTCATGGCTGAGGGATATTCTTTCGTACATAAGTACCACAAATCTTTGAACCATTTTTATATTTCCTGGGATATTTAAGGTGTACCCAAGATAACGTTCTAGTAAGCAGTGCAGCCCTAAATTTGGGGGTGGCTCTGTCTTATTGATTTTCAGTTTACCCAATGTATATTCCCTAGACTAGAAGTGCCCTTGGCTCTGTAGCTCTGTTGTTTACTTGTTTTAGGGAACGCAATGCACTACTCTAGTGAGGCAGTTGGCAATTTACATCCCGCCCATCAGCATAACAAGGCTCCCTTTTCTCCAGGGCCTGTCTTGCCTTTCTGGTTTTTATACATTTTGTGGATGTCCCTCTTGACCGGTGGGAAGAGATTCTGCTTTGTAGTGCCGATGTACATTGCCCGCTTGCTTGCTTGGCCAAAAAGGGCATATGCGTTCTGTCCGGAATATATTCAGGAGAAAATGCATACGCCCTTTTTGGCCAAGTGCCTCATTGTCGAAGTTGTGCCCCTCTTCCTGTGCTTTACAGGCAACTCCTGCGTACCTCTTGAAATCTGTTTCCTGCTATTATGCCTCACATTCAAGTCCGCCTCGATGCATTCCCTCAACAGATTTTTGGACGATAGTTGTCCTTTATTACTCTGCCAGTTTGTGAATTGCTGTGCCCCTTAGCTCCATTATTCAACTCGTTTTTTGTGAGCTGAACGCAAGTCCAAAATTTTGGTTCAGGACCTATTCTGGTTCCTGGTGGGTGGCTGAGACTTTGGTTAGTTCTTCTTCCCACCGGGAAATTAGAGTCACATGTGCCCGTCGAAATGCCTAACAGCTACTCTCTCATTGGTTCTCCCTCTTCCCTTCCATCATCTGCCAGATTGGCAACCTGTGCGATCCAAGAGTTTAAAGGGGCTTTCTCTCCAAGTTGGGAAATTGATAGTAAATAGTTGGAAAGTCAAACTGGAGCACCAGGAGAGGGACTATTCGTTGAGTTTTACAAACCATTCGTATTCACAGTGTGTCCATTCTCTAGGTATCCCGTACATGTTATAGCTGTAGTAATATTCCCTTCAACCTGGAGAGTTGGGAGCCATGGAATGGAGGCCATGCATTATTGCTTTAAAGGGTCTGCATTTGCTCACCCAATCTCACCAATCCTCTCAGTCCCAAGTTTCCAGCCTTATGCCACATCCAGCTGTCATGGTAGATAGGGTCATTCCATGTTTCGTCAGAGACCCTGAAGGAATTGTACAGAATTTCTATTTATTTTTGTTTTGTTTTTGAAATTCCTTTTTATAGTGGGTTTCAGCTGATTCTCGCTGCCATGTTTATGCCAATCTAGACACACTTGATTTCCTTATGGAGACATATCAACACATTGGTTTTAAGATTCTTACTAGTCAGATCTATTCCTCTGCGGGAAATATGGGGTTTTGAGTCCCTTTCACTGTGGAAGGTGTAGGTCTTGTCTATTCCATAGTTGGTTTTTGGAACGGTACCAGTGCTTATTTCAATCTGTAGTTTTATTCATCACCCCACCTCTCCTTCCCCCTTAAGCAGGCATAAGATTGTTTTCTAAATGTGAGACTCAGTTCTCTTTCCTAACTCAGTTCATGTGTAGCCATGTTTATGGGATTTCATAAGTGATATCTTATGATAAGTTTCTTTTTCTGTGTGACTTATTTCACTTAGAATCATCGTACCTGAATCCACTCATTTTGCTGCTACTGGTCTTATGACATTCATTTCATGGCTGAGGGATATTCAATCGTATGGAAGTACCACAATTTTTTGAACCATTTTTATATTTCCTGGGATATTTAAGGTGTACCCAAGTTGAGGTTCTTGTAAGCAGTGCAGCCATAAATTTGGGGGTGGCTCTGTCTTATTGATTTTCAGTTTTCCCAAGGTATATTCCCTAGACTGGAAGTGCCCTTGGCTCTGTAGCTCTGTTGTTTACTTGTTTATGGGACACAATGCACTCCTCCAGTGAGGCAGTTGGCAATTTACATCCCACCCATCAGCATATTAATGCTCCCTGTACTCCAGGGCCTGTCTTGCCTTTCTGGTTTTTACACAGTTTGTGGATGTCCCGTTTGAGAGGTGGTACGAGATACAACTGTGTAGTGCAGATTTGCATTGCCCGCTTGCTTGCTTGGCCAAAAAGGGCGTATGCATTTTCTCCTGATTATATTCAGGAGAAAACGCATACGCCCTTTTTGGCCAAGTGCATCATTGTCGAAGTTGTGGCCCTCTTCTTGTGATTTACAGGCGATTCCAACGTACCTCTTGAAATCTGTTTCCTGCTATTCTTCCTCGATTTCAAGTCCGCCTCGTTGCCTTCCCTCAACAGATTTTTGGACGATAGTTATCCTTTATTTCTGTGCCAGTTTCTGAATTGCTGTGCCCCGGAGCTGCATGTTTCAACTCCGTTTTTGTGAGCTGAACGCAAGTGCAAAATTTTGGTTCATGACCTATACTGGTTCCCGGTGGGTGGCTGTGACTTTGGTTAATTCTTCTTTCTAAGGGGAAATTAGAGTGACATGTGCCCTTCCAAAACCCTAACAGCTACTCTCTCATTGGTTCTCCCTTTTCCTTCCATCCTCTGCCAAATTGGCAACCTGTGTGAACCAGGAGGTTAAAGGGGCTGTCTCTCCAAGTTGGGAGGTTGATAGTGAAGCAGTTGGAAAGTCAAACTGGAGCACCAGGAGAGGGACTATTCATTGAGTTTTAGAAACATTTCGTATTCACAGTGTGTCCATTCTCTAGGTTTCCCATACATTTTATAGCTGTAGTAATATCCCCTTCAACTTGGAGAGTTGGGACCCATGGAATGGGTGCCATGCATTATTGCTTTAAAGGATCTGCATTTGCTCACCCAATCTCACCAATCGTCTCAGTCCCAATGGTCCAGCCTTATGCCACATCCAGCTGTCATTGTAGATAGGGTCATTCCAGGTTTCGTCAGAGACCCTGAAGGAATTGTAAAGAAGTTCCCTGTTTTTTTTTGTTTTGTTTTTAAAATTCCTTTTTATAGTGGGTTTTAGCTGATTCTCGCGGCCATGTTTATGCCAGTCTAGACACATTTGATTCCCTTACGGAGACATATCAATACGTAGGTTTTAAGATTCTTACTAGTCAGATATATTCCTCTGCGGGAAATATGGGGTTTTGAGTCCCTTTCACTGAGGAAGGTGTAGGTCTTGTCTATTCCATAGTTGGTTTTTGAAGCAGTACCTGTGCTTATATCAAACTCTGGTTTTATGCATCACCCCACCTCTCTTTCCCCCTTAAGCAGGCATAAGTGTGTTTTCTAAATGTGAGACTCTGTTCTCTTTCCTAACTCTATTCATGTGTAGCCATGTTTACAGGATCTTCATAAGTGATATCTTATGATAAGTTTCTTTTTCTGTGTGACTTATTTCACTTAGAATCTTCGTACCTGAATCCACTCATTTTGCTGCTACTGGTCTTAAGACATTGATTTCATGGCTGAGGGATATTCCATCGTACGTAATTTCCACAATTTTTTGAACCATTTTTATATTTCCTGGGATATTTAAGGTGTACCCAAGATAAGGTTCTAGTAAGCAGTGCAGCCCTAAATTTGGGGGTGGCTCTGTCTTATTGATTTTCAGTTTACCCAAGGTATATTCCCTAGACTAGAAGTGCCCTTGGCTCTGTAGCTCTGTTGTTTACTTGTTTTAGGGAACGCAATGCACTACTCTAGTGAGGCAGTTGGCAATTTACATCCCGCCCATCAGCATAACAAGGCTCCCTGTTCTCCAGGGCCTGTCTTGCCTTTCTGGTTTTTACACATTTTGTGGATGTCCCTCTTGACCGCTGGGAAGAGATACTTCTTTGTAGTGCAGATTTACATTGCCCGCTTGCTTGCTTGGCCAAAAATCGCGTATGCGTTCTGTCCGGAATATATTCAGGATAAAATGCATACGCCCTTTTTGGCCAATTGCATCATTGTCGAAGTTGTGCCCCTCTTCCTGTGCTTTACAGGCAACTCCTGCGTACCTCTTGAAATCTGTTTCCTGCTATTCTGCCTCACTTTCAAGTCCGCCTCGATGCATTCCCTCAACAGATTTTTGGACGGTAGTTGTCCTTTATTACTCTGCCAGTTTGTGAATTGCTGTGACCCTGAGCTCCATGTTTCAACTCGTTTTTTTGTGAGCTGAACGCAAGTCCAAAATTTTGGTTCAGGACCTATCCTGGTTCCTGGTGGGTGGCTGAGACTTTGGTTAGTTCTTCTTCCCACCGGGAAATTAGAGTCACATGTGCCCGTCGAAATGCCTAACAGCTACTCTCTCATTGGTTCTCCCTCTTCCCTTCCATCATCTGCCAGATTGGCAACCTGTGCGATCCAAGAGTTTAAAGGGGCTGTCTCTCCAAGTTGTGAGATTGATAGTAAAGCAGTTGGAAAGTCAAACTGGAGCACCAAGAGAGGGACTATTCGTTGAGTTTTACAAACCATTCGTATTCACAGTGTGTCCATTCTCTAGGTATCCCGTACATGTTATAGCTGTAGTAATATTCCCTTCAACCTGGAGAGTTGGGAGCCATGGAATGGGCGCCATGCATTATTGCTTTAAAGGGTCTGCAATTGCTCACCCAATCTCACCAATCTTCTCAGTCCCAAGTGTCCAGCCTTATGCCACATCCAGCTGTCATTGTAGATTTGGTCATTCCAGGTTTCATCAGAGACCCTGAAGGAATTACAAAGAATTTCCCTGTTTTTTTGTTTCGCATTTGAAATTCATTTTTATAGTGGGTTTGAGCTGATTCTCTCTGCCATGTTTATGCCAGTCTAGACACACTTAATTCCCTTACCCAGACATATGAGTACATACGATTTAAGATCCTTACTATTCAGATATATTCCTCTGTGGGAAATACGGGGTTTTGAGTCCCTTTCACTGAGGAAGGTGTACATCTTTTCTATTCCATAGTTGGTTTTTGGAACGGTACCTGTGCTTATATCAAACTCTGGTTTTATGCATCACCCCACCTCTCCTTCCCCCTTAAGGAGGCATAAGAATGTTTTCTAAATCTGAGCCTTTGTTCTCTTTCCTGACTCGGTTCATGTGTAGCCATGTTTACAGGATCTTCATAAGTGATATCTTATGATAAGTTTCTTTTTCTGTTTGACTTATTCCACTTAGAATCATCGTACCGGATTCCACTCATTTCGCTGCTACTGGTCTTATGACATTGATTTCATGGCTGAGGGATATTCCATCGTATGTAAGTACCTAAATTTTTTGAAACATTTTTATATTTCCTGGGATATTTAAGGTGTACCCAAGTTGAGGTTCTTGTCAGCAGTGCAGCCCTAAATTTGGGGGTGGCTCTGTCTTATTGATTTTCAGTTTTCCAAAGGTATATTCCCTAGACTGGAAATGCCCTTGGCTCTGTAGCTCTGTTTTTTACTTGTTTTAGGGAACACAGTGCACTCCTCCAGAGAGGCAGTTGGCAATTTACATCCCGCCCATCAGCATCACAATGCTCCCTGTTCTCCAGGGCCTGTCTTGCCTTTCTTTTTTTTACACATTTTGTGGATGTCCCTTTTGAACGGTGGGAAGTGATGCTTCTTTGTAGTGCAAATTTGCATTGCCCGCTTGCTTGCTTGGATAAAAAGGTTGTATGCGTTTTCACCTGAATATATTCAGGCGAAAACACATACGCCCTTTTTGCCCAAGTGCATCATTGTCGAAGTTGTGCCCCTCTTCCTGTGCTTTACAGGTGATTCCAAGGTACCTCTTAAAATATGTTTCCTGTTATGCTGCCTCGCATTCAATTCTCCCTCGTTGCCTTCCCTTAACAGATTTTTGGACGATAGTGGTCCTTTATTACTCTGCCAGTTTGTGAATTGCTGTGCCCCTGAGCTCCGTTTTTCAACTCGTTATTTGTGAGTTGAACGCAAGTCCAAAATTTTGGTTGAGGAACTATACTGGTTCCCGGTGGATGGCTGAGACTTTGGGCAATTATTCTTCCTGCCTGGAAATTACAGTGACATGTGCCCGTCGAAATACCTAACAACTACTCTCTCATTGGTTCTCGCTCTTCCCTTCCATCCTCTGCCAAACTGGCAACATGTGCGAACTAGGAGGTTAAAGGGGCTGTCTCTCCAAGTTGGGAGATTGATAGTAAAGCACTTGGAAAGTCAAACCGGCGCACCAGGAGAGGGACTATCCATTCAGATTTAGAAAACTTACATATTTACAGTGTGTCCATTCTCTAGGTATCCCATACATGTTATAGCTGTAGTAATATTCCCTTCAACCTGGAGTGTTGGGACCCATGGAATGTGTGCCATGCATTATTGTTTAAAGGCTCTGAATTTGCTCACCCAATCTCACCATTCCTCTCAGTCCCAAGTTTCCAGCCTTATGCCACATCCAGCTGTCATGGTAGATAGGGTCATTCCATGTTTCGTCAGAGACCCTGAAGGAATTGTACAGAATTTCTATTTATTTTTGTTTTGTTTTTGAAATTCCTTTTTATAGTGGGTTTCAGCTGATTCTCGCTGCCATGTTTATGCCAATCTAGACACACTTGATTTCCTTATGGAGACATATCAACACATTGGTTTTAAGATTCTTACTAGTCAGATCTATTCCTCTGCGGGAAATATGGGGTTTTGAGTCCCTTTCACTGTGGAAGGTGTAGGTCTTGTCTATTCCATAGTTGGTTTTTGGAACGGTACCAGTGCTTATTTCAATCTGTAGTTTTATTCATCACCCCACCTCTCCTTCCCCCTTAAGCAGGCATAAGATTGTTTTCTAAATGTGAGACTCAGTTCTCTTTCCTAACTCAGTTCATGTGTAGCCATGTTTATGGGATTTCATAAGTGATATCTTATGATAAGTTTCTTTTTCTGTGTGACTTATTTCACTTAGAATCATCGTACCTGAATCCACTCATTTTGCTGCTACTGGTCTTATGACATTCATTTCATGGCTGAGGGATATTCAATCGTATGGAAGTACCACAATTTTTTGAACCATTTTTATATTTCCTGGGATATTTAAGGTGTACCCAAGTTGAGGTTCTTGTAAGCAGTGCAGCCATAAATTTGGGGGTGGCTCTGTCTTATTGATTTTCAGTTTTCCCAAGGTATATTCCCTAGACTGGAAGTGCCCTTGGCTCTGTAGCTCTGTTGTTTACTTGTTTATGGGACACAATGCACTCCTCCAGTGAGGCAGTTGGCAATTTACATCCCACCCATCAGCATATTAATGCTCCCTGTACTCCAGGGCCTGTCTTGCCTTTCTGGTTTTTACACAGTTTGTGGATGTCCCGTTTGAGAGGTGGTACGAGATACAACTGTGTAGTGCAGATTTGCATTGCCCGCTTGCTTGCTTGGCCAAAAAGGGCGTATGCATTTTCTCCTGATTATATTCAGGAGAAAACGCATACGCCCTTTTTGGCCAAGTGCATCATTGTCGAAGTTGTGGCCCTCTTCTTGTGATTTACAGGCGATTCCAACGTACCTCTTGAAATCTGTTTCCTGCTATTCTTCCTCGATTTCAAGTCCGCCTCGTTGCCTTCCCTCAACAGATTTTTGGACGATAGTTATCCTTTATTTCTGTGCCAGTTTCTGAATTGCTGTGCCCCGGAGCTGCATGTTTCAACTCCGTTTTTGTGAGCTGAACGCAAGTGCAAAATTTTGGTTCATGACCTATACTGGTTCCCGGTGGGTGGCTGTGACTTTGGTTAATTCTTCTTTCTAAGGGGAAATTAGAGTGACATGTGCCCTTCCAAAACCCTAACAGCTACTCTCTCATTGGTTCTCCCTTTTCCTTCCATCCTCTGCCAAATTGGCAACCTGTGTGAACCAGGAGGTTAAAGGGGCTGTCTCTCCAAGTTGGGAGGTTGATAGTGAAGCAGTTGGAAAGTCAAACTGGAGCACCAGGAGAGGGACTATTCATTGAGTTTTAGAAACATTTCGTATTCACAGTGTGTCCATTCTCTAGGTTTCCCATACATTTTATAGCTGTAGTAATATCCCCTTCAACTTGGAGAGTTGGGACCCATGGAATGGGTGCCATGCATTATTGCTTTAAAGGATCTGCATTTGCTCACCCAATCTCACCAATCGTCTCAGTCCCAATGGTCCAGCCTTATGCCACATCCAGCTGTCATTGTAGATAGGGTCATTCCAGGTTTCGTCAGAGACCCTGAAGGAATTGTAAAGAAGTTCCCTGTTTTTTTTTGTTTTGTTTTTAAAATTCCTTTTTATAGTGGGTTTTAGCTGATTCTCGCGGCCATGTTTATGCCAGTCTAGACACATTTGATTCCCTTACGGAGACATATCAATACGTAGGTTTTAAGATTCTTACTAGTCAGATATATTCCTCTGCGGGAAATATGGGGTTTTGAGTCCCTTTCACTGAGGAAGGTGTAGGTCTTGTCTATTCCATAGTTGGTTTTTGAAGCAGTACCTGTGCTTATATCAAACTCTGGTTTTATGCATCACCCCACCTCTCTTTCCCCCTTAAGCAGGCATAAGTGTGTTTTCTAAATGTGAGACTCTGTTCTCTTTCCTAACTCTATTCATGTGTAGCCATGTTTACAGGATCTTCATAAGTGATATCTTATGATAAGTTTCTTTTTCTGTGTGACTTATTTCACTTAGAATCTTCGTACCTGAATCCACTCATTTTGCTGCTACTGGTCTTAAGACATTGATTTCATGGCTGAGGGATATTCCATCGTACGTAATTTCCACAATTTTTTGAACCATTTTTATATTTCCTGGGATATTTAAGGTGTACCCAAGATAAGGTTCTAGTAAGCAGTGCAGCCCTAAATTTGGGGGTGGCTCTGTCTTATTGATTTTCAGTTTACCCAAGGTATATTCCCTAGACTAGAAGTGCCCTTGGCTCTGTAGCTCTGTTGTTTACTTGTTTTAGGGAACGCAATGCACTACTCTAGTGAGGCAGTTGGCAATTTACATCCCGCCCATCAGCATAACAAGGCTCCCTGTTCTCCAGGGCCTGTCTTGCCTTTCTGGTTTTTACACATTTTGTGGATGTCCCTCTTGACCGCTGGGAAGAGATACTTCTTTGTAGTGCAGATTTACATTGCCCGCTTGCTTGCTTGGCCAAAAATCGCGTATGCGTTCTGTCCGGAATATATTCAGGATAAAATGCATACGCCCTTTTTGGCCAATTGCATCATTGTCGAAGTTGTGCCCCTCTTCCTGTGCTTTACAGGCAACTCCTGCGTACCTCTTGAAATCTGTTTCCTGCTATTCTGCCTCACTTTCAAGTCCGCCTCGATGCATTCCCTCAACAGATTTTTGGACGGTAGTTGTCCTTTATTACTCTGCCAGTTTGTGAATTGCTGTGACCCTGAGCTCCATGTTTCAACTCGTTTTTTTGTGAGCTGAACGCAAGTCCAAAATTTTGGTTCAGGACCTATCCTGGTTCCTGGTGGGTGGCTGAGACTTTGGTTAGTTCTTCTTCCCACCGGGAAATTAGAGTCACATGTGCCCGTCGAAATGCCTAACAGCTACTCTCTCATTGGTTCTCCCTCTTCCCTTCCATCATCTGCCAGATTGGCAACCTGTGCGATCCAAGAGTTTAAAGGGGCTGTCTCTCCAAGTTGTGAGATTGATAGTAAAGCAGTTGGAAAGTCAAACTGGAGCACCAAGAGAGGGACTATTCGTTGAGTTTTACAAACCATTCGTATTCACAGTGTGTCCATTCTCTAGGTATCCCGTACATGTTATAGCTGTAGTAATATTCCCTTCAACCTGGAGAGTTGGGAGCCATGGAATGGGCGCCATGCATTATTGCTTTAAAGGGTCTGCAATTGCTCACCCAATCTCACCAATCTTCTCAGTCCCAAGTGTCCAGCCTTATGCCACATCCAGCTGTCATTGTAGATTTGGTCATTCCAGGTTTCATCAGAGACCCTGAAGGAATTACAAAGAATTTCCCTGTTTTTTTGTTTCGCATTTGAAATTCATTTTTATAGTGGGTTTGAGCTGATTCTCTCTGCCATGTTTATGCCAGTCTAGACACACTTAATTCCCTTACCCAGACATATGAGTACATACGATTTAAGATCCTTACTATTCAGATATATTCCTCTGTGGGAAATACGGGGTTTTGAGTCCCTTTCACTGAGGAAGGTGTACATCTTTTCTATTCCATAGTTGGTTTTTGGAACGGTACCTGTGCTTATATCAAACTCTGGTTTTATGCATCACCCCACCTCTCCTTCCCCCTTAAGGAGGCATAAGAATGTTTTCTAAATCTGAGCCTTTGTTCTCTTTCCTGACTCGGTTCATGTGTAGCCATGTTTACAGGATCTTCATAAGTGATATCTTATGATAAGTTTCTTTTTCTGTTTGACTTATTCCACTTAGAATCATCGTACCGGATTCCACTCATTTCGCTGCTACTGGTCTTATGACATTGATTTCATGGCTGAGGGATATTCCATCGTATGTAAGTACCTAAATTTTTTGAAACATTTTTATATTTCCTGGGATATTTAAGGTGTACCCAAGTTGAGGTTCTTGTCAGCAGTGCAGCCCTAAATTTGGGGGTGGCTCTGTCTTATTGATTTTCAGTTTTCCAAAGGTATATTCCCTAGACTGGAAATGCCCTTGGCTCTGTAGCTCTGTTTTTTACTTGTTTTAGGGAACACAGTGCACTCCTCCAGAGAGGCAGTTGGCAATTTACATCCCGCCCATCAGCATCACAATGCTCCCTGTTCTCCAGGGCCTGTCTTGCCTTTCTTTTTTTTACACATTTTGTGGATGTCCCTTTTGAACGGTGGGAAGTGATGCTTCTTTGTAGTGCAAATTTGCATTGCCCGCTTGCTTGCTTGGATAAAAAGGTTGTATGCGTTTTCACCTGAATATATTCAGGCGAAAACACATACGCCCTTTTTGCCCAAGTGCATCATTGTCGAAGTTGTGCCCCTCTTCCTGTGCTTTACAGGTGATTCCAAGGTACCTCTTAAAATATGTTTCCTGTTATGCTGCCTCGCATTCAATTCTCCCTCGTTGCCTTCCCTTAACAGATTTTTGGACGATAGTGGTCCTTTATTACTCTGCCAGTTTGTGAATTGCTGTGCCCCTGAGCTCCGTTTTTCAACTCGTTATTTGTGAGTTGAACGCAAGTCCAAAATTTTGGTTGAGGAACTATACTGGTTCCCGGTGGATGGCTGAGACTTTGGGCAATTATTCTTCCTGCCTGGAAATTACAGTGACATGTGCCCGTCGAAATACCTAACAACTACTCTCTCATTGGTTCTCGCTCTTCCCTTCCATCCTCTGCCAAACTGGCAACATGTGCGAACTAGGAGGTTAAAGGGGCTGTCTCTCCAAGTTGGGAGATTGATAGTAAAGCACTTGGAAAGTCAAACCGGCGCACCAGGAGAGGGACTATCCATTCAGATTTAGAAAACTTACATATTTACAGTGTGTCCATTCTCTAGGTATCCCATACATGTTATAGCTGTAGTAATATTCCCTTCAACCTGGAGTGTTGGGACCCATGGAATGTGTGCCATGCATTATTGTTTAAAGGCTCTGAATTTGCTCACCCAATCTCACCATTCCTCTCAGTCCCAAGTTTCCAGCCTTATGCCACATCCAGCTGTCATGGTAGATAGGGTCATTCCATGTTTCGTCAGAGACCCTGAAGGAATTGTACAGAATTTCTATTTATTTTTGTTTTGTTTTTGAAATTCCTTTTTATAGTGGGTTTGAGCTGATTCTCGCTGCCATGTTTATGCCAATCTAGACACACTTGATTTCCTTATGGAGACATTTCAACACATAGGTTTTAAGATTTTTACTAGTCAGATATATTCCTCTGCGGGAAATATGGGGTTTTGAGTCCCTTTCACTGTGGAAGGTGTAGATCTTGTCTATTCCATAGTTGGTTTTTGGAACGGTACCAGTGCTTATTTCAAACTGTGGTTTTAGGCATCACACCACCTCACATTCACCCTTAAGGAGGCATAAGATAGTTTTCTAAATGTGAGACTCTGTTCTCTTTCCTAACTCAGTTCATGTGTAGCTATGTTTACAGGATCTTCATAAGTGATATCTTATGATAAGTTTCTTTTTCTGTGTGACTTATTTCACTTAGAATCATCGTACCTGAATCCACTCACTTTGCTGCTACTGGTCTTATGACATCATTTCATGGCTGAGGGATATTCCATCGTACGGAAGTACCACAATTTTTTGAACCATGTTTTATATTTCCTGGGATAGTTAAGGTGTACCCAAGTTGAGGTTCTTGTAAGCAGTGCAGCCATAAATTTGGGGGTGGCTCTGTCTTATTGATTTTCAGTTTTCCCAAGGTATATTCCCTAGACTGGAAGTGCCCTTGGCTCTGTAGCTCTGTTGTTTACTTGTTTATGGGACACAATGCACTCCTCCAGTGAGGCAGTTGGCAATTTACATCAAACCCATCAGCATATCAATGCTTCCTGTACTCCAGGGCCTGTCTTGCCTTTCTGGTTTTTACACATTTTGTGGATGTCCCGTTTGAGAGGTGGAAAGAGATACATCTGTGTAGTGCAGATTGGCATTGCCCGCTTGCTTGCTTGGCCAAAAAGGGCGTATGCGTTTTCTCCTGAATATATTCAGGAGAAAACGCATACGCCCTTTTTGGCCAAGTGCATCATTGTCTAAGTTGTGGCCCTCTTCTTGTGATTTACAGGCGATTCCAACGTACCTCTTGAAATCTGTTTCCTGCTATTCTTCCTCGATTTCAAGTCCGCCTCGTTGCCTTCCCTCAACAGATTTTTGGACGATAGTTATCCTTTATTTCTGTGCCAGTTTCTGAATTGCTTTGCCCCGGAGCTGCATGTTTCAACTCCTTTTTTGTGAGCTGAACGCAAGTGCAAAATTTTGGTTCAGGACCTATACTGCTTCCCGGTGGGTGGCTCTGACTTTGCTTAATTCTTCTTCCTGCCGGGAAATTAGAGTGACATGTGCCCTTCCAAAAGCCTAACAGCTACTCTCTCATTGGATCTCCCTTTTCCCTTCAATACTCTGCCAAATTGGCAACCTGTGTGAACCAGGAGGATAAAGGGGCTGTCTCTCCAAGTTGTGAGGTTGATAGTAAAGGAGTTGGAAAGTCAAACCGGAGCACCAGGAGAGGGACTATTCGTTGAGTTTTAGAAACATTTCGTATTCACAGTGTGTCCATTCTCTAGGTTTCCAAAACATGTTATAGCTGTAGTAATATTCCCTTCAACCTGGAGAGTTGGGACCCATGGAATGGGTGCCATGCATTATTGCTTTAAAGGATCTGCATTTGCTCACCCAATCTCACCAATCCCCTCAGTCCCAAGGGTCCAGCCTTATGCCACAACCAGCTGTCATTGTAGATAGTGTCATACCAGGTTTCGTCAGAGACCCTGAAGGAATTGTAAAGAACTTCCCTGTCTTTTTTGTTTTGTTTTTAAAATTCGTTTTTATAGTGGGTTTGAGCTGATTCTCGCTGCCATGTTTATGCCAGTCTAGACACACTTGATTCCCTTACGGAGACATATCAATACATAGGTTTTAAGATTCTTACTAGTCAGATATATTCCTCTGCGGGAAATATGGGGTTTTGAGTCCCTTCCACTGAGGAAGGTGTAGGTCTTGTCTATTCCATAGTTGGCTTTTGAAGCGGTACCTGTGCTTATATCAAACTCTGGTTTTATGCATCACCCCACCTCTCCTTCCCCCTTAAGCAGGCATAAGTGTGTTTTCTAAATGTGAGACTCTGTTCTCTTTCCTAACTCTCTTCATGTGTAGCCATGTTTACAGGATCTTCATAAGTGATATCTTATGATAAGTTTCTTTTTCTGTGTGACTTATTTCACTTAGAATCATCGTTCCTGTATCCATTCATTTTGCTGCTACTGGTCTTATGACATTGATTTCATGGCTGAGGGATATTCCATCGTACGTAAGTTCCACAATTTTTTGAACCATTTTTATATGTCCTGGGATATTTAAGGTGTACCCAAGATAAGGTTCTAGTAAGCAGTGCAGCCCTAAATTTGGGGGTGGCTCTCTCTTATTGATTTTCAGTTTACCCAAGGTATATTCCCTAGACTAGAAGTGCCCTTGGCTCTGTAGCTCTGTTGTTTACTTGTTTTAGGGAACGCAATGCACTACTCTAGTGAGGCAGTTGGCAATTTACATCCCGACCATCAGCATAACAATGCTCCCGGTTCTCCAGGGCCTGTCTTGCCTTTCTGGTTTTTATACATTGTGTGGATGTCCCTCTTGACCGGTGGGAAGAGATACTGCTTTGTAGTGCAGATTTACATTGCCCGCTTGCTTGCTTGGCCAAAAATGGCGTATGTGTTCTGTCCGGAATATATTCAGGATAAAATGCATACGCCCTTTTTGGCCAAGTGCATCATTGTCGAAGTTGTGCCCCTCTTCCTGTGCTTTACAGGCAACTCCTGCGTACCTCTTGAAATCAGTTTCCTGCTATTCTGCCTCACTTTCAAGTCCGCCTCGATGCATTCCCTCAACAGATTTTTGGACGATAGTTGTCCTTTATTACTCTGCCAGTTTGTGAATTGCTGTGCCCCTGAGCTCCATTTTTCAACTCGTTTTTTGTGAGCTGAACGCAAGTCCAAAATTTTGGTTCAGGACCTATACTGGTTCCTCGTGGGTGGCTGAGACTTTGGTTAGTTCTTCTTCCCACCGGGAAATTAGAGTCACATGTGCCCGTCGAAATGCCTAACAGCTACTCTCTCATTGGTTCTCCCTCTTCCCTTCCATCATCTGCCAGATTGGCAACCTGTGTGATCCAAGAGATTAAAGGGGCTGTCTCTCCATGTTGGGAGATTGATAGTAAAGCAGTTGGAAAGTCAAACTGGAGCTCCAAGAGAGCGAATATTCGTTGAGTTTTACAAACCATTCGTATTCACAGTGTGTCCATTCTCTAGGTATCCCGTACATGTTATAGCTGTAGTAATATTCCCTTCAACCTGGAGAGTTGGGAGCCATGGAATGGGGGCCATGCATTTTTGCTTTAAAGGGTCTGCATTTGCTCACCCAATCTCACCAATCGTCTCAGTCCCAAGTGTCCAGCCTTATGCCACATCCAGCTGTCATTGTAGATAGGGTCATTCCAGGTTTCATCAGAGACCCTGAAGGAATTACAAAGAATTTCCCTGTTTTTTTGTTTCGTATTTGAAATTCCTTTTTATAGTGGGTTTGAGCTGATTCTCTCTGCCATGTTTATGCCAGCCTAGACACACTTAATTCCCTTACCCAGACATATGAGTACATACGATTTAAGATCCTTACTATTCAGATATATTCCTCTGCGGGATATACGGGGTTTTGAGTCCCTTTCACTGAGGAAGGTGTACGTCTTGTCTATTCCATAGTTGGTTTTTGGAACGGTACCTGTGCTTATATCAAACTCTGGTTTTATGCATCACCCCACCTCTCCTTCCCCCTTAAGGAGGCATAAGAATGTTTTCTAAATGTGAGCCTCTGTTCTCTTTCCTAACTCAGTTCATGTGTAGCCATGTTTACAGGATCTTCATAAGTGATATCTTATGATAAGTTTCTTTTACTGTGTGACTTATTTCACTTAGAATCATCGTACCTGAATCCACTCACTTTGCTGCTACTGGTCTTATGACATCATTTCATGGCTGAGGGATATTCCATCGTACGGAAGTACCACAATTTTTTGAACCATGTTTTATATTTCCTGGGATATTTAAGGTGTACCCAAGTTGAGGTTCTTGCAAGCAGTGCAGCCCTAAATTTGGGGGTGGCTCTGTCTTATTGATTTTCAGTTTTCCAAAGGTATATTCCCTAGACTGGAAATGCCCTTGGTTCTGTAGCTCTGTTTTTTACTTGTTTTAGGGAACACAGTGCACTCCTCCAGTGAGGCAGTTGGCAATTTACATCCCGCCCATCAGCATAACAGTGCTCCCTGTTCTCCAGGGCCTGTCTTGCCTTTCTGGCTTTTACACATTTTGTGGATGTCCCTTTTGAACAGTGGGAAGTGATACTTCTTTGTAGTGCAAATTTGCATTGCCCGCTTGCTTGCTTGGCCAAAAACGGCGTATGCGTTCTGTCCGGAATATATTCAGGATAAAATGCATACGCCCTTTTTGGCCAAGTGCATCACTGTCGAAGTTGTGCCCCTCTTCCTGTGTTTTACAGGCGATTCCAAGGTACCTCTTGAAATCTGTTTCCTGTTATGCTGCCTCGCTTTCAATTCTCCCTCGTTGCCTTCCCTGAACAGATTTTTGGACGATAGTGGTCCTTTATTACTCTGCCAGTTTGTGAATTGCTGTGCCCCTAAGCTCCATTATTCAACTCGTTATTTGTGAGCTGAACGCAAGTCCAAAATTTTGGTTGAGGAACTATACTGGTTCCCGGTGGATGGCTGAGACTTTGGGTAATTCTTCTTCCAGCCGGGAAATTACAGTGACATGTGCCCGTCGAAATACCTAACAACTTCTCTCTCATTGTTTCTCGCTCTTCCCTTCCATCCTCTGCCAAATTGGCAACCTGTGCGAACTAGGAGGTTAAAGGGGCTGTCTCACCAAGTTGGGAGATTGATAGTAAAGCCGTTGGAAAGTCAAACTGGCGCACCAGGAGAGGGACTATTCGTTCAGATTTAGAAACCTTACGTATTCACTGTGTGTCCATTATCTAGGTTTCCCGTACATGTTATAGCTGTAGTAATATTCCCTTCAACCTGGAGAGTTGGGACCCATGGAATGGGTGCCATGAAATATTGCTTTAAAGCGTCTGCATTTGCTCACCCAGTCTCACCAATCCTCTCAGTCCCAAGTTTCCAGCCTTATGCCACATCCAGCTGTCATGGTAGATAGGGTCATTCCATGTTTGGTCAGGGACCCTGAAGGAATTGTACAGAATTTCTATGTATTTTGGTTTTGTTTTTGAAATTTCTTTTTATAGTGGGTTTGAGCTGATTCTCGCTGCCATGTTTATGCCAATCTAGACACACTTGATTTCCTTATGGAGACATATCAATACATAGGATTTAAGATTCTTACTAGTCAGATATATTCCTCTGCGGGAAATATGGGTTTTGAGTCCCTTTCACTGTGGAAGGTGTAGGTCTTGTCTATTCCATAGTTGGTTTTTGGAACGGTACCAGTGCTTATTTCAAACTGTGGTTTTATGCATCACCCCACCTCTCCTTCCCCCTTAAGCAGGCATAAGATTGTTTTCTAAATGTGAGACTCTGTTCTCTTTCCTAACTCAGTTCATGTGTAGCCATGTTTACTGGATCTTCATAAGTGATATCTTATGATAAGTTTCTTTTTCTGTGTGACTTATTTCACTTAGAATCATCGTACCTGAATCCACTCACTTTGCTGCTACTGGTCTTATGACATTCATTTCATAGCTGAGGGATATTCCATCGTATGGAAGTACCACAATTTTTTGAACCATTTTTATATTTCCTGGGATATTTAATGTGTACCCAAGTTGACGTTCTTGTAAGCAGTGCAGCCATAAATTTGGGGGTGGCTCTGTCTTATTGATTTTCAGTTTTCCCAAGGTATATTCCCTAGACTGGAAGTGCCCTTGGCTCTGTAGCTCTGTTGTTTACTTGTTTATGGGACACAATGCACTCCTCCAGTGAGGCAGTTGGCAATTTACATCCAACCCATCAGCATATCAATGCTCCCTGTACTCCAGGGCCTGTCTTGCCTTTCTGGTTTTTACACAGTTTGTGGATGTCCCGTTTGAGAAGTGCTAAGAGATACAACTGTGTAGTGCAGATTTGCATTGCCCGCTTGCTTGCTTGGCCAAAAAGGGCGTATGCGTTTTCTCCTGAATATATTCAGGAGAAAACGCATACGCCCTTTTTGGCCAAGTGCATCATTGTCGAAGTTGTGGCCCTCTTCTTGTGATTTACAGGCGATTCCAACGTACCTCTTGAAATCTGTTTCCTGCTATTCTTCCTCGATTTCAAGTCCGCCTCGTTGCCTTCCCTGAATAGATTTTTGGACGATAGTTATCCTTTATTTCTGTGCCTGTTTCTGAATTGCTGTGACCCGGAACTGCATGTTTCAACTCCGTTTTTGTGAGCTGAACGCAAGTGCAAAGTTTTGGTTCAGGACCTATACTGGTTCCCGGTGGGTGGCTGTGACTTTGGTTAATTCTTCTTCCTAAGGGGAAATTAGAGTGACATGTGCCATTCCAAAACCCTAACAGCTACTCTCTCATTGGTTCTCCCTTTTCCCTTCCATCCTCTGCCAAACTGGCAACCTGTGTGAACCAGGAGGTTAAAGGGTCTGTCTCTCCAAGTTGGGAGGTTGATAGTAAAGCAGTTGGAAAGTCAAACCGGAGCACCAGGAGAGGGACTATTGGTTGAGTTTTAGAAACATTTCGTATTCACAGTGTGTCCATTCTCTAGGTTTCCCCTACATGTTATAGCTGTAGTAATATCCCCTTCAACCTGGAGAGTTGGGACCCAGGGAATGGGTGCCATGCATTATTGCTTTAAAGGATCTGCATTTGCTCACCCAATCTCACCAATCCTCTCAGTCCCAAGGGTCCAGCCTTATGCCACATCCAGCTGTCATTTTAGATAGGGTCATTCAAGGTTTTGTCAGAGACCCTGAAGGAATTGTAAAGATGTTCCCTGTTCTTTTTGTTTTGTTTTTAAAATTCGTTTTTATAGTTGGTTTGAGCTGATTCTCGCTGCCATGTTTATGCCAGTCTAGACACACTTGATTCCCTTACGGAGACATATCAATACATAGGTTTTAAGATTCTTACTAGTCAGATATATTCCTCTGCGGGAAATATGGGGTTTTGAGTACCTTTCACTGAGGAAGGTGTAGGTCTTGTCTATTCCATAGTTGGTTTTTGAAGCGGTACCTGTGCTTATATCAAACTCTGGTTTTATGCATCACCCCACCTCTCCTTCCCCCTTAAGCAGGCATAAGTGTGTTTTCTAAATGTGAGACTCTGTTCTCTTTCCTAACTCTCTTCATGTGTAGCCATGTTTACAGGATCTTCATAAGTGATATCTTATGATAAGTTTCCTTTTCTGTGTGACTTATTTCACTTAGAATCATCGTACCTGAATCCACTCATTTTGCTGCTACTGGTCTTATGACATTGATTTCATGGCTGAGGGATATTCCATCGTACGTAAGTTCCACAATTTTTTGAACCATTTTTATATTTCCTTGGATATTTAAGGTGTACCCAAGATAAGGTTCTAGTAAGCAGTGCAGCCCTAAATTTGGGGGTGGCTCTGTCTTGTTGATTTTCAGTTTACCCAAGGTATATTCCCTAGACTAGAAGTGCCCTTGGCTCTGTAGCTCTGTTGTTTACTTGTTTTAGGGAACACAATGCACTACTCTAGTGAGGCAGTTGGCAATTTACATCCCGCCCATCAGCATAACAATGCTCCCTGTGCTCCAGGGCCTGTCTTGCCTTTCTGGTTTTTATACATTGTGTGGATGTCCCTCTTGACCGGTGGGAAGAGATACTGCTTTGTAGTGCAGATTTACATTGCCCGCTTGCTTGCTTGGCCAAAAATGGCGTATGCGTTCTGTCCGGAATATATTCAGGATAAAATGCATACGCCCTTTTTGGCCAAGTGCATCACTGTCGAAGTTGTGCCCCTCTTCCTGTGCTTTACAGGCAACTCCTGCGTACCTCTTGAAATCTGTTTCCTGCTATTCTGCCTCACTTTCAAGTCCGCCTCGATGCATTCCCTCAACAGATTTTTGGACGATAGCTGTCCTTTATTACTCTGCCAGTTTGTGAATTTCTGTGACCCTGAGCTCCATTTTCAACTCGTTTTTTGTGAGCTGAACGCAAGTCCAAAATTTTGGTTCAGGACCTATACTGGTTCCTGGTGGGTGGCTGAGACTTTGGTTAGTTCTTCTTCCCACCGGGAAATTAGAGTCACATGTGCCCGTCGAAATGCCTAACAGCTACTCTCTCATTGGTTCTCCCTCTTCCCTTCCATCATCTGCCAGATTGGCAACCTGTGCGATCCAAGAGTTTAAAGGGGCTGTCTCTCCAAGTTGGGAGATTGATAGTAAAGCAGTTGGAAAGTCAAACTGGAGCACCAAGAGAGGGACTATTCGTTGAGTTTTACAAACCATTCGTATTCACAGTGTGTCCATTCTCTAGGTATCCCGTACATGTTATAGCTGTAGTAATATTCCCTTCAACCTGGAGAGTTGGGAGCCATGGAATGGGGGCCATGCATTTTTGCTTTAAAGGGTCTGCATTTGCTCACCCAATCTCACCAATCGTCTCAGTCCCAAGTGTCCAGCCTTATGCCACATCCAGCTGTCATTGTAGATAGGGTCATTCCAGGTTTCATCAGAGACCCTGAAGGAATTACAAAGAATTTCCCTGTTTTTTTGTTTCGTATTTGAAATTCCTTTTTATAGTGGGTTTGAGCTGATTCTCTCTGCCATGTTTATGCCAGTCTAGACACACTTAATTCCCTTACCCAGACATATGAGTACATACGATTTAAGATCCTTACTATTCAGATATATTCCTCTGTGGGAAATACGGGGATTTGAGTCCCTTTCACTGAGGAAGGTGTACGTCTTGTCTATTCCATAGTTGGTTTTTGGAACGGTACATGTGCTTATATCAAACTCTGGTTTTATGCATCACCCCACCTCTCCTTCCCCCTTAAGGAGGCATAAGAATGTTTTCTAAATGTGAGCCTCTGTTCTCTTTCCTAACTCAGTTCATGTGTAGCCATGTTTACAGGATCTTCATAAGTGATATCTTATGATAAGTTTCTTTTACGGTGTGACTTATTTCACTTAGAATCATCGTACCTGAATCCACTCACTTTGCTGCTACTGGTCTTATGACAATCATTTCATGGCTGAGGGATATTCCATCGTATGGAAGTACCACAATTTTTTGAACCATTTTTATATTTCCTGGGATATTTAAGGTGTACCCAAGTTGAGGTTCTTGTAAGCAGTGCAGCCATAAATTTGGGGGTGGCTCTGTCTTATTGATTTTCAGTTTTCCCAAGGTATATTCCCTAGACTGGAAGTGCCCTTGGCTCTGTAGCTCTGTTGTTTACTTGTTTATGGGACACAATGCACTCCTCCAGTGAGGCAGTTGGCAATTTACATCCCGCCCAGCAGCATAACAGTGCTCCCTGTTCTCCAGGGCCTGTCTTGCCTTTCTGGTTTTTACACATTTTGTGGATGTCCCTTTTGAACGGTGGGAAGTGATACTTCTTTGTAGTGCAAATTTGCATTGCCCGCTTGCTTGCTTGGATAAAATGGTCGTATGCGTTTTCGCCTGAATATATTCAGGCGAAAACGCATACGCCCTTTTTTGCCAAGTGCATCATTGTCGAAGTTGTGCCCCTCTTCCTGTGCTTTACATTCGATTCCAAGGTACCTCTTGAAATCTGTTTCCTGTTATGCTGCCTTGCTTTCAATTCTCCCTCGTTGCCTTCCCTCATCAGTTTTTTGGACGATAGTGGTCCTTTATTACTCTGCCAGTTTGTGAATTGCTGTGCCCCTGAGCTCCATTTTTCAACTCGTTATTTTTGAGCTGAACGCAAGTCCAAAATTTTGGTTGAGGAACTATAATGGTTCCCGGTGGATGGCTGAGAATTTGGGTAATTCTTCTTCCTGCCGAGAAATTACAGTGACATGTGCCCGTCGAAATACCTAACAACTACTCTCTCATTGGTTCTCGCTCTTCCCTTCCATCCTCTGCCAAATTGGCAACCTGTGCGAACTAGGAGGTTAAAGGGGCTGTCTCTCCAAGTTGGGAGTTTGATAGTAAAGCCGTTGGAAAGTCAAACCGGCGCACCAGGAGAGGGACTATTCGTTCAGATTGAGAAACCTTACGTATTCACAGTGTGTCCATTCTCTAGGTTTCCCGTACATGTTATAGCTGTAGTAATATTCCCTTCAACCTGGAGAGTTGGAACCCATGGAATGTGTGCCATGCATTATTGCTTTAAAGGGTCTGCATTTGCTAACCCAATCTCACCAATCATCTCAGTCCCAAGTTTCCAGCCTTATGCCACATCCAGCTGTCATGGTAGATAGGGTCATTCCATGTTTCGTCAGAGACCCTGAAGGAATTGTACAGAATTACTATGTATTTTTGTTTTGTTTTTGAAATTCCTTTTTATAGTGGGTTTGAGCTGATTCTCGCTGCCATGTTTATGCCAATCTAGACACACTTGATTTCCTTATGGAGACATATCAATACATAGGATTTAAGATTCTTACTAGTCAGATATATTCCTCTGTGGGAAATATGGGGTTTTGAGTCCCTTTCACTGTGGAAGGTGTAGGTCTTGTCTATTCCATAGTTGGTTTTTGGAACGGTACCAGTGCTTATTTCAAACTGTGGTTTTATGCATCACCCCACCTCTCCTTCCCCCTTAAGCAGGCATAAGATTGTTTTCTAAATG
The DNA here is from genome assembly GCF_964165515.1 of Mesoplodon bidens. Taxonomy (NCBI): domain Eukaryota; kingdom Metazoa; phylum Chordata; class Mammalia; order Artiodactyla; family Ziphiidae; genus Mesoplodon; species Mesoplodon bidens. Next base: position 130,446 of record NW_027671170.1, read on the forward strand.
TGAGACTCTGTTCTCTTTCCTAACTCAGTTCATGTGTAGCCATGTTTACGGGATCTTCATAAGTTATATCTTATGATAAGTTTCTTTTTCTGTGTGACTTATATCACTTAGAATCATCATACCTGAATCCACTCACTTTGCTGCTACTGGTCTTATGACATTCATTTCATGGCTGAGGGATATTCCATCGTATGGAAGTACCACAATTTTTTGAACCATTTTTATATTTCCTGGGATATTTAAGGTGTACCCAAGTTGAGCTTCTTGTAAGCAGTGCAGCCATAAATTTGGGGGTGGCTCTGTCTTATTGATTTTCAGTTTTCCCAAGGTATATTCCCTAGACTGGAAGTGCCCCTGGCTCTGTAGCTCTGTTGTTTACTTGTTTATGGGACACAATGCACTCCTCCAGAGAGGCAGTTGGCAATTTACATCCCACCCATCAGCATATCAATGCTCCCTGTACTCCAGGGCCTGTCTTGCCTTTCTGGTTTTTACACAGTTTGTGGATGTCCCGTTTGAGAAGTGGTAACAGATACAACAGTGTAGTGCAGATTTGCATTGCCCGCTTGCTTGCTTGGCCAAAAAGGGCGTATGCGTTTTCTCCTGAATATATTCAGGAGAAAACGCATACGCCCTTTTTGGCCAAGTGCATCATTGTCGAAGTTGTGGCCCTCTTCTTGTGATTACAGGCGATTCCAACGTACCTCTTGAAATCTGTTTCCTGCTATTCTTCCTCGATTTCAAGTCCGCCTCCTTGCCTTCCCTCAACAGATTTTTGGACGATAGTTATCCTTTATTTCTGTGCCAGTTTCTGAATTGCTGTGCCCCGGAGCTGCATGTTTCAACTCCGTTTTTGTGAGCTGAACGCAAGTGCAAAGTTTTGGTTCAGGAGCTATACTGGTTCCCGGTAGGTGGCTGTAACTTTGGTTAATTCTTCTTCCTGCCGGGAAATTAGAGTGACATGTGCCCTTCCAAAACTCTAACAGCTACTCTCTCATTGCTTCTCCCTTTTCCCTTCCATCCTCTGCCAAATTGGCAACCTGTGTGAACCACGAGGTTAAAGGGGCTGTCTCTCCAACTTGGGAGGTTGATAGTAAAGGATTTGGAAAGTCAAACCGGAGCACCAGGAGAGGGACTATTCGGTGAGTTTTAGAAACATTTCGTATTCACACTGTGTCCATTCTCTAGGTTTCCCATACATGTTATAGCTGTAGTAATATCCCCTTCAACCTGGAGAGTTGGGACCCATGGAATGGGGGCCATGCATTATTGCTTTAAAGGATCTGCATTTGCTCACTCAATCTCACCAATCCTCTCAGTCCCAAGGGTCCAGCCTTATGCCACATCCAGCTGTCATTGTAGATAGGGTCATTCCAGGTTTCGTCAGAGACCCTGAAGGAATTGTAAAGAAGTTCCCTGTTTTTTTGGTTTTGTTTTTAAAATTCCATTTTATAGTGGGTTTGAGCTGATTCTCGCTGCCATGTTTATGCCAGTCTAGACACACTTGATTCCCTTACGGAGACATATCAATACATAGGTTTTAAGATTCTTACTTGTCAGATATATTCCTCTGCGGGAAATATGGGGTTTTGAGTCCCTTTTACTGAGGACGGTGTAGGTCTTGTCTATTCCATAATTGGTTTTTGAAGGGGTACCTGTGCTTATATCAAACTCTGGTTTTATGCATCACCCCACCTCTCCTTCCCCCTTAAGCAGGCATAAGTGTGTTTTCTAAATGTGAGACTCTGTTCTCTTTCCTAACTCTCTTCATGTGTAGCCATGTTTACAGGATCTTCATAAGTGATATCTTATGATAAGTTTCTTTTTCTGTGTGACTTATTTCACTTAGAATCATCGTACCTCAATCCACTCATTTTGCTGCTACTGGTCTTAAGACATTGATTTCATGGCTGAGGGATATTCCATCGTACGTAAGTTCCACAATTTTTTGAACCATTTTTATATTTCCTGGGATATTTAAGGTGTACCCAAGATAAGGTTCTAGTAAGCAGTGCAGCCCTAAATTTGGGCGTGGCTCTGTCTTATTGATTTTCAGTTTACCCAATGTGTATTCCCTAGACTAGAAGTGCCCTTGGCTCTGTAGCTCTGTTGTTTACTTGTTTTAGGGAACGCAATGCACTACTCTAGTGAGGCAGTTGGCAATTCACATCCCGCCCATCAGCATAACAATGCTCCCTGTGCTCCAGGGCCTCTCTTGCCTTTCCGGTTTTTATACATTTTGTGGATGTCCTTCTTGACCGGTGGGAAGAGATACTGCTTTGTAGTGCATATTTTCATTGCCCGCTTGCTTGCTTGGCCAAAAATGGCGTATGCGTTCTGTCCGGAATATATTCAGGATAAAATGCATACGCCCTTTTTGGCCAAGTGCATCATTGTCGAAGTTGTGCCCCTCTTCCTGTGCTTTACAGGCAACTCCTGCGTACCTCTTGAAATCAGTTTCCTGCTATTCTGCCTCACTTTCAAGTCCGCCTCGATGCATTCCCTCAACAGATTTTTGGACGATAGTTGTCCTTTATTACTCTGCCAGTTTGTGAATTGCTGTGCCCCTGAGCTCCATTTTTCAACTCGTTTTTTGTGAGCTGAACGCAAGTCCAAAATTTTGGTTCAGGACCTATACTGGTTCCTGGTGGGTGGCTGAGACTTTGGTTAGTTCTTCTTCCCACCAGGAAATTAGAGTCACATGTGCCCGTCGAAATGCCTAACAGCTACTCTCTCATTGGTTCTCCCTCTTCCCTTCCATCATCTGCCAGATTGGCAACCTGTGCGATCCAAGAGTTTAAAGGGGCTGTCTCTCCAAGTTGGGAGATTGATAGTAAAGCAGTTGGAAAGTCAAACTGGAGCACCAAGAGAGGGACTATTCGTTGAGTTTTACAAACCATTCGTATTCACAGTGTGTCCATTCTCTAGGTATCCCGTACATGTTATAGCTGTAGTAATATTCCCTTCAACCTGGAGAGTTGGGAGCCATGGAATGGGGGCCATGCATTATTGCTTTAAAGGGTCTGCATTTGCTCACCCAATCTCACCAATCGTCTCAGTCCCAAGTGTCCAGCCTTATACCACATCCAGCTGTCATTGTAGATAGTGTCATTGCAGGTTTCATCAGAGACCCTGAAGGAATTACAAAGAATTTCCCTGTTTTTTTGTTTCGTATTTGAAATTCCTTTTTATAGTGGGTTTGAGCTGATTCTCTCTGCCATGTTTATGCCAGTCTAGACACACTCAATTCCCTTACCCAGACATATGAGTACATACGATTTAAGATCCTTACTACTCAGATATATTCCTCTGCGGGAAATACGGTGTTTTGAGTCCATTTCACTGAGGAAGGTGTACGTCTTGTCTATTCCATAGTTGGTTTTTGGAACGGTACCTGTGCTTATATCAAACTCTGGTTTTATGCATCACCCCGCCTCTCCTTCCCCCTTAAGGAGGCATAAGAATGTTTTCTAAATGTGAGCCTCTGTTGTCTTTCCTAACTCAGTTCATGTGTAGCCATGTTTACAGAATCTTCATAAGTGATATCTTATGATAAGTTTCTTTTACTGTGTGCCTTATTTCACGTAGAATCATCGTACCTGAATCCACTCACTTTGAGGCTACTTTTCTTATGACATCATTTCATGGCTGAGGGATATTCCATCGTATGGAAGTACCACAATTTTTTAAACCATGTTTTATATTTCCTGGGATATTTAACGTGTACCCAAGTTGAGGTTCTTGTAAGCAGTGCAGCCATAAATTTGGGGGTGGCTCTGTCTTATTGATTTTCAGTTTTCCAAAGGTATATTCCCTAGACTGGAAATGCCCTTGGCTCTGTAGCTCTGTTTTTTACTTGTTTTAGGGAACACAGTGCACTCCTCCAGTGAGGCAGTTGGCAATTTACATCCCGCCCATCAGCATAACAGTGCTCCCTGTTCTCCAGGGCCTGTCTTGTCTTTCTGGTTTTTACACATTTTGTGGATGTCCCTTTTGAACGGTGGGAAGTGATACTTCTTTGTAGTGCAAATTTGCATTGCCCGCTTGCTTGCTTGGATAAAAAGGTCGTATGCGTTTTCCCCTGAATATATTCAGGCGAAAACGCATACGCCCTTTTTGGCCAAGTGCATCATTGTCGAAGTTGTGCCCCTCTTCCTGTGCTTTACAGGCGATTCCAAGGTACCTCTTGAAATCTGTTTCCTGTTATGCTGCCTCGCTTTCAATTCTCCCTCGTTACCTTCCCTCAACAGATTTTTGGACGATAGTGGTCCTTTATTACTCTGCCAGTTTGTGAATTGCTGTGCCCCTGAGCTCCATTTTTCAACTCATTATTTGTGAGCTGAACGCAAGTCCAAAATTTTGGTTGAGGAACTATAATGGTTCCCGGTGGATGGCTGAGAATTTGGGTAATTCTTCTTCCTGCCGGGAAATTACAGTGACATGTGCCCGTCGAAATACCTAACAACTACTCTCTCATTGGTTCTCGCTCTTCCCTTCCATCCTCTGCCAAATAGGCAACCTGTGCGAACTAGGAGGTTAAAGGGGCTGTCTCTCCAAGTTGGGAGATTGATAGTAAAGCCGTTGGAAAGTCAAACCGGCGCACCAGGAGAGGGACTATTCGTTCAGATTTAGAAACCTTACGTATTCACAGTGTGTCCATTCTCTAGGTTTCCCGTACATGTTATAGCTGTAGTAATATTCCCTTCAACCTGGAGAGTAGGGACCCATGGAATGTGTGCCATGCATTATTGCTTTAAAGGGTCTGCATTTGCTCACCCAATCTCACCAATCCTCTCAGTTCCAAGGGTCCAGCCTTATGCCACATCCAGCTGTCATGGTAGATAGGGTCATTCCATGTTTCGTCAGAGACCCTGAAGGAATTGTACAGAATTTCTATGTATTTTTTTTTGTTTCTGAAATTCCTTTTTATAGTGGGTTTGAGCTGATTCTCGCTGCCATGTTTATGCCAATCTAGACACACTTGATTTCCTTATGGAGACATATCAATACATAGGATTTAAGATTCTTACTAGTCAGATATATTCCTCTGTGGGAAATATGGGGTTTGAGTCCCTTTCACTGTGGAAGGGGTAGGTCTTGTCTATTCCATAGTTGGTTTTTGGAACGGTACCAGTGCTTATTTCAAACTGTGGTTTTATGCATCACCCCACCTCTCCTTCCCCCTTAAGCAGGCATAAGATTGTTTTCTAAATGTGAGACACTGTTCTCTGTCCTAACTCAGTTCATGTGTAGCCATGTTTACGGGATCTTCATAAGTGATATCATATGATAAGTTTCTTTTTCTGTGTGACTTATTTTACTTAGAATCATCGTACCTGAATCCACTCACTTTGCTGCTACTGGTCTTATGACATTCATTTCATGGCTGAGGGATATTCCATCGTATTGAGGTACCACAAATTTTTGAACCATTTTTATATATCCTGGGATATTTAAGGTGTACCCAAGTTGAGGTTCTTGTAAGCAGTGCAGCCATAAATTTGGGGGTGGCTCTGTCTTATTGATTTTCAGTTTTCCCAAGGTATATTACCTAGACTGGAAGTGCCCTTGGCTCTGTAGCTCTGTTGTTTACTTGTTTATGGGACACAATGCACTCCTCCAGTGAGGCAGTTGTCAATTTACATCCAACCCATCAGCATATCAATGCTCCCTGTACTCCAGGGCCTGTCTTGCCTTTCTGGTTTTTACACAGTTTGTGGATGTCCCGTTTGAGAATTGCTAAGAGATACAACTGTGTAGTGCAGATTTGCATTGCCCGCTTGCTTGCTTGGCCAAAAAGGGCGTATGCGTTTACTCCTGAATATATTCAGGAGAAAACGCATACGCCCTTTTTGGCCAAGTGCATCATTGTCGAAGTTGTGGCCCTCTTCTTGTGATTTACAGGCGATTCCAACGTACCTCTTGAAATCTGTTTCCTGCTATTCTTCCTCGATTTCAAGTCCGCCTCGTTGCCTTCCCTGAATAGATTTTTGGACGATAGTTATCCTTTATTTCTGTGCCAATTTCTGAATTGCTGTGCCCCGGAGCTGCATGTTTCAACTCCGTTTTTGTGAGCTGAACGCAAGTGCAAAGTTTTGGTTCAGGACCTATACTGGTTCCCGGTGGGTGGCTGTGACTTTGGTTAATTCTTCTTCCTAAGGGGAAATTAGAGTGACATGTGCCCTTCCAAAACCCTAATAGCTACTCTCTCATTGGATCTCCCTTTTCCCTTCCATCCTCTGCCAAATTGGCAACCTGTGTGAACCACGAGGTTAAAGGGGCTGTCTCTCCAACTTGGGAGGTTGATAGTAAAGCAGTTGGAAAGTCAAACCGGAGCACTAGCAGAGGGACTACTCATTGAGTTTTAGAAACCTTTTGTATTCACATTGTGTCCATTCTCTAGGTTTCCCGTACATGTTATAGCTGTAGTAATATTCCCTTCAACATGGAGAGTTGGGACCCATGGAATGGGGGCCATGCATTATTGCTTTAAAGGATCTGCATTTGCTCACTCAATCTCACCAATCCTCTCAGTCCCAAGGGTCCAGCCTTATGCTACATCCAGCTGTCAGTTTAGATAGGGTCATTCCAGGTTTCGTCAGAGACCCTGAAGGAATTGTAAACAACTTCCCTGTTTTTTTTTGTTTTGTTTTTAAAATTCATTTTTATAGTTGGTATGAGCTGATTCTCGCTGCCATGTTTATGCCAGTCTAGACACACTTGATTCCCTTACGGAGACATATCAATACATAGGTTTTAAGATTCTTACTAGTCAGATATATTCCTCTGCGGGAAATATGGGGTTTTGAGTCCCTTTCACTGAGGAAGGTGTAGGTCTTGTCTATTCCATAGTTGGTTTTTGAAGCGGTACCTGTGCTTATATCAAACTCTGGTTTTATGCATCACCCCACCTCTCCTTCCCCCTTAAGCAGGCATAAGTGTGTTTTCTAAATGTGAGACTCTGTTCTCTTTCCTAACTCTCTTCATGTGTAGCCATGTTTACAGGATCTTCATAAGTGATATCTTATGATAAGTTCCTTTTTCTGTGTGACTTATTTCACTTAGAATCATCGTACCTGAATCCACTCATTTTTCTGCTATTGGTCTTATGACATTGATTTCATGGCTGAGGGATATTCCATCGTACGTAAGTTCCACAATTTTTTGAACCATTTTTATATGTCCTGGGATATTTAAGGTGTACCCAAGATAAGGTTCTAGTAAGCAGTGCAGCCCTAAATTTGGGGGTGGCTCTGTCTTATTGATTTTCAGTTTACCCAAGGTATATTCCCTAAACTAGAAGTGCCCTTGGCTCTGTAGCTCTTTTGTTTACTTGTTTTAGGGAACACAATGCACTACTCTAGTGAGGCAGTTGGCAATTTATATCCCGCCCATCAGCATAACAATGCTCCCTGTTCTCCAGGGCCTGTCTTGCCTTTCTGGTTTTTATACATTTTGTGGATGTCCCTCTTGACCGGTGGGAAGAGATACTCCTTTGTAGTGCAATTTACATTGCCCGCTTGCTTGCTTGGCCAAAAATGGCGTATGCGTTCTGTCCGGAATATATTCAGGATAAAATGCATACGCCCTTTTTGGCCAAGTGCATCATTGTCGAAGTTGTGCCCCTCTTCCTGTGCTTTACAGGCAACTCCTGCGTACCTCTTGAAATCTGTTTCCTGCTATTCTGCCTCACTTTCAAGTCCGCCTCAATGCATTCCCTCAACAGATTTTTGGACGATAGTTGTTCTTTATTACTCTGCCAGATTGTGAATTGCTGTGCCCCTGAGCTCCATTTTTCAACTCGATTTTTGTGAGCTGAATGCAAGTCCAAAATTTTGGTTCAGGACCTATACTGGTTCCTGGTGGGTGGCTGAGACTTTGGTTAGTTCTTCTTCCCACCGGGAAATTAGAGTCAGATGTGCCCGTCGAAATGCCTAACAGCTACTCTCTCATTGGTTCTCCCTCTTCCCTTCCATCATCTGCCAGATTGGCAACCTGTGCGATCCAAGAGTTTAAAGGGGCTGTCTCTCCAAGTTGGGAGATTGATAGTAAAGCCGTTGGAAAGTCAAACTGGAGCACCAAGAGAGGGACTATTCGTTGAGTTTTACAAACCATTCGTATTCACAGTGTGTCCATTCTCTAGGTATCCCGTACATGTTATAGCTGTAGTAATATTCCCTTCAACCTGGAGAGTTGGGAGCCATGGAATGGGGGCCATGCATTATTTCTTTAAAGGGTCTGCATTTGCTCACCCAATCTCACCAATCGTCTCAGTCCCAAGTGTCCAGCCTTATGCCACATCCAGCTGTCATTGTAGATAGGGTCATTCCAGGTTTCATCAGAGACCCTGAAGGAATTACAAAGAATTTCACTGTTTTTCTGTTTCGTATTTGAAATTCCTTTTTATAGTGGGTTTGAGCTGATTCTGTCTGCCATGTTTATGCCAGTCTAGACACACTTAATTCCCTTACCCAGACATATGAGTACATACGATTTAAGATCCTTACTATTCAGATATATTCCTCTGCGGGAAATACGGGATTTTGAGTCCCTTTCACTGAGGAAGGTGTACGTCTTGTCTATTCCATAGTTGGTTTTTGGAACGGTACCTGTGCTTATATCAAACTCTGGTTTTATGCATCACCCCACCTCTCCTTCCCCCTTAAGGAGGCATAAGTATGTTTTCTAAATGTGAGCCTCTGTTCTCTTTCCTAACTCAGTTCATGTGTAGCCATGTTTACAGGATCTTCATAAGTGATATCTTATGATAAGTTTCTTTTACTGTGTGACTTATTTCACTTAGAATCATCGTACCTGAATCCACTCACTTTGCTGCTACTGGTCTTATGACATCATTTCATGGCTGAGGGATATTCCATTGTACGGAAGTACCACAATTTTTTGAACCATGTTTTATATTTCCTGGGATATTTAAGGTGTACCCAAGTTCAGGTTCTTGTAAGCAGTGCAGCCATAAATTTGGGGGTGGCTCTGTCTTATTGATTTTCAGTTTTCCAAAAGTATATTCCCTAGACTGGAAATGCCCTTGGCTCTGTAGCTCTGTTTTTTACTTGTTTTAGGGAACACAGTGCACTCATCCAGTGAGTCAGTTGGCTATTTACATCCCGCCCATCAGCATAACAGTGCTCCATGTTCTCCAGGGCCTGTCTTGCCTTTCTGGTTTTTACACATTTTGTTGATGTCCCTTTTGAACGGTGGGAAGTGATACTTCTTTGTAGTGCAAATTTGCATTGCCCGCTTCCTTGCTTGGATAAAAAGGTCGTATGCGTTTTCGCCTGAATATATTCAGGCGAAAACGCATACGCCCTTTTTGGCCATGTGCATCATTGTCGAAGTTGTGCCCCTCTTCCTGTGCTTTACAGGCGATTCCAAGGTACCTCTTGAAATCTGTTTCCTGTTATGCTGCCTCGCTTTCAATTCTCCCTCGTTGCCTTCCCTCAACAGATTTTTGGACGATAGTGGTCCTTTATTACTCTGCCAGTTTGTGAATTGCTCTGCCACTGAGCTCCATTTTTCAACTCGTTATTTGTGAGCTGAATGCAAGTCCAAAATTTTGGTTGAGGAACTATAATGTTTCCCGGTGGATGGCTGAGAATTTGGGTAGTTCTTCTTCCTGCCGGGAAATTACAGTGACATATGCCCGTCGAAATACCTAACAACTACTCTCTCATTGGTTCTCGCTCTTCCCTTCCATCCTCTGCCAAATTGGCAACCTGTGCGAACTAGGAGGTTAAAGGGGCTGTCTCTCCAAGTTGGGAGATTGATAGTAAAGCCGTTGGAAAGTCAAACTGGCGCACCAGGAGAGGGACTATTCGTTCAGATTGAGAAACCTTACGTATTCACAGTGTGTCCATTCTCTAGGTTTCCCGTACATGTTATAGCTGTAGTAATATTCCCTTCAACCTGGAGAGTTGGGACCCATGGAATGTGTGCCATGCATTATTGCTTTAAAGGGTCTGCATTTGCTCACCCAATCTCACCAATCCTCTCTGTCCCAAGTTTCCAGCCTTATGCCACATCCAGCTGTCATGGTAGATAGGGTCATTCCAGGTTTCGTCAGAGACCCTGAAGGAATTGTACAGAATTTCTATGTATTTTTGTTTTGTTTTTGAAATTCCTTTTTATAGTGGGTTTGAGCTGATTCTCGCTGCCATGTTTATGCCAATCTAGACACACTTGATTTCCTTATGGAGACATATCAATACATAGGATTTAAGATTCTTACTCGTCAGATATATTCCTCTGTGGGAAATATGGGGTTGTGAGTCCCTTTCACTGTGGAAGGGGTAGGTCTTGTCTATTCCATAGTTGGTTTTTGGAACGGTACCAGTGCTTATTTCAAACTGTGGTTTTATGCATCACCCAACCTCTCCTTCCCCCTTAAGCAGGCATAAGATTGTTTTCTAAATGTGAGACTCTGTTCTCTGTCCTAACTCAGTTCATGTGTAGCCATGTTTACGGGATCTTCATAAGTGATATCTTATGATAAGTTTCTTTTTCTGTGTGACTTATTTCACTTAGAATCATCATACCTGAATCCACTCAATTTGCTGCTACTGGTCTTATGACATTCATTTCATGGCTTAGGGATATTCCATCGTATGGATGTACCACAATTTTTTGAACCATTTTTATATTTCCTGGGATATTTAAGGTGTACCCAAGTTGAGGTTCTTGTAAGCAGTGCAGCCATAAATTTTGGGGTGGCTCTGTCTTATTGATTTTCAGTTTTCCCAAGGTATATTCCCTAGACTTGAAGTGCCCTTGGCTCTGTAGCTCTGTTGTTTACTTGTTTATGGGACACAATGCACTCCTCCAGTGAGGCAGTTGGCAATTTACATCCCACCCATCAGCATATCAATGCTCCCTGTACTCCAGGGCCTGTCTTGCCTTTCTGGTTTTTACACAGTTTGTGGATGTCCCGTTTGAGAAGTGGTAAGAGATACAACTGTGTAGTGCAGATTTGCATTGCCCGCTTGCTTGCTTGGCCAAAAAGGGCGTATGCGTTTTCTCCTGAATATATTCAGGAGAAAACGCATACGCCCTTTTTGGCCAAGTGCATCATTGTCGAAGTTGTGGCCCTCTTCTTGTGATTACAGGCGATTCCAACGTACCTCTTGAAATCTGTTTCCTGCTATTCTTCCTCGATTTCAAGTCCGCCTCCTTGCCTTCCCTCAACAGATTTTTGGACGATAGTTATCCTTTATTTCTGTGCCAGTTTCTGAATTGCTGTGCCCCGGAGCTGCATGTTTCAACTCCGTTTTTGTGAGCTGAACGCAAGTGCAAAATTTTGGTTCAGGACCTATACTGGTTCCCGGTGGGTGGCTGTGACTTTGTTTAATTCTTCTTCCTGCCGGGAAATTAGAGTGACATGTGCCCTTCCAAAACCCTAACAGCTACTCTCTCATTGGTTTTCCCTTTTCCCTTCCATCCTCTGCCAAACTGGCAACCTGTGTGAACCACGAGGTTAAAGGGGCTGTCTCTCCAACTTGGGAGGTTGATAGTAAAGCAGTTGGAAAGTCAAACCAGAGCACCAGGAGAGGGACTATTCGTGGAGTTTTAGAAACATTTCGTATTCACACTGTGTCCATTCTCTAGGTTTCCCATACATGTTATAGCTGTAGTAATATCCCCTTCAACCTGGAGAGTTGGGACCTATGGAATGGGGCCCATGCATTATTGCTTTAAAGGATCTGCATTTGCTCACCCAATCTTACCAATCCTCTCAGTCCCAAGGGTCCAGCCTTATGCCACATCCAGCTGTCATTGTAGATAGGGTCATTCCAGGTTTCGTCAGAGACCCTGAAGGAATTGTAAAGAAGTTCCCTGTTTTTTTTGTTTTGTTTTTAAAATTCTTTTTATAGTGGGTTTGAGCTGATTCTCGCTGCCATGTTTATGTCAGTCTAGACACACTTGATTCCCTTACGGAGACATATCAGTACATAGGTTTTAAGATTCTTACTAGTCAGATATATTCCTCTGCGGGAAATATGGGGTTTTGAGTCCCTTTCACTGAGGAAGGTGTAGGTCTTGTCTATTCCATAGTTGGTTTTTGAAGCGGTACCTGTGCTTATATCAAACTCTGGTTTTATGCATCACCCCACCTCTCCTTCCCCCTTAAGCAGGCATAAGTGTGTTTTCTAAATGTGAGACTCTGTTCTCTTTCCTAACTCTCTTCATGTGTAGCCATGTTTACAGGATCTTCATAAGTGATATCTTATGATAAGTTTCTTTTTCTGTGTGACTTATTTCACTTAGAATCATCGTACCTGAATCCACTCATTTTGCTGCTACTGGTCTTAAGACATTGATTTCATGGCTGAGGGATATTCCATCTTACGTAAGTTCCACACTTTTTTGAACCATTTTTATATTTCCTGGGATATTTAAGGTGTACCCAAGATAAGGTTCTAGTAAGCAGTGCAGCCCTAAATTTGGGCGTGTCTCTGTCTTATTGATTTTCAGTTTACCCAAGGTATATTCCCTAGACTAGAAGTGCCCTTGGCTCTGTAGCTCTGTTGTTTACTTGTTTTAGGGAACGCAATGCACTACTCTAGTGAGGCAGTTGGCAATTTACATCCCGCCCATCAGCATAACAATGCTCCCTGTGCTCCAGGGCCTGTCTTGCCTTTCCGGTTTTTATACATTTTGTGGATGTCCTTCTTGACCGGCGGGAAGAGATACGGCTTTGTAGTGCAGATTTACATTGCCCGCTTGCTTGCTTGGCCAAAAATGGCGTATGCGTTCTGTCCGGAATATATTCAGGATAAAATGCATACGCCCTTTTTGGCCAAGTGCATCATTGTGGAAGTTGTGCCCCTCTTCCTGTGCTTTACAGGCAACTCCTGCGTACCTCTTGAAATCTGTTTCCTGATATTCTGCCTCACTTTCAAGTCCGCCTCGATGCATTCCCTCAACAGATTTTTGGACGATAGTTGTCCTTTATTACTCTGCCAGTTTGTGAATTGCTGTGCCCCTGAGCTCCATTTTTCAACTCGTTTTTTGTGAGCTGAACGCAAGTCCAAAATTTTGGTTCAGGACCTATACTGGTTCCTGGTGGGTGGCTGAGACTTTGGTTAGTTCTTCTTCCCACAGGGAAATTAGAGTCACATGTGCCCGTCGAAATGCCTAACAGCTACTCTCTCATTGGTTCTCCCTCTTCCCTTCCATCATCTGCCAGAATGGCAACCTGTGCGATCCAAGAGTTTAAAGGTGCTGTCTCTCCAAGTTGGGAGATTGATAGTAAAGCAGTTGGAAAGTCAAACTGGAGCACCAAGAGAGGGACTATTCGTTGAGTTTTACAAACCATTCGTATTCACAGTGTGTCCATTCTCTAGGTATCCCGTACATGTTATATCTGTAGTACTATTCCCTTCAACCTGGAGAGTTGGGAGCAATGGAATGGGGGCCATGCATTATTGCTTTAAAGGGTATGCATTTGCTCACCCAATCTCACCAATCGTCTCAGTCCCAAGTGTCCAGCCTTATGCCACATCCAGCTGTCATTGTAGATAGGGTCATTCCAGGTTTCATCACAGACCCTGAAGGAATTACAAAGAATTTCCCTGTTTTTTTGTTTCGTATTTGAAATTCCTTTTTATAGTGGGTTTGGGCTGATTCTCGCTGCCATGTTTATGCCAGTCTAGACACTCTTGATTCCCTTACGGAGACATATCAGTACATAAGTTTTAATATACTTAGTAGTCAGGTATATTCCTCCGTGGGAAATATGGGATTTTGAGTCCCTTTCACAGAGCAAGGTGTAGGTCTTGTCTATTACATAGTTGGTTTTTAGAACGGTACCTGTGCTTATATCAAACTCTGGTTTTATGCATCACCCCACTTCTCCTTCCCCCATAAGCAGGCAAAAGAGTGTTTTGTACATGTGAAACTCTGTTCTCTTTCCTAACTCAGTTCATGTGTAGCTATGTTTAAAGTATCTTCATAAGTGATATCTTATGATGTTTATTTTTCTGTGTGACTTATTTCACTTAGAATCATCGTACCTGAATCCACGCATTTTGCTGCTACTGGTCTTATGACATAGATTTCATGGCTGAGGGATATTCCCTCGTACGTAAGTACCACAATTTTTTGAACCATTTTTATATTTCCTGGGATATTTAAGGTGTACTCAAGTTGTGGTTCTTGAAAGCAGTGCAGCCCTAAATTTATGTGTGGCTCTGTCTTATTGATTTTGTGTTTTCCCAACGTATATTCCCTAGACTGGAAGTGCCCTTGGCTCTGTAGCTCTGTTGTTTACTTGTTTTAGGGAACACAGTGCACTCCACTAGGGAGGCAGTTGGCAATTTACATCCCGCCCATCAGCATAACAAGGCTCCCTGTTCTCCAGGGCCTGCCTTGCCTTTCTGGTTTTTACACATTTTGTGGATATCCCTTTTTTTTTTTTTTTTTTTTTTTTTGCGGTAGGCGGGCCTCTGACTGTTGTGGCCTCTCCTCTTGCGGAGCACAGGCTCCGGAAGCACAGGCTCAGCGGCCATGGCTCACGGGCCTAGCCGCTCTGCGGCATGTGGGATCTTCCCAGACCGGGGCACGAACCCGTGTCCCCTGCATCGGCAGGCGGACTCTCAACCACTGGGCCACCAGGGAAGCCCCTGGATGTCCCTTTTGACAGGTGGGAAGTGATACTTCTTTGTAGTGCAGATTTGCATTGCCCGCTTTCTTGCTTGGCCAAAAAGGGCGTATGCGTTTTCTCCTGAATATATTCAGGAGAAAAGGCATACGCCCTTTTTGGCCAAGTGCATCATTGACGAAGTTGTGCCCCTCTTCCTGTGCTTTACATGTGATTACAACGTACCTCTTGAATTCTGTTTCCTGCTATTCTGCCTCGCATTCAAGTCCACCTCGTTGCCTTCCCTCAACAGATATTTGGACAATAGTTGTCTTTTATTACTCTGCCAGTTTGTGAATTGCTGTGCCCCTGAGCTCCATGTTTCAACTCGTTTTTTTTGTGAGCTGAACGCAAGTACAAAATATTGGTTCAGGAACTATACTGGTTCCTGGAGGGTGCCTGAGACTTTGGTTAATTCTTCTTCCTTCTGGGACATTAGAGTGACATGTGCCCGTCCAAATGCCTGAAAAGTACTCTCTCATTGGTTCTCCCTCTTCCCTACAATCCTCTGCCAAATTGGCAACCCATGCGAACCAGGAGGTTAAAGGGGCTGTCTCTCCAAGTTGGTAGATTGATAGTAAAGCAGTTGGAAAGTCAAACCGGCACACCAGGAGAGGGATTATTCGTTGAGTTTTAGAAACCTTTCGTATTCACAAAGTGTCCATTCTCTAGGTTTCCCGTACATGTTATACCTGTAGTAATATTCCCTTCAACCTGGAGAGTTGGGATCCATGGAATGGGTGCCATGCATTATTGCTTTAAAGGGTCTGCCTTTGCTCACCCAATCTCACCAATCCTCTCAGTCCCAAGTGTCCAGCCTTTTGCCATATCCAGCTGTCATTGTAGATCGGGTCATTCCAGGTTTCGTCAGAAACCCTGAAGGAATTGTAAATAATTGCCCTGTTTTTTGTTTTGTTTTTGAAATTCCTTTTTATATTGGGTTTAGGCTGATTCTCGCTGCCATGTTTCTCCCAGTCTAGACACACTTGATTCCCTTACGGAGACATATCAATACATAGGTTTTAAGATTCATACTAGTCATAAATATTCCTCTGCGGGAAATATGGGGATTTGAGACCCTTTCACTGAGGAAGGTGTAGATCTTGTCTATTCCTTAGTTCGTTTTTAGAACGGTACTTGTGCTTATATCAAACTCTGGTTTTATGCATCACCCCACCTCTCCTTCACCCTTAAGCAGGCATAAGAGTGTTTTCTAAATGTTAGACACTCTTCTCTTTCCTAACTCAGTTCATGTGTAGCCATGTTTACAGGACATTCATAAGTGATATCTTATGATAAGTTTCTATTTCTGTGTGACTTATTTCACTTAGAATCATCGTACATGAATCCAACCATTTTGCGGCTACTGGTCTTATGGCATTGATTTCATGGCTGAGGGATATTCCATCGTACATAATTACCACAATGTTTTGTACCATTTTTATATTTCCTGGGATATTTAAGGTATACCCAAGTTGAGGTTCTTGTAAGCACTGCAGGCCTAAATTTGGGGATGGCTCTCTCTTATTGATTCTCAATTTTCCCAAGGTATATTCCCTATACTGGAAGTGCCGTTGGCTCTGTAGCTCTGTTGTTTACTTGTTTTAGGGAACAAGCTGCACTCCTCCTGTGAGGCAGTTGGCAATTTACTTCCCGCCCATCAGCATAACAAGGCTCCCTGTTCTCCAGGGCCTGTCTTGCCTTTCTGGTTTTTACACATTTTGTGGATGTCCATTTTGACCATTGTGAAGAGATACTTCTTTGTAGTTCAGACTTGCATTGCCCGCTTGCTTGCTTGGCCAAAAAGGGTGTATGCGTTTTCTCCTGAATATATTCAGGAGAATATGCATACGCCCTTTTTGGCCAAGTGCATCATTGTCGAAGTTGTGCCCTTCTTCCTGTGCTTTACAGGCGATTTCAACGTACCTATTGAAATCTGTTTCCCGTTAATCTGCTCGCTTTCAATCCACCTCGTTGCCTTCCCTCAACAAATTTTTGGACGATATTGGTCCATTATTACTCTGCCAGTTTGTGAATTGTTGTGCCCCTGAGCTCCATGTTTCCACTCGTTTTAAGTGAGCTGAACAGAAGTCCAAAATTTTGGTTCAGGACCTATACTGGTTCCCGGGGATGCCTGAGACTTTGGTTAATTCTTCTTCCTTCCGGGAAATTAGAGTGACATGTGCCCATCCAAATTCTAAAAAAATACTCTCTCATTGGTTCTCCCTCTTCCCTTCTATCGTGTGCCAAATTGGCAACCTGTGTGAACCAGGAGGTTAAAGGGGCTGTCTCTCCAAGTTGGGAGATTGATAGTAAAGCAGTTGGAAAGTCAAACCGGAGCACCAGGAGAGGGATTATTCTTTGAGATTTAGAAACATTTTGTATTCACTGTGTGTCCATTCTCTAGGTTTCCCGTACATGTTATAGCTGTAGTATTATTCCCTTCAACCTGGAGAGTTGGGACCCATGGAATGGGTGCCATGAATTATTGCTTTAAAGGGTCTGCATTTGCTCACCCAGTCTAACCAATCCTCTCAGTCCCAGGTGTCCAGCCTTATGCCACATCCATTTGTTATTGTAGATAGGGTTATTCCATGTTTGTCAGAAACCCTGAAGGAATTGTGAAGAATTTCCCTGTCTTTGATTTTGTTTTTGAAATTCCTTTTTATAGTGGTTTTGGTCTGATTCTCGCTGCCATGTTTATGCCAGTATAGACACATGTTATTCACTTAATGAGACATATCAATACATAGGTGTTAAGATTCTTACTAGTCAGATATATTCCTCTGCGGGAAATATAGGGTTTTGAGTCCCTTTCACTGAGGAAGGTGTAGGTCTTGTCTATTCCATAGTTGGTGTTTGGAATGGTACCTCTGCTTATATCAAACTCTGGTTTTATGCATCACCCCACCTCTCCTTCCCCCTTAAGCAGGCATAAGAGTGTGTTCTAAATGTTAGACTCTGTTCTCTTTCCTAACTCAGTACATGTGTAGCCATGTTTACAGGATTTTCAAAAGTGATATCTTATGATAAGTTTCTTTTTCTGTGCGACTTATTTCACTTAGAATCATCGTACCTGAATCCACTCATTTTGCTGCTACCTGTCTTATGACATTGATTTCATGGCTGAGGGATATTCCATTGTACGTAAGTACCACAATTTTTTGAACCATTTTTATATTTCCTGGGATATTTAAGGTATACCCAAGTTGAGGTTCTTGTAAGCAGTGCAGCCCTACATTTGGGGGTGGCTCTGTCTTATTGATTTTCAGGTTTCCCAAGGTATATTCCCTAGACTGGAAGTGTCCTTGGCTCTGTAGCTCTGTTGTTTACTTGTTTTAGGGAACACAGTGCACTCCTCCAGTGAGGCAGTTGGCAATTTACATCCCGCCCATCAGCATAACAAGGGTCCCTGTTCTCCACGGCCTGCCTTGCCTTTCTGGTTTTTACATATTTTGTGGATGTCCCTTTTGACAGGTGGGAAGTGATACTTCTTTGTAGTGCACATTTCCATTGCCCACTTTCTTGCTTGGTCAAAAAGGCCGTATGTGTTTTCTCCTGAATATATTCAGGAGAAAACGCATACGCCCTTTTTGGCCAAGTGCATCATTGTTGAAGTTGTGCCCCTCTTCCTGTGTTTTACATGTGATTACAACGTACCTCTTGAATTCTGTTTCCTGCTATTCTGCCTCACTTTCAAATCTGCCTCGTTGCCTTCCCTCAATGGATATTTGGACAATAGTTGTCCTTTATTACTCTGCCAGTTTGTGAATTCCGGTGCCCCTGAGCTCCATGTTTCAACTTGTTTTATGTGAGCTGAACGCAAGTCCAAAATTTTGGTTCAGGACCTATACTGGTTCCTGGTGGTTGCCTGAGACTTTGGTTAATTCTTATTCCTGCTGGGACATTAGAGTGACATGTGCCCGTCCAAAAGCCTAACAACTACTCTCTCATTGGTTCTCCCTCTTCCCTACCATCCTCTGCCAAATTGGCAACCTGTGCGAACCAGGAGGTTATAGGGGCTGTCTCTCCAAGTTGGGAGACTGATAGTAAAGCAGTTGGAAAGTCAACCCGGAGCACCAGGAGAGGGATTATTCGTTGAGTTTTAGAAACATTTCATATTCACAGTGTGTCCATTCTCTAGGTTTTCCGTACATGTTATAGCTGTAGTAATATTCTTTCCACATGGAGAGTTGGGACCCATGGAATGGGTGTCATCCATTATTGCTTTAAAGGGTCTGCATTTGCTCTCCCAATCTCACCAATCTTCTCAGTCCCAAGTGTTCTGCCTTATGCCACATCCAGCTGTCATTGTAGATAGGGTCATTCCAGGTTTCATCAGAGACCCTGAAGGAATTATAAAGAATTTCCCTGTTTTTGTTTTGTTTTTGAAATTCCTTTTTATAGTGGCTTTGGGCTTATTCTTGCTGCCATGTTTATGCCAGTCTAGATACACTTGAATCCCTTACAGAGACATATCAATACATAGGTTTTAAGATTCTTACTAGTCACATATATTCCTCTGCGGGAAATATGGGGATTTGAATCCCTTTCCCTGAGGAAGGTGTAGGTCTTGTCTTATCCATAGTTGGTTTTTGGAAGGGTACCTGTGCTTATATCAAACTCTGGTTTTATGCATCACCCCACCTCTCCTTCCCCCTTAAGCAGGCATAAGTGTGCTTTCTAAATGTGAGACTCTGTTCTCTTTCCTAACTCAGTTCATGTGTAGCCATGTTTACAGGATCTTCATAAGTGATATCTTATGATAAGTTTCTTTTTCTGTGTGACTAATTTCACTTAGAATCATCGTACCTGAATCCACTCCTTTTGCTGCTACTGGTCTTATGACATTGATTTCATGGCTGAGGGATATTCCATCGTACGAAAGTACCACAATTTTTTAAACGACTTTTATATTTCCTGGGATATTTAAGGTGTACCCAAGTTGAGGTTCTTGTAAGCAGTGCAGCCCTAAATTTGAGGGTGGCTCTGTCTTATTCATTTTCAGTTTTCCAAAGGCATATTCCCTAGACTGGAAGTGCCCATGGCTCTGTAGCTCTGTTGTGTACTTGTTTTGGGCACACAATGCACCCCTCCAGTGAGGCACTGGGCAATTTACATCCCGCCCAACAGCATAACAAGGCTCCCTGTTCTCCAGAGCCTGTCTTGCCTTTCTGGTTTTTACACATTTTGTGGATGTCCCTTTTGACTGGTGGAAAGAGATACTTTTTTGTAGTCCAGATTAGCATTGCCCGCTTGCTTGCTTGGCCAAAAAGGGTGTATGCATTTTCACCTGAATATAATCAGGAGAAAAGGCATACGCCCTTTTTGGCCAAGTGCTTCATTGTCGAAGTTGTGCCCCTCTTCCTGTGCTTTACAGGCTATTCCAACGTACCTCTTGAAATCTGTTTCCTGGTATTCAGCCTCGATTTCAAATCCTCCTCGTTGACTTCCCTCAACAAATTTTTGGACGATTGTTGTCCTTTATTACTCTGACAGTTTTTGAATTCCTGTGCCCCTGAGCTCCATTTTTCAACTCGTTTTTTGTGATCTGAACGCAAGTCCAAAATTTTTGTTCAGCACCTATACTGGTTCCCAGTGTGTGGCTGAGTCTTTGGTTAATTCTTCTTCCTTTCAGGAAATTAGAGTGACATGTTCCTGTCCAAATGCCTAACAGCTACTCTCTCATTGTTTCTCCCTCTTCCTTTTCATCCTCTGCCAAATTGGCAACCTGTGCGAATCAGGAGATTAAAGGGGCTGTCTCTCCAAGTTGGGAGATTGATAGTAAAGCAGTTGGAAAGTCAAACCGGAGCACCAGGAGAGGGAATATTCGTTGAGTTTTAGAAACCTTTTGTATTCACAGTGTGCCATTCTCTAGTTTTCCCGTACATGTTATAGCTGCAGTAATATTCCCTTCAACCTGGAGAGTTGGGACCCATGGAATGGGTGCCATGCATTATTGCTTTAAAGGGTCTGCATTTGCTCACAAAATCTCACCAATCCTCTCAGTCCCAAGTGTCCAGCCTTATGAAACATCCAGCTGTCATTGTAGATAGCGTCATTCCAGTTTGCATCAGATACCCTGAAGGAATTGTAAAGAATTTTCCTGTTTTTTTTTTTTTATTTTGTTTTTGAGATTCCTTTTTATAGTGGGTTTGAGCTGATTCTCGCTGCCATGTTTATGCCAGTCTAGACACACTTGATTCCCTTATAGAGACATATCAATACATAGGTTTTAAGTTTCTTACTAGTCAGATGTATTCCTCTGTGGGAAATATGGGGTTTTGAGTCCCTTTCACTGAGGAAGGTGTAGGTCTTGTCTATTCCATAGTTGGTTTTTGGAACGGTAGCTGTGCTTGTATCAAACTCTGGTTTTATGCATCTCCCCACCTCTCCATCCCCCTTAAGCAGGCATAAGAGTGTTTTCTAAATGTGAGACTCTGTTCTCTTTCCTAACTCAATTCATGTGTAGCCATGTTTACAGGATCTTCATAAGTGATATCTTATGATAAGTTTCTTTTTCTGTGTGACTTATTTCACTTAGAATCATTGTGCCTGAATCCACTCATTTTGCTGCTACTTGTCTTATGACATTGATTTCATGGCTGAGGGATATTCCATCGTACGTTAGTACCGCAATTTTTTGAACCATTTTTATATTTCCTGGGATATTTAACGTGTACCCAAGTTGAGATTCTTGTAAGCAGTGCAGCTCTGACTTTGAGGATGGCTGTGTCTTATTGATTATCAGTATTCCCAAGGTATATTCCCTAGACTGGAAGTGCTTTTGGCTCTGTAGCTGTGTTATTTACTTGTTTTAGGGAACACAGTGCACTTCTCCAGAGAGGCAGTTGGCAATTTACATCCCGCCCATCAGCATAACAAAGCTCCCTGTTCTCCAGGGCCTGTCTTGCGTTTCTGGTTTTTACACATTTGTGGATATCCGTTTTGAATGGTGGGAAGTGATACTTCTTTGTAGTGAAGATTTACATTGCCCACTTGATTTCTTGGCCAAAAAGGGCATATGCATCTTCTCCTGAATATATTCACGTGAAAACCCATACACTCTTTATGGCCATTTCCATAATTTTCGAAGTTGGTGTCATTTTCCTGTGTATAAAGGTGATTCCAATGTACCTCTTGAAATGTGTTTCATGCTTTTCTGCCTCATTTTCAATTCTGCCTCGTGGCTTTCCCTCAACAGATTTTTGGAAGAGAGTAGTCCTTTTTACCTCTGCAGGTTAGTTAATTGCTGTGGCCCTGCGCTCCATTTTTCAACTCGCGTGTTTGTTAGCCGACGGCAAATTCACACTTTTGCTTCAGGACCTATACTTGTTCTGGGGGGGCAAGATGAGACTTTTGTTAATTCCTCTTCATGTCGGGAAATTAGAGTGACATGTGGCTGTCCAAATGCCTACAGCTACTATCTCATTGGTTCTCTCTCTTCCCTTATATCCTTTGCACAATTTGCCCACTGTGCGAATCAGGAGGTTATAGGGGCTGTCTCTCCAAGTTGGGAGATTGATAGTAAAGCAGTTGGAATGTCAAACTGGGGCACAAGGAGAGAAAAAAGTAGTAGGGTTTTAGAAACCTTTCACCATCAGAGTGTTTCCATTCTCTACGTTCCCATACATGTTATAACTGTAGTGATATTCCTTTCTACCTGGAGAGTTGGGAACCATGGAATGGGTTGCAGGCATTATTTCTTTAAACGGTCTGCATTTTTTCACCCAATCTCACCAGAACTCTCAGTCCCAAGTGACCAGCCTTATGCCACATCCAGCTGTCATTGTAGATAGGGTCATTCCAGGTTTCATCAGTACCCCTAAAGGAATTGTGTAATAATTTTATTGTTTTTATGTTTTGTTTTGAAATTCATTTTTATAGTGGGTTTGAGCTGATTCTCACTGCCATGTTTATGTCCTTCTAGACACACTTGTTTCTCTTATGGAGACATATCAATACATAGGTTTTAAAATTCTTACTAGTCAGATATATTTCTCTCCTGGCAATAGCGATGTTGAGTTCCGTTCACTGAGGAAGGAGTAGGGCTTTTCTCTTCTGTTTTAGGATTATTGAACGGTTCCTCTGCTAATATCAAACTTTGGTTTTGTGCATCTCCCCACCTCTCTTTCCCCTTAAGCAAGCATAAGTGAGTTTTCTAAATCTGAGAATCTGTTCTCTTCCCTAATTCAGTTCATATGTAGCCATGTTTACATTCCCTTCATAAGTGATATCTTTTGTCAGAATGCACCATGGCCCTTGTCATAATAATGCTCCATGACCCCTGTCATCACAATGCTCCATCCCCTGGTTATGACAATGCTCCATGTCCCTTGTCATCACAATTCTCCACGTCCTTGTCATCACAATGCTACATGACACTTCTCATCACAATGTTACATGCTCTTGTCATCACAGTTCTCCATGCACTTGTCATTGCAATGTTCCATGCATTTGTCATCACAATGCTCCATGCACTTGTCATCACAATGCTTCATGCCCTTTTCATCACAATGTTCTATGACGCCTCTCAACACAATGCTCCCTGACACCTGTCATCACAATGCTTCATGCCACTTGTCCTTACAGTGCTCCATGATGCTCGACATCACAATTACCCAAGGTCTTCTCATCACAATGCTCCACGGTTTTGCCGTCACCATGCTCCATGCCTTGTCATCTCAAAGGTCAATGTCCCTTGTCCTCACAATTCTCCACGTCCTTGTCATTACAATGCTCCAAGGCACTTCACATCACAATGTTATATGCTCCTGTCATCACAATACTCCTTGCCCTTGTCATCGCGATGCTCCATGACCCATGTCATAGGAAGCTCCATGTGCTTGTCATCACAATGTTACACAACCTGGACATTAAAATTATCAATGGCCCTTGATATCACAATGCACCATGCCCTTGTCATTACAATGCTCCTTTACTTTGTCACAACAATCCTCCAGGACACTTGGCATCACAATGATCAATGATATTGTCATCAAACTGGAACATGACATATTTCATCACAATGCTCCCTGACAATTTTCTTCACAATAATCCATGACATTGTCATCACAGTGCTCCATGCCCTTGTCATCACAATGTGCTATGCCCACTCTTATCACAATAAACCATGAAACTTGTCAGAACAATGCTCCATGCCACTTTTCATCACAATGCTCCATGAACGCTGTCATCACAATGCACCATGCCCATCATCATAATGCTTCATGCTATTGTCATCACAATGAAATCAAAATGCTCCATTACCTCTGTCATCACAATGCTCCAAACCCTTGTGATCACAATGTTCCATAACACTTGTCATCACAATGCCCCATGATGCTGCTCATCACAATTATCCATGGTCTTCTCATCACAATGCACGATGATTTTGTCATCACAATGCTCAATATACTTGTCAGCACAATGCTCCCTGACTATTGCCATCAGTATGCACCTTGAACTCTTTCATGACAAGGCTCCATGCCTTTTTCATCACAATGATCCATGCCCGTTTCATCACAATGCTCCAAGACCCCTTTGATCACAATGCTCCTTGCACTTGTCATCACAAATCTCCATGACGCATGTCATCAGAATGCTCCATGGCCTTCTCATCATAATGTTCCATGCCCTTGTCATCACAATACTCCAAGACACCAGTAATCACAATTTTCCCTGCGCCTTTCATCGGAATGGTCCATGAGACTAGTCATTACAAGGTTCCATGGTCTTCACATCACAGTGCTCCATGCCCTTGTCACCACAGTGCTCCATTCCCTTGTCATCACAATGCTCCATGACCCCTGTCATCAAAATACTCCATGAACATTTTCAGCCCAATGCTCCATGACCATTCTCATCACAATGATGCCTGCCCATGTCATCCCAGTGCTCCATGACACCTGTATTCACAATGCTCCGTGACGCTTGTCCTCACATTGCTCCATGATACCTGTCATCAAAATACTCCATGCCTTTGTCAGCTAAATGCCACATGACCTTATCATTACAATGTTCTATGCACTTCACATCACCATACTCCATTACCATTGCCACCACAATCCTCCATGAAACTTGGGATCACATGGCTTCATGCCCCTCTCATCAAAATGCTCCATGATCCTTGAAATAAAAATGAGCCAAGACCTCTGTCATTACAATGCTTCAATCCCTTGTGATCACAATGTTCCGTAACACTTGTCAACACAACGCTCCATGATGCCTGTCATCACAATTCTCCATGAACTTTTCATCACAGTGCTCCATGACCTTTGTCATCACAGTTCTCAATACACTTGTCATCACAGTGCTCCCTGACACTTGTCGTCAGAATGCTCCTTGAACCCTGTCACAAAAAGGCTCCATGCCTATTTCATCACAATTCCCCATGCCGTTTTCATCACAATGCTCCATGCCATTGTCAACAACATACTCAATAAGCTTGTCATCAGAATGCTCTATGACCCTTGTCATCACCATTCCCCATGCACTTGTCAGCACAATGCTCCCTGACCCTTGTCATCACAATGCTCCAAGCCATTGTCATCACAATGCTCCATTCCCTTTGTCATCAGAATCATCCATGACACTTGGCATCACAATGCTCCATGCCATTGTCATCACAATGGGCCATTACATATGTCATCACAATGCTCCCTGACACCTGTGTTCACAATAATGCATGAACTGGTAATCACAATGCTCCATGCCCTAGTCATCACAATGTGCCATTCCAACTGTCATCGCAATAATCCATAAAACTTATTTGACTAATGTTCCATGCCCTTGTCATCACAATGATCCATGCCCTTTTCATCACAATGCACCAAGACCCCTGTAATCACAATGCTCCATGACCTTGTCATCACAAAGCTCTATGACGCATATCATTACAATGCTCCTTAAACTTCACCTTACAGTGCTCCATGCCCTTGTTATCACAATGTTCCAAGACCCCTGTAATCACAGTGGTCCATGACCCTTTACATCAGTATGCTCCATGAGATTTTTCAACACAAGTCTCCATGGTTTTTTTATCACAATGTTCCAGGACCTAGTCATCAGAATGTTTCATGACCTTGTCCTGAAAATTCTCAATGGCCCTTCTCATCATAAGGCTCCAAGCCCTAGTCATCACAATGCTCCATTATATATTTCATCACAATCCTCCATTACATTTGGCATCACAATTCTCCCTGCCATTGTCATCGCAATGGACCATGACATATGTCATCACAATGCTCCCTGACAACTGTCATCACAATACTCCATGACCTTCTCATCACTGTGATCCATGCCCTTGTCAGCACAATGCACCATGTCCACTGTCATCACAATAATCTATGAAACTGGTCAGACCAATGCTCCATGTCCTGAACATCACAATGCTCCATGCCGTTGTCATCAAAATGCTCCATGACCCCTGTCATCGCAATGCTCAGTGACTCCAGGCATCACAATGCTTCATAACATTTGTCATCACAATGGTCCATGCCCGCGTCATCACAAGGCTCTGTGACCTCTGTAACCACAATGATCCATGAAATTTCCATCACAAAGCTCCGTGACCATTGTCATCACAACGCTCCAAGCCTTTGTCAGAAAAATGCTCCATGACCTTTGTCATCACAATATGCCACGCTCTTTTCATCACAACGGTCCACAGTTTTGTCATAGGAATGCTCCATAAACCTAGTAATCAAAATGCTCCATGCCCTTCTCATCACAATGCTCCATTTCCCCTGTCATAACAATGATCCATGACCCTTGCAATCACAATGTTCCACGGCCTTGTCATCACAAGGCTCCATGACACTTGTCATCACAATGCTCCAAGACCCCTGTAATCACTATGATCCATGCCCTTGTCATCACAATGTCCATGACACATGTCATCACAAAGTTCCATGGCCTTCTCATCAAAATGCTCCATGCCCTTGTCATCACAATGCTCCAAGACACCTGTAATCACAATGCTCTATGCCCCTTTTCATGTCAACGCTCCATGAAACCTGTCATCACAATGCATCATGCGTATCATCATAATGCTTCTGGCTATTGTCAGCGCAATGAAATCAAAATTCTCCATGACCTCTGTCATCACAATGCTCCATGACCACTGTCATCAAAATACTCCATGAACATTTTCAGCCCAGTAATCCATGACTCTAGTCATCACAATGATCCATGCCCTTGTCATCCCAATGCTCCATGACCCCTGTATTCACAGTGCTCCGTGAGGCTTGTCATCACAGTGCTCCATGACACCTGTCATCACAATGCTCCATGCCTTTGTCAGCAAATTGCTACATGAACTTTTCATTATAATGCTCTATGCGCTTGTCCTCACAATACTCCATTACCATTGCATCACAATCCTCCATGAACCTTGGGATCACATTGCTTCATGCCCTTGTCATCACAATGCTCCATGCTCCTTGAAATCAAAATGATCCATGACCTCTGTCATCACAATGCTCCAAACCCTTGTGATCACAAAGTTCCATAACACTTGTCATCACAACGTTCCATGATGCCTGTCATCACAATACTCCATGCCCTTTTCATCACAATGCTCCATGAAGTTTGTCATCACAATTCTGAATACACCTGTCATCACAATGCTCCCTGACACTTGTCGTCAGAATGCTCCTTAAACTCTGTCAGGAAAGGCTCCATGCCTTTTTCATCACAATGCCCCATGCGGTTTTCATCACAATGCTCCTTGCCATTGTCATCAAAATACTCCACAAGCTTGTCATCAGAATGCTCCATGACCCTTGTCATCACAATTCTCCATGCACTTGTCAGCACAATGCTCCCTGACACTTGTCATCTCAATGACCCAAGCCATTGTCATCACAATGCTCCATTACATTTGTCATCAGAATCCTCCATGACAATTGGCATCACAATGCTCCATGCCATTGTCATCATAATGGACCATTACATATGTCATCACAATGCTCCCTGACACCTGTCTTCACAATACTGCCTGACCCGGTTATCACAATGCTCGATGCCCTTGTCATCACAATGCACCATTCCAACTGTCATCGCAATAATCCATGAAACTTATTAGACCAATGCTCCATGCCCTTGTCATCACAATGCTCCATGCCCTTGTTATCACAATGCTCCATGACCCCGGTCATCACAATGCTCCGTGACTCCAGTCATCACAATGCTTCATGACCTTTGTTATCACAGTGGTACATGCCCTCGTCAGCAACTGTCTCTGTGACATTTTTAACCACAATGCTGCATGAAATTTTCATCACAATGCTCTTCGACCCTTTTCACCAAAATTCTCTATTCCTTTCTCAACACAATGCTCCATGACCCTTGTCATCACAATGATCCATGCGCTTGTCAGCATAATGCTCCATGACACATGTCATCACAATGCACGATGCGCTTGTCATCACAGTGCTCCACAATCTTGTCATTACAATGCTCCATAAACCTTGTCATCACAATGTTCCATGCACTTCTTTTCAAAATGCTCTCTCACCACTGATATCACAATGTTACATCTCTATTCATGGCAATACTCCCTCTCCCCTGTCATCATAATGTTCCATGACTCCTGTGATCACAATGGTACATGCAATTATCATCAGAATGTTCGATGACTCCTGACATCACTATGTTCCATAACCCCTGTCATCAAAATGCTCCGTGACCATTTTCATCAAAATGCTCCATGACCAATGACATCACAATGTTCCATAACCACTGTCATCAAAATATTACATGACCCTTTTCATCAAATTGCTCCATGACCCTGTCATCACAATGTTCCCTGCCCTTCTCATCACAATGCACAACGCCCTTGTCATCAAAATGCTCCATGGTCTTTGTCATCACAAAGGTCCATGACCCTTGGCATCACAATGCTCCATGTCTTTGTGATCACAATGCTCTATGAATGCTCTCATCACATTGCTCCATGGCCTTCTCATCACAATGTTCCATGCCCTTGCCATCACAATGCTCCATTACCCCTGTCATAACAATGCTCCATGACCCCTGCCATCACGATGATACTTGGCCTTGTCATCACAAGGCTCCATGACCCTTCTCATCACAATGCTCCAAGACCCCTCTAATCACAATGCTCCATGCTCCTTTTCATCTCAGTGATCCATGAACACTGTCATCACATTGCACCATGCAAATCATCATAATGCTTCATGCTATTGTCATCACAAAAAAACAACTTTGCTCCATGAACTCTGTCATTACAATATTCAAAACCCTGGTGATCACAATATTCCATAACACTTTTCATCACAATGCCCCATAACGCTCGTCATCACAATTATCCATGGTCTTCTCATCACAATGCTCCATGACCTTTGTCATCACAATGCACAATACACATGTCATCAAAATGCTCCCTGACACTTGTTGTCTGTATGCTCCTTGAACCCTGTAATGACAAGGCTCCATGCCTTTTTCATCACCATGATCCATGCCCTTTTCATCACAATGCTCCAAGACCCCTGTAATCAAAATGCTCCATGCCCTTGTCATCACAAAGTTCTATGACGCATATCATTAGAATGCTCCTTAAACTTCCCCTCACAGTGCTCCATGGCCTTGTTATCACAATGTTCCAAGACCCCTCTAATCACAGTGGTCCATTCCCCTTTTCATCAGTATGTTCCATGAGATTTATCAACACAAGTCTCCATGGTTTTCTTATCACAATGCTCCAGGACCTAGTCATCAGAATGTTTCATGACCTTGTCCTGAAAATTCTCAATGGCCCTTCTCATCATAATGCTCCAAGCCCAAGTCAACACAATGCTCCATTATATTTTCCATCACAATCCTCCATTACATTTGGCATCACAATGCTCCCTGCCATTGTCATCGCAATGGACAATGACATATGTTATCGCAATGCTCCCTGACAGCTGTCTTCACAATACTCCATGACCTTCTCATCACTGTGATCCATGCCCTTGTCAGCACAAAGCACCATGTCCACTGTCATCACAATAATCTATGAAACTGGTCAGACCAATGCTCCATGCCCCTGACATCACAATGCTCCATGCCGTTGTCATCAAAATGCTCCATGACCCCTTTCAACACAATGCTCAGTGACTCCAGGCATCACAATGCTTCATAACATTTGTCATCACAATGGTCCATGCCCACGTCATCACAAGGCTCTGTGACCTTTGTAACCACAATGCTCCATGAAATTTCCATCACAATGCTCCGTGACCATTGTCATCACAATGCTCCATGCCTTTGTCAGAAAAATGCTCCATGACTCTTGTCATCACATTACGCCACGCTCTTTTCTTCGCAACAGTCCTCAATTTTGTCATGGCAATGCTCCATAAACATTGTAATCAAAATGCTCCATGCCCTTCTCATCACAATGCTCAATTACCCTTGTCATAACAATGATCCATGACCCTTGCAATCACAATGTTCCACGGCCTTGTCATCACAAGACTGCATGACACTTGTCATCATAATTCTCCAAGACCCCTCTAATCACTATGCTCCATTCCCTTGTCATCACAAAGCTCCATGACACATGTCATCAGACAGTTCTATGGACTTCTAAACAAAATGCTCCATGCCCTTGTCATCACAATGCTCTCAGACCCCTGTAAACACAATGCTCCATGCCCGTTTTCATATCAATGTTCCATGAACCCTGTCATCACAATGCATCATGCCCATCATCATAATGATTCCGGCTATTGTCACCATAATGAAATCAAAATTCTCCATGACCTCTGTCATCACAATGCTCCATGACCCCTGTCATCACAATACTCCATGAACATTTTCAGCCCAATGCTCCATGAACCTTGTCATCACAATGACCCATGCCCTTGTCATCCCAATGCTCCATGACCCCTGTATTCACTATGCTCCTTGACCCTTGTCACCACAGTGCTCCATGACACCTGTCATCACAGTGCTCCATGCCTTTGTCAGCAAATTGCTACATGACCTTGTCATTACAATGAACTATGCGCTTCTCATCAGAATACTCCATTACCATTGCCATCACAATCCTCCATGAACCTTGGGAACACATTGCTTCATGCCCTTGTCATCACAATGCTCCATGCTCCTTGAAATCAAAATCATCCATGGCCTCTGTCATTACAATGCTCCAAAACCTTGTGATCACAAAGTTCCATAACACTTGTCATCACAACACTCCATGATGCCTGTCATCACAATACTCCATGCCCTTTTCATCACAATGCTCCATGACGTTTGTCATCACAATTCTCAATACACTTGTCATCACAATGCTCCCTGACACTTGTCGTCAGAATGTTCCTTGAACCCTGTCACGAAAAGGCTCCATGCCTTTTTCATCACAATGTCTCATGCCGTTTTCATCACAATGCTCCATGCCTTTGTTATCACAATACTCCACAAGTTGTCATCAGAAAGCTCCATGACACTTTTCATCACAATTCTCCATGCACTTGTCAGCACAATGCTCCCTGACCCTTGTCATCACAGTGCCCCAAGCCATTGTCATCACTATGCTCCATTACCTTTGTCATCAGAATCCTCCATGACACTTGGCATCACAATGTTCCATGCCATTGTCATCACAATGGGCCATTACATATGTCATCACAATGCTCCCTGACACCTGTCTTCACAATACTGCGTGACCTGCTTTTCACAATGCTCCATGCCCTTTTCATCAAAATGTGCCATTCCAACTGTCATCGCAATAATCCATGAAACTAATTAAACCAATGCTCCATGCCCTTGTCAACACAATGCTCCATGCCCTTGTTATCACAGTGCTCCATGAACCCTGTCATCACAATGCTCTGTGACTCCAGTCATCACAGTGCTTCATGAACTTTGTCATCACAATGGTCCATGCCCTCGTCATCAACAGTCTCTGTGACCATTTTGACAACAATGCTCCATGAACATTTCATCACAATGCTCTTGACCCTTGTCATCACAATGCTCTATGCCTTTCTCAGCAAAATACTCCATTACCCTTGTCATCACAATGCTCCATGCGCTTGTCAACACAATGCTCCATGACCCCTGTCATCACATGCTCCGTGACTCCAGTCATCACAATGCTACATAATGTTTGCCATCACACTGGTCCATGCACGCGTCATCACAAGGCTCTGTGACATTTGGAACCACAATGCTCCATGAACTTTTCATCACAATGCTCCATGACCATTGTCATCACAATGCTCCATGCCTTTGGCAGAAAAATATTCAATGTCCCTTGTCATCACAATGTGCCATGCGCTTTTCCTCACAACGGTCGACAAATATATCTTTGCAATGCTCCATAAACCTTGTAATCACAATGCTCCATGCATTTCTCATCAAAATGCTCTCTCACAAGAGATATCACAGTGTTACATCACTAGTCGTCACAATACTCCCTCATCCCTGTAATCACAATATTCCATGACCCCTGTCATCACAATGCTACATCCACTTATAATCACAATGTTCCATGACCCCTGTCATCACAATGTTCCATAACCCCTGTCATCAAAACGCTCCATGATCCTTTTCATCCCAAAGCTCCATGACCCATGACATCACAATGTTCTATAACCCCTGTCTTCAAAATGTTCCATTACACTTTTCATCAAATTCCTGCATAACCTTGTCACCAAAATACTCCCTGCCCTTCTCATCACAATGCACCACACCCTTGTCATCAAAAGGCTCCATGACCTTTGTCATCACAAAGCGCGATCACACTTGGCATCACAAAGCTCTATGTCATTGTCATCACAAAGCTCCATGTACTTGTCATTACAAACCTCATTGACTCATGTACCACAGTGTTCCATGCCCTTGTCATAACAATGCTCCATGCCGACTCTCATCAGAATAATCCATGAAACATTTCAGACCAATGCTCCATGTCCTTCTTATCACAATGCTCCATTACCCCTGTCATAACCATGCTCCATGACTCCTGCCATCACAATATTCCACGGCCTTGTCATTCACAATGGTCCATGACACTTGTCATCTCAGTGCTCCAAGACTCCTGTAATCAAAATTCTCCATGCCCTTGTCATCACAAAGATCCATGACGCATGCCATCAGAATGTTCCATGCCCTTGTCATCACAACGCTCCTTGCCCTTCTCATCACAATGCTCCAAGACCCTTGTAATCACAATGCTCCATGCCCCTTTTCATCTCAATGCTCCAAGAACTCTGTCAACACAATGTACCATGCCCATCATCATAATGCTTCAGGCTATTGTCATCAAAATGAAATCAAAATGCTCGATGACCTCTGTCATCACAATGCTCCAAACTCTTTTGATCTCAATGTTCCATAACACTTATCGTCACAACACCCCATGACGCTCATCATCAAAATTATCCATGGTTTTCTCATCACTATGCTCCATAACCCTTGTCATCACAATGCTCTATACACTTGTCATCACAATGCTCCTTGACACTTGTTGTCAGTATGCTCCTTGAACCCTATCATGACAAGGTTCCATGCCCTTTTCATCACAATTCTCCAAGACCCCTGTAATCGCAGTGCTCCATGCACTTGTCATCACAAAGTTCCATGACGCATGTCATCAGAATACTCCATGGCCTCCTCACAATGCTCCATGCCCTTGTCATAACAATGTTCCAAGATTCCTGTAATCACAATTCTCCATGCCCATTTTCATCAGAATGCTCCATGAGACTTGGCATCACAAGTGTCCATGGTCTTCTATTCACAATGCTACATTTCCTTGTCATCACAATGTTCCATGAACCCTGTAATCACAATACTCCATTAACATTTTCAGCCCAATGCTCCATGACCTTTTCATCACAATGCTCCATGACCAATATCATCACAATGCTCCATGACCACGGTCATCACAACACTCCATGACCGCTGACAACCCAGTGATACGGGACTCTTGTCATCACAATGCTCAATTCCCTACTCATCACAATACTCCATGATCCCTGTCATCATTATACTCCATGAACATTTTCAGCCCAATGCTCCATGACGCTCATCATCACAATGATCCATGCCCTTGTCATCCCAATGCTCAATGACCCCTGTATTCACAATGCTCAGTGACGCATGTCACCAAAGTGCTCCATGACACCTGTCATCACAATGTTCCATGCCTTTGTCAGCAAAATGCTGCATGACCTTGTCATTACAATGCTCTATGGGCTTGTCATCAGAAAACTGCATTACCATTGTCATCACAATCCTCCATGAACCTTGGGAACACATTGCTTCATGCCCTTGTCATCACAATGCTGCATGCACTTAAAAATCAAAATGATCCATGACTCTGTCATCACAATGCTCCAAACATTGTGATCACAATGTTCCATAACACTTGTCATCACAATGCTCCCTGACTCTTGTCGTCAGAATGCTCCTTGAACCCTGTCACTAAAAGGCTCCATGCCTTTTTCATCACAAAGCCCATGCCATTGTCATCACAATGCTCCATGACATTGTCATCAAAATACTCCACAATTTTGTCATCAAAATGCTCCATGACCCGTGTCAGCACAATTCTCCATGCACTTGCCAGCACAATGCTCCCTGACACTTGTCATCACAATGCTCCAAGCCATTGTCATCACAAAGCTTCATTACCTTTGTCATCAGAATCCTCCATGACACTTGGCATCACAATGCTCCATACCATTGTCATCACAATGGGCCATTACATATGTCATCACAATGCTCCCTGACACCTGTCTTCACAATACAGCATGACGTGGTCTTCACAATGCTCCATGGCCTTGTCATCACAATGTGCCATACCAACTGTCATTGCAATAATCCATGAAACTGATTAGACCAATGTTCCATGCCCTTGTCATCACAATGCTCCATGGCCTTGTTATCAAAATGCTACGTGACTCCAGTCATCACAATGCTTCATGACCTTTGTCATCAAAATGGTCCATGCCCTCGTAATCAACAGTCTCTGTGACATTTTTAACCTCTATGCTCCATGAAATTTTCATCACAATGTTCTTTGACTCTTGTCATCACAATACTCTATGCCTTTCTCAGCACAATGCTCCATGACCGTTGTCATCACAATGCTCCATGCACTTGTCAGCACAGTGCTCCATGACACGTCATCACAATGCACCATGCGCTTGTCATCACAGTGCTCCACAATCTTGTCATCACAATGCTCCATGCACAACTCATCAATATGCTCTCTCACCACTGATATCACAATGTTACATCACTATTCATCACAATACTCCCTCACCCCTTTCATCACAATGTTCCATGACTCCAGTCATCACAATGCTACATGCACTTATCATCACAATATTTGATGACCTATGATATCACAATGTTCCATAACCCCTGTCATCAAATTGCTCCATGACCCTTTTCATCAAAATGCTCCATGTCCCCTGACATCACAATGCTCCATAGCCCTTGTCATTACAGTGCTCCATGACGCTCATCATCTCAATTATCCATGGTCTTCTCATGACAATGCTCCACGGTCTTGCCATCACAACGCTCCATGCCCTGATCATCACAATGCTCCATGTCCCTTGTCATCACATTTATCCATGTCCTTGTCATCACAATGCTCCATGACAGTTCTCATCACAATGTTACATGTTTTTGTCATCACAATTCTCCATGAACATGTCATCGTAATGCCCCATGACCCCTGTCATAGCAAGCTCCATGCCTCTATCATCACGATGCTTCACGATCTTTTCCAAAATTCTGAATGGCCGTTGTCATCAAAATGCTCCATGACCCTTGTCATCACAATTCTCCAAGCCCTTGTCATCACAATGCCAAATTACCTTTGTCATCACAATCATCCAAAGCACTTGGCATCACAATGCTCCATGCCATTGTCATCACAATGGAACATGAAATATGTCATCACAATGCTCCCTGACACGTGTCTTCACAATACTGCATGACCTTGTCATTCCAATGTGCCATGCCCACTGTAAACACAATTATCCATGAAACTTGTCAGACCAATGCTCCATTCCCCTGTCATCACAATGCTCCATGCCCTTGTCATCACAATGCTCCATGACCCCAGTTATCTCAAGGCTTCATGACCTGTGTCATCACAGTGATCCATGTCCTCATCATCACAAGGCTCTGTGAACTTTGTCACCACAATGCTCCATGAACTTTTCATCACAATGCTCCGTGATACTTATTATCACAATGCTCCGTCCCTTTGTCAACTCAATGCTCCATGACCCTTGTCATCACAATGTTCCATGCGCTTCTCAGCGCAGTGCTCCATGACCCATGTCATCACAATGCTCCATAAACCTTGTCATCACAATGCTCCTTGCAGGTCTTATCAAAATGCTCTCTCACCACTGCTATCAAAATGTTCCCTCACTAGTCATCACAATACATCCACTCCCCTGTCATCACAATGGTCCATAACCCGTGTCATGAAAAAGTTCCATGACCCCTGACATCACAATGTTCCATAACCCCTGTTATCAAAATGTTCCATGACCCTTTTCATCAAAATGCTCAATGACCCTGTCATCACAATGCTCCCTGCCCTTCTCATCACAATGCACAACGCCCTTGTCATCAAAATGCTCCATGACTTTGTCATCACAAAGATCCATGACCCTTGGCATCACAATGCTCCATGTCATTGTCATCACAATGCTCCATAATCGCTCTCATCACATTGATCCATGCCCTTGTTGTCACAAAGCTCCGTGACGCATGTCATCAGAATGGTCTATGGCCTTCTCATCACAGTGCTCCATGCCCTTGCCATCACAATGCTCCATTACACCTTTCATCACAATGCCCCAAGACCCCTGTAATCACAATGCTCCATGCCCCTTTTCATCTCCATGCAACATGAACCCTGTCATCACATTGCACCATGCCCACCATCATAATGCTTCATGCTATTGTCATCACAATGAAATCATAATGCTCCATGACCTCTCTCATCACAATGCTCCAAATCCTTGTGATCTAAATGTTTCATAATACTTATCATCACAACGCCCCATGACGCTCGTCATCACAATTATCCATGGTCTTCTCATCACAATGCTCCATGACATTTGTCAGCACAATGCTCAATACCCTTGTCATCACAATGCTCCCTGACACTTGTCATCAGTATGCTCCTTGAACCCTGTGATGACAAGGCTCCATGGTCTTCTCATCCCTATGCTCCATGCCCTTGTTATCACAATGCTCCGTGACTCCAGTCATCACAAAGCTTCATGACCTTTGTCAACGCAATGGTCCATGCCCTCGTTATCAACAATCTCTGTGACCTATTAATCCTCAGTGCTCCATGAAATTTTCTTCACAATGCTCTTTGACCCTTGTCATCACAATATTCTATGCCTTTCTCAGAACAATGCTCCAAGCCATTGTCATCACAATGCTCCATTACCTTTGTCATCAGAATCCTCCACGACACTTGGCATCACAATGCTCCATACCATTGTCATCACAATGGGCCATTACATATGTCATCACAGTGCTCCCTGACACCAGTCTTCACAATACTGCATGAACTGGTCTTCACTATGCTCCATGCCCTTGTCATCACAATGTGCCATTCCAACTGTCATTGCAATAATCCATGAAACTTATTAGACCAATGTTCCATGCCCTTGTCATCACAATGTTCCATGCCCTTGTTATCACAATGCTCCGTGACTCCAGTCATCACAATGCTTCATGACCTTTGTCATCACAATGGTCCATGCCCTCGTCATCAACAGTCTCTGTGACCTTTTTAACCTCAATGCTCCATGAAATTTTCATCACAATGCTCTTTGACACTTGTCATCACAGTATTCTATGTCTTTCTCAGCACAATGCTCCATGACACTTGTCATCACTATGCTCCATGCGTAGTCAGCACAATGCTCCATGGCCCTTGTCATCACAATGTTCCACGCGCTTGTCACTGCAGTCCTCCACGACCCATGTCATCACAATGCTCCATAAACCTTGTCATCAAAATGCTCCATGCACGTCTTATCAAAATGCTCTCTCACCACTGATATCAAAATATTCCCTCACTAGTCATCGCAATGCACCCAATCCCCTGTCATCACAATGGTCCATAACCCCTGTCATGAAAATGTTCCATGACCCATGACATCACAATGTTCCATAAACCCTCTCATCAAAATGTTCCATGACCCTGTTCATCAAAATGCTCCATGACCCTGTTATCACAATGCTCCCTGCCCTTCTCATCACAATGAACAACACCCTTGTCATCAAAATGCTCCATGAGTTTGTCATCACAAAGATCCATGACCCTTGGCATCACAGTGCTCCATGTCATTGTCATCACAATGCTCCGTGATCACTCTCATCACACTGCTTCATGCCCTTGTCGTCACAAAGCTCCATGACGCATGTCATCAGAATATTACATGGCCTTCTCATCACAGTGCTCTATGCCCTTGCAATCACAATGCTCCATTACACCTCTCATCACAATGCTCCAAGACTCCTGTAATCACCATGCTCCATGCCCCTTTTAATCTCAATGCTCCATGAACCTTGTAATCACAATGCACCATGCCCACCATCATAATGCTTCATGCTAGAGTCATCACAATGAAATCATAATGCTCCATTACCTCTCTCATCACAATGCTCCAAATCCTTGTAATCAAAATGTTCCATAACACTTATTATCACAACGCCCCTTGTAGCTCGTCATCACAATTATCCATGGTCTTCTCATCACAATTCTCCATGACATGTGTCACCACAATGCTCAATACCCTTGTCATCACAATGCTCCCTGACAATTGTCGTCAGTATGCCCCTTGAACCCTGTGATGACAAGGATCCATGGCTTCTCATCCCAATGCTCCATGCCCTTGTCATCACAGTGCTCCACGACCGCTGTAATCACAATGCTCCATGCCCCTTTTCATCAGAATGCTCCATGAGACATATCATCACAAGGCTCTACGGTCTTCTCATCACAATGCTCCAGTACCTTGTCATCACAATGCTCCATGACACCTGTCATCACAATATTCCATGAACATTTTCAGCCCAATGCTCCATGACCTTCTCATCACAATGCTCCATGACCCCTGTCATTACAAAGTTCCATGACCCCTGTCATCACAACGCTCCATGTCCCTTGTCATCACAATACTCCTTGAACACTTTCATTCCAATGCTCCATGACACTTGTCATCACAATGATCCATGCCCTTGTCATCCCAATGCTCCTTGACCCCTGTATGCACAATGCTCCGTGATGCTTGTCATCACAGTGCTCCATGACACCTGTCATCACAATGCTCCATGCCTTTGTCAGCAAAATGCTACATTCCCTTGTCATTACAATGCTCTATGCACTTGTCATCACAATACTCCATTACCATTGTCATCACAATCCTCCTTGAACCTTGGGATCACATTGTTTTATGCCCTTGTCATCACACTGCTGCATGCTCCTTGAAATCAAAATGATCCATGACCTCTGTCATCACAATGCTCCAAACCCTTGTGATCACAATGTTCCATAACACTTGTCATCACAACGCTCCATGATGCCTGTCATCAATATACTCCATGTCCTTTTCATCACAATGCTCCATGACTTTTGTCATCACAATTCTCAATACACTTGTCATCACAGTGATCCCTGACACTTGTCTTCAGAATGCTCCTTGAAAGCTGTCACGAAAAGGCTCCATGCCTTTTTCATCACAATGCCCCATGCCATTTTCATCACAATGCTCCATGCCATTGTCATCAAAATACTCCACAAGCTTGTCATCAGAATGCTCCAAAACCTTTGTCATCACAATTCTCCATGCACTTGTCAGCTCAATGCTCCAAGCCATTGTCATCACAATGCTCCATTACCTTTGTCATCAGAATCCTCCATGACACTTGGCATCACAATGCTCCATGCCATTGTCATCACAATGGGCCATTACATATGTCATCACAATGCTCCCTGACACCAGTCTTCACAATACTGCGTGACCTTGTCTTCACAATGCTCCAAGCCTTTGTCATCAAAATGCACCATTCCAACTGTCATTGCAATAATCCATGAAACTTATTAGAAAAATGCTCCATGCACTTGTCATCACAATGCTCCATGCCGTTGTTATCACAGTGCTCCATGACCCATGTCATCACAATGTTCCGTGACCCTAGTCATCTCAACGATTCATGACCTTTGTCATCACAATGGTCCGTGCCCTCGTCATCAATAGTCTCTGTGACCTTTTTTTTTTTTTTTTTTTTTTTTTTCTTTTTTGTGGTATGCGGGCCTCTCACTGCTGTGGCCTCTCCCGCTGCGGAGCACAGGCTCCGGACGCGCAGGCCCAGCGGCCACGGCTCACGGGCCCAGCCGCTCCGCGGCATATGGGATCCTCCCAGACCGGGGCACGAACCCGTATCCCCTGCATCGGCAGGCGGACTCTCAACCACTGCGCCACCAGGGAGGCCCTCTGTGACCTTTTAAACCTCAATGCTCCATGAAATTTTCATCACAATACTCTTTGACCCTTGTCATCACAATACTCTATGCCTTTCTCAGTACAATGCTCCATGACCGTTGTCATCACAATGCTCCATGCGCTTGTCTGCACAATGCTCCATGACCTTTGTCATCACAATTCTCAATACCCTTGTCATCACAATGCTCCCTGACTCTTATCGTCAGAATGCTCCTTGAACCCTGTCAAGAAAAGGCTCCATGCCGTTTTCATCACAATGCCCCATGCCATTTTCATCACAATAATCCATGCCATTGTCATCAAAATACTCCACAAGCTTGTCATCCAAATGCTCCATGACCCGTGTCATCAAAATTCTCCATTCACTTGCCAGCACAATGCTCCCTGACCCTTATCATAACAATGCTCCAAGCCCTAGTCATCACAATGCTCCATTACATTTGTCATCAGAATCCTCCATGACACTTGGCATCACAATGCTCCATGCCATTGTCATCACAATGGGCCATTACATATTTCATCACAATGCTCCCTGACACCAGTCTTCACAATACTGCGTGACCTGGTCTTCACAATGCTCCATGCCCTTGTCATCACAATGCGCCATTCCAACTGTCATTGCAATAATCCATTAACTTATTAGACCAATGTCCAATGCCCTTGTTATCACAATGCTCCGTGACTCCAGTCATCACAATGCTTCATGACCTTTGTCATCACAATGGCCCATGCCCTCGTCATCAACAGTCTCTGTGTCATTTTAACCTCAATGCTCCATGAAATTTTCATCACAATGCTCTTTGACTCATATCATCACAATACTCTATGCCTTTCTCAGTACAATGCTCCATGACCGTTGTCATCACAATGCTCCATGCGCTTGTCATTACAATGCTCCATGACACATCATCACAATGCACCATGCACTTGTCATCACAGTGCTCCACAAACTTGTCATCACAATGCTCCATTAACATTGTCATCACAATGCTCCATGCACTTCTCATCAATATGTTCTCTCAGCACTTATATCACCATGTTACATCACTATTCATTTCAATACTCCCTCACCCCTGTCATCACAATGTTCCATGACTCCTGTCATCACAATACTACATGCACTTATCATCACAATGTTCAATGACCTATGACATCACAATGTTCCATAACCCCTGTCATCAAAATGCTCCATGACCTCTTTCATCAAAATGCTCCATGTCCCCTGACATCACAATGCTCCATAGCCCTTGTCATTACAGTGCTCCATGACGCTCATCATCACAATTATCCATGGTCTTCTCATCACAATGCTCCACGGTCCTGCCATCACAATGCTCCATGCCCTGGTCATCACAATGCTCCATGTCCCTTGTCATCACCATTCTCCACGTCCTTGTCAACACAATGCTCCATGACAGTTCTCATCACAATGTTACATGCTTTTGTCATCACAATTCTCCATGCACATGTCATCGCAATGCCCCATGACCCCTGTCATAGCAAGCTCCTTGCCTTTGTCATCACAATGCTTCACGACCTTTTCATCAAAATTCACAATGGCCTTGTCATCACAATACTCCATGACCCTTGTCATCACAATGCTCCATCCCTTGTCATCACAATGCTCCATTACCTTTGTCATCACAATCCTCCAAAACACTTGACATCACAATGCTCGCTGCCATTGTCATCACAATGGAACATGAAATAGGTCATCACAATGCTCCCTGACACCTGTCTTCACAATACTGCATGACCGTGTCATCACAGTGTGCCATGCCCACTGTCAACACAATTATCCATGAAACTTGTCAGACCAATGCTCCATGCCCCTGTCATCACAATGCTCCATGCCCTTGTCATCACAGTGATCCATGACCCCAGATCTCACCATGCTCCGTGACTCCAGTCATCACAAGTCTTCATGACCTGTGTCATTACAATGATCCATGCTCTCATCCTCACAAGGCTCTGTGAACTTTGTCACCACAGTGCTCCATGAACATTTCATCACAATGCTCCGTGACACTTGTTATCACAATGCTCCGTCCCTTTGTCAACTCAATGCTCTATGACCCTTGTCATCACAATGTTCCATGTGCTTGTCAGCGCAGTGCTCCATGACCCATGTCATCACAATGCTCCATAAACCTTGTCATCACAATGCTCCTTGCACGTCTTATCAAAGTGCTCTCTCACCACTGATATCAAAATGTTCCCTCACTTGTCATCACAATACACCCACTCCCGTTTCATCACAATGGTCCATAACACCTGTCATGAAAATGTTCCATGACCCCTGACATCACAATGTTCCATAACACCTGTCATCAAAATGTTCCATGACCCTTTTCATCAAACTGCTCCATGACCCTGTCATCACAATGCTCCCTGCCCTTCGTATCACAATGCACAATGCCCTTGTCATCAAAATGCTCCATGACTTTGTCATCACAAAGATCCATGACCCTTGGCATTACAATGCTCCATGTCATTTTCATCACAATGCTCCATGTTCGCTCTCATCACATTGTTCCATTCCCTTGTCATCACAAAACTCCATGACCCATTTCATCACAATACTCCATGCCTTTTTCATCAAAATGCTCCATGTCCCCTGACATCACAATGCTCCATAGCCCTTGTCATTGCAGTGCTCCATGACGCTCGTCATCACAATTATCCATGGTCTTCTCATCACAATTCTCCACGGTCTTGCCGTCACAATGCACCATGCCCTGGTCATCACAATGCTCCATGTCCCTTGTCATCACAATTATCCACGTCCTTGTCATCTCAATGCTCCATGACAGTTCTCATCACAATGTTACATGCTTTTGTCATCACAATTCTCCATGCACATGTCATCGCAATGCCCCATGACCCCTGTCATAGCCAGCTCCATGCCTCTGTCATCACAATGCTTCACGAACTTTTCGTCAAAATTCTCAATGGCCGTTGTCATCAAAATGCTCCATGACCCTTTTCATCACAATGCTCCAAGCCCTTGTCATCACAATGCTCCATTACCTTTGTCATCACAATCCTCCAAAACACTTGGCATCACAATGCTCCATGCCATTGTCATCACAGTGGAACATGAAATATGTCATC
The DNA here is from genome assembly GCF_964165515.1 of Mesoplodon bidens. NCBI lineage: Eukaryota > Metazoa > Chordata > Mammalia > Artiodactyla > Ziphiidae > Mesoplodon > Mesoplodon bidens. Next base: position 173,733 of record NW_027671170.1, read on the forward strand.
ACAATGCTCCCTGACACCTGTCTTCACAATACTGCATGACCTTGTCATCACAATGTGCCATGCCTACTGTCAACACAATTATCCATTAAACTTGTCCGACCAATGCTCCATGCCGGTGTCATCACAAAGCTCCATGCCCTTGTCATCACAATGCTCCATGACACCAGTTCTCACAATGCTCCTTGACTCCAGTCATCACAAGGCTTCATGACCTTTGTCATCACAATGATCCATGCCCTCATCATCACAAGGCTCTCTGAAATTTGTCACCACAATGCTCCATGAACTTTTCATCACAATGCTCCGTGACACTTGTTATCACAATGCTCCGTCCCTTTGTCAACTCAATGCGCCATGACCATTGTTATCACAATGTTCCATGTGCTTGTCAGCGCAGTGCTCCCTGACCCATGTCATCACAATGCGCCATGCACTTGACATCACAATGATCCACAATATTGTCATCACAGTGCTCCATAAACCTTATCATCACAATGCTCCATGCACATCTTATCAATATGCTCTCTCACCACTGATATCAAAATGTTCCCTCACTAGTCAGCACAATTCACCCTCTCCCCTGTCATCCCAGTGGTCCATAACCCCTGTCATGAAAATGTTCCATGACCCTTGATATCACAATGTTCCATAACCCCTGTCATCAAAATGTTCATGACATTTTTCATCAAATTGCTCCATGACCCTATCATCACAATGCTCCCTGCCCTTCACAACAGAATGCACCACAGCCTTGTCACCAAAATGCTCCCTGACCTTTGTCATCACAAAGCTCCATGACCCTTGGCATCACAATGCTCCATGCCCTTGTCATCATAATGCTCCATCAACCCTCTCATCACATTGTTACATGCCCTTGTCATTACAGGCTCCATGATGCTTTTCATCACTATGCTCGATGCCATTCTTCTCACAATGCTCCATGCGCTTGTCATTACAATCCTCCACGACCCATGTATCACAGTGTTCTGTGCCCTTGTCATCACAATTCTCCTTGCCCCCTCTCATCACAATAATCCATGAAACATTTCAGACCAATGCTCCATGCCCTTGTCATCACAATGCTCCTTTACACCTGTCATAAAAATGCTCCATGACCCCTGCCATCACAATATTCCACAGCCATGTTATCACAAGGCTCCATGACCCTTGTCATCACAATGCTCCAAGACCCCTGTAATCACAATGCTCCATGCACTTGTCATCACAAAGCTTCATGACGCATGTCATCAGAATGCTCCATGGCCTTCTCTTTCACGATGCTCCATGCCCTTGTCATCACAATGCTCCAAGACCCTTGTAATCACAATGCTCCATGCCCCTTTTCATCTCAATGCACCATGAACCCTGTCATCAAGATGCACCATGACCATCATCATAATGCTTCATGCTACTGTCATCAGAATGAAATCAAAATGCTCCATGACCTCTGTCATCACAATGCTCCAAATCCTTGTGATCAAAATGTTCCATAACACTTATTTTCACAACGCCCCATGACGCTCGTCATCACAATTATCCATGGTCTTCTCATCACAATGCTCCATGAACTTTGTCATCACAATGCTCAATACCCCTGTCATCACAATGCTCCCTGACACTTGTCGTCAGTATCCTCCATGAACCCTGTCATGACAAGGATCCATGCTATTTTCATAACAATGTTCCATGCCCTTTTCCTCACAGTGTTCCAAGCCCCCTGTAATCACAATGCTCCATGCCCTTGTCATCACAGTACTCCGTGATGCATGTCATCAGAATGCTCCCTGGCCTTCTCATCCCATGCTCCATGCCCTTGTCATCACAATGCTCCACGACCCCTGTAATCACAATGATCCATGCCCCTTTACATCAGGATGCTCCATGAGACTTGTCATCAAAAGGCTCCATGGTCTTCTCATCACAATGCTCCAGTACCTTGTCATCACAATGCTAAATGGCACCTGTCATCACCATACTCCATGAACATTTTCAGCCCAATGCTCCATGACCTTCTCATCACAATGCTCCATGACCACTGTCATCACAACGCTCCATGAACCCTGACAACACAATGATCCGGGACACTTGTCATCAAAATGCTCCATGCGCTTGTCATCCCACTGCTCCATGACAGCTTTAATCACAATGCTCCGTGACGCTTGTCATCACAGTTTTCCATGAGCATTGTCATCACAATGCTCCATGCCTTTGTCAGCAAAATGCTACATAATCTTGTCATAACAATGCTCCATGAGCTGGTCATCACAATCCTCCTTGACCCTTGGGATCACATTGCTTCATGTCCTTGTCATATCTCTCTTGCCTTTTTGGTTTTTACAGATTTTCGGATGTCCCATTTGACCGCTGGGTAGTGACAATACTTTGTAGTGTGGATTTGCATTGCATGCTTGCTTGATTGGCCAAAAAGGGTGTATGCGTTTTCTCCTGAATATATTCAGGGGAAAAGCCATACGTCGTTTTTGGCCAAGTGCATCACCGTCGAAGTTGTGATGTTTTTCCTGTGCTTTAAAAGCGATTCCAATTTACCTCATGCAATATGTTTTGTGCAATTCTGCCTCATTTTAAAGTCCACTTCGTTCCCTTCTCCCAACAGATTTTTGGAAGAGAGTAGTCCTTTTTAACTCTGCAGGTTTGTGAATTGCTGTGCCCCTGAGCTCCAATTTTCAAATCCCATTTTTGGGAGCTGACCGCAAATCCACAATTTTGCTTCAGGACCTATACTGGTTCCAGGGGTGGCTATACTGTTCCCTACAAGTGGCTGAGGCTTTGGTTAATTATTCTTCTTGACGGGAATTTAGAGTGACATGTGCCCGTCCAAATGCCTACATCTAGTCTCTGATTGGTTCTCCCTCTTCCCTTTCATCCTCTGCACAATTAGCAAACTGTGCGAACCAGGAGGTTATTCGGGTTAACTCTCCTAAGTTGGGAGATTGATAATAAGGCAGTTGGAATGCCAACCTGGAGCACAAGAAGAGGACAAATTAGGAGACTTTTAGAAACCTTTCGCCATCACAGTGTGTCCATTCTCTAAGTTTCCCATACGTGTTATAACTGTATTGATATTCCCTTCTACCTGGAGATTTGGGACTCATGGAATGGTGTCATGCATTACTACTTTAAAGGATCTGCATTTTCTCTCCCAATCTCACCAGGCCACTCAGTCCCAAGTGTCCAGCCTTATGTCTCATCCAGTTGTCTTTGCAGATAGGGTCATTCCAGGTTTCATCAGAACCCCTGAAGGAATTGTGTAAGAATTTCGCTGTTTTTTTGTTTGGTTTTTGAAATTCATTTTTATAATGGGGTTGAACTGATTTTCACGGACGTGTTTATGCCGGTCTAGACACACTTGATTCCCCAATGGAGACATATCAATACATAGGTTTTACGATACTTACTTGTCAGATATATTCCTCTGCGGGGAATAGGCGTTTTGAGTCCCGTTCACTGAGGAAGGTGTAGGTCTTGTCTCTTCTGTATTTGGTTTATGGAATGTTACCTGTGCTAATATCAAACTCTGGTTTTATGCATAACCCCACCTCTCCTTTCCCTTTAAGCAGGCATAAGAGTGTTTTCTAAATGTGAGACTCTGTTCTCTTTCTTAATTCAGTTCATGTGTTGTGATGTTGACATTCCCTCTGTAAGTGCTATCTTATGATAAGATTCTTTTTTTCTGTGTGACTAATTTCACTTAGAATCATCATACCTAAATCCACTCATTATGCTGCTACTGGCCTTATGACATTGATTTCACGTTTGAGTGATATTCCGTTGTACAAAATTACCACAAGTTCTTTATGCATTTCTCTTTTTCCTGGGATAATTTAGGTGTACCGAAGTAGAGGTTCTTGTATGCAGAGCAGCCCTTAACTTTGGGGTGCCTGTGTCTTGTCGATATTTAGTCTTCCCAAGTTATATGCCCATGAGTTAAAGTCCCCTTTTCTCGGGGGCTTTGTATTTTAGATGTTTTAGGAAACAGCATACACTTCTTCAGAGTGGCTCTTGGATATTTATACCCCACCCATCAGCGAGACTAGGCTCCCTGTTCTCCCTGGCCTCTCCTGCATTTCTGGTTTGTACACATTTTTTGGATGGCCTTTCTAAGCAGTGTATATTGAGACTTCTTTGTTGTGCGGATTTGCATTTCCCGCTTGCTTGGTTGGCCAAAAACTCTGTATGTGTTTTATTTTCCTGAAGATTTCACAAAAAAAACACATGCACCCTTTTGTCCAACTGCATCATTTTAGAAATTCTGCTGCTTTTCATATGTTTTAAATGTGAGTACAATCTACCTTTTGAAATCTGTTTCCTGCAATTCTGCCTCTCATTCAGATCCTCTTCTTTGCCTTACCTGAATATATTTTTGGACGTTGGTTATCATTTATATCTTTGCAGGTCTTTGAATTTTCTGCGCCTGAGCTCTATTTTGCAACTCGCTTATTTTGTGAGCTGGCCGCCAACCACTGGATTGCTTCAGGCCCAATTCTGGTTCTGAGGAGGCAGGCTGAGCCTTTGGTTAATTCTTGTTCCTAATGGGAAATTAGAGTGGCATGTGCCTGTCCAAACAACTAAGACTTGTCTCTAAATTTTTCTCATCCTTCCACTTCTTCCTCTGGACAAATTCCAAACTGTGTGCAAGAGGATGTTGACGGTGCTGATATCCCCAAGTGAGGAGATTGTTAGGAAAGATGCTGGAGGGGTGAACCCGAGCACCAGGCGATGAGGAGATGAGGTGCCTTTTCCAAACTCTTTCCGATCAAATGGTGTACCATCCTCTAGGTGTGGCAGGCAGGTTTTAGCTGTAGGAAGGGTCCCGTGCATGTAAGGAGAACACCAGGGATTTTTCCAAATCAGTGCCTCCCTGAACCCCAAACTGGGGAATTTTTAAGCTACAGCTACACGTATGTCCATTAAGGGCCTTGGGAAATATGCAGAGCCCAAACTTTAGATGATTGAAATCTTCAGGGTCAGAAGCGCTCACCATCGGCCTTGCTTAGGTTACATTTTATCTGTCATTGATAGATGATGTCAATAAAAATATCGATTCTTTTTCAGATTATTTCCCCTTATAGGTTATTGCAAAATATTCAGTGTAGTTCCATGTGCTATACAGTAGTTCCTTGTTGATGATCTATTTTATACATAGCAGTGTGTATGTGTTAATCCCAAACTGTTAATTTATCACTTCTCCTACCTTTCCCCTTTGGTAATAATAAATTGTAAGATTTTATACTTCTCAGAAATGGGGGAACTGAAAGAGAGGTATCATTTTCAATGGAAAAGCATTCAAAACAAGATTGAAGCTTCAGCCAAGAGTATTCAATGTACATCCATGGAAATAAATCACTTCATTTCTCTAATGTTGACCTGAAAAATAAGACAGACGTGTTCACTGAACTTGCTTATAGTAAAGTGATGGAAATATCAAATGTAAGTCTTAGAAACATCTTATTTACCCGAGCGTTATACACTGCTCTATGTTAACTACAGTTTGGCTCACACATCTGTTCTTTGAAGTTACAATGTTCTCAATTTCTGTTACTGATCCTCCAGAGTGGACCCCAACAGGAGTCCCCGTGCCCAGTGTCATTGGAGCCAATAGATCAAGACTAAGTTTGGTTCAGAAGCAAAAAAAACATTATTTTGAAAACAGAATGGAGAGGTGAGAGTGTGCACTCCCCCACGGGCTGTGGGCTGGGCTGCTGTGTAGGGATCCCGGTAGCGTCTGTGGGAGGGAGCGGATGGAGCTCTCGAGGGCTGGGTTGGCTGCAGCTCAGGCTCTATGCCACGGAGTCTGCATGGGACCCTGCTAGCTGAGGTGTCGACCCAGCCATTCTGTTCTAGGAAATCGGGTCTGAAGTGCCAGGTGTGGGACCTCTGCATGCGGAACCCTAGGAGCACGTGAAATTAGACAAAGCACAAAGGAAAAACAGGTTAGACTTTATTTTATTGCCCAGATTCTCTTTTTATCTCCCAGGAATTTTTAATGAACTTTGCCGGAGACAAACACCACCTCTGCTTTTTGTTCTGTTCCACATTCTTGGGGTGTTGAGGGTGCAGACCCCTCTTTTGTAACTGCTTCATGCTATGGTGGGAGCCCTGATACCTGGGGGGAGGGGCAAAACGTCTTCCCACCAGCCTCCAGGTGAGGTTGATTGTCCCAAGGCCTCCTGCCTCACTTCTCGTCCGCCTGAGCACCAGCATTGGAAGTGTTATAGATTCTAATGACCTTTAACGGTCCAGGAAAGAGATGTGCAGAGATGCTGAGGTGGCAGGTTTCACCCCACACCACATTTGTTCAGCGACCTTAGGAAGATGGTTTTTGCCAGCCTAGATGCTGTGACAAGTAGTCTGTGCTTTCTTTAATTAGGTACATGAATTAATGTACAAACAGCACCATGTGTCAGAGCCTTGCCCGCACAACTCCCAGACAGTCCAGGGTCAGTGGTGATCCAGGACCATGACGTCCACTGAGTCAACGGCCTTTAGAAGTAGCCAGCAGTCCAGCCGGTCATATTGGCCACCATCACCGTGTTGTCTGTAGGGTTTTCTATGGTGAAAGCGTGATATACATTTCCCCCTCCAAGCTTATTAGCTCCCCTCTGGGTGCAGTAAGTCCTGCAAGCATTAGTCTGCTCTTTCGGGGCACAGTCTTGTTGTTTTCTGAGAGAAACTCCAGGTCAAGTGATCGTCACACAAGTCATCTTGGGGGCCCGTTGAACCCGTTTGTCTCTCTGGAGGTTGGAGTTGGAGGACCTCCTCACTCGAGGTCAGTGTGCCCACAGAGAGAACCCTGCAACTTCAGGGCATGATGGGTTGTTAGGATCACCACGTGGGCTCCTTTTCCCTTAGGAGGGAGCTGGCCTTGTGGGCTGCTGATTTTCAGCTTTTTAGATACCCCAGTATCCTGGCCTGATGAGTCGGTGGCAAAGCCCTTGGTGACTATAGTTTATCATACCTGAATTGCATTCTTGTATTGCTCCATTTCAAGTGGTCCCAGTTTTAGCACTAAGGCTCCAAGGGCAATTAACTTTTGACCGGGTATGTAAAGGTCAAAGGGTTTAGCTAAATTAGGGTGTTCCTGGGAAAGGGTCTGAATTGACTGCTCTTTCCATTCTTGAGAGACTGCTTCTGGATTCTATTCAAAAGGATCATCATCTTTTTGTGTCAGTGTTTCATGTAGAGGCCCAGCTATTAGACTGTAGTTAGGGATCCAGATGCAGAAAACCTTGGCCTCCCAAGAAACCCCTAAGCTGTCTTCTAGTTTTAGAGGAGGTAAGGCTGCAAATGGCTTCTTCCCTATCCTGGGATGCGTTTCTCCGAATATCTGTGAGAATGAAGCCCAGGCATGTCACCTTAGCCTGGGATATTTGAGCCTTTTTCTTGGACACCTTCTATCCTTTCTTGGCTAGGTAGTTCAGAGGCGTCTTTAGTAGGCCTGGTGATCAGAATGTCCACTTCATATTGAAGGAGGGTTCCCTTTTACAGAAGTAGAACTTTTAGGTCTTTAGAGGACATTTCCCCAATGATGGTGTGGGGATTTTTGAACCATTGGGGCAGGACGGCCCAGCATTATTGCTTTTGTTGCATGTAGTGTCCTGCCACTCACAAGCCAAATATTCTTGTGCATCTGAGATGAATGGAATACAGAAGAAGGAATCATTGATGTCTAATACAGAATGCCATGGCCTGGTGGATGGTAGAATGACCAGCAGGGTGTAGGAAACAGGAGCTACTGGATATATATCCTCGGTGGCTTCACTGACTGTCCTGATATCCTTTACCAGGTCTCCAGCAGCCCATGGGGCTCTCGTGGTAAGCCCAATCCCACGATATGGAGCTCACCTGGGCATCATCCCCCACCCCACAGCCCACGGGGCTCTCTTGGTCAAGTCTCTTCCACGGTATGGAGCTCACCTGTGCAGCTACCCAGCAGCCCATGGGGCTCTCATAGTCAGGCCCTTCCCAGGATACGGAACTCCCCTGGGCAGGTACCCCGGCAGGGCTGGACACACAGGAACTGTGCACATAGCCCACCTTGCAGAGAACCCCCAGCTCACCTGTCACTCACAGCTGACACAGAACACCTCAGAACAGGACTTGAACTAACAAACAGCAGCTCTGACAGGTCTGTGACCCTGGCTATCACTCTGTGCAGCCTCTCTCTGCCTGGTCTTCCAGACACTTCCACTGCAGCCAGGGCACCAGGCCTCTGTCACCACCCACCATCACTCCTCTCCCTGACTCCTGGGTTCTTCTCATTAGGATAGGGTCTTCTTGAAGTTGTTTCCACTCATGGAAGAAATAGAATGGTAAGAAAACAAGCCTCAGCTGCAGCCCCTTGTCTATCCTAACTCTCAAGAGCCCCCAAATGTTCCTTGGGCCTGGCACTTTTAGCAAGGTTCATTTTCTGCAACTGTGAGCCCCTGAGGGATGAGGATTGGCTTATTTGGGCAGCCTGACACTGCCTGCCAGCCCTCCCCAGGTGTGCCTGTGTTGAGGTCAATATAAACACCTCTCCAGTCAGCAAGAGCCCCATAGCTGTGTCTGACGCCATATTCTCTGCCCCGTTAGAAGTGTCAGGGCTGGGGTGGTGGGAGGGTGTGAGGGGCCGTGACTTTGTGGGTGGCCCAGTGTGAGTGGGGCTCTGCTGGACTTTCTGCAGGAGTTGCCAGGCTGCCACCTGCTAAAGAAGAGGATGTGTCATCCATACCTGCCGCTGGAATTTCTCCCCAGGCAGAGGTGAGGAAGTAAAAAAGCAGTGGGGGCCGTGGCAGGAGGGGTATCTCAGGCAGGGAAATGGAAAGCTTCCAGAAGAGCATCTGGGGCCAGGACCATCCTGGCTGGCCTGCAGGCACCAAGTCAGCCTGCATGCTGTCGCTGGTGTGGCTCCACAGACCTTCTTCTAGGCTTGCAATTGCTTCTAGATATTCAGGTGTTTTACCTGGAAAGGGTGGGAAGAGTTCAGCTGCAGCAGGACTGGGGCTCAGCTCACATTTACTCACAGACGCCTCGACACAGTCACCCAGCTTTGCAATGAGGATGCTCCTTGTGGGGGGGAGCGCTGCTGACTGCATGGGAGACGATTTCCCACCTCTGACCAACTTAAGAATTTTTTACCACTGGAGCAAGTGCCCTAATACGATTTTCCTCTGTATAAATGGTGGTTTCCGTTTTTTTTTTTTTTTTTCTTTCTTTTTGGTTCAAGGTAGATTTTATTTATTCCTATTTTGTTTTAATTTGGTGATATAAACATGGAAATAATGCATTAATATAAAGACGTCTATGTGAAGGGAAAAACTTTTTTTTCTGTTTTATTTTATTAAATGTTATTTATTTATTTTTATTTTTTTCAAATGTATGTATTTCTTTTATACAGCAGGTTCTTATTGGATATCTATTTTATACATATAAGTGTGCACATGTGAATCCCAGTCTCCCAATTCATCCCACCACCACCCTCACATGGCGTTCCCCCCTTGGTGTCCATATGTTTGTTCTCTACATCTGTGTCTCTATCTCTGCCCTGCAAACTGGTTCATCTGTACCATTTTTCTAGGTTCCACATATATGCATTAATATACAATATTGGTTTTTCTCTTTCTGACTTACTTCACTCTGTATGACAGTCTCTCGATCTTTCAAGGTCTCTACAAATGACCCAATTTCATTCCTTTGTATGGCTGAGTAATATTCCATTGTATATATGTACCACATCTTTATCCATTCGTCTGTCTGTGGGCACTTAGGTTGCTTTCATTACCTGGCTATTGTAAATAGTGCTGCAATGAACATTGTGGTGAATGTGTCTTTTTGATTTATGGTTTTCTCTGGGTATATGCCCAGTAGTGGGATTGCTGGATTATATGGTAATTCTATTTTTAGTTTTTAAAGGAATCTCCATACTGTTCCCCATAGAGACTGTATCAATTTACATTCCCAACAATAGTGGAAGAAAGTTCCTTTTCTTCACACCCGCTCCAGCATTTGTTGTTTGTAGATTTTCTGATGATGCCCATTCTAACAGATGTGACGTGATACCTCATTGTCCTTTCCATTTCCATTTCTCTAATAATTAGTGATGTTGAGCAGATTTTCATGTGCGTACTGGCCATCTCTATGTCTTCTTGGAAGAAATGTCTATTTAGATCTTCTTCCATTTTGGTATTGTGTTGTTTGTTTTATTAATATTGAGCTGCATGAGCTGTTTATATATATTGGAGATTAATCATTTGTCCATTGATTCGTTTGCAATTATTTTCTGCCATTCTGAGGGTTGTCTTTTTATCCTGTTTGTAGTTTCCTTTGCTTTGCAAAAGCTTTTACGTTTCATTAGGTCCCATCTGTTTAGTTTTCTCTTTTATTTCATTACTATAGGAGGTGGATCAAAAAAGATCTTGCTGTGATTTACGTCAGAGTATCCTTCATAAGTTTTCCTCTCAGAGTTTTATACTATCCGGTCTTACATTAAGGTCTCTATTCCATTTTGAATATATTTTTATGTATGGTGTTGGGGAGTGTTCTAATTTCATTCTTTTACATGTAGCTGTCCATATTTCCCAGCACCAATGATTGAAGAGACTGTCTTATCTCCATTGTATAGTCTTGCCTCCTTTGTCATATATTAGTTGACCATAGGTGTGTAGGTTTATCCATGTGCTTTCTTTTTTTTTCCTTTTACATATTTATTGGAGTATAATTGCTTTACAATGGAGTGTTCATTGCTGCTGTATAAAAAAGTGAGTCAGCTATACATATACAAATATCACCATATCCACTCCGTCTTGCATCTCCCTCCCACACCCCATATCCCACCCCTTTATGTGGTCAAAAAGCACCGAGCTGATCTCCCTGTTCTATGTGGCTGCTTCCCAGTAGCTATCGGTGTTACATTTGGTAATGTATTTATGTCCATGCCACTCTCTCACTTCGTCCCAGCTTACCCATCCCCCTTCCGGTGTCCTCAAGTCCTTTCTCTATGTCTGAGTCCTTAATCCGGTCCTGTCACTAGGTTCTTCAAAATCTTTTTTTTTTCTTCATTAGATTCCGTATATCTCTGTTAACATACAGTATTTGTTTTTCCCTTTCTGACTTATTTCACTGTGTAGGACGGATTCTAAGTCCATCCACCTCACTACAAATAACTCAGTTTTGCTTCTTTTTATGGCTGAGTAATATCCCATTGTATATATGTGCCAGATCTTCTTTATCCATTCATCTGTCGATGGACACTTAGGTTGCTTCCATGTCCTGGCTATTGTAAATAGAGCTGCAATGAACATTTTTGTACATAACTCTTTTAGAATTATGGTTTTCGCAAGGCAAATTCCCAGTAGTTGGATTGTTGTGTTGTATGCTATTTCTATTGTTAGTTATTTAAAGGAACCTCCGTACTGTTCTCCCTAGTGCCCATATCAATTTACATACCCACCCACAGTGCAAGTGTGTTCCCTTTTCTCCAATAAAGACCTCTCCAGTATTTATTGTTTTGTAGATTATTTTGATGATTGCCACTCTGACTGCTGTGAGGTGATACCTCACGGTAGTTTTGATTTGCATTTCTCTAATGAATAGTGATGTTCAGCATCCTTTCCTGTGTTTCTTGGTAATCTGTATATCTTCTTTGGAGAAATGTCTATTTAGGTCTTCTGCCCGTTTTTGGATTAGGTTGTTTGTTTTTGTGATATTGAGCTACATGAGGTGCTTGTAAAGTTTGGAGATTAATCCTTTGTCAATTGCTTCATTTGAAAATATTTTCTCCTATTCTGAGGGTTGTTTTTGCATCTTGTTTATGTTTTCCTGTACTGTGTAAAAGCTTTTAAGTTTCATTAGGTCCCATTTGTTGATTTCTGTTTATATTTCCATTTCTCTAGGAGGTGGGTCAAAAAGGATCTTGCTGTGATTTATGTCATAGAGTGTGCTGCCTATAGTTTCCTCTAAGTGTTTTATAGTGTCTGGTCTTATATTTAGATCTCTAATCCATTTAGAGTTTATTTTTGTGTATGGTGTTATGGAGTGTTCTAATTTCATTCTTTTATGTGTAGGGGTCCAGTTTTCCTAGCACCAATTACTGAAGAGACTGTCTTTTCTCCATTGTATATCCTTAGCTCCTTTGTCATAGATGAGATAGCAATAGGTATGTAGGTTTATCTCTGGGCTTTCTGTCCTGTTCCATTGATCTGTGTTTATGCCAATCTACATACACTTGATTCCATTATGGAGCTATATAAATACATAGGTTTCAAGGTTATTACCAGTCAGATATACTCCTCTTCAGTGAATAGGGTGTTTTGTGTCCAGTTCATTGAGAAAGGAGTAGGTCTTGTCTATTACATATTTCGTATATGGAATGGTATCTGTGCTAATTTGAAACTCTGCTTTTACACATCACCCCACGTCACCTTTCCCCTTAAGGAGGCATAAGTGTGTTTTATAAATATGTAACTCTGTTCACTTTTGAATTTCAGTTCATGGGTGGCCATGTGTACATTCCCTCTATAAGTGATATATTACAATAAGTTTCTTTTTCCTTTGTGGCTCATTTCACTTAGCATCATCGTACCTAAAGCCACTCATTATGCTGCTATTGGCCTTATGACATTGATTTTATGTCTGAGTGACATTCCATTTTATATAAGTAAGACAACACCTATATCCATTTTTTTTTTCATTTCCTGGGATATTTAAAGTGTAATGAAGTCGAGCTACTTGTAAACAGAGCAGCCCTAAACTTTGGGCTGGCTGTGTGTTGTGGATTTTTAGTTTTCCCAAAATACACGCCCATGAGTGGAAGTGTGCTATGCTCTGTAGCTCTGTTTTAGAAAACAACCTACAGTTCTCCAGAGAGGCTGTGGGCAATTTACAACCTGTCCATCGGCGTAATCAGGCTCCTTTTTCTCCATGGCCTGTCCTGCATTTGTGGTTTTTACACTATTTGCGGATGGCCCTTTTGACTGGAGGTAAGGGACACTTCTATGTAGTGTGGATTTGCAATGCCTGATGGCTTGCTTGGCCAAAAAAGGCGTATGCATTTTTTCCCGAATATATTCAAGAAAATACACATACTCCCTTTTCGGCCAAGGGTAACATTGTCGAAGTTCTGTCGCTTTTCATGTGCTTTAAAGACGACTCCATTCTACCTCTTGAAATCTGTTTCCTTCAATTCTGCCTTGCATTCAAATCCTCTTCACTGCCTTACCTCAATATATTTCTGGATGATAGTTGTCCTTTATAACTCTGAAAGTTTGTGAATTGCTGTGTCCCTGATTTCCATTTTTCATCTCGCCTATTTGTGAGCTGGCTGCAATACCGTAGGATGGCTGTAGGCCCTAGTCTGGTTCCGGGGCTTCAGGCTGAGCCTTTGTTTAATTCTTCTTCCTGATGGGAAACTAGAGTGACATGTGCCCATCCAAACACCTACAGCTAATCTCTCATTTGTTTCCCCTCTTCCTGTTCATCCTCTGCACAATTTGAAAACTGTGCATAGCAGGAGGGTAAAGGCGCTGATACTCCAAATGGGGAGATATTTAGTAATGCAGATGGAATGGCGAAGCCGAGAACGACGAAAGGAAAAATGAGGTACCTTTTAGAAAACTTTCCCAATTACACAGTGTACCACCCACTGGGTTTCCCATGCATGCTTTAACTGTAGTAAGATTCCCTTAAACCTGGAGAGTTGGGACCACTAGAATGGGTAGCACACAGTATTGCTCTAAGTGGTGTTCTTTTGCTCACACAACCTCAGCAATCTTGTCAGCCCCAAGTGTCCAGTCTTATGTCTCATCCAGCTGTGAGTGTAAAGGTGGACAATCCAGGTTGCATCACAGGCCCTGAAAGTAATTCTTAAGACTTTCTCTCTGTTTCGCTGTTTTTTCATTTTGCTTTTGAAATTTATTTTTATAAGGGTGTTAGGTGAATTTCAGTGCTTTGTTCATGCTGTTATATACACACATGATTCCTTTATGGAGACATGAGAATACATATGTTTTAAAATTTTTGGAGTCAGATATATTCCTCTGTAATGAATCGGGAGTGTTGAGTCCAATTCATTGTGTCGGGAGTAGGTGATGTCTATTACATACTTGGTTTATGTAACGGTATTTGTGCTAATTTAAAACTGTGGTTTTATGCATCAACCCACCTCACCTTTCCCCTAAAGCAGGCAGAATATTGTTTGCTAAATGTGTGACTCTGTTGTGTTTGTAATTCAGTTCATTCGTAGCCATGTGTACATTCCCACTATGAGTGATATCTTATGATAAGATTCGTTACTATGTTATCTTTCCTAACTCAGTTCATGTGTAGCCATATTTACAGGACCTTCATAAGTGATATCTTATGATAAGTTTCTTTTTCTGTGTAACATATTTCACTTAGAATCATCGTAACTGAATCCACTCATTTTGCTGCTACTGGTCTTATGACATTGATTTAATGGCTGAGGGATATTCCATCGTACATAAGTACCACGATTTCTTGAACCATTTTTGTTTCCCTGGGATATTTAAGGTGTACCCAAGTTGAGGTTCTTGTAAGAAGTGCAGCCCTAAATTTTGGGGTGGCTCTGTCTTATTGATTTTCAGTTTTCCCAAGGTATATACCCTAGATAGGAAGTGCCGTTGGCTCTGTAGCTCTGTTGTTTACTTGTTTTACGGAACACAATGCACTGGTCCCAAGAGGGAGTTGGCAATTTACATCCCGCCAATCAGCATAACCATGCTCCCTGTTCTCCAGTGCCTGTCTTGCCTTTCTGGTTTTTACACATTTGAGGATGTCTGTTTTGATACGTTGGAATTGATACTTCTGTGTAGTGCTGATTTGCATTGCCCGCTTGCTTGCTTGGCCAAAAAGGGCATATGCGTTTTCTCCTGAATAGATTCAGGAGAAAACGTATACACCCTATTTGGCCAAGTGCATCATTGTCGACGTTGTTCCCCTCTTCCTGTGCTTTAAAGGTGATTCCAACGGACCCCTTGAAATCTGTTTCCTGCTATTCTGCCTCTCCTTCAAGTCTGCCTCGATGCCTTCCCTCAACAGATTTTTGGATGATTGTTGTCCTTTATTACTCTGCCAGTTTGTGAATTGCAGTGCCTCTGAGCTCCATTTTTTAACTCGTTTTTGTGAGATGAATGCAAGTCCAAAATTTTGGTTCGGGAACTATACTGGTTCCCGGCAGGTGGCTGAGACTTTGGTTAATTCTTCTTCCTGCCAGGCAATTAGAGTGACATGTTCCCGTCCAAATGCCTAACAGCTACTCTCTCATTGGTTCTCCCTCTTCCCTTTCATAGTCTGCCAAATTGGCAACCTGTGCGAACCAGGAGTTTAAAGGGCCTGTCTCTCCAAGTTGGCAGTTTTATAGTAAAGCAGTTGGAAAGTCAAAATGGAGCACCAGGAGAGGGACTATTACTTGAGTTTTAGAAACCTTTCGTATTCAGTGTGTCCGTGTTCTAGGTTTCCCGTATATGTTATAGCTGTAGTAATATTACCTTCAACCTGGAGAGTTGGGACCCATGGTAAGGGTGCCACGCATTATTGCTTTAAAGGGTCTGCATTTGCTCACCCAATCTCACCAATCCTCTCAGTCCCAAGTGTACAGCCTTATGCCACATCCAGCTGTCGTTGTAGATAGGGTCATTCCAAGTTTCATCAGAAACCCTGAAGGAATTGTAAAGAATTTCCCTGATTTTTGTTTTGTTTTTGAAATTCCTTTTTATAGTGGGTTTGAGCTGATTCTCGCTGCCATGTTTATGCCAGTCTAGACACACTTGATTCCCTTATGGAGACATATCAAGACGTAGGTTTTAAGATTCTTACTAGTCAGTTTTATTCCTCTGCTGGAAATATGGGGTGTTGAGTCCCTTTCACTGTGGAAGGGGTAGGTCTTCTCTGTTCCATAGTTGGTTTTTGGAATAGTACCTGTGCTTATATCAAACTCTGGTTTTATGCATCACCCCACCTCTCCTTCCCCCTTAAGCAGGCAAAAGAGTGTTTTCTACATGTGAGACACTGTTCTCTTTCCTAACTCAGTTCATGTGTAGCCATCTTTACAGGATCTTCATAAGTTAAATCTTATGATAAGTTTCTTTTTCTGTGTGACTTATTTCACTTAGAATCATTGTACCTGAATCCACTCATTTTGCTGCTACTGCCTTTATGACATTGATTTCATGGCTGAGGGATATTCCATCGTACGTAAGTTCCACAATTTCTTGAACCATTTTTATATTTGCTGGGACCTTTAAGGTGTACCGAAGTTGAGGTTCTTGTAAGCAGTGCAGCCCTAAATTTTGGGGTGGCTCTGACTTACTGATTTTCAGTTTTACCAAGGTATATTGCCTAGACTGGAAGTGTCCTTGGCTCTGTAGCTCTGTGGTATATTTTTAGGGAACACAATGCACTCCTCCAGAGAGGCAGTTGGCAATTTACATCCTGCCCATTAGCCTAACAAGGCTCCCTGTCCTTGCCTTTCTGGTTTTTACATATTTTTCGGATGTCCCTTTGGACAAGTGGGATGTGGTCGTTCTGGTAGTGCAGATTTGCATTACCCGCCTGCTTGCATGGCCAAAAAGTGTGTATGCGTTTTCTTATGAATATATTCAGGAGAAAACGCATACGCCCATTTTGGCCAAGCGCATCATTGTCGAAGTTGTGCCCCGCTTCCTGGGCTTTAAATGCGATTCCAACGTACCTCTTGAAATATGTTTCCTGCTATTCTGCCTCGCTTGCAAGTCCGCCTCATTAACTTCCCTCAACAGATTTTTGGAGGATAGTTGTCCTTTATTACTCTGCCAGTGTGTGAATTGCTCTGCCCCTGAGCTCCATTTTTCAAGTCGTTTTTTGTGAGCTGAATGCAAGTCCAAAATTTTGGTTCAGGAACTATTCTGGTTCCCGGTGGGTGGCTGAGACTTTGGTTAATTCTTCTTCCTGCCGGGATATTAGAGTGAAATGTGCCCGTTCAAATGCCTAACAGCTACTCTCTCATTGGTTCTCCCTCTTCCTTTCCATCCTCTGCCAAATTGGCAACCTGTGCGAACCAGTAGGTTAAAGCGGCTGTCTCTCCAAGTTGGGAGATTGATAGTAAAGCAGTAGGAATGTCAAACTGGAGCACCACGAGAGGGACTATTCTTTGAGTTTTAGAAACCTTTTGTATTCACAGTGTGTCCATTCTCTAGGTTTCCCGTACATGTTATAGCTTTAGTAATATTCCCTTCAACCTGTAGTGTTCGGACCCATGACATGGGCGCCATGTTTTATTGCTTTAAAGCGACTGCATTTGTTCACCCAATCTCAACAATCCTCTCAGTCCCAAGGGTCCAGACTTATGCCACATCCAGCTGTCATTGTAGATAGAGTCATTCCAGGTTCCATCAGAGACCCTGAAGGAATTGTAAAGAAATTACCTGTTTTTTTTTTTTGTTTTGTTTTGGAAATTCCTGTTTATAGTGGTTTTGAGCTGATTCTCACTGCCATGTTTATGCCAGTCTAGACACACTTGATTCCCTTACGCAGACATATCAATACATAGGTTTTAAGGTTCTTAGTAGTCATATATATTCCTCTGCGGGAAATATGGGGTTTTGAGTCCCTTTCACTGCGGAAGGTGTAGGTCTTGTCTATTCCATAGATGGTTTTTGGAACGGAACCTGTGCTTATATCAAACTCTATTTTTATGCGTCACCCCATGTCTCCTTCCCCCTTAAGCAGGCATAAGAGTGATTTCTAAATGTGAGACGCTGTTCTCTTTCCTAACTCAGTTCAAGTGTAGTCATGTTTACAGGATCTCCATAAGTGCTATCTTATGATAAGTTTCTTTTTCTGTGTTACTTATTTCACTTAGAATCATCGTACCTGAATCCACTCACTTTGCTGCTACTGGTCTTATGACATTGATTTCAAAACTGAGGGATATACCATCGTACGTACGTACGACAAATTTTTGATCCATTTTTATATTTCCTGGAATATCTATGGTGTACCCAAGTTGAGGTTCTTGTAAGCAGTGCAGACGTATATTTGGGTGTGGATCTGTCTTATTTCAGTTTTCCCAAGGTATATTCCCTAGACTGGATGTGCTCTTGGCTCTGTAGCTCTGATGTTTACTTGTTTTAGGGAACACAATGCACTCCTACAGTGAGGCAGTTCGCAATTTACATCCCACCCATAAGCATAACAAGGCTCCCCATTCTCCAGGGCCTGTCTTGCCTTTCTGGTTTTTACACATTTTGTGGATGTCCCTTTTGACCCGTGGAAAGTGATACTTCTTTGTAGTGCAGATTTGCATTCCCTGCTTGCATGCTTGGCCAAAAAGGGCATATGCGTTTTCTCATGAATATATTCAGAAGAAAACACATATGCCCTTTTTGGCCAAGTGCATCTTTGTCGAAGTTGTGCCCCTCTTCCTGTGCTTTACAGGCGAATCCAACACACCTCTTGAAATGTGTTTCTTGGTATTCTGCATCGCTTTCCAGTCGGCCTCGTTGCCTTCCCTCAACAGATTTTTGGACAATAGTTGTCCTGTATTAATCTGCCAGTTTGTGAATTGCTGTGCCCCTGAGCTCCATTTTTCAACTCGTTTTTTGTGAGCTGAACGCAAGTCCAAAAATTTGGTTCAGGACCTATACTGGTTCCCAGTGGTTGGCTGAGAGTTTGGTTAACTCTTCTTCCTCCTGGGAAATTAGAGAGACATGTGCCCGGCCAAATGCCTAACAGCTACTCTCTCACTGGTTCTCCCTCTTCCCTTCCGTCCTCTGCCAAATTTGCAACCTGTGCGACCCAGGAGGTTAAAGGGGCTGGCTCTCCGAGTTGGGAGATTGATAGTAAAGCAGTTGGAATATCAAAGTGGAGCCCCACGATAGGGACTGTTCATTGAGTTTTAGAAACCATTCATATTCACTGTGTGTCCATTCTCTAGGTTTCCCGAAATTGTTATAGTTGTACAAATATTCCCTTCAACCTGGAGAGTTGGGACCCATGGATTGGGGGCCATGCATTATTGCTTTAAAGCGACTGCATTTGCTCACCCAATCTCACCAATCCTCTCAGTCCCAAGTGTCCAGCCTTATGCCACATCCATCTGTCATTGTAGATAGGTTCATTCCACGTTTCATCAGATACCCTGAAAGAATGGTAAAGAATTTCCCTGTTTTTTTGTTTTGTTTTCGAAATTCATGTTTATAGTGGGTTTGAGCTGATTCTCGCTGCCATGTTTATGCCAGTCTAGACACACTAGATTCCCTTACGGAGATATATCAATACATAGGTTTTAAGACTCTTACTAGACAGATATATTCCTCTGCGGGAAATACGGGGTTTGGAGTCCCTTTCACTGAGGAAGGTTTAGGTCTAGTCTATTCCATAGTTGGTTTTTGGATCGGTACCTGTGCTTATATCAAACTCTGATTTTATGCATCACCCCACCTCTCCTTCGCCCTTAAGCAGGCATAAGAGTGTTTTCTAAATATGAGACTCTGTTCTCTTTCCTAACTCAGTTCATGTGTATCCATGTTTACAGGATCTTCATAAGTGATATCTTATGATAAGTTTCTTTTTTCTGTGTGACTTATTTCACTTAGAATCATCGTACCTGAATCCACTCACTTTGATGCTACTGGTCTTATGACATTGATTTCATGGCTGAGGGATATTCCATCGTACGTAAGTACCACAATTATTGAACCATTTTTATATTTCCTGGGATATTTAAGGTGTATCCAAGTTGAGGTTCTTGTAAGCATTGCAGCCCTAAATTTGGGGCTGTCTCTGTCTTATTCATTTTCAGTTTTCCCAAGGTATATTCCCTAGACAGGAAGTGACCTTGGCTCTGTAGATCTGATATTTACTCGTTTTAGGGAACACAATGCACTCCTCCAGTGAGGCAGTTGGCAATTTAAATCAAGCCCATCAGCATAACAATGCTCCCCGTTCTCCAGGGCCTGTCTTGCATTTCTGGTTTTTACACATTTTGTGGATGTCCCTTATGACCAGTGGGAAGTTAAATTTCTTTATAGTTCAGATTTGCATTGCGCACTTGCTTGCTGGGCCAAAAAGGGCGTAGGCGTTTTCTCCTGAATATATTCAGGAGAAAACGCCTACGCACTTTTTGGCCAAGTGCATCATTGGCGAAGTTGTGCCCCACTTCATGTGCTTTACAGGCCAATCCAACGCACCTCTTGAAATGTGTTTCCTGCTATTCTGCCTCTCTTTCAAATCGGCCTCGTTGTCTTCCCTCAACAGATTTTTGGATGATAGTTGTCCTGTATTACTCTGCCAGTTGGTGAATTGCTGTGCCCCTGAGCTCCATTTTTCAACTCGTTTTTTGTGAGCTGAACACAAGTCCAAAAATTTGGTTCAGGACCTATACTGGTTCCCGGTGGGTGGCCTAGACTTTGGTTAATTCTTCTTCCTGCCGGGAAATTAGAGTGACATGTGCCCATCCAAAGGCCTAACAGCTACTCTCTCACTGGTTCTCCCTCTTCCCTTCCATCCTCTGCCAAATTGGCAACCTGTGCGAACGAGGAGGTAAAAGGGGCTGTCTCTCCAAGTTGGGAGATTGATAGTAAAGCAGTTGGAAAGTCAAACTGGAGCACCACGAGAGGGACTGTTCGTTGAGTTTTAGAAATCTTTCATATTCACAGTGTGTCCATTCTCTAGGTTTCCCGTACATAATATAGCTGTAGTAATATTCAATTCAACCTGGAGAGTTGGAATCCATGGAATGGGGGCCATGCATTATTGCTTTAAAGCGACTGCATTTGCTCACCCAATCTCACAAATCCTCTCAGTCCCAAATGTCCAGCATTATGCCACATCCAGCTGTCATTGTAGATAGGGTCATTCCAGGTTTTATCAGAGACCCTGAAAGAATTGTAAAGGATTTCCCTGTTTTTATGTTTTGTTTTGAAATTCCTGTTTATAGTGGGTTTGAACTGATTCTCGCTGCCATGTTTATGCCAGACTAGACACACTTGATTCCCTTACGGAGACATATCAATACATAGGTTTTAAGATTTTTACTAGTAAGATATATTCCTCTGCGGGAAATATGGGGTTTTGAGTCCCTTTCACTGAGGAACGTGTAGGTCTTGTCTATTCCATAGTTGGTTTTTGGAGCGGTACATGTGCTTATATCAAACTCTGGTTTTATGCGTCACGCCACATCTCCTTCCCCCTTAAGCAGGCATAAGAGTTTTTTCTAAATGTGAGACTCTGTTCTCTTTCCTAACTCAGTTCATGTGTAGCCATGTTTACAGGATCTTCATAAGTGATATCTTATGATAAGTTTCTTTTTCTGTGTGACTTATTTCACTTAGAATCATCATACCTGAAACCACCCATTTTCCTGCTACTGGTCTTATGACATTGATTTCATGGCTGAGGGATATTCCATTGTACGTAAGTACCACTATTTTTGAACCATTTTTATATTTCCTGGGATATTTAAGGTGTACCCAAGTTGAGGTTCTTGTAAGCAGTGCCGCCCTAAATTTCGGGGTGGCTCTGTCTTATTAATTTTCAGTTTTCCCAAGGTATATTCCCTAGACTGGAAGTGCTCTTGGCTCTGTAGCTCTGATGTTTACTTGTTTTAGGGAACACAATGCACTCCTACTGTGAGGCAGTTGGCAATTTACCTCCCACCCATCAGCATAACAAGGCTCCCCATTCTCCAGGGCATGTCTTGCCTTTCTGGTTTTTACACATTTTGTGGATGTCCCTTTTGACCCGTGGAAAGTGATACTTCTTTGTAGTGCTGTTTGCATTCCCTGCTTGCATGCTTGGCCAAAAAGGGCATATGCGTTTTCTCCTGAATATATTCAGAAAAAAACGCATACGCCCTTTTTGGCCAAGTGCATCTTTGTCGAAGTTGTGCCCCTCTTCCTGTGCTTTACAGGCGAATCCAACACACCTCTTGAAATGTGTTTCCTGCTATACTACATCGCTTTCAAGTCGGCCTCGTTGCCTTCCCTCAACAGATTTTTGGACAACAGTTGTCCTGTATTAATCTGCCAGTTTGTGAATTGCTGTGCCCCTGAGCTCCATTTTTCAACTCGTTTTTTGTAAGCTGAACGCAAGTCCAAAAATTTGGTTCAGGACCTGTACTGGTTCCCGGTGTTTGGCTGAGAGTTTGGTTAATTCTTCTTCCTGCTGGGAAATTAGAGAGACATGTGCCCGTCCAAATGCCTAACAGCTTCTCTCTCACTGGTTCTCCCTCTTCCCTTCCGTCCTCTGCCAAATTTTCAACCTGTGCGAACCAGGAGGTTAAAGGGGCTGTCTCTCTGAGTTGGGAGATTGATAGTAAAGCAGTTGGAATGTCAAAGTGGAGCCCCACGATAGGGACTGTTCATTGAGTTTTAGAAACCATTCATATTCACTGTGTGTCCATTCTCTAAGTTTCCCGAACTTGTTATAGTTGTACAAATATTCCCTTCAACCTGGAGATTTGGGAGCCATGGATTGGGGGCCATGCATTATTGCTTTAAAGCGACTGCATTTGCTCACCCAATCTCACCAATCCTCTCAGTCCCAAGGGTCCAGACTAATGCCACATCCAGCTGTCATTGTAGATAGAGTCATTCCAGGTTCCATCAGAGACCCTGAAGGAATTGTAAAGAATTTACCTGTTTTTTTTGTTTTGTTTTTGAAATTCCTGTTTATAGTGGTTTTGAGCTGATTCTCACTGCCATGTTTATGCCAGTCTAGACACACTTGATTCCCTTACGCAGACATATCAATACATAGGTTTTAAGGTTCTTAGTAGTCAGATATATTCCTCTGCGGGAAATATGGGGTTTTGAGTCCCTTTCACTGCGGAAGGTGTAGGTCTTGTCTATTCCATAGATGGTTTTTGGAACGGAACCTGTGCTTATATCAAACTCTATTTTTATGTGTCACCCCATGTCTCCTTCCCCCTTAAGCAGGCATAAGAGTGATTTCTAAATGTGAGACGCTGTTCTCTTTCCTAACTCAGTTCAAGTGTAGTCATGTTTACAGGATCTCCATAAGTGCTATCTTATGATAAGTTTATTTTTCTGTGTTACTTATTTCACTTAGAATCATCGTACCTGAATCCACTCACTTTGCTGCTACTGGTCTTATGACATTGATTTCAAAGCTGAGGGATATACCATCGTACGTACGTACGACAATTTTTTGATCCATTTTTATATTTCCTGGAATATCTAAGGTGTACCCAAGTTGAGGTTCTTGAAGCAGTGCAGCCCTAAATTTGGCGGTGGCTCTGTCTTATTGATTTTCTGTTTCCCCAGGGTATATTCACTAGACTTGAAGTACCCTTGGCTCTGTATCTGTGATGTTTACTTGTTTTAGGGAACACAATGCACACCTCCAGTGAGGCAGTTGGCAGTTTACATCCCACCCATCAGCATAACAAGGCTCCCAGTTCTCCAGGGCCTGTCTTGCATTTCTGGTATTTACATATTTTGTGGATGTCCCTTTTGACTGGTGGGAAGTGATACTTCTTTGTAGTGCAGATTTGCATTGCCCGCTTGCTTGCTTGGCCAAAAAGGGCGAATGTGTTTTATCCTGAATATATTCATGAGAAAATGAATACACCCTTTTTGGCCAAGTGCATCATTGGTGAAGTTGTGCCCCTCTTCCTGTGCTTTACAGGTGATTCCAATGTACCTGTTGAAATCTGTTTCCTGCTATTCTGCCTCGCTTTGAAGTCCTCCTCGTTGCCTTTCGTCAGCAGATTTTTGGACGATAGTTGTCCTTTATTACTCTGTCAGTTTGTGAATTGGTGTGCCCCTGAGCTCCATACTTCAACTCGTTTTTAGTGAGCTGAACGCAAGTCCAAAATTTTTGATTAGGACCTATACTGGTTCCCGGTGGCTGGCTTAGATTTTGGTTAATTCTTCTTCCTGCCGGGAAATTAGAGTGGCATGTGCCCTTCCAAATGCCTAACAGCTACTCTCTCATTGGTTCTCCCTCATCCTTTCCATACGCTGCCAAATTGGCAACCTGTGCGAACCAGGAGGTTAAAGGGGCTGTCTCCCCAAGTTGGGAGATTGATAGTAAAGCAGTTGGAATGTCAAACCGGAGCACCACGAGTGGGACTATTCGTTGAGTCTTAGAAACCTTTCGTATTCACAGTGTGTCCACTCTCTAGGTTTCCCGTGCATGTTATAGCTGTAGTAATATTCCCTTCAACCTGGAGAGTTGGGACCCATGGAATGGGGGCCATGCATTATTGCTTTAAAGCGACTGTATTTGCTCCCCCTATGTCACGAATCCTCTGAGTCCGAAGTGTCCAGCGTTATGCCACATCCAGCTGTCATTGTAGATAGGGTCATTCCAGGTTCCATCAGAGACCCTGAAAGAATTTTAAAGAATTTCCCTGTTTTTTTGTTTTGTTTTTGAAATTCCTGTTTATAGTGGGTTTGAGCTGAATCTCGCTGCCATGTTTATGCCAGTCTAGACACACTTGATTCCCTTACGGGGATATATCATTACATAGGTTTTAAGATTCTTACTAGTCATATATATTCCTCTGCGGGAAATATGTGGTTTTGAGTCCCTTTCAGTGAGGAAGGTGTAGGTCTTGTCTATTCCATAGTTGGTTTTTGGAACGGTACCTGTGCTTATATCAAACTCTGGTTTTATGCATCACCCCACCTCTCCTTCCCCGTTAAGCAGGCATATGAGATTTTACTAAATGTGAGACTCTGTTCTCTTTCCTAACTCAGTTCATGTGTAGCCATGTTTACAGGATCTTCATAAGTGATATCTTATGATAAGTTTCATTTTCTGTGTGACTTATTTCACTTAGAATCATCGTACCTGAATCCACTAACTTTGCTGCTACTGGTCTTATGACATTGATTTCATGGCTGAGGGATATTCCATCGTACGTAAGTACCACAATTTTTGAACCATATTATAGATTTCCTGGGATATTTAAGGTGTACCCAAGTTGAGGTTCTTGTAAGCAGTGCAGACGTATATTTGGGGGTGGATCTGTCTTATTGATTTTCAGTTTCCCCAAGGAATATTCCCTAGACGGGAAGTGCACTTGGCTCTGTACCTCTGATGTTTACTTGTTTTAGGGAACACAATGCACACTTCCAGTGAGGCAGTTGGCAATTTACATCTCGCCCATCAGCATAACAAGGCTCCCTGTTCTCCAGGGACTGTCTTGCATTTCTGCTTTTTACACATTTTGTGGATGACCCTTTTGACCAGTGGGAAGTGATACTACTTTATAGTTCAGATTTGCATTGCCCGCTTGCTTGCTTGGCCAAAAATGGTGTATGCGTTTTCTCCTGAATATATTCAGGGGAAAACGCATACGCCCTTTTTGGCCAAGTGCATCATTGTCGAACTTGTGCCCCTTTTCCTGTGCTTTACAGTCGAATCCAACGCACCTCTTGAAATGTGTTTCCTGCTATTCTGCCTCGCTTTCAAGTCGGCCTCGTTGCCTTCCCTCAGCAGATTTTGGAAGATAGTTGTCCTGTATTACTCAGCTAGTATGTGAATTGCAGTGCCCCTGAGCTCCATTTTTCAACTCGTTTTTTATGAGCTGAACGCAAGTCCAAAAATTTGGTTCAGGACCTATATTGTTTCCCGGTGTGTGGCTGAGACTTTGGTTAATACTTCTTCCTGCAGGGAAATTAGAGAGACATGTGCCCGTCCAAATGCCTAATAGCTAATCTCTCATTGGTTCTCCCGCTTCCCTTCCAACCTCTGCCAAATTGTCAACTTTTGTGAACCAGGAGGTTAAAGGGGCTGTCTCTCCAAGGTGGGAGATTGATAGTAAAGCAGTTGGAATGTCAAACTGGAGCACCACGAGAGGGACTATTCGTTGAGTTTTAGAAACCATTCGTATTCACAGTGTGTCCATTCTCTAGGTTTCCCGTATATGTTATAGCTGTAGTAATATTCCCTTCAACCTCGAGATTTGGGACCCATGGAATGGGGGCCATGCATTATTGCTTTAAAGCGACTGCATTTGCTCACCCAATCTCACCAATCCTCTCAGTCCCAAGTGTCCAGCCTAATGCCACATCCAGCTGTCATTGTAGATAGGGTCATTCCAGGTTCCATCAGAGAACCTGAAGGAATTGTAAAGAATTTCCCTGTTTTCTTGTTTTCTTTGTGAAATTCCTGTTTATAGTGGGTTTGAGCTGATTCTCGCTGCCATGTTTATGCCAGTCTAGACACACTTGATTCCCTTACGGAGATATATCAATACATAGGTTTTAAGATTCTTACTAGTCAGATATATTCCTCTGCGTGAAATATGGGGTTTGGAGTCCCTTTCACTGAGGAAGGTACAGGTCTTGTCTATTGCATAGTTGGTTTTTGGAAAGGTACCTGTGCTTATATCAAACTCTGGTTTTATGCATCACCCCACCTCTCCTTCCCCCTTAAGCAGGCATAAGAGAGTTTTGTAAATGTGAGACTCTTTTCTCTTTCCTAACTCATTTCATGTGTAGCCATGTTTACAGGATCTTCATAAGTGATATCTTATGATAAGTTTCTTTTTGTTTGTGGCTTATTTCACTTAGAATCATCGTACCTGAATCCACTCACTTTGCTGCTTCTGTTCTTTTGACATTGATTTCATGGCTAAAGGATATTCCATCGTACGTAAGTACAACAATTTTTAAACCATTTTTATATTTCCTGGGATATTTAAGGTGTAACCAAGTTGAGGTTCTTGTAAGCAGTGCAGCCATAAATTTGGGGGTGGCTCTGTCTTATTGATTTTCAGTTTTCCCAAGGTATATTCCCTAGACGGGAAATGCCCTTGGCTCTTTAGCTCTGTTGATTACTTGTTTTAGGGAACACAATGCACTCCTCCAGTGAGGCAGTTGGCAATTTACATCCCGCCCATCAGCAAAACAAGGCTCCCAGTTCTCCATGGCCTGTTTTGCCTTTCTGGTTTTTACACATTTTGTGGATGTCCCTTTTGACCAGTGGGAAGTGATACTACTTTGTTTTGCAGATTTGCATTGCCCGCTTGCTTGCTTGGCCAAAAAGGGTGTATGCATTTTCTCCTGAACATATTCACGAGAAAACGCATATGCCCTTTTTGGCAAGTGCATCATGGTCGAAGTTGTGCCCCTCTTCCTGTGCTTTACAGGCGATTCCTACCAGCCTCTTCAAATCTGTTTCCTGCTATTCTGCCTAGCTTTCATAGCTGCCTCATTGCCTTCCCTCAACAGATTTTTGGACGATAGTTGTCCTTTATTACTCTGCCAGTTTGTGAATTGCTGTGCCCTTGAGCTCTATTTTTCAACTCGTTTTTTGGGATCTGAACGCAAGGCCAAAATTTTGGTACAGGACCTATACTGGTTCCCTGTGGGTGCCTGAGACTTTGGTTAATTTTTCTTCCTGCCAGGAAATTAGAGTCACATGTGCCAGTCCAAATGCCTAACAGCTATTCTCTCATTGGTTCTCCTCTTCCCTTCCATCCTCTGCCAAATTGGCAACATGTGCGAACCAGGAGGTTAAAGAAGCTGTCTCTCCAAGTTGGGAGAATGATAGTAATGCAGTTGGAAAGTCAAACCGGAGCACCAGGCGAGGGACTATTCGTTGAGTTATAGAAACATTTTGTATTCACAGTGTGTCCATTCTCTAGGTTTCCCATACATGTTTTAGCTGTACTAATATTCCCTTTAACCTGGAGAGTTGGGACCCATGGAATGGGTGCCATGCATTATTGCTTTAAAGGGTCTGCATTTGCTCACACAATCTCACCAATCCTCTCAGGCCCAAGTGTCCAGCCTTATGCCACATCCAGCTGTCATTGTAGATAGTGTCATTCCAGGGTTCATCAGAGACCCTGAAGGAATTGCAAAGAGTTTCCCTGTTTTTTGTTTTGTTTTTAAAATTCCTTTTTATAATGGGTTTGAGCTGATTCTCGCTGCCATGTTTATGCCAGTCTAGACACACTTGATTTCCTTACCCAGATATATCAGTAAATAGGTTTTAAGATCCTTACTAGTCAGATATATTCCTCTGCGGGAAATATGGGGTTTTGAGTCTCTTTCACTTAGGAAGGTGTAGGTCTTGTCTATTCCATAGTTGGTTTTTGGAATGGTACCTGTACTTATATCAAACTCTGGTTTATGCATCACCCCATCTCTCCTTCCTCCTTAAGCAGGTATAAGAGTGTTTTCTAAATGTGAGACTCTGTTCTCTTTCCTAACAGAGTTCATGTGTAGCCATGTTTAAAGGATCTTCATACCTGATATTTTATGATAAGTTTCTTTTTCTGTCGGACTTATTTCACTTAGAATCAGAGTACGTGAATCCACTCACTTTGCTGCTACTGGTCTTCTGACATTGATTTCATGGCTGACGGATATTCCATGGTACGTAAGTACCACAATTTTTTGAACCATTTTTATATTTCCTGGGATATTTAAGTTGTACCCAAGTTGAGGTTCTTGTATACAGTGAAGCCCTAAATTTGGGGGTGGCACTGTCTTATTGATTTTCAGTTTTCCCAAGGTGTATTCCTTTGACTGGAAGTGCCCTTGGCTCTGTAGCTCTGTTGTTTACTTGTTTTAGGGAAAACAGTGCACTCCTCCAGTGAGACAGTTGGCAATTTACATCCCGCCCATCAACATAACAAGGCTCCCTGTTCTCCAGGGCCAGTCTTGCCTTTCTGGTTTTTACACATTTTGTGGATGTCCCTTTTGACTGGTGGGAAGTGATACTTCTTTGTAGTGCAGATTTGCATTTCCCCCTTGCTTGCTTGGCCAAAAAGGGCGTATGCGTTTTCTCCTAAATATATTCAGGAGAAAACGCATACGCCGTTTTTGGCCAAGTGCATCATTGACGAAGTTGTGCCCCTCTTCCTATGCTTTACAGGCGATTGCAACGTACCTCATGAAATCTGTTTCCTGCTTATTCTGCCTCGCTTTCATGTCCGCCTCGTGGCCTTCCCTCAACAGATTTTTGGACGATAGTTGTCCTGTATTTCTCTGCCAGTTTGTGAATTGCTGTGACCCTGAGCTCCATTTTTCAACTCGTTTTTTGTGAGCTGAACGCAAGTCCAAAAATTTGGTTCAGGACCTATACAGGTTCCCGGTGGGGGGCTGAGACTTTGGTTAATTCTTCTTCCTGCTGGGAAATAAGAGAGACATGTGCCCGTCCAAATGCCTAACACCTACTCTCTCACTGGTTCTCCCTCTTCCCTTCAATCCTCTGCCAATTTGGCAACCTGTGCGAACCAGGAGGTTAAATGGGCTGTCTCTCCATGTTGGGAGATTGATAGTAAAGCAGTTGGAATGTGAAACTGGAGCACCTCGAGAGGGACTATTCGTTGAGTTTTAGAAACCTTTCGTAATCACAGGGTGTCCATTCTCTAGGTTTCCCGTACATATTATAGCTGTAGTAATATTCCCTTCAACCTGGAGACTTGGGACCCATGGAATGGGGGCCATGCATTATTGCTTTAAAGCGACTGTATTTGCTCCCCCTATGTCACCAATCCTCTGAGTCGCAAGTGTCCAGCGTTATGCCACATCCAGCTGTCATTGTAGATAGGGTCATTCCAGGTTCCATCAGAGACCCTGAAAGAATTTTAAAGAATTTCCCTGTTTTTTTGTTTTGTTTTTGAAATTCCTGTTTATAGTGGGTTTGAGCTGAATCTCGCTGCCATGTTTATGCCAGTCTAGACACACTTGATTCCCTTACGGGGATATATCATTACATAGGTTTTAAGATTCTTACTAGTCATATATATTCCTCTGCGGGAAATATGTGGTTTTGAGTCCCTTTCAGTGAGGAAGGTGTAGGTCTTGTCTATTCCATAGTTGGTTTTTGGAACGGTACCTGTGCTTATATCAAACTCTGGTTTTATGCATCACCCCACCTCTCCTTCCCCGTTAAGCAGGCATATGAGAGTTTTCTAAATGTGAGACTCTGTTCTCTTTCCTAACTCAGTTCATGTGTAGCCATGTTTACAGGATCTTCATAAGTGATATCTTATGATAAGTTTCATTTTCTGTGTGACTTATTTCACTTAGAATCATCGTACCTGAATCCACTCACTTTGCTGCTACTGGTCTTATGACATTGATTTCATGGCTGAGGGATATTCCATCGTACGTAAGTACCACAATTTTTGAACCATATTATATATTTCCTGGGATATTTAAGGTGTACCCAAGTTGAGGTTCTTGTAAGCAGTGCAGACGTATATTTGGGGGTGGATCTGTCTTATTGATTTTCTGTTTCCCCAAGGTATATTCCCTAGACTGGAAGTGCCCTTGGCTCTGTAGCTCTGATGTTTACTTGTTTTAGGGAACACAATGCACACCTCCAGTGAGGCAGTTGGCAAATTACATCTCGACCATTAGCATAACAAGGCTCCATGTTCTCCAGGGCCTGTCTTGCATTTCTGGTTTTTACACATTTTGTGGATGTCCGTTTTCACCGGTGGGAAGTGATACTTCTTTATAGTTCAGATTTGCATTGCCGGCTTGCTTGCTTGGCCAAACAGGGCGTATGCGTTTTCTCCTGAATATATTCAGGAGAAAACGCATACGCCCTTTTTGGCCAAGTGCATCATTGTCGAAGTTGTGCCCGTCTTCCTGTGCTTTACAGGCGAATACAACGCACCTCTTGAAATGTGTTTCCTGCTATTCTGCCTCTCTTTCAAGTCGGCCTCGTTGACTTCCCTCAACAGATTTTTGGACGATAGTTGTCCTGTATTACTCTGCCAGTTTGTGAATTACTGTGCCCCTGAGCTCCATTTTTCAACTCGTTTTTTGTGAGCTGAACGCAAGTCCAAAATTTTGGTTCAGGACCTATACTGGTTCCCTGTGGGTGGCTGAGACTTTGGTTAATTCTTCTTCCTGCTGGGAAATTAGAGAGACATGTACCCGTCCAAATGCCTAACAGCTACTCTCTCATTGGTTCTCCCTCTTCCCTTCAATCCTCTGCGAAATTGACAACCAGTGGGAACCAGGAGGTTAAAGGGGCTGTCTCTCCAAGTTGGGAGATTGATAGTAAAGCAGTTAGAAAGTCAAACCGGAGCACCAGGAGAGGGACTATTTGTTGAGTTTTAGAAACCTTTCGTATTCACAGTGTGTCCATTCTCTAGGTTTCCCGTACATGTTATAGCTGTATTAATATTCCCTTCAACCTGGAGAGGTGGGACCCATGGAATGGGTGCCATGCATTATTGCTTTAAAGGGTCTGCATTTGCTCATCCAATCTCACCAATTCTCTCAGTCCCAAGTGTCCAGCCTTATGCCACATCCAGCTGTCATTGTAGATAGGGTCATTCCAGGTTTCGTCAGAGACCCTGAAGGAATTGTAAAGAATTTCCCTGTTTTTTGTTTTGTTTTTGAAATTCATTTTTATAGTGGGTTTGGGCTGATTCTTGCTGCCATGTTTATGCCAGTCTAGACAAACTTGATTCCCTTACGGAGACATATCAATACCTAGGTATTAAGATTCTTAGTAGTCAGATATATTCCTCTGCGGGAAATATGGGCTTTTGAGTCCCTTTCACTGAGGAAGGTGTCGGTCTTGTCTACTCCATGGTTGTTTTTTGTAACGGTAACTGTGCTTATATCAAACTCTGGTTTTATGCATCACCCCACCTCTCCTTCCCCCTTAAGCAGGCATAAGAGTGCTTTCTAAATGTGAGACTCTGTTCTCTTTCCTAACTCAGTTCATGTTTAGCCATGATTACAGGATCTTCATAAGTGATATCATATGATAAGTTTCTTTTTCTGTGTGACTTATTTCACGTGGAATCATCGTACCTAAATCCACTCACTTTGCTGCCACTGGTTTTATGACATTGGTTTCATGGCTGAGGGATAATCCATCGTACGTAAGTACCACAATTTTTTGAACCATATTTATATTTCCTGGGATATTTAATGTGTACCCAAGTTGAGGTTCTTGTAAGCACTGCAGCCCTATATTTGTGGTGGCACTGTCTTATTGATTTTCAATTTTCCCAAGGTATATTCCCTAGACTAGAAGTGCCCTTGGCTCTGTAGCTCTGTTGTTTACTTGTTTTACGGAACACAGTTCACTCCTCCATTGAGGCAGTTGGTAATTTACATCCCACCCATCAGCATAACAAGGCTCCCTGTTCTGCAGGGCCTGTCTTGCCTTTCTGGACTTGACACATTTTGTGGATGTCCGTTTTGACCGGTAGGAAGTGATACTTCTTTGTAGTGCAGATTTGCATTGCCCGCATGCTTGCTTGGCCAAAAAGGGCATATGCGTTTTCTCCTAATTATATTCAGGAGAAAACACATATGCACTTTTTGGACTATTGCATCACTGTCGAAGTTGTGCCCGTTTCCTGTGCTTTACAGGCGATTCCAACGTATCACTTGAAATCTGTTCCTGCTATTCTGGCTCGCTTTCATGTCTGCCTCATTGCCTTCCCTCAACAGATTTTTGGAAGACAGTTGTCCTTTATTACTCTGCCAGTTTGTGAATTGCTGTGCCCCTGAGCTCTATTTTTCAACTCGTTTTTTGTGATCTGAACGCAAGGCCAAAATTGTGGTACAGGACCTATACTGGTTCCCGGTGGGTGCCTGAGACTTTGGTTAATTTTTCTTCCTGCCAGGAAATTAGAGTCACATGTGCCAGTCCAAATGCCTAACAGCTATCCTCTCATTGGTTCTCCTCTTCCCTTCCATCCTCTGCCAAATTGGCAACATGTGCGAACCAGGAGGTTAAAGAAGCTGTCTCTCCAAGTTGGGAGATTGATAGTAATGCAGTTGGAAAGTCAAACCGGAGCCCCAGGCGAGGGACTATTCGTTGAGTTTTAGAGACATTTCGTATTCACAGTGTGTCCATTCTCTAGGTTTCCCATACATGTTTCAGCTGTAGTAATATTCCCTTTAACCTGGAGAGTTGGGACCCATGGAATGGGGACCATGCATTATTGCTTTAAAGGGTCTGCATTTGCTCACACAATCTCACCAATCCTCTCAGGCCCAAGTGTCCAGCCTTATGCCACATCCAGCTGTCATTGTAGATAGTGTCATTCCAGGGTTCATCAGAGACCCTGAAGGAATTGTAAAGAGTTTCCATGTTTTTTGTTTTGTTTTTAAAATTCCTTTTTATAGTGGGTTTGAGCTGATTCTCGCTGCCATGATTATGCCAGTCTAGACACACTTGATTTCCTTACCCAGACATATCAGTAAATAGGTTTTAAGATCCTTAGTAGTCAGATATATTCCTCTGCGGGAAATATGGGATTTTGAGTCTGTTTCACTGAGAAAGGTGTAGGTCTTGTCTATTCCATAGTTGGTTTTTGGAATGGTACCTGTACTTATATCAAACTCTGGTTTTATGCATCACCCCATCTCTCCTTCCTCCTTAAGCAGGCATAAGAGTGTTTTCTAAATGTGAGACTCTGTTCTCTTTCCTAACAGAGTTCATGTGTAGCCATGTTTAAAGGATCTTCATACCTGATATTTTATGATAAGTTTCTTTTTCTGTGTGACTTATTTCACTTAGAATCAGAGTACGTGAATCCACTCACTTTGCTGCTACTGGTCTTCTGACATTGATTTCATGGCTGAGGGATATTCCATTGTACGTAAGTACCACAATTTTTTGTACCATTTTTATATTTCCTGGGATATTTAAGTTGTACCCAAGTTGAGGTTCTTGTATACAGTGCCGCCCTAAATTTGGGGGTGGCTCTGTCTTATTGATTTTCAGTTTTCCCAAGGTGTATTCCTTTGACTTGAAGTGCATTTGGCTCTGTAGCTCTGTTGTTTACTTGTTTTAGGGAAAAGAGTGCACTCCTCCTGTGAGAGAGTTGGCAATTTACATCCCGCCCATCAGCATAACAAGGCTCCCTGTTCTCCAGGGCCAGTCTTGCCTTTCTGGTTTTTACACATTTTGTGGATGTCCCTTTTGACTGGTGGGAAGTGATATATCTTTGTAGTGCAGATTTGCATTTCCCACTTGCTTGCTTGGCCAAAAAGGGTGTATGCGTTTTCTCCTAAATATATTCAGGAGAAAACGCATACGCCATTTTTGGCCAAGTGCATCATTGTCGAAGTTGTGCCCCTCTTCCTGTGCTTTACAGGCGATTCCAACGTACCTCTTGAAATCTGTTTCCTGCTATTCTTCCTCGCTTTCATGTCCGCCTCGTGGCCTTCCCTCAACAGATTTTTGGACGATAGTTGTCCTGTTTTTCTCTGCCAGTTTGTGAATTGCTGTGACCCTGAGCTCCATTTTTCAACTCGTTTTTTGTGAGCTGAACGCAAGTCCAAAAATTTGGTTCAGGACCTATACTGGTTCCCGGTGGGTGGCTGAGACTTTGGTTAATTTTTCTTCCTGGTGGGAAATTAGAGAGACATGTGCCCGTCCAGAAGCCTAACAGCTACTCTCTCATTGGTTCTCCCCCTTCCCTTCCATCCTCTGCCAAATTGGCAAGTTCTGCGAAACAGGCTGTTAAATGGGCTGTCTCTCCAAATATGGAGATTGATAGTAAAGCAGTTGGAATGCCAAACTGGAGCACCACGAGAGGGACTATTTCTTGAGTTTTAGAAACCTTTTGTATTCACAGTGTGTCCATTCTCCATGTTTCCTATACATGTTATAGCTGTAGTAATATTCCCTTCAACTTGGAGAGTTGGGACCCATGGAATGGGGTCCATGCATTATTGCTTTAAAGCGACTGCATTTGTTCTCCCAATCTCACCAATACTGTCAGTCCCAAGTGTCCAGCCTTATGCCACATCCAGCTGTCATTGTAGATAGGGTCATTCCAGGTTCCATCAGAGAACCTGAAGGAATTGTAATGAATTTCCCTTTTTGTTTTGTTTTGTTTTTGAAATTCCTGTTTATAGTGGGTTTGAGCTGATTCTCGCTGCCATGTTTATGCCAGTCTAGACACACTTGATTCCCTTACGGGGATATATCTATACATAGGTTTTAAGATTCTTACTAGTCAGATATACTCCTCTGCGGGAAATATGGGGTTTTGAGTCCCTTTCACTGAGGAAGGTGTAGGTCTTGTCTATTCCATAGTTGGTTTTTGGAACGGTACCTGTGCTTATATCAAACTCTGGTTTTATGCATCACCCCACCTCTCCTTCCCCCTTAAGCAGGCATAAGAGTGTTTTCTAAATGTGAGACTCTCTTCTCTTTCATAACTCAGTTCACGTGTAGCCATGTTTACAGGACCTTCATAAGTGATATCTTATGATAAGTTTCTTTTACTGTGTGACTTATTTCACTTAGAAACATCGTACCTGAATCCACTCACTTTGCTGCTACTGGTCTTATGACATTGATTTCATGGCTGAGGGATATTCCATCGTACGTAAGTACCACAAATTTTGAATCATATTTATATTTCCTGGGATATTTAAGGTGTACCCAAGTTGAGGTTCTTGTAAGCAGTGCAGCCCTAAATATGGGGGTGGCTCTGCCATATTGATTTTCAGTTTCCCCAAGGTATATTCCCTAGACTGGAAGTGCCCTTGGCTCTGTAGCTCTGATGTTTACTTGTTTTAGGGAACACAATGCACACCTCCAGTGATGCAGTTGGCAATTTACATCTCGCCCATCAGCATAACAATGCTCCCGGTTCTCCAGGGCCTGTCTAGCATTTCTCGTTTTTACACATTTTGTGGATGTCAGTTTTGACCGGTGGGAAGTGATACTTCTTTATAGTTCAGATTTGCATTTCCGGCTTGCTTGATTGGCCAAACAGGGCGTATGCGTTTTCTCCTGAATATATTTAGGAGAAAATGCATACACCCTTTTTGGCCAAGTGCATCTTTGTCGAACTTGTGCCCCTCTTCCTGTGCTTTAGAGGCAAATCCAACGCACCTCTTGAAATGTGTTTCCTGCTATTCTGCCTCTCTTTCATTCGGCCTCGTTGACTACCCTCAATAGATTTTTGGACGATAGTTTTCCTTTATTACTCTGTCTGTTTTTGAATTGTTCTGCCCTTGAGCTCCATTTTTCAACTCGTTTTTTGTGACCTGAACTCAAGTCCAAAATTTTGGTTAAGGACCTCTACTGGTCCCCGGTGGGTGGCTGAGACTTTGGTTAATTCTTCTTCCCACAGGGAAATTAGAGTCACATGTGCCCGTCCAAATGCCTAACAGCTACTGTCTCATTGGTTCTCCCTCTTCCCTCCATCCTCTGCCAAATTGGCAATCTATGCGATCCAAGAGGTTAAAGGGGCCGTCTCTCCAAGTTGGGAGACTGATATTTAAGCATTTGGAAAGTCAAACCGGAGCACCAGGAGAGGGACTAATCATTGAATTTAGAAACCATTCGTATTCACAGTGTGTCCATTCTCTAGGTTTCCCGTAAATGTTTTAGCTGTAGTAGTATTCCCTTCAACCTGGAGACTTGGGACCCATGGAATGAGTGCCATGCATTATTGCTATAGAGGGTCTGCATTTCCTCACCCAATCTAACCAATCCTCTCAGTCCCAAGTGTCCAGCCTTATGCCACATCCAGCTGATATTGTAGATAGGGTCATTCAACGTTTCGTCACAGACCCTGAAGGAATTGTAACGAATTTCCCTGTTTTTTTTTTTTTTTTTGAAATTCCTTTTCATAGTGGGTTTGAGCTGATTCTCGCTGCCATGTTTATGGCAGTCTAGACACACTTGATTCCCTTATGGAGACATATCAATTCATAGGTTTTAAGAATCTTACTAGTCAGATATATTCCTCTGAGGGAAATATGGGATTTTGAGACCCTTTCACTAAGGAAGGTGTAGGTCTTGTCTATTCCATAGTTGGTTTTTGGAACGGTACCTGTGCTTATATCAAACTCTGGTTTTATGCATCACCCCAACTCTCCTTCCCCCTTAAGCAGGCATAAGTGTGTTTTCTAAATGTGAGACTCTGTTCTCTTTCCTAACTCAGTTCATGGTAGCCATGTTTACAGGAACTTCATAAGTGATATCTTATGATAAGTTTCTTTTTCTGTTTGACTTATTTCACTTAGAATCATCGTACCTGAATGCACTCACTTTGCTGCTACTGGTCTTATGAGATTGATTTCATGGCTGTGGGATATTCCATCGAACGTAAGTACCACAAGTTTTTGAACCATTTTTATATTTCCTGGGATATTTAAGGTGTACCCAAGTTGAGGTACTTGTAAGCAGTGCAGCCCTAAATTTGGGGTTGGCTCTGTCTTATTGATTTTCAGTTTTCCTAAGGAATATTCCCTAGACTGGAAGTGCCCTTGGCTCAGTAGCTCTGATGTTTCCTTCTTTTAGGGATCACAGTGCACTCCTCCAGTGAGGCAGTTGGCAAATTACATCCCGCCGATCAGCATAACAAGGCTCCCAGTTCTCCAGGACCTGTCTTGCATTTCTGGTTTTTACACATTTTGTGGATGTCCCTTTTGATCTGTGGGAAGTAATACTTCTTTGTAGTGCAGATTTGCATTGCCCGCTTGCTTGCTTGGCCAAAAGGGGCTTATGCGTTTTCTCCTGAATATATTCAGGAGAAAATGCATACGCCCTTTTGGGCCAAGTGCATCATTGTCGAAGTTGTTCTCCTCTTCCTGTGCTTTACAGGTGATTCCAATGCACTTCTTGAAATGTGTTTCCTGCTATTCTACCTCCCATTCAAGTCGGCCTCGTTGTCTTCCCTCAACAGATTTTTGGACGATAGTTGTCCTGTATTATTCTGCCAGTTTGTGAATTGCTGTGCCCCTGAGCTCCAGATTTTAATTCGTTTTTGTGAGCTGAACGCAAGTCCCAATTTTGGTTCAGGACCTATACTGGTTCCCGTTGGGTAGCTGAGACTTTGGTTAATTCTTCTTCCTGCCGGGAAATTAGAGTGACATGTGCCCGTCCAAATGCCTAACAGCTACTCTCTCATTGGTTCTCCCACTTCCCTTCCATCCTCTGCAAAATTGGCAACATTTGTGAACTAGGAGGATAAAGGGGCTGTCTCTCCAAGTTGGGAGATTGATAGTAAAGCAGTTGGAATGTCACACTGGAGCACAAGGATAGAAAAAAGTAGTAGAGTTTTAGAAACCTTTCACCATCAGAGTGTTTCCATTCTCTAAGTTCCCATACATGTTATAACTGTAGTGATATTCCTTTCTACCTGGAGAGTTGGGAACCATGAAATGGGTGACAGGCATTATTTCATTAAAGGTTCTGCATTTTTTCACCCAATCTCACCAGTCCTCTCAGTCCCAAGTGACCAGCCTTATGCCACTTCCAGATGTCATTGTAGATATTGTCATTCCAGGTTTCATCAGTACCCCTAAAGGAATTGTGTAATAATTTTACTGTTTTTATGTTTTGTTTTGAAATTCATTTTTATAGTGGGTTTGAGCTGATTCTCACTGCCATGTTTATGTCCTTCTAGACACACTTGGTTCCCTTATGCAGACATATCAATACATAGGTTTTAAAATTCTTACTAGTCAGATATATTTCTCTCCGGGCAATAGGGATGTTGAGTTCCATTCACTGAGGAAGGAGTAGGGCTTCTTTCTTCTGTTTTTGGATTATGGAACGGTTCCTCTGCTAATATCAATCTTTTGTTTTGTGCATCTCCCCACCTCTCTTTCCCCTTAAGCAAGCATAACTGTGTTTTCTAAATCTGAGAATGTGTTCTCTTCCCTAATTCAGTTCATATGTAGCCATGTTTACATTCCTTTCATAAGTGATATCTTTTATCAGAATGCACCATGGCCCTTGTCATAATAATGCTCCATGACCCCTGTCATCACAATGCTCCATGCCCTGGTTATCACAATGCTCCATGTCCCTTGTCATCACAATTCTCCACATCCTTTTCATCACAATGCTACATGACCCTTCTCATCACAAAGTTACATGTTCTTGTCATCACAGTTCTCCATGCACTTGTCATTGCAATGCTCCATGACCCCTGTCATAGGAAGCTCCATGCACTTGTCATCACAGTGTTTCATGACCTGGACATTAAAATTATCTATGGCCCTTGATATCACAATGCACCGTGCCCTTGTCATCACAGTGCTCCTTTAATTTGTCACAACAATCCTCCAGGACACTTGGCACCACAATGCTCAATGATATTGTCATCAAACTGGAACATGACATATTTCATCACAATGCTGCCTGACAACTTTCTTCACAATAATCCATGACCTTGTCATCACAGTGCTCCATACCCTTGTCGTCACAATGTGCCATGCCCACTCTTATCACAATAATCCATGAAACTTGTCAGAACAATGCTCCATGCCACTTTTCATCACAATACTCAATGAACGCTGTCATCACATTGTACCATGCCCAACATCAAAATGCTTCATGCTATTGTCATCAAAATGAAATCAAAATGCTCCATGACCTCTGTCATCACAATGCTCCAAACCCTTGTGATCACAATGTTCCATAACACTTGTCATCACAATGCCCCATGACGCTGGTCATCACAATTATCCATGGTCTTCTCATCACAATGCACCATGATTTTTGTCAACACATTGCTCAATACACTTGTCGTCACAATGCTCCCTGACTATTGCCATCAGTATGCACCTTGAACTCTTTCATGACAAGGCTCTATGACTTTTTCATCACAATGCTCTAAGACCCCTGTGATCACAATGCTGCTTGCACTTGTCATCAAAAACCTCCATGACGCTTGTCAACAGAATGCTCCATGGCCTTCTCATCATAATGTTCCATGCCCTTGACATCACAATGCTCCAAGAAACCTGTAATCACAATTTTCCCTGCGCCTTTTCATCAGAATGTTCCATGAGACTAGTCATTAAAAGGTTCCATGGACTTCACATCACAGTGCTCCAGGACGTTGTCATCACAGTGCTCCATTCCCTTGTCATCACAATGCTCTATGACCCCTGTCATCAAAATACGCCATGAACATTTTCAGCCAAATGCTCCATGACCCTTCTCATCACAATGATGCCTGCCCATGTCACCCCAATGCTACATGATACCTGTATTCACAATGCTCTGTGACACTTGCAAACACATTGCTCCAAGATACCTGTCATCAAAATACTCCATGCCTTTGTCAGCAAAATGCTATATGACCTTATCATTACAATGCTCTGTGCACTTGTCATCACCATACTACATTACAATTGCCATCACAATCCTCCATGAAATTGGGATCACATTGCTTCATGCCCCTGTCATCAAAATTCTCCATGCTCCTTGAAATCAAAATGAGCCAAGACCTCTGTCATCACAATGCTCCAATCCCTTGTGATCACAATGTTCCATAACACTTGTCATCACCACGCTCCATGATGTGTGTCATCACAATACTCCATGCCCTTTTCATCACAGTGCTCCATGATCTTTGTCATCTCAATTCTCAATACACTTGTCATCACAATGCTCCCTGACACTTGTCGTCAGAATGCTCCTTGAACCCTGTCACGAAAAGGCTCCATGCAATTTTCATCACAATTCCCCATGCCATTTTCATCACAATGCTCCATGCCATTGTCATCAACATACTCAATAAGCTTGTCAACAGAATTCTCCATGACCCTTGTCATCACCATTCTCCATGCAATTGTCAGCACAATGCTCCTTAACCCTTGTTATCACAATGATCCAAGCCATTGTCATCACAATGCTCAATTCCCTTTGCCATCAGAATCATCCATGACACTTGGCATCACAATGCTCCATGCCATTGTCATCACAATGGGCCATTACATATGTCATCACAGTGCTCCCTGACACCTGTGTTCACAATACTGCATGAACTGGTCATCACAATGTTCCATGCCCTAGTCATCACAATGCGCCATTCTAACTGTCATCACAATAATCCATGAAAATTATTAGACTAATGTTCCATTCCCTTGTCATCACAATGCTCCATGCCCATGTTATCAAAATGCTCCATGACCCCTGCCATCACAATGATCCATGACTCCACTCATCACAGTGCTTCATGAACTTTGTCATTAAAATTGTCCATGCCCTCATCATCAACAGTCTCTGTGACCTTTTTAACCACAGTGGTTCATGAACATTTCATCACAATGCTCTTTGACCGTTGTCATCACAATGCTCTATGCTTTTCTAAGCACAATGCTCCATGACCCTTGTCATCAAAATGCTCTATGCCTTATTCAGCACAATGCACCATGACCCTTGTCATCACAGAGCTCAATGACGCATGTCATCAGAATGCTCCTTGGTTTTCTCCTCACAATGCTCCATGCCCTTGTCATCACAATGTTCCAAGACCCCTGTAATCACAATTGTCCATGGCCCTTTTCATCAGTATGCTCCATGAGACTTGTCATCACAAGGCTCCATGGTTTTCTCATCACAATGCTCCAGGACCTTGTAATCACAGTGCTTCACGAACTTGTCATGAAAATTCTCAATGGCCCTTGTCATCATAATGCTCCAAGCCCTAGTCACACAATGCTCCATTATATTTGTCATCACAATCCTCCATTATATTTGGCATCAAAATACTCCCTGCCATTGCCAGCGAAATGGACCATGACATATGTCATCACAATGCTCACTGACACCTGTCTTCACAATACTCCATGACCTTCTCATCACAATGATCCATGCCCTTGTCATCACAATGCACGATGTCCAATGTCATCACAATAATCTATGAAACTCGTCAAACCAATGCTCCATGCCCCTGGCATCACAATGCTCCAAGCCCTTGTGATCACAATGCTCCATGACCCCTGTCATCACAATGCTCCGTGACTCCTGGCATCACAGTGCTTCATAAATTTTGTCATCACAATGGTCCATGCCCGCATCATCACAAGGCTCTGTGATCTTTGTAACCACAATGCTCCATGAAATTTCCATCACAGTTCTCCGTGACAGTTTTCATCACAATGCTCCATGCCTTTGTCAGAAGAATGCTCCATGACAATTGTCATCACTATGTGCCACGCGTTTTCATCACAACGGTCCACAAATTTGTCATGGCAATGTTCCATAAACCTTGTAATCACAATGCTCCATGCCCTTCTCATCACAATGCTCCATTACACCTGTCATAACAATGCTCCATGAAACCTGCCATCACAATGTTACACTGTCTTGTCATCACAAGGCTCCATGACACTTGTCATCACTATGCTCCAAGACCACTGTAATCACATTGATCGCTGCACTTGTCATCACAAAGCTTCATGACACATGTCATCAGACGTTCCATGGCTTTCTCATCAAAATGTTCCATGCCCTTGTCCTCACAGTGCTCCAAGACACCTGTATTCACAATGCTCCATGCCCCTTTTCATCTCAAGGCTCCATGAACCCTGTCATCTCAATGCATCATGCCCGTCATCACAATGCTGCAGGCTATTGTGTGCACAATGAAATCAAAATTCTCCATGACCTCTCTCATCACAATGCTCCATGACCCCTATCATCACAATATTCCATGAACATATTCAGCCCAATGCTCCATAACCCTTGTCATCAAAATGATCCATGACCTTGTCATCCCAGTGCTCCATGAACCCTGTATTCACAATGCTCCATGACGATTGTCATTACAGTGCTCAATGACACCTGTCATCACAATGCTCCATGGCTTTGTCAGCAAAATGCTACATGACCTTGTCATTACAATGCTCTATGCACTTGTCATCACAATACTCCATTAACATTGTCATCACAATACTCCATGAACCGTGGGATCACATTGCTTCATGCCCTTCTCATCACAATGCTCCATGCTCCTTGAAATCAAAATGATCCATGACCTCTGTCATCACAATGCTCCAAACCCTTGTGATCACAATGTTCCATAACACATGTCATCACAAAGCTCCATGCCCTTTTCATCACAATTCTCCATGACCTTTGTCATCACAATTCTCAATACACTTGTCATCACAGTGCTCACTGACACTTGTCGTCAGTATGCTCCTTGAACACTGTCACGAAAAGGCTACATGCCTTTTTCATCACAGTGCCCTATGCCGTTTTCATCACAATGCTCCTTGCCATTGTCATCAAAATACTCCAAAAGTTTGTCATCAGAATGCTCCATGACCCTTGTCATCACAATTCTCCATGCACTTGTGAGCACAATGCTACATGACCCTTGTCATCACAATGCCCCAAGCCATTGTCATCACAATGCTCCATGCCCTTTGAAATCAAAATGATCCATGACCTCTGTCACCACAATGCTCCAAACCCTTGTGATCACAAAGTTCCATAACACTTTTCATCACAACGCTCCATGAGGCCTGTCATCACAATACTGCATACCCTTTTCATCACAATGCACCCTGAACATTGTCATCACAATGGTCTATGCGCTTATCATCACAATACTCCATTTGAATTTTCATCACAATCCTCCATGAACGTTGGGATCACATTGCTTCATTCCCTTGTCATCACAATGCTCCATGCTCCTTGAAATCAAAATGATCCATGACCTCTGTCATCACAATGCTCCAAACGCTTGTGACCACAAAGTTCCATAACATTTGTCATCACAACGCTCCATGACGCCTGTCATCACAATACTCCATGCCCTTTTCATCACAATGCTCCATGACCTTTGTCATCACAATACTCAATACACTTGTCATCACAATGCTCCCTGACACTTGTCCTCAGAATGCTCCTAGAAACCTGTCACGAAAAGGCTCCATGCCATTTTCATCACAATGCCCCATGCAGTTTCCATCACAATGTGCCATGCCATTGTCATGAAAATACCCCACAAGCTTGTCATCAGAATGCTCCATGACTCTCGTCATCACAATTCTCCATGCATTTTCAGCACAATGCTCCCTGACCCTTGTCATCACAATGCCCAAAGCCATTGTCATCAACATGCTCCATTACCTTTGTCATCAGAATCCTCCATGACACTTGGCATCACAATGCTGCATGCCATTCTTATCACAATGGGCCATTACATATGTCATCACAATGCTCCCTGACACCTGTCTTCACAATAATGCATGACCTGGTCATCACAATGCTCCATGACCCCATGCATCACAATGTTCCACGGTCTTGTCATCACAGGACTCCTTGACAACTGTCATCACAATTCTCCAAGAACCCTGTTATCACAAAGCTGCATGCTCTTGTCATCACAAAGCTCCATGACACATGTCATCAGAATGTTCCATTGACTTCTCATCAAAATGCTCCATACCCTTGTCATCACCGTGCTCCAACACCCCTGTAATCACAATGCTCCATGCCCCTTTTCTTCTCAATGCTCCATGAACCATGTCATCACAATGCATAATGCCCATCATCATTATGCTTCCGGCTATTGTCAGCACAATGAAATCAAAATTCTCCATGACCTCTCTCATCACAATGCCCCATGACCCTAGTCATCACAATACTCTATGACCATTTTCAGCCCAATGCTCCATGAAACTTGTCATCAAAATGGTCCATGCC
This sequence comes from Mesoplodon bidens, assembly GCF_964165515.1. NCBI lineage: Eukaryota > Metazoa > Chordata > Mammalia > Artiodactyla > Ziphiidae > Mesoplodon > Mesoplodon bidens. The sequence goes on from NW_027671170.1 coordinate 218,124, forward strand.
CTTGTCATCCCATTGCTCCATGAACCCTGTATTCACAATGCTCCGTGACGCTTGTCATCACAGTGCTCCATGACACCTGTCATCACAATGCTCCATGCCTTTGTCAGCAAATTGCTACATGACCTTGTCATTACAATGCTCTATGCGCTTGTCTTCAAAATACTCCATTACCATTGTCATCACAATCCTCCATGAACCTTGGGATCACATTGCTTCATGCCCTTGTCATCACAATGCTCCATGCTCCTTGAAATCAAAATGATCCATGACCTCTGTCATCACAATGCTCCAAACACTTGTGATCAAAAAGTTCCATAACACTTGTCATCACAACGCTCCTTGATGCCTCTCGTCACAATACTCCATGCCCTTTTCATCACAATGCTCCATGACTTTTGTCATCACAATTCTCAATACACTTGTCATCACAATGCTCCCTGACACTTGTCCTCAGAATGCTCCATGAAACCTGTCACGAAAAGGCTCCATGCCTTTTTCTTCACAATATCCCATGCCGTTTTCATCACAATGCTCCATGCCATTGTCATCAAAATACGCCACAAGCTTGTCATCAGAATGCTCAATGTCCCTTGTCATCACAATTCTCCATGCACTTCTCAGCACAATGCTCCCTGACCTTTGTCCTCACATTGCCCCAAGCCATTGTCATCACTATGCTCCATTACGTTTGTCATCAGAATCCTCCATGACACTTGGCATCACAATGTTCCATGCCATTGTCATCACAATGGGCCATTACATATGTCATCACAATGCTCCCTGACACCTGTCTTCACAATACTGCATGACCTGGTTATCACAATGCTCCATGTCCTTGTCATCAAAATGCGCCATTCCAACTCTCATCGCAATAATCCATGAAACTAATTAAACCAATGCTCCATGCCCTTGTCAACACAATGCTCCATGCCCTTGTTATCACAATGCTCCATGACCCCTGTCATCACAGTGCTCCGTGACCCCAGTCATCACAATGCTTCATGAACTTTGTCATCACAATGGTCCATGCCCTCGTCATCAACAGTCTGCGTGACCATTTTGACAACAATGCTCCATGAACTTTTCATCACAATGCTCTTTGACCCTTGTCATCACAATGCTCTATGCCTTTCTCACCAAAATGCTCCATGACCCTTGTCATCACAATGCTCCATGCGCTTGTCAACACAGTGCTCCATGACACATGTCATCACAATGCACCATGCACTTGTCATCACAGTGCTCCAAAATCTAGTCTTCACAATGCTCCATAAAACTTGTCATCACAAAGCTCCATGCACTTCTCATCAAAATGCTATCTCACGACTGATATCACAATGTTACATCACTATTCGTCACAATACACTCTCACCCGTGTCATCATAATGTTCTATTACTCCTGTCATCACAATGGTACATGCAATTATCATCACAATGTTCGATGACCCCTGACATCACACTGTTCCATAACACCGTCATCAAAATGCTCCATGACCCATTTCATCAAAATGCTCCATAACCCCTGACATCACAATGTTCCATAACCACTGTCATCCAAATATTCCATGACACTTTTCTTCAAATTGCTCCATGACACTGTCATCACAATGCTCCCTGCCCTTCTCATCACAATGCACAACGCCCTTGTCATCAAAATGCTCCATGACATTTGTCATCACAAAAATCCATGACACTTGTCATCACAATGCTCCGTGTCCTTGTCATCACAATGCTCCATGAAAGCTCTCATCATATTGCTCCATGCCCTTGTCATCACAAAGCTCCATGACACATGTCATCAGAATGCTCCATGGTCTTCTCATCACAATGCTCCATGCCCTTGCCATCTCAATGCTCCATTACCCCGTCATAACAATGCTACATGACCACTGCCATCACGATGTTCCATGGCCTTGTCATCACAAGGCTCCATGACCCTTCTCATCACAATGCTCCAAGATCTCTGTAATCACAATGATCCATGCCCCTTTTCATCTCAATGATCCATGAACCCTGTCATAACAATGAACCATGCCCCTCATCATAATGCTTCATGCCATTGTCATCACAATGAAATCAAAATGCTCCATGACCTGTGTCATAACAATGCTCCAAACCCTTGTGATCACAATATTTCATAACAGTTGTCATCACAATGCCCCATGACACTCGTCATCACAATTATCCATGGTCTTCTCATCACAATCCTCCATGATCTTTGTCATCACAATGCTCAATCCACTTGTCATCAAAATTCTCCCTGACACATGTTGTCTGTTTGCTCCTTGAAACATGTCATGACAATGCTCCATGCCTTTTTCATCACAATGATCCATGCCCTTTTCATCACAATGCTCCAAGACATTTGTAATCACAATGCTCCGTGCCTTTGTCATCACAAAGCTCAATGACGCATGTCATTAGAATGCTCCTTGACCTTCTCCTCACAGCGCTCCATGCCCTTGTCATTACAATGTTCCAAGACCCCAGTAATATCAATTTTCCATGCCCCTTTTCATTAGTATGCTCCATGAGATTTGTCATCACAAGGCTCCATGTTTTTCTCATCACAATGCTCAAGGACCTTGTCATCACAAGGCTCCATGACGCTTGTCATCACAATGTTCCAAGACCCCTGTAAACAAAATGACCCATGCCCTTGTCATCACAAAATTCCATGACACATGTCATCAGAAAGCTCCATGGCCTTCTCATCAAAATGCTCCATGCCCTTGTCATCACAATGTTCCATTAACACTTTCATAACAATGCTCCCTGACCCCTGCCCGCACAATGTTCCCTGCCCTTCTCATTAAATGCTCATTGCCCTTTCCATAAAAATGCTCCTTGATCTTTGTCATCACAAAGATCCATGACACTTGGCATCACAATGCTCCATGTCATTGTCATCACAATGCTCCATGAACGCTCTCATCACATTGCTCCATGCTCTTGTCATCACAAAGCTGTATGACACATGTCATCAGAATGTTCCATGGCCTTCTCATCACAATGCTCCATGCCCTTGCCATCACAATGCTCCATTACCCCTGTCATAACAATGCTCCATGACCCCTGCCATAGCGATGTTCCATGGCCTTGTCATCACAAGGCTCCATCACCAAGCTCATCACAATGCTCCAAGACCCCAGTAATCACAGTGCTCCATGCCCCTTTTCATCTTACTGATCCATGAATCCGGTCATCAAAATGCACCATGCCCATCATCATAATGCTTCATGCTATTGTCATCACAATGAAATCAAAATGCTCCATGACCTCTGTCATAACAATGCTCCAAAGCCTTGCTATCACAATATTCCATAACACTTTTTATCACAGTGCCCCTTGACGCTCGTCATCACCATTATCCTTGCTCTTCTCATGACAATGCTCCATATATTTGTCATCACAATGCTAAATACACATGTCATCAAAATGCTCCCTACCACTTGCTGTCTCTATGCTCCTTGAACCCTGTCATGACAAGGCTCCATGCCTTTTTCATCACAATGAGCCATGCCCGTTTCTTCACAATGCTCCTAGACCACTGTAATCACAATGCTCCATGCTCCTGTCATCACAAAACTCCATGACAAATGTCATCAGTATGTTCCATGGCCTTCTCATCAAAATGCTCCATGCCCTTGTGATCACAATGCTCCAAGACCCCTGTAATCACAATGCTCCATGCCCCTATTCATCTCCATGCTACATGAACCCTGTATTCACAATGCATCATGCCCACTATCATAATTCTTCAGGCTATTGTCAGCACAATGAAATCAAAATTCTCCAAGACCTCTGTCATCACAATGCTCCATGACCCCTGTTATCACAATACTCCATGAACATTTTCAGCACAAAGTTCCATGACCCTTGTTATCACAATCATCCATGCACTTGTCATCCCAATGCTCCATGACCCCTGTATTCAAAATGCTCCGTTACGCTTGTCATCACAGTGCTCCATGAAACCTGTCATCACAATGCTCCATGCCTTTGTCAGCAAACTGCTACATGACATTTTCATTAAAATGCTCTATGCGCTTGTCATCACAATACTCCATTACCATTGTCATCACAATCCTCCATGAACCTTGGGATCACATTGCTTCATGTCCTTGTCATCACAGTGCTCCATGCTCTTTGAAATCAAAATGATCCATGACCTCTGTCATCACGATGCTCCAAACCCTTAAGATAACAATGTTCCATAACACTTGTCATCACAATGCTCCGTGATGCCTGTCATCACAATACTCCATGCCCTTTTCATCACAATGCTCCATGACCTTTGTCATCTCAATTCTCAATACACATGTCATCACAATGCTCCCTGACACTTTTCGTCAGAATGCTCCTTGAACCTTGTCACGAAAAAGCTCCATGCCTTTTTCATCACAATGTCCCATGCCGTTTTCATCACAAGGTTCTATGTCATTGTCCTCAAAATACTCCACAATCTTGTCATCACAATACTCCATGACCCTTGTTATCACAATTCTCCATGCACTTGTCAGCACAATGCTCCCTAACCCTTGTCATCACAATGTGCCAAGCTATTGTCATCACAATGCTCCATTACATTTGTCATCAGAATCCTCCATGACACTTGGCATCACAATGGGCCATTACATAAGTCATTTCAATATTCCCTGACAACTGTCTTCACAGTACTGCATGACCTGGTCATCACAATGCTCCATGCCCTTGTCATCACAATGCGCCATTGCAAATGCATCACAATAATACAAGAAACTTATTAGACCAATGCTCCTTGCCCTTGTCATCACAATGCTTCATGCCCTTGTTATCAGAATTTACTATGACCCCTATCATCACAATGCTCCGTTACTCCAATCATCACAATGTTTAATGACCTTTGTCATCACAGTGGTCCATGCCCTCGTCATCAACAGTCTCTGTGACTATTTAACCACAATGCTCCATGAACTTTCATCACAATGCTCTTTGACCTTTGTCATCACAATGCTCTATGACTTTCTCAGAACAGTGCTCCATGACCCTTGTCATCACAATGCTCCATGTGCTTGTAAGGACAATGCTCCATGTCACAAGTCATCACAATGCACCGTGTGCTTGTGATCATAGTACTCCACAATCTTGTCATCACAATGCTCCATAAACATTGTCATCACAATATTCCATGCACTTCTCATCAAAATGCTCTGTCACCACTGATATCACAATGTTACATCACTATTCGTCACAATACTCCCTCACCCGTCATCACAATGTTCCATGACTCCTGTCATCACAAGGCTACATGCACTTATCATCACAATGTTTGATGACCCCTGACATCACAATGTTCCATAAACGCTATCATCAAGATGCTCCATAACCCTGTCATCACAATTCTCCCTGCCCTTCTCATCACAATGCACAACGCCCTTTTCATCAAGATGCTCCATGAACCTTGGCATCACAGTGCTCCATGTCATTGTCATCACAATGCTCCATGAACGCTCTCATCACATTTCTCCATGCCCTTGTCATCACAAAGCTCCATGACACATGTAATTAAAATGCTCCATGGCCTTCTCATCACAATGTTCCATTCCCTTGCCATCACAATGCTCCATTACACCTGTCATAACAATGTTCCATGATCCCTGCCATCACGTTGTTCCATGAACTTGTCATCACAAGGCTCCATGACCCTTCTCCTCACAATGCTCCAATACCCCTGTAATCACAATCCTCCATGCCCATTTTCATCTCAATGACCCATGAAACCTGTCATCACAATGTACCATGCACATCATCATAATGCTTCATGCTATTGTCATCACAATGAAATCAAAATGCTCCATGATCTCTGTAATAACAATGCTCCAAATCGTTGTGATCACAATATTCCATAACACTTGTCATCACAGTGCCCCATTACCCTCGTCATCAAAATTATCCATGCCCTCTTCATCGAAATGCTCCATTACCCCTCTCATAACAATGCTCCATCACCCCTGCCATCACAATGTTCCACAGCCTTGTAATCACATGGCTCCATGACACTTGTCATCACAATGCTCAAAGACACCTGTCATCACAATGCTCCATGCCTTTGTCAGCAAAATGCTACATGACCTTGTCATTACTATGCTCTTTGCGCTTGTCATCACAATGCTCCATTACCATTGTCATCACAATCCTCCATGAACATTGGGATCACATTGCTTCATGCCCTTTTCTTCACAATGCTCCTTGCTCCTTGAAATCAAAATGATCCATGACTTCTGTCATCACAGTGCTCCAAACCCTTGTGATTACAATGTTGCACAACACTTGTCATCACAACGCTCCATGATGCCTGTCATCACAATACTCCATGCCCTTGTCATCACAATGCTCCATGATGTTTATCATCACAATTCTCAATACACTTGTCATCACAATGCTCCCTGACACTTGTCGTCAGAATGCTCCTTGAACACTGTCACGAAAAGGCTCCATGCCTTTTTCATCACAATGTCCCATGCCGTTTTCATCACAATGCTCCATGCTGTTGTCATCACTATAATTCACAAGCTGGTCATCAGAATGCTCCATGATCCTTGTCATCACAATTCTCCATGTACTTGTCAGCACAATGCTCCCTGACCCTTGTAATCACAATGCCCAAAGCCATTGTCATCACAAACTCCATTACCTTTGTCATCAGAATCCTCCATGACACAGGCATCACAATGTTCCTTGCCATTGTCATCACAATGGACCTTTACATATGTCATCACAATGCTCCCTGACACCTGTCTTCACAATACTGCATGACCTGGTCATCACAATGCTCCATGCCCTCATCATCACAATGCACCATTCCAACTGTAATCACAATAATCCATGAAACTTTTTAGAAGAATGCTCCATGCCCCTGTAAGAGCAATGATCCATGCCCTTGTCATCACAATGCTCCATGCCCTTGTCATCACAATGCTCCAGGAACACTGTCATCACAATGTTCCGTGACTCCAGTCATCACAATGCTTCATGACCTTTGTCATCACAATGGTCCATGCCCTCGTCATCAACAGTCTCTGTTACCTTTTTAACCACAAGCTCCATGAACTATTCATCACAATGCTCTTTGACCCTTGTCATCACAATGCTCTATGCCTTTCTCAGCACAATGCTTATGACCATTGTCATCACAATGCTGCATGCACTTGTCAGCACAATGCTCCAATACACATATCAACACAGTGCACCATGCGCTTGTCAACACAGTGCTCGACAATCTTGTCATCACAATGCTCCATAACTCCTGTCATCACAATGATCCATGTACTTCTCATCAAAATACTCTCCCACAACTGATATCACAATGTTACATCACTATTCATCACAATACTCCCTCACCCCTGTCATCACAATGTTCCATGACACCTGTTATCACAATGCTACATGCATTATCATCACAATGTTCGATGACCACTGACATCACAATGTTCCATAACAACTGTCATCAAAATACTCCATGACCCGTTTCATCAAAATGCACCATGAGCCCTGACATCACAGTGTTCTATAACAACTGTCATCAAAATGTTCCATGACACTTTTCATCAAATTGCTCCATGACCCTGTCATCAGAATAATCCCTGCCCTTCTCATCACAATGCACAACGCCCTTGTCATGAAAATGCTCCATGACCTCTGTCATCACAAATATCCATGACCCTTCGCATCACAATGCTCCATGTCATTGTCATCACGATGCTCCATGAACTCTCTCATCACATTGCTCCATGCCGTTTTCATCACACATGACACATGACACATGCCATCAGAATGCTCCATGGCCTTGTCATCACAAGGCTCCATGACCCTTCTCATCACAATGCTCCAAGACCCCTGTAAACACAGTGCTCCATGCCCCTTTTCATCTCAATGATCCATGACCCTGTCATCAAAATGCACCATGCCCATCATCATAATGCTTCATGCTATTGTCATCACAATGAAATCAAAATGCTCCATGACCTCTGTCGTAAACATGCTCCAAACCATTATGATCAGAATATTCCATAACACTTGTCATCACAATGCCCCATGATGCTCGTCTTCACAGTTATCCATGGACTTCTCTTCACAATGCTCCATGACCTTTGTCATCACAATGCTTAATACACTTGTCATCAAAATGCTCCGTTACCCTTGTTGTCTGTATGCTCCTTGAGCCCTGTAATGACAAAGTTCCATGTTTTTTTCATCACAATGATACATACACTTTTCATCACAATGCTCCAAGACCCCTGTAATCACAATGCTCCGTGCCTTGTCATCACAAAGCTAAATGACCCAGGTCATTAGAATGCTCCTTGGACTTCTCCTCACAATGCTCCATGCCCCTGTCATCACAATGTTACAAGACCCCAGTAATCACAATGGTCCATGCCCCTTTTCTTCAGTATGCTCCATGAGATTTGTCATCACAAGGCTCCATGGTTTTCTTATCACAATGCTCCAGGAATTTGTCATCACTATGCTTCAAGACCTTGTCATGAAAATTCTCTATGACCCTTGTCATCATAATGATCCGAGCCATAGTCATCACAATGCTCGATTACATTTGGCATAACAATACTCCCTGCCATTGTCATCGCTATGGACCATGACATATGTCATCACAATGCTCCCTGACAGCTCTCTTCACAATACTCCATGACCATCTCTTCACAATGATCCATGCCCTTGTCATCACAATGCACCATGTCCACTGTCATCACAATAATCTTTGAAACTTGTCAGACCAATGCTCCATGCCTCTAACATCACAATGCTCCATGCCCTTGTCATCACAATGCTCCATGTCCCCTGTCATCACAATGCTCCATGACTCCAGGCATCACAATGCTTCATAACATTTGTCATCACACTCGTCCATGCCCGCGTCATCACAAGGATCTGTGACCTTTGTAACCACAATGGTCCATGAAATTTTCATCACAATGCTCAGTGACCCTTGTCATCACAATGCTCCATGCCTTTTTCAGAAAAATGTTCCATGACCCTTGTCATCACAATGTGCCACGCGCTTTTCATCACAATGGTCCACAATTTTGTCATGGCAATGCTCCATAAATCCTGTAATCACAATGCTCCATGTCCTTCTCCTCACAATGCACAATGTGCTTGTCATCAAAATACTCCTTGACTTTTGTCATCACAAAGATCCATGACATTTGGCATCACAATGCTCCATGTCATTGTCATCACAATGCTCCATGAACGCTCTCATCACATTGCTCCATGCCCTTGTCATCACAAAGCTCCATGACACATGTCATCAGAATGCTCCATGGGCTTCTCATCACAATGCTCCATGCCCTTGCTGTCACAATGCTCCATTACCCCTGTCATAACAATGCTCCATGTCCCCTGCCATAATGATGTTCCATGGCATTGTCTTCAAAAGGCTACATGACCCATCTAATCACAATGCTCCAAAACCCCTGTAATCACAATGCACCATGCCCATTTTCATCTCAATGACCCATGAACCCTGTCATCACAATACACTATGCCCACCATCATAATGCTTCATGCTATTATCATTTCAATTAAATCAAAATGCTCCATGACCTCTGTCATAACAATGCTCCAAACCGTTGTGATCACAATATTCCATAACACTTGTCATCACAGTGCCCCATGATGTTCGTCATCACAATTATCCATGCCCTTCTCATCACAATGCTCCATTACCCCTGTCATCACAATGCTCCATGACCCCTGCCATCAAAATGTTCCACGGCCTTGTCATCACAAGTCTCCCTGACACATGTCATCACAATGTTCCAAGACACCTGTCATCACAATACTCCATGAACACTTTCAGCCCAATGCTCCATGGCATTTGTCATCACAATGAGCCATGCCCTTGTCATCCCAATGTTCCATGACCTCTGTATTCACAATGCTCCGTGACGCTTGTCATCACAGTGCTCCATGACACCTGTCATCACAATGCTCCATGCCTTTGTCAGCAAAATGCTACATGACGTTGTCATTATTATGCTCTTTGCGCTTGTCATCACAATACTCCATTACCATTGTCATCACAATCCTCCATGAATCTTGAGATCACATTGTGTCATGCCCTTGTCATCACAATGCTCCATGCTCCTGGAAATCAAAATGATTCATGACCTCTGTCATCACAATGCTCCAAACCCTGGTAATCGCATTGTTCCATAACACTTGTCATCACAACGATCCATGATGCCTGTCATCACAATACTCCAAGCCCTTTTCATCACAGTGCACCATGACCTTTGTCATCACAATTCTCAATACACTTGTCATCACAATGCTCCCTGACACTTGTCGTCAGAATGCTCCTTGAAACCTGTCACGAAAAGGCTCCATAGATTTTTCATCACAATGCCCCATGCCGTTTTCATCACAATGCTCCATGCCATTGTCATCAAAATACTCCACAAGCTTGTCATCAGAATGCTTCTTGACCTTTGTCATCACAATTCTCCATGCACTTGTCAGCTAAATGCTCCCTGACTATTGTCGTCACAATGCCCCAAGCCATTGTCATCACAATGCTCCATTAGCTTTGTCATCAGAATCCTCCATGACCCGTGTCATCACAATGCTCCGTGACTCCAGTCATCACAATGCTTCATGTCTTTTGTCATCACAATGGTCCATGCCCTCGTCATCAACAGTCTCTGTGACCTTTTTAACAACAATGCTCCATGAAATTTTCATCATAATGCTCTTTGACGCTTGTCATCACAATGCTCTATGCCTTTCTCAGCACAGTGCTCCATGAAACTTTTCATCACAATGTTCCATGCCCTTGTCAGCACAATGCTCCGCGACACACGTCATCACAATGCACCATGTGATTGTCATCACAGTGCACCACAATCTTGTCATCACAGTGCTCTATAAAACTTTTGATCACAATGCTCCATGCACTTCTCATCAAAATGCTCTCTCACAACAGATATCACAATGTTATATCACTGTTCGTCACAATACTCCCTCAGCCCTGTCAGCACAATGTTCCATGACTCCTGTCATCACAATGCTACATGCATTATCATCACAATGTTCGATGACCCATGACATCACAATGTTCCATAACCCGTCATCAAAATGCTCCATGAACCGTTTCATCAAAATGCTCCATGACCCCTAACATCACAATGTTCTATAACACAAGTCATCAAATTGTACCATGACCCTTTTCATCAAATTTCTCCATAAACCTGTCATCAAAATGATCCCTGCCCTCCTCATAACAATGCACAACGCCCTTGTCATCAAAGTGCTCCATTACCTTTTTCATCACAAAGATCCATGACCCTTGGCATCACAATGCTCCATGTCATTGAAATCACGATGCTCCAAGAAAGCTCGCATCACATTACTCCATGCCCTTGTCATCACAATGCTCCATGACACATGTCATCACTATGCTCCATGGCCTTGTCTTCACAAGGCTCCATGACCCTTCTCCTCACAATGCTCCAAAACCCCTGTAATCACAATGCTCCATGCCCCTTTTCATCTCAATGATCCATGAACCCTGTCATCACAATGCACCATGCCCATCATCATAAAGCTTCATTCTATTGTCATCACAATGAAATCAAAATGCTCCATGAACTCTGTCATAAAAATGCTCCAAACCCTTGTGATCACAATATTCCATAACACTTGTCATCACAATGCCCCATGACGCTCATCATCACTATTATCTATCGTCTTCTCATCAAAATGCTCCATGGCCTTTGTCATCACAGTGCTCAATACACTTCTCATCAAAATGCTCGCCGGCATTTGTTATCTGTATGCTCCTTGAACCCTGTCATGGCAAGGCTCCATGTCTTTTTCATCACAATGTTCCATGCCCTTTTCATCACAATGCTCCAAGACCCCTGTAATCACAATGCTCCATGCCCCTTTCATCACAAACTCAATGACTCATGTCATTAGAATGTTCCTGGTCCTTCTCCTCACAATGCTCCATGCCCTTGTAATCACAATGTTCCAAGACCCCAGTAATCACAATGGTCCATGCCCCTTTTCATCAGTATGTGCCATGAGATTTGTCATCACAAGGCTCCATGGTTTTGTCATCACAATGCTCCAGGACCTTGTCTTCACAATGCTTCAAGACTTGTCATGAAAATTCTCAATGGCCCTTGTCATCATAATGCCCCAATCCCTAGTCATCACAATGCTCCATTATATTTGTCATCACAATCCTCCATTACATTTGGCATCACAATGCTCCCTGCCATTGTCATCGCAATGGACCATGACATATGTCATCACAATGCTCCCTGACACCTGTCTTTACACTACTCCATGACCTTCTCATCACAATGTTCCATGCCCTTGTCATCACAATGCTGCAGGACCAGTGTCATCACAATAATCTATGAAACTTGTCAGAGCAATGCTCCATGCCCCTGTCATCACAATGCTCCAAGATCCCTGTAATTACAATGTTCCTTGCCCCTTTTCATCTCATTGCACCATGAAGCCTGTCACCACAATGCACCATACCCATCATCATAATGCTTCATGCTATTGTCATCACAATGAAATCAAAATGCTCCATGACCTCTGTCATCATAATGCTCCAAACCCTTGTGATCACAATGTACCATAACACTTATCTTAACATCACCCCCTGACGCTCATCATCACAAATATCCATGGTCTTCTCATCACAATGCTCCATGAAATTTGTTATCACAATGCTCAATACTCTTGTCATCACAATGCTCCCTGACACTTGTTGTCTGTATGCTCCTTGATCCCTGTCATCACAAGGCTCCATGACACTTGTCATCACAATGCTCCAAGACCCCTTTAATCAAAATGCTCCATGCCCTTGTCATCAAAAAGCTCCATGATGCATGTCAGCAGAGTGCTCCATGGTATTTTCCTCACAATGCTCCAAGCCCTTTTTATCACAGTGCTCCAAGAGCCCTGTAATCACAATGCTCCATGCCCCTTTTCATCAGAATGCTCCATGAGACGTGTCATCACAGGTCTCCATGTTCTTCTCATCACAATGCTCCAGGACCTTGTCATCACTATGCTCCATTCCCTTGTCATCAAAATTCTCCATGACCGCTTCCTTCACAATACTCCATGAACATTTTCAGGCCAATGCTCCATGACCTTCTCATCACAATGCTCAATGACCAATATCATTACAATGCTCCATGACTACTGTCATCACAAAACTCCATGACACCTTACAACACAATTATCCGAGACTCTTGTCATCACAATGCTCAATTCCCTAGTCATCACAATGCTCCATGACACCTCTCATCACAATACACCTTGAACATTTTCAGCCCAGTACTCCATGACACTTGTCATCACAATGATGCATGCCCTTGTCATCTCAATGATCCATGACCCCTGTATTCACAATGCTCCATGACGCTTGTCATCACAGTGCTCCAAGACCCCTGTAATAACAATGTTCCATGCCCTTGTCATCACAAATCTCAATGACGCATGTCATTAGAATGCTCCTTGGCATTCTCCTCACAATGCTCCATGCCCTTGTCATCACAAGGTTCCAAGACCCCTGTAATCACAATGCTCCATGCCCCTTTTCATCAGTATGCTCCATGAGACTTGTCATCACAATGCTCCATGGTTTTGTCATCACAATGCTCCATTATATTTGTCATCTCAATCCTCCATTACATTTGGCATCACAATGGTCCTTGCCATTGTCATCGCAATGGATCATGACATATGTCATCACAATGCTCCCTGACACCTGTCTTCTCAATACTCCATGACCTTCTCATCCCATGCTCCATGCCCTTGTCATCACAATGTTCCAAGACCACTGTAATCACAATGCTCCATGCCCCTTTTCATCAGTATGCTCCATGAGACTTGTCATCACAATGCTCCATGGTTTTGTCATCACAATGCTCCAGGACCTTGTCATCACAATGCTTCACGACATTGTCATGAAAATTCTCAATGGCCCTTGTCATCATAATGCTCCAAGCCCTAGTCATCACAAAGCTCCATGACACATGTCATCAGAAAGTTCCATGGAATTCTTATCAATATGATCCTTGCCCTTGTCATCAAAATGCTCCAAGTACCCTGTAATCACAATGCTCCATGCCCCTTTTCATCTCAATGCTCCATGGACCCTGTCATCACAATGCATCATGCCCATCATCATAATCCAGCCGGCTATAGTCAGCACAATGAAATCAAAATTCTCCATGACCTCTGTCATCACAGTGCTCCATGACACCTGTCATCACAAAACTCCATGAACATTTTCAGCCCAATGCTCCATGACATTTGTCATTAAAATGATCCATGCCCTTGTCATCCCAATGCTCCATGACACCTGTATTCACAATGCTCCGTGACGCTTGTCATCACAGTGCTCCATGACACCTGTCATCACAATGCTCCATGCCTTTGTCAGCAAAATGCTACATGATCTTGTCATTGCAATGCTCTATGCGCTTGACATCAAAATACTCCATTACCATGGTCATCACTATCCTCCATGAACCATGGGATCAGATTGCTTCATGCCCTTGTCATCAAAATGATCCATGCTCCTTGAAATCAAAATGATCCATGACCTCTGTCATCACAATGCTCTAAACACTTGTTATCACAATGTTCCAAAACACTTGTCATCACAACGCTCCATGATGCCTGTCATCACAATACTCCATGCCCTTTTCATCACAATGCTCTATGACATTTGTCATCACAATTCTCAATACACTTGTCATCAAAATGCTCCCCGACAATTGTCATCAGTATGCTCCTTGAAACCTGTCAGGAAAAGGCACCATGGATTTTTCATCACAATGCCCCATGCCATTTTCATCACAATGCTCCATGCCATTGTTATGAAAATACTCCACAAGCTTGTCATCAGAAAGCTCCCTGACCCTTGTCATCACAATGCTCCAAGCCATTGTCATCACAATGCTCCATTATATTTGTCATCACAATCCTCCATTACATTTGGCATCACAATGCTCCCTGCCATTGTCATCGCAGTGGATCATGACATATGTCATCACAATGCTCCCTGACACCTGTCTTCACAATACTCCATGACCTTCTCATCACAATGCTCCATGTCCTTGTCATCACAATGCCCCATGTCCACTGTCATCACAATAATCTATGAAACCTGTCAGACCAATGCTCCATGCCCCTCTCATCACAGTGCTCCAAGCCCTTGTCATCACAATGCTCCATGAACCCTGTCATCACAATGCTCCGTGACTCCAGTCATCACAATGCTTCATAACATTTGTCATCACAATTGTCCATGCCCGCATCATCAGAAGGTTCTGTGACCTTTGTAACCACAATGCTCCATGAACTTTTCATCACAATGCTCCGTGACCCTTGTCATCACAATGCTCCATGCCTTTGCCAGAAAAATGCTCCATGACCCTTGTCATCACAATGTGTCACGCACTTTTCATCACAACGGTCCATAAATTTGTCATCACAATGCTCCATAAAACTTGGAATCACAATGCTCCATACCCTTCTCATCACAATGCTCCATTATACCTGTCATAAAAATGCTCCATGACCCCTGCCATCACAATGTTCCACGGCCTTGTCATCACAAGGCTCCATGACACTTGTCATCACAATGCTCCAAGACCCCTATAATCACAATGCTCCATGTCCTTGTCATCACAAAGCTCCATGACACATGTCACCAGAATGTTCCATGGCCTTCTACTCAAAAGGCTCCATGCCCTTGTCATCACAATGCTCCAAGACACCTGTAATCACAATGTTCCATGCCCCTTTTCATCTCAGTGCTCCATGAACCCTGTCATCACAGTGCACCATGCCCATCATCATAATGCTTCAGGCTATTGTCATCACAATGACATCAAAATGCTCCATGACCTCTGTCATCACAGTGCTCCAAAACCTTGTGATCACAATATTCCATAACACTTATCATCACAACACCCCATGACGCTCATCATCACAATTGTCCATTGTCTTCTCATCACAATGCTCCATGACTTTTGTCACCACAATGCTCAATACACTTGTCATCACAATGCTCCCTGACACTTGTCATCAGTATGCTCCTTGAACACTGTCATGACAAGGCTCCATGCCTTTTTCATCACAATGATCCATGCCGTTTGCAGGATATTGCTCCAAGAACCCTTTAATCACAATGCTCCATGCCCTTTTCATCACAATGCTCCATGACGCATGTCATCAGAATGCTCCATGGCCTTCTCATCACAATGCTCCATGCCGTTATCACCACAATGCTCCAAGACCCCTGTAATCACAATGCTCCATGCACCTTTTCATCAGAATTCTCCATGAAACTGGTCATCACAAGTCTCCATGGTATTCTCATCACAGTGCTCCAGGACATTGTCATCAAAATGCTCCATTTCCTTCTCATCACAATGCTACATGATCCCTGTCATCACAATACACCATGAACATTTTCAGCCCAGTCTTCCATGACCTGCTCATGAAAATGCTCCATGACCAATATCATAACAATGCTCCATGACCACTGTCATCAAAACACTCCATGACACCTGACAACACAATGATCCAGGACACTTGTCATCACAATGCTCCATTCCCTAGTCATCACAATGCTCCATGACACCTGTCATCACAATGCTCCATGCCTTTTTCAGCAAAATGCTAAATGACATTGTTATTACAATGCTCTATGTGCTTGTCATCACAACACTGCATTTCCATTGTCATCACAATCCTCCATGAATCTTGGGATCACATTGCTTCATGCACTTGTCATCAAAATGTTCCCTGCCCTTCTCATCACAATGCACAACGCCCTTGTCATCAAAATGCTCCATGACTTTGTCATCACAAAGATCCATGACCCTTGACATCACAATGCTCCATGTCATTGTCATCACAATGCTCCATAAAAGCTCTCATCACATTGCTCCATACCCTTGTCATCAAAAAGCTCCATGTCGCATATCATCAGAAAGTTCCATGGCCTTCTCATCACAATGCTCCTTGCCCTTGCCATCACAGTGTTCCATTACCCATGTCATCACAATGCTCCCTGACCCCTGACATCACGATATTCCATGGCCTTTTCATCACAAGGCTCCATGACCCTTCTCATCAAAATGCTCCAAGACCTCTAAAATCACAATAGTCCATGCCCCTTTTCATCTCAATGATCCATGATCCCTCTCATCGCAATGCACCATACCCATCATCATAATGCTTCAGGCTATTGTCATCAAAATGACATCAAAATGCGCCATGACCTCTGTCATAACCATGTTCCAAACCCTTGTGATTACAATATTCCATAACACTTGTCATCACAATGCCACATGACGCCCGTCATCACAATTATCCATGGTCTTCTCATAACAATGCTCCATGACACATGTCATCACAATGTGCCATGCGCTTGTTTTCACAGCGCTCCACAAACTTGACATCATAATGCTCCATCAAACTTGTCATCACAAAGCTCCATGCACTTCTCATCAAAATGCTCTCTCACCACTGATATCACAATGTTACATCACTATTCATCACAATACTCCCTCACCTCTGTCATCACATTGTTGCATGACTCCTGTCATCACAATGTTACATGCAATTGTTATCAAAATGTTCGATGACCCCTGACATCACAAAGTTCCATAACCCCTGTCATCAAAATGCTCCATGACCATTTTCATCAAATTGATCCATGACCCCTGACATCACAATGTTCCATAACCCCTGTCATCAAAATGTTTCAAGACCCTTTGCATCAAATTGCTCCATGACCCTGTCATCACAATGCTCCCTGCCCTTCTCATCAGAATGCACAACGCCCTTGTCATCAAAATGCTCCATGACATTTGTCAACACAAAGATCCATGACCCTTGGCATCACAATGCTCCATGTTTTGTCATCAAAATGCTCCATGAAAGCTCTCATCACATTGCTCCATTCCCGTGTCATCACAAAGCTCCATGACGCATGTCATCAGAATGCTCCATCCCTTCTCCTCACAATGCTCCATGACCCCTGCCATCACGATGTTCCATGGACTTGTCAACACAAGGCTCCATGACCCTTCTCATCACAATGCTCCATGACATTTGTCATCACAATGCTCAATACACTTGTCATCACAATGCTCCCTGACACTTGTCATCAGTATGCTCTTTGAACCCTGTCATGACAAGGTTCAATGCATTTTTCATCACAAAGATCCATGCCGTTTGCATGATAATGCTCCAAGACCCCTGTAATCAAAATGCTCCATGCCCTTGTTATCACAAACCTCCACGACTCATGTCATCAGAATGCTCCATGGCCTCCTCATCACAATGCTCCATGCCCTTGTCATCACAATGCTCCAAGACTACTGTAATCACAGTGCTCCATGCCCCATTTCATCCCAAGGATCCATGAACCCTCTCATCAAATTGCACCATGCCCATCATCATAATGCTTCATGATATTGTCATCACAATGAAATCAAAATGCTCCATGACCTCTGTCATAACAATGCTCCAAACCCATGTGATCCCAATATTCCATAAAACTTGTCCTCACAATGCCCATGACGCTCGTCATCACAATTATCCATGGTCTTCTCATCACAATGTTCCATGACCTTCGTCATCACAATGCTCAATACACTTGTCATCAAAATGCTCCCTGACACTTGTTGTCTGTATGCTCCTTGAACCCTGTCATGACAATGCTCCATACGGTTTTCATCACAATGATCCATTCACTTTTCATCACAATGCTCCAAGACCCCTGTAATCACACTGCTCCATGCCTTTGTCATCACAAAGCTCCATGACACATGTCATCAGAATGCTCTATGGACTTCTCATCACAATGATCCATGCCCTTGCCATCACAATGCTCCATTACCCCTGTCATTACAATGCTACTTGAATCCTGCCATCACGATGTTCCATGGCCTTGTCATAACAAGGCTCCATGACCCTTCTCATCACAATGCTCCAAGACCCCTGTAATCACAATGCCCCATGCCCCTTTTCTTCAGTATGCTCCATGAGACTTGTCATCACAAGGCTCCATGAATTTCTCATCACAATGCTCTAGGACCTTGTAATCACAATGCTTCATGCCCTTGTCATGAAAATTCTCAATGGCCATTCGCATCATAATGCTGCAAGCCGTAGTCATCACAGTGCTCCATTATATTTGTAATCACAATCCTCTATTACATTTAGCATCACAATGCTCCCTGCCATTGTCATCGCAATGGACCATGACATATGTCATCACAGTGCTCCCTGACAGCTGTCTTCACAATATTCCATGACCTTCTCATCACAATGCTCCATGCCCTTGTCATTACAATGCACCATGCCCACTGTCATCACAATAATCTATGAAACTTGTCAGACCAATGTTTCATGCCCCTGTCATCACAATGCTCCATGCCCTAGTCATCACAATGCTCCATGACCCCTGTCATCACAATGCTCCGTGACTCCAGTCATCACAATGCTACATAACGTTTGCCATCACAATGGGCCATGCCCGCATCATCACAAGGCTCTGTGACATTTGTAACCACAATGCTCCATGAACTTTTCTTCACAATGCTCCATGACCATTGTCATCACTGTGCTCCATGCCTTTGGCAGAAAAATAGTCCATGTCCCTTGTCATCACAATGTGCCACACGCTTTTCCTCACAACGGTCCACAAATTTTCATTGCAATGCTCCATAAACCTTGTAATCACAATGCTCCATGCATTTCTCATCAAAATGCTCTCTCACAAGAGATATCACAGTGTTACATCACTAGTCGTCACAATACTCCCTCACACCTGTAATCACAATATTCCATGACCCCTGTCATATGAATGCTACATCCCCTTATAATCACAATGTTCCATGACCCCTGACATCACAATGTTCCATAACCCCTGTCATCAAAATGCTCCATGATGTTTTTCATCCCATAGCTCCATGACCCCTGACATCACAATGTTTTATAACCCCTGTCTTCAAAATATTCCATTACACTTTTCATCAAATTCCTGCATAACCTTGTCACCAAAATTCTCCCTGCCCTTCTCATGACAATGCATCACACCCTTCTCATCAAAATGCTCCATGACCTTTGTCATCACAAAGCTCCATGACCCTTGGCATCACAATGCTGCATGTCATTGTCACCACAAAGCTCCATGACACTTGCCATCACAATGCTCGATGCCCTTCTCATCACAATGCTCCATGTCCTTGTCATTACAAACCTCATTGACTCATGTATCACAGTGTTCCGTGCCCTTGTCATCACAATGTTCCATGCCCACTCTCATCACAATAATCCATGAAACATTTCAGACCAATGCTCCATGTCCTTCTCATCACAATGCTCCATTACACCTCTCATAACAATGCTCCATAACTCCTGCCATCACAATGTTCCACGGCCTTGTCATTCACAAATGTCCATGACACTAGTCATCTCAGTGCTCCAAGACCCCTGAAATCAAAATTCTCCATGCCATTGTCATCACAAATATCCATGACGCATATCATCAGAATGTTCCATGCCCTTGTCATCACAACGCTCCTTGCCCTTCTCATCACAATGCTCCAAGACCCTTGTAATCACAATATTCCATGCCCCTTTTCGTCTCAATGCTCCATGACACCTGTCAACACAATGCACCATGCCCATCATCATAATGCTTCAGTCTATTGTCATCAAAATAGAATCAAAATGCTCGATGACCTCTGTCATCACAATGCTCCAAACTCTTTTGATCACAATGTTCCATAACACTTATCGTCACAACACCCCATGACACTCATCATCACAATTATCCATGGTCTTCTCATCACTATGCTCCATAACCCTTGTCATCACAATGCTCTATACACTTGTCATCACAATGCTTCCTGACACTTGTCGTCAGTATGCTCATTGAACCCTATCATGACAAGGCTCCATACCCTTTTCATCACAATTCTCCAAGACCCCTGTAATCGCAGTGCTCCATGCACTTGTCATCACAAAGCTCCATGACGCATGCCATCAGAATACTCCATGGCCTCCTCACAATGCTCCATGCCCTTGTCATAACAGTGTTCCAAGACTCCTGTAATCACAATGCTCCATGCCCCTTTTCATCAGAATGCTCCATGAGACTTGTCTTCACAAGTCTCCTTGGTCTTCTATTCACAATGCTACATTTCCTTGTCATCACAATGTTCCATGAACCCTGTAATCACATTACTCCATGAATATTTTCAGCCCAATGCTCCATGACCTTCTCGTCACAATGCTCCATGACCAATATCATCACAATTCTCCATGACCACTGTCATCACAACCCTCCATGACCGCTGACAACACAGTGAAACGGGACTCTTGCCATCACAATGCTCAATTCCCTACTCATCACAATGCTCCTTGATCCCTGTCATAACTATACTCCATGAACATTTTAAGCCCAATGCTCCATGACGCTTGTCATCACAATGATCCATGACCCCTG
This sequence comes from Mesoplodon bidens, assembly GCF_964165515.1. Lineage (NCBI taxonomy): Eukaryota > Metazoa > Chordata > Mammalia > Artiodactyla > Ziphiidae > Mesoplodon > Mesoplodon bidens. Next base: position 239,701 of record NW_027671170.1, read on the forward strand.
GATTCACAATGCTCAGTGACGCATGTCACCAAAGTGCTCCATGATACCTGTCATCACAATGCTCCATGCCTTTGTCAGCAAATTGCTACATGACTTTGTCATTAAAATGCTCTATGCGGTAGTCATCACAAAACTGCATTACCGGCGCTGCGCGGAGCGCTCAGCCAAGCCGAGGTCTAGGCCGCTGCGCGGCTGGGCAGTATCCAAAGGGTCGCAACCGCGCGAGCCGCGCGCCCAGATCTGCTCTTGCTGCCCTCGGAGCCACCCGCAGCTCACAGCGACTGCAGGAACCGCCGTCACCACGGCCTGTTGTAATTTTTTTTTTTTGATGTGGACCATTTCTTTAAATTCTCCCTTGAATTTGTTATAATACTGCCTCCTGGACCCCGGAGGAAGATGGCGGAAGAGTAAGACGCGGAGATCACCTTCCTCCCCACAGATACATCAGAAATTCATCTACACGTGGAACAACTCCTACAGAACACCTACTGAACGCTGACAGAAGACCTCAGACCCCCCAAAAGGCAAGAAGCTCCCCACATACCTGGGTAGGGCAAAAGAAAAAAAGAATAAACAGAGACAATAGGATAGGGACGGGACCTGCACCAGTGGGAGGGAGCCGTGAAGGGGGGAAGGTTTCTACACACTACAAGCCCCTTCGCGGGCGGAGACTGTAGGTGGCAGAGGGGGAAAGCTTCGGAGTAGTGGAGGAGAGCACAGCAACAGGGGTGCGGAGGGCAAAGCGGAGAGATTCTGGCACAGAGGACTGGTGCCCTCAGGCACACACCAGCCCGAGAGGCTTGTCTGCTTGGCCGCCGTGGCGGGCGGGGCTGGGAGCTGAGGCTCGGGTATCGGCTTTCAGTCGGAGCGCAGGGAGAGGACTGGGGCTGGCGGCAGCAAGAGAGCCTGAAGGGGTTAGTGCACCACGGCTAGCCCGGAGGGAGTCCGGGGAAAGGGTCTGGAGCTGCTGAAGAGGCAAGAGACTTTTTCCCTTTTGTTTCCTGGTGCGCGAGGAGAGGGCATTAAGAGGGCTGCTTGGGGAAGCCCCGGAGACAGGCACGAGCCGCGGGTAAGGCACGGACCTCGGAGACGGGCGTGGGCCGCCGCCGCCGCCCGCCGCCACCGCCGCCCGCCGCGGCCCGCCGCGGCCGCCGCCGCCGCGGCCCGCCACCGCGGGGCCTGTGTGCGAGCGCGGGTCACTGTCCGCCCCGCCTTCCGGGGGGCCTGTGCACCCCGCCACTGCCGGGGTCCCCGAGACCCGGGGATGGCTTTCCCGGGAAAGCGCACGGAGCGCCACGGGCTGCTGCAATGTCACGCCGGCCTCTGCCGCCGCAGGCCCGCCCCACACTGCGCGCCCCTCCCTCCCCTCTGCCTGAGTGAGCCAGAGCCCCCAAATCAGCGGCTCCTTTAAACCCGTCCTGTCTGAGCGAAGAACGGACGCCCTCCGGCGACCTACGCGCAGAGGCGGGGCCAGGTCCAAGGCTGAGACCCGGGAGCTGTGAGAGCAGAGGCAGGGAAATCTCTCTGTGCAGCCTCGGAGGCAGCGGATTAAAGCTCCACGGTCCATTTGATGTGCCCTGCGTCTGTGGAGTGCATGAATGGACAGCGAATCATCCCAAATTGAGGAAGTGGACTTTGAGGACAAGATTTAAGACTTTCCCCCCTTTTTCCTCTTTTTACAACGAATTATTCCAAATTAAGGAGGTGGACTTAGAGAGCAAGATTTCAGACTTCTCGCCCTTTTCCTCTTTTTACAACGAATTATCCCAAATTGAGGAGGTGGACTTGGAGAGCAAGATTTTTGATTTTTCCCCCTGCTCTCTTTTTGTGAATGTGTATGTGTAATCTTCTGTGTAAGATTCTCTCTGTATAGCTTTGTTTCCACCATATGTCTCAGGGTTCTATCGGTCCGGTTTTTTTTTTTTTTTTTCAATAATTACTTTCTAATTTTAATAACGCTACTATATTTCATACTTTATTCTATTTTACTTTACCTGCTCTTTCTTTTTTTCCTACTCTCCCTTCCTCCCTCCCTCCCTCCGCTCCTCCTTCCCTTCTTTCTTTTTCTTTCCTCCCTCCCACCCTTCTTCTTTCCACTTTCTTTTTCTTTCCTTCCTCCCTCCCTCCTGTCTTTCTTCCTTTCCTTCCTCCCTCCCTCCCTCCTTTCTTTCCTTCTTTCTTTCCATCCTTCCTCCCTCCCTCCCTCCTTTCTTTCTTCCTTCCTTCCTTCCTTCCTTTCTTCCCTTCTTCCTTTCTTTCCCTCTCTCTTTCTTTCTTCTATTAATTCTTTCTTTCTACTTTTTCTCCCTGTTACTCTGAGCCGGGTGGATGAAAGGCTCTTGGTGCTGCAGCCAGGAGCCAGTGCTGTGCCCCTGAAGTGGGAGAGCCAACTTCAGGACACGGGTCCACAAGAGACCTCCCAGCTCCACATAATATCAAGCAGCGAAAATCTCCCAGAGATCTCCATCCCAACACCAGCACCCAGCTTCAGTCAACGACCAGCAAGCTACAGTGCAGGTCACCCTATGCCAAGCAACTAGCAAGGCAGGAACACAACCCCACCCATTAGCAGAGAGGCTTCCTAAAAACATAATAAGGCCATAGGCACCCCAAAACACACCACCAGACGTGGACCTGTCCACCAGAAAGACAAGATCGAGCCTCAACCACCAGAGCACAGGAATTAGTCCCCCCCACCAGGAAGCCTACACAACCTACTGAAACAACATTAGCCACTGGGGTCAGACACCAAAAACAACGGGAACTACGAATCTGCAGCCGGCAAAAAGGAGACCCCAAACACAGTAACATAAGCAAAATGAGAAGGCAGAAAAACACACAGCAGGTGAAGGAGCAAGATAAACACCTACCAGACCTAACAAATGAAGAGGTAATAGGCAGTCTACCTGAAAAAGAATTCAGAAAAATGATAGTAAAGCTGATCCAAGATTCTATTTCCATGATCCATAATCTTGGAAATAGAATAGACAACATGCAAGAAACAGTTAACAAGGACCTAGAAGAACTAAAGATGAATCAAGCATCGATTAAAAACACAATAAATGAAATGAAAAATACTCTAGATGGGATCAATAGCAGAATAACTGAGGCAGAAGAACGGATAAGTGAGGTGGAAGATAAAATAGTGGAAATAACTGATGCAGAGCAAAATAAAGAAAAAAGAATGAAAAGAACAGAGGAGAGTCTCAGAGATCTCCGGGACAACATTAAACGCACCAACATTCGAATTATAGGGGTTCCAGAAGAAGAAGAGAAAAAGAAAGGGACTGAGAAAATATTTGAAGAGATTATAGTTGAAAACTTCCCCAATATGGGAAAGGAAATAGTTAATCAAGTCCAGGATGCACAGAGAGTCCCATACAGAATAAATCCAAGGAGAAATACACCAAGACACATATTAATCAAACTGTCAAAAATTAAACACAAAGAAATCATATTAAAAGCAGCAAGGCAAAAACAACAAATAACACACAAGGGAATCCCCATCAGGTTAACAGCTGATCTCTCAGCAGAAACCCTACAAGCCAGAAGGGAGTGGCAGGACATAATTAAAGTGATGAAGGAGAGAAACCTGCAACCTAGATTACTCTACCCAGCAAGGATCTCATTCAGATTTGATGGAGAAATTAAAACCTTTACAGACAAGCAAAAGCTGAGAGAGTTCAGCACCACCAAACCAGCTTTACAACAAATGCTAAAGGAACTTCTCTAGGCAAGAAACACAACAGAAGGAATATACCTACAATAACGAACCCAAAGCAATTAAGGAAATGGGAATAGGAACATACATATCAATAATTACCTTAAATGTAAATGGACTAAATGCTCCCACCAAAAGACACAGAGTGGCTGAATGGATACAAAAACAAGACCCATATATATGCTGTCTACAAGAGACCCACTTCAGACCTAGAGACACATACAGATTGAAAGTAAAGGGATGGAAAAAGATATTCCATGCAAATGGAAATCAAAAGAAAGCTGGAGTAGCAATTCTTATATCAGACAAAATAGACTTTAAAATAAAGACTATTAGAAGAGACAAGGAAGGACACTACATAACGATAAAGGGATCGATCCAAGAAGAAGATATAACAATTGTAAATATTTATGCACCCAACATAGGAGCACCTCAATACATAAGGCAAATACTAACAGCCATAAAAGGAGAAATCGACAGTAACACAATCATAGTAGGGGACTTTAACACCCCACTTTCACCAATGGACAGATCATCCAAAATGAAAATAAATAAGGAAACACAAGCTTTAAATGATACATTAAACGAGATGGACTTAGTTGATATTTATAGGACATTCCATCCAAAAACAACAGAATACACATTTTTCTCAAGTGCTCATGGAACATTCTCCAGGATAGATCATATCTTGGGTCACAAATCAAGCCTCGGTAATTTTAAGAAAATTGAAATTGTATCAAGTATCTTCTCCGACCACAATGCTATGAGACTAGACATCAATTACAGGAAAAGATGTGTAAAAAATACAAACACATGGAGGCTAAACAATACACTACTCAATAACGAAGTGATCACTGAAGAAATCAAAGAGGAAATTAAAAAATACCTAGAAACAAATGACAATGGAGACACGACGACCCAAAACCTATGGGACGCAGCAAAAGCAGTTCTAAGGGGGAAGTTTATAGCAATACAATCCCACCTTAAGAAACAGGAAGCATTTCGAGTAAACAACCTGACCCTGCACCTAAAGCAATTAGAGAAAGAAGAACAAAAATACCCCAAAGCTAGCAGAAGGAAAGAAATCATAAAGATCAGATCAGAAATAAATGAAAAAGAAATGAAGGAAACGATAGCAAAGATCAACCAAACTAAAAGCTGGTTCTTTGAGAAGATAAACAAAATTGACAAACCATTAGCCAGACTCATCAAGAAAAAAAGGGAGAAGACTCAAATCAATAGAATTAGAAATGAAAAAGGAGAAGTAACAACGGACACTGCAGAAATACAAAAGATTATGAGAGATTACTATAAGCAACTCTATTCCAATAAAATGGACAACCTGGAAGAAATGGACACATTCTTAGAAATGCACAACCTGCCAAGACTGACTCAGGAAGAAATAGAAAATATGAATAGACCAATCACAAGCACTGAAATTGAAACTGTGATTAAAAATCTTCCATCAAACAAAAGCCCAGGACCAGATGGCTTCACAGGTGAATTCTATCAAACATTTAGAGAAGAGCTAACACCTATCCTTCTCAAACTCTTCCAAAATATAGCAGAGGGAGGAACACTCCCAAACTCATTCTACGAGGCCGACATCACCTTGATACCAAAACCAGGCAAGGATGTCACAAAGAAAGAAAACTACAGGCCAATATCACTGATGAACATAGATGCAAAAATCCTCAACAAAATACTAGCAAACAGAATCCAAGAGCACATTAAAAGGATCATACACCATGATCAAGTGGGGTTTATCCCAGGAATGCAAGGATTCTTCAATATACGCAAATCAATCAATGTAATACACCATATTAACAAGTTGAAGGAGAAAAACCATATGATCATCTCAATAGATGCAGAGAAAGATTTCGACAAAATTCAACACCCATTTATGATAAAAACTCTGCAGAAAGTAGGTATAGAGGGATCTTTCCTCAACATAATAAAGGCCATATATGACAAACCCACAGCCAACATTGTCCTCAATGGTGAAAAACTGAAACCATTTCCACTAAGATAAGGAACAAGACAAGGCTGCCCACTCTCACCACTCTTATTCAACATAGTTTTGGAAGTTTTAGCCACAGCAATCAGAGAAGAAAAGGAAATAAAAGGAATCCAAATTGGAAAAAGAAGAAGTAAAGCTGTCACTGTTTGCAGATGACATGATACTATACATAGAGAATCCTAAAGATGCTACCGAAAAACTACTAGAGCTAATCAATGAATTTGGTAAAGTAGCAGGATATAAAGTTAATGTACATAAATCTCTGGCATTCCTGACACTAATGATGAAAAATCTGAAAATGAAATCAAGAAAACACTCCCATTTACCATCGCAACAAAAAGAATAAAATATCTAGGAATAAACCTACCTAAGGAGACAAAAGACCTGTATGCAGAAAACTATAAGACACTGATGAAAGAAATTAAAGATGATACTAATAGATGGAGAGATATACCATGCTCCTGGATTGGAAGAATCAATATTGTGAAAATGACTCTACTACCGAAAGCAATCTACAGATTCAATGCAATCCCTATCAAACTACCAATGGCATTTTTCACAGAACTAGAACAAAAATTTTCAAAATTTGTTTGGAAAAACAAAAGGCCCCGAATAGCTAAAGCAATCTTGAGAACGAAAAACGGAGCTGGAGGAATCAGGCTCCCTGACTTCAGACTATACTACAAAGCTACAGTAATTAAGACAGTCTAGTACTGGCATAAAAACAGAAAGATAGATCAGTGGATCAGGATAGAAAGCCCAGAGATAAACCCACGCACATATGGCCAACTTATCTTTGATAAAGGAGGCAGGAATGTACAGTGGAGAAAGGACAGCCTCTTCAATAAGTGGTGCTGGGAAAACTGGACAGGGACATGTAAAAGTTTGAGATTAGATCATTCCCTAGCACCATACACAAAAATAAGCTCAAAATGGATTAAAGACTTAAATGTAAGGCCAGAGACTATCAAACTCTTAGAGGAAAACATAGGTAGAACACTCTATGACATAAATCACAGCAAGATCCTTTTGGACCCACCTCCTAGAGAAATGGAAATAAAAACAAAGATAAACAAATGGGACCTAATGAAACTTCAAAGCTTTTGCACAGCAAAGGAAACCATAAAGAAGACCAAAAGACAACCCTCAGAATGGGAGAAAATATTTGCAAATGAAGCAACTGACAAAGGATTAATCTCCAAAATTTATAAACAGCTCATGCAGCTCAATAGCAAAAAAACAGACAACCCAATCCAAAAATGGGCAGAAGACTTAAATAGGCATTTCTCCAAAGAAGATATACAGACTGCCAACAAACACATGAAAGAATGCTCAACATCATTAATCATTAGAGAAATGCAAATCAAAACTACAATGAGATATCATCTCACACCAGTCAGAATGGCCATCATCAAGAAATCTAGAAACAATAAATGCTGGAGAGGGTGTGGAGAAAAGGGAACACTCTTGCACTGCTGGTGGGAATGTGAATTGGTACAGCCACTATGGAGAACGGTATGGAGGTTCCTTAAAAAACTACAAATAGAACTACCATATGACCCAGCAATCCCACTACTGGGCATATACCCTGAGAAAACCATAATTCAAAAAGAGACATGTACCAAAATGTTCATTGCAGCTCTATTCACAATAGCCCGGAGCTGGAAACAACCTAAGTGTCCATCATCGGATGAATGGATAAAGAAGATGTGGCACATATATACAATGGAATATTACTCAGCCATAAAAAGAAACGAAACTGAGCTATTTGTAATGAGGTGGATAGACCTAGAGTCTGTCATACAGAGTGAAGTTAGTCAGAAAGAGAAAGACAAATACCGTATGCTAACACATATATACGGAATTTAAAAAAAAAAAAATGTCATGAAGAACCTAGGGGCAAAACGGGAATAAAGACGCAGACCTACTTGAGAATGAACTTGAGGATATGGGGAGGGGGAAGGGTGGGCTGTGACAAGGCGAAAGAGAGGCATGGACGTGTATACACTACCAAACGTAAGGTAGATAGATAGTGGGAAGCAGCCGCAGAGCACAGGGAGATCAGCTCGGTGCTTTGTGACCGCCTGGAGGGGTGGGATGGGGAAGGTGGGAGGGAGGGAGATTCATGAGGGAAGGGATGTGGGAACAGATGTATATGTATGACTGATTCACTTTGTTATAAAGCAGAAACTAATTAAAAAAATAAATAAATAAACTTAAAAAAAAAAAAACTGCATTACCATTGTCATCACAATCCTCCATGAACCTTGGGATCACATTGCTTCATGCCCTTGTCATCACAATGCTCTATGCTCCTTGAAATCAAAATGATCCATGACCTCTGTCATCAAAATGCTCCAAACACTTGTGATCACAATGTTCCATAACACTTGTCATCACAAAGCTCCATGATGCCTGTCATCACAATATTCCATGTCCTTTTCATCACAATGCTCCTTGATCTTTGTTATCACAATTCTCAATACACTTGTCATCACAATGCTCCCTGACTCTTGTCGTCAGAATGCTCCTTGAAACCTGTCACTAAAAGGCTCCATGCTTTTTTCATCACAATGTCCCATGCCATTTTCATCACAATGCTCCATGCCATTGTCATAAAAATACTCCACAATTTTGTCATCAAAATGCTCCATGACCCGTGTCATCACAATTCTCCATGCACTTGACAGCACAATGCTCCCTGACACTTGACATCACAATGCTCCATGCCATTGTCATCAAAATGGGACATTACATATGTCATCACAATGCTCCCTGACACCTGTCTTCGCAATACAGCATGACATGGTCTTCACAATGCTCCATGCCCTTGTCATCACAATGTGCCATTCCAACTCTCATTGCAATAATCCATGAAACTTATTAGACCAAGGTTCCATTCCCTTGTCATCACAATGCTCCATGGCCTTGTTATCAAAATGCTCCGTGACTCCAGTCATCACAATGCTTCATGACCTTTGTCATCAAAATGGTCCATGCCCTAGTCATCAACAGTCTCTGTGACCATTTTAACCTCAATGCTCCATGAAATTTTCATCACAATGTTCTTTAACCCTTGTCATCACAATATTCTATGCCTTTCTCAGCTCAATGCTCCATAACAGTTGTCATCACAATGCTCCATGCACTTGTCAGCACAATGCTTCAAGACACGTCATCACAAAGCACCATGCGCTTGTCATCACAGTGCTGCACAATCATGTCATCACAATGCTCCATGCACTTCTCATCAATATGCTCTCTCACCACTGATATCACAATGTTACTTCACTATTTATCACAATACTCCCTCACCACTGTCAGCACAATGTTCCATGACTCCTGTCATCACAGTGCTACATGCACTTATCATCACAATATTCGATGACCTATGACATCACAATGTTCCATAACCCCTCTCATCAAAATGCTCCATGACCCTTTTCATCAAAATGCTCCATATCCCCTGACATAACAATGCTCCATAGCCCATTTCATTACAGCGCTCCATGACGCTCATCATCTCAATTATTCATGGTCTTCTTATCACAATGCTCCACAGTCTTGTCATCACAATGCTCCATGCCCTGATCATCACAATGCTCCATGTCCCTTGTCATCACAATTCTCCACGTCCTGGTCATCACAATGCTCCATGACAGTTCTCATCACAATGTTACATGTGTTTGTCATCACAATTCTCCATGCACATGTCATCGCAATGCCCCATGACCCTGTCATAGCAAGCTCCATGCCTCCGTCATCACAATGCTTCACGACATTTTCATCAAAATTCTCAATGGTTGTTGTCATCAAAATGCTCCATGACCCTTGTCATCACAATTCCCCAAGCCCTTGTCATCACAATGTTCCATTACCTTTGTCATCACAATCCTCCAAAACACTTGGCATCACAATGCTCCATGCCATTGTCATCACAATGGAACATGAAATATGTGATCACAATGCTCCCTGACACCTGTCTTCCCAATACTCTATGACCTTGTCATCACAATGTGCCATGCCCAATGTCAAAATAATTATCCATGAATCTTGTTAAACCAATGTTCCATGCCCCTGTCATCACAATGATCCATGCACTTGTCATCACAATGCTCCATGACTCCAGTTCTCACAATGTTCCATGACTCCAGTCATCACAAGGCTTCATGACCTTTGTCATCACAATGATCCATGCCCTCATCATCACAAGGCTCTGTGAACTTTGCCACCTCAATGCTCCATGAACTTTTCATCACAATGCTCCGTGACCCTTGTTATCACAAGGTTCTGTCCCTTTTTCTACTCAATGCTCCATGAACCTTATCATCACAATGTTCCATATGCTTGTCAGCGCAGTGCTCCATGACCCATGTCATCACAACACTCCATGACACCTGACAACACAATGATCCGGGACTCTTGTCATCACAGTGCCCCATTACATAGTCATCACAATGCTCGATGACCCCTGTCATCACAATAATACTTGAATATATTCAGCCCAAACTCCATGACCCCTGTCATCAAAATGATCCATGCCCTAGTCATCCCAATGCTCCATGCTGTCTGTATTCACAATGCTCTGTGACAGTTGTCATCAAAGTGCTCCATGACACCTGTCATCACAATGCTCCATGCCTTTGTCAGCAAAATGCTTCATGACCTTTTCATTACAATGCTCTATGCGCTTGTCATCAAAATACTCCATTACCATTTTCATCACAATCCTCGATGAACCTTGGGATCACATTGCTTCATGCCCTTGTCATCACAATGCTCCATGCTCCTTGAAATCAAAATGATCCATGACCTCTGTCATCGCAATGCTCCAAACCCTTGTGATCACAAAGTGCCATAACACTTGTCATCACAACGCTCCATGATGCCTGTCATCACAATACTCCATGCCCTTTTCATCACAATGTTCCATGACGTTTGTCATCACAATTCTCAATACACTTGTCATCACAATGCTCCCTGACTCTTGTCGTCAGAATGATCCTTGAACCCTGTCAAGAAAAGGCTCCATGCTGTTTGCATCACAATGCCCCATGCCATTTTCCTCACAATAATCCATGCCATTGTCATCAAAATACTCCACAAGCTTGTCATCCAAATGCTCCATGATCCGTGTCATCACAATTCTCCATGCACTTGCCTTCAAAATGCTCCCTGACCCTTGTCATCACAATGCTCCAAGCCATTGTCATCACAGTGCTCCATTACCTTTGTCATCAGAATCCTCCATGACACTTGGCATCACAATGCTCCATGCCATTGTCATCACAATGGGCCATTACATATGTCATCACAATGCTCCCTGACACCAGTCTTCACAATACTGCATGACCTAGTCTGCACAATGCTCCATGCCCTTTTCATCACAATGTGCCATTCCAACTGTCATTGCAATAATCCATGAAACTTATTAGACCAATGTTCCATGCCCCTGTCATCACAATGCTCCATGCCCTTGTTATCACAATGCTCCGTGACTCCAGTCATCACAATGCTTCATGACCTTTGTCATCAAAATGGTCCATGACCTCGTCTTCAACAGTCTCTGTGATCTTTTTAACCTCAATGCTCCATGAAATTTTCATCACAATGCTCTTTGACCATTGTCATCACAATATTCTATGCCTTTCTCAGCACAATGCTCCATGCGCTTGTCATCACAGTGCTCCACAATCTTGTCATCACAATGCTCCAATAACATTGTCATCACAATTCTCCATGCACTTCTCATCAATATGCTCTCCCACCACTGATATCACAATGTTACATCACTATTCATTACAATACTCCCTCACCCTTTTTATCACAGTGTTCCATGACTCCTGTCATCACCATGCTACATGCACTTATCATCACAATGTTCGATGACCTATGACATCACCATGTTCCATAACCACTGTCATCAAAATGCTCCATGACCCTTTTCATGAAAATGCTCCATGTCCCCTGACATCACAATCCTCCATAGCCCTTGTCATTACAGTGCTCCATGACGCTCGTCATCACAATTATCCATGGTCTTCTCATCACAGTGCTCCACGGTCTTGCCATCACAATGCTCCATGCCCTGGTCATCACAATGCTCCATGTCCCTTGTCATCAAAATTCTCCACGTACTTGCCATCACAATGCTCCATGACAGTTCTCATCACAATGTTACATGCTTTTGTCATCACAATTCTCCATGCACATGACATCGCAATGCCCCATGACCCCTGTAATAGCAAGCTCTATGCCTCCGTCATCACAATGCTTCACGACCTTTTCATCAAAATTCTCAATGGCCATTGTCATCAAAATGCTCCATGTCCCTTGTCATCTCAATGCTCCATTCCGTTTGTCATGACAATCCTCCAAAACTCTTGGCATCACAAAGCTCCATGCCATTGTCATCACAATGGAACATGAAATATGTCATCACAATTCTCCCTGACACCTGTCTTCACAATACCCCATGACCTTTTCATCACCATGTGCATTGCACACTGTCAACACTATTATCCATGAAACTTGTCAGACCAATGCTCCATGCCCCTGTCATCACAATGCTCCATGCCCTAGTCATCACAATGCTCCATGACCCCAGTTCTCACAATGCTCCGTGACTCCAGTCATCACAAGGCGTCATGACCTGTGTCATCACAATGATCCATGCCCTCATCATCACAAGGCTCTGTGAACATTGTCACCACAATGCTCCATGAACTTTTTATCACAATGCTCCGTGACACTTGTTATCACAATGCTCCGTCCCTTTGTCAACTCAGTGCTCCATGACCCTTGTCATCACAATGTTCCATGCGCTTCTCAGCGCAGTGCTCCATGACCCATGTCATCACAATGCTCCATAAACGTTGTCATCACAATGCTCCTTGCACGTCTTATCAAAATGCTCTCTCACCACTGATATCAAAATGTTCCCTCACTAGTCATTACAATACACCCACTCCCCTGTCATCACAATGGTCCATAACCCCTGTCATGAATATGTTCCATGACCCCTGACGTCACAATGTTCCATAATCCCTGTCATCAAAATGTTCCATGACCATTTTCATCAAATTGCTCCATGACCCTGTCATCACAATGCTCCCTGCCATTCTCATCACAATGTACAACACCCTTGTCATCAAAATGCTCCATGACTTTGTCATCACAAAGATCCATGACCCTTGGCATCACAATGCTCCATGACATTGTCATCACAATGCTCCAAGCCATTGTCATCCCAGTGCTCCATTACCTTTGTCATCAGAATCCTCCATGACACCTGTCTTCACAATACTGCATGACCTGGTCATCACAATGCTCCATACCCTTGTCATCACAATGCACCATTCCAACTCTCATCACAATAATCCATGAAATTTATTAGAACAATGCTCCATGCCCTTGTCATCACAATGCTCCATGCCTTTGTTATCAGATTGCTCCATGTCCACTGTCATCACAATGCTCCGTGACTCCAGTCATCACAATGCTTCATGACCTTTGTCATCACAATGGTCCATGCCCTCGTCATCAACAGTCTCTGTGACCTTTTTAACCACAATGCTCCATGAACTTTTCATCACAATGCTCTTTGACCCTTGTCATCACAATTCTATATGCCTTTCTCAGCACAATGCTCCATGACACTTGTAATCACAATGCTCCATGCGCTTGTCAGCACAATGCTCCACGACACATGTCATCACAATGCACCATTCACTTGTCATCACTGTGCTCCACAATCTTTTCATCACAATGCCCCATCAAATTTGTCATCACAATGCTCCATGCACTTCTCATCAAAATGCTCTCTCACCATTGACATCACAATGTTACAGCACTATTCGTCACAATACTCCCTCACCCCTGGCATCACAATGTTCCATAACTCCTGTCATCAACATGCTACATGCATTATCATCACAATTTTCGATGACCCCTGACAACACAATGTTCCATCACCCCTGTCATCAAAATGCTCCATGACCCTTTTCATCAAATTGCTCCATGACCCTGTCATCAAAATGCTCCCTGCCCTTCTCATCACAATGCACAACACACTTGTTATGAAAATGCTCCATGACCTTTGTCATCACAAAGATCCATGACGCTTGGGATCACAGTGCTCCATGTCATTGTCATCACGATGCTCCATGAACGCTCTCATCACATTGCTCCATTCCCTTGTCATCACAAAGCTCCATGACACATGTCATCAGAATGCTCCATGGCCTTCTCCTCACAATGCACCTCACCCTTGCCATCACAATGCTCCATTACCCCTGTCATAACAATGCTCCATGACTCCTGCCATCACGATGTTCCATGGCCTTGTCATCACAAGGTTCCATGACCCTTCTCATCACAATGCTCCAAGACCCCTGTAATCACAATGCTCCATGCCCCTTTGCATCTCAATGATCCATGAACCTTGTCATCACAACGCACCATGCCCATCATCATAATGCTTCATGCTATTGTCATCACAATGAAATCAAAATGCTCCATGACCTCTCTCATAACAATGCTCCAAACCCTTGTGATCACAATATTCCATATCACTTGTCATCACAATGTCCCATGACTCTCGTCATCACAATATCCATGGTCTTCTCATCACAATGCTCCTTTATCTTTCTCATCACAATGCTCAATACACTTGTCATCAAAATGCTCCCTGACTCTTGTTGTCTGTATCCTCATTGTACCCTGTCATGACAAGGCTCCATGCCTTTTTCATCACAATGATCCATGCCCTTTTCATCACAATGCTCCAAGACCCCTGTAATCACAATGCTCCATGCCCTTGTCATCACAAAGCTCAATGACGCATGTCATTAGAATGCTCCTTCGCCTTCTCCTCACAATGCTCCATGCCCATGTCATCACAATGTTCTAAGACCCCTGTAATCACAGTGGTCCATGTCCCTTTTCTTCAGTATGCTCCATGAGATTTGTCATCACAAGGCTCCATGGTTTTCTCATCACAATGCTCCAGGACCATGTCATCACAATGCTTCATGACGTTGTCATGAAAATTCTCAATGGCCCTTGTCATCATAATGCTCCAATCCCTAGTCATCACAATGCTCCATTATATATGTCATCACAATCCTCCATTACATTTGGCATCACAATGCTCCCTGCCATTGTCATCGCTATGGACCATGACATATGTCATCACAATGCTCCCTGACAACTTTCTTCAAAATACTCCATGAACTTCTCATCAAAATGCTCCATGCCCCTGTCATCACAATGCTCCATGCCCTTGTCATCACAGTGCTCCATGGCCCCTGTCATCACAATGCTCCGTGACTCCAGGCATCACAATGCTTCATAATATTTGTCATCACAATGGTCCATGCCCACGTCATCCCAAGGCTCTGTGACCTTTGTAACCACAGTGCTCCATGAACTATTCATCACAATGCTCCGTGACACTTTTCATCACAATGCTCCATGCCTTTGTCAGAAAAATGCTCCATGACCCTTGTCATCACAATGTGCCATGCACTTTTCATCACAACGGTCCACAAATTTTTCATCGCAATGCTCCATAAACCTTGAAATCACAATGATCCTTTCCCTTCTCATCACAATGCTCCATTACACCTATCATAACAATGATCCATGACCCCTGCCATCACAATGTTCCACGACCTTGTCATCACAAGGCTCCAAGACACTTGTCATCACAAAGCTCCAAGACCCCTGTAATCACAATGCTCCATGCCCTTGTCATCACAAAGCTCCATGACACATGACATCAGAATGTTCCATGGCCTTCTCTTCAAAATGCTCCATGCCCTTGTCATCACAGTGCTCCAAGACCCCTGTAATCACAATGCTCCATGCCCCATTTCATCAGTATGCTCCATGAGATTTGTCATCACAAGGCTCCATGGTTTTCTCATCACAATGCTCCAGAACGTTGTCATCATAATGCTTCCCGACCTTGCCATGAAAATTCTCAATGGCCCTTGTCATCTTAATGCTCCAAGCCCTAGTCATCACAATGCTCCATTATATTTGTCATCACAATCCTCCATTACATTTGGCCTCACAATGCTCCCGGCCATTGTCATCGCAATGGACCATGACATATGTCATCTCAATGCTCCCTGAAACCTATCTTCACAATACTCCATGACCTTCTCATCACAATGCTCCATGCCCTTGTCATCACAATGCTCCATGACACCTGTCATCCCAATGTTCCGTGACTCCAGGCATCAAAATGCTTCATAACATGTGTCATCACAGTGGTCGATGCCCGCGTCATCACAAGGATTGTGACCATTGTAATGACAATGCTCCATGATCTTTTCGTCACAATGCTCCGTGACCCTTATCATCACAATGCTACATGCCTTTGTAAGAAAAATGCTCCATGACCCCTGTCATGACACTTGTCATCACAATTCTGCATGCACATGTCAGCACCATGCTCCCTGACCCTTGTCATCACAATGCTCCAAGCCATTGTCATCACAATGCTCCATTACCTTTGTCATCAGAATCCTCCATGACACCTGTCTTCACAATACTGCATGACCTGGTCATCACAATGCTCCATACCATTGTCATCACAATGCACCATTCCAACTGTCATCACAATAATCCATGAAACTTATTAGACCAATGCTCCATGCCCTTGTCATCACAATGCTCCATGCCCTTGTTATCACAATGCTCCATGAGCACTGTCTTCACAATGCTCCGTGACTCCAGTCATCACAATGCTTCATGACCTTTGTCATCACAATGGTCCATGCACTCGTCATCAACAGTCTCTGTGACCATTTTAACCACAATGCTCCATGAACTTTTCATCACAATGCTCTTTGACCCTTGTCTTCACTATGCTCTATGCCTTTCTCAGCACAATGCTCCATGACACTTGTCATCACAATGCTCCATGCGCTTGTCAGAACAATGCTCCACGACACATGTCATCACAATGCACCATTCGCTTGTCATCAGAGTGCTCCACAATCTTGTCATCACAATGCTCCATAAACCTTGTCATCACAATGCTCCATGCACTTCTCATCAAAATGCTCTCTCACCATTGATATCACAATGTTACATCACTATTCGTCACAATACTCCCTCACCCCTGGCATCACAATGTTCCATAACTACTGTCATCAACATGCTACATGCATTATCATCACAATATTCGATGACCCATGACAACACAATGTTCCATCACCCCTGTCATCAAAACGCTCCATGATCCTTTTCATCAAATTGCTCCTTGACCCTGTCATCAAAATGCTCCCTGCCCTTCTCATCACTATGCACAACACACTTGTCATCAAAATGCTCCATGACCTTTGTCATCACAATGATCCATGACGCTTGGGAGCACAGTGCTCCATGTCATTGTCATCACGATGCTCCATGAACGCTCTGATCACATTGCTCCGTGACACCTGTCATCACAATGCTCTGTGACTCCAGTCATCACAATGCTTCATAACATTTGTCATCACAGTGGTCCATGCCTGCGCCATCACAAGGCTCTGTGACCTTTGTAACCACAATGCTCTATGAAATGTCCATCACAATGCTCCGTGACCCTTGTCATCACAATGCTCCACTCCTTTGTCAGAAAAATCCTCCATGACCCTTGTCATCACAAAGTGCCACGCGCTTTTTATCACAGCGGTCCACAAATTTGTCATGGCAATGCTCCATAAAGCTTGTAATCAAAATGCTCCATGGCCTTCTCATCACAATGCTCCATTACACCTGTCATAAGAATGCTCCATGACCCCTGCCATCACATTGTTCCATGGCCTTTTCATCACAAGGCTCCATGACACATGTCATCACAATGCTCCAATAGCCCTGCAATCACAATGCTCCGTGCCCTTGTCATCACAAAACTCCATGACACATGTCATCATAATGTTCCATGGACTTCTCATCAAAATGCTCCATGCCCTTGTCATCACAATGCTCCCAGATCACTGTAATCACAATGCTCCATGCCCCTTTTCATCTCAATGCTCCATGAACCCAGTCATCACAATGCATCATGCCCATCATCATAATGCTTCCGGCTACTGTCACCACAATGAAATCAGAATTCTCCATGACCTCTGTCATCACAATGCTTCATGAACCCTGTCATCACAATACTCCATGAACATTTTCATCCCAATGCTCCTTAGCCCTGTCATCACAATGCATCATGCCCATCATCATAATGCTTCTGGCTACTGTCACCATAATGAAATCAAAATTCTCCATGACCTCGGTCATCACAATGCTTCATGACCTCTGTCATCACAATATTACATTACCATTGTCATCACAATCCACCATGAATCTTGGGATCACATTGTTTCATGCCCTAGTCATCACAATGCTCCATACTCCTTGAAATCAAAATGATCCATGACCTCTGTCATCACAATGCTCCAAACTCTTGTAATCACAAAGTTCCATAACACTTGTCATCACAAAGCTCCATGATGCCTGTCATCACAATACTCCATGCCCTTTTCATCACAATGCTCCATGAAGTTTGTCATCACAATTCTGAATACACCTGTCATCACAATGCTCCCTGACACTTGTCTTCTGAATGCTCCTTGAACCCTGTCACGAAAAGGCTCCAAGCCTTTTTCATCACAATGCCCCATGCAGTTTTCATCACAATGCTCCATGCCATTGTCATCAAAATACACCACAAGCTTGTCATCAGAATGCTCCGTGACCCTTATCATCACAATTCTCCATGCACTTTTCAGCACAATGCTCCCTGACCCTTGTCATCACAATGGCCCAAGCCATTGTCATCACAATGCTCCATTACCTTTGTCATCAGAATCCTCCATGACACTTGGCATCACAATGCTCCATGCCCTTGTCATCACAGTGGGCCATTCCAACTGTCATCGCAATAATCCATGAAATTTATTAGACCAATGCTCCATGCCCTTTGCATCACAATGTGCCATTCCAACTGTCATCGCACTAATCCATGAAACTTATTAGACCAATGCTCCAAGCCCTTGTCATCACAATGCTCCATGCCCTTGTTATCACAATGCTCCATGAGCCCGGTCATCACAGTGCTCCGTGACTCCAGTCATCACAATGCTTCATGACCTTTGTCATCACAATGGTGCATGCCCTCGTCATCAACATTCTCTGTGACCTTTTTATCCACAGTGCTCCATGAACTTTTCATCACAAAGCTCTTTGATCCTTTTCATCACAATGCTCTATGCCTTTCTCAGCACAATGCTCCATGACACTTGTCATCACAATGCTCCATGTGCTTGTCAAAACAATGCTCCACGACACATGTCATCACAATGCACCATGTACATGTCATCACAGTGCTCCACAATCTTGTCATCACAATGCTCCATAAACCTTGTCATCACAATGCTCCATGCACTTCTCATCAATATGCTCTCTCACCACTGATATCACAATGTTCCATCACTATTCATCACAATAATCCTTCATCCCTGTAATCACAATGTTCCATGACTCCTGTCATCACAGTGCTACATGCACTTATCATCACAATGTTCGATGACCTATGACATCACAATGTTCCATAAGCCATGCCATCAAAATGCTCCTTGACCATTTTCATCCAAAGGCTCCATGTCCCCTGACATCACAATGCTCCATACCCCTTGTCATTACAGTGCTCCATGATGCTTGTCATCACAATTATCCATGGTCTTCTCATCACAGTGTTCCACGGTGTTGCCATCACAATGCTCCATGCCCTGGTCATCACAATGCTCCATGTTCCCTGTCATCACAATTCTCCACGTCCTTGGCATCACTATGTTCCATGACACTTCTCATCAGAGTGTTACATGCTTTGTCAGCACAATACTCCACAAGCTTGTCATCAGCATGCTCCATGCCCCTTGTCATCACAATTCTCCACGTGCTTGTCATCACAATGCTCCATGACAGTTCTCATCAAAATGTTACATGCTTTTGTCATTACAATTCTCCATGCGCATGTCATCGCAATGCCCCATGTCCCCTGTCATAGCAAGCTCCATGCCTTTGTCATCACAATGCTTCACGACCTTTTCATCAAAATTCTCAATGGCCATTGTCATCACAATGCTCCACTACCCTTGTCATCACAATGCTCCATGCCCTTGTAATCACAAAGCTCAATGACGCATGCCATCAGAATTCTACTTGGTCTTCTCCTCACAATGATCCATGCCCTTGTCATCACAATGTTCCAAGACCCCTGTATTCTCAATGCTCCATGCCCCTTTTCATCAGTATGCTCCATGAGACTTGTCATCACAAGGCTCCATGGATTTGTGATCACAATGACCAGGACTTTGTCATCACAATGCTTCACGACCATGTCATGAAAATTTTCAATGGCCCTTGTCATCATAATGCTCCAAGCCCCAGTCATCACAATGCTCCATTATATTTGTCATCACAATCCTCCATTACATTTGGAATCAAAATTATCCATGCCATTGTCATCGCAATGGACCATGACATATATCATCACAATGCTCCCTGACACCTGTCTTCACAATACTCCATGACCTTCTCATCACAATGCTCCATGCCGTTGTCATCACAATGCACCTTGCACACTGTCATCACAGTAATCTATGAAACTTGTCAGACCAATGCTCCATGCCCCTGTCATCACAATGCTCCATGCCCTTGCCATCACAATGCTCCATGTCTTTGTCAGAACAATGCTCCATGACCATTGTCATCACAATGTGCCACGCACATTTCATCACAATGGTCCACAACCTTGTCATTGCAGTGCTCCATAAACCTTGTAATCACAATGGTCCATGCACTCATCATCAAAATGCTCTCTTAACAGAGATATCACAATGTTCCATCACTAGTCATTACAATACTCCCACACCCCTGTAATCACAATGTTCCATGACCCTGTCATCACAATGCTACATCCCCTTATCATCACAATGTTCCATGACCCCTGACATAACTCTATTCCATAACCCCTGTCATCAAAATGCTCCATGACCCTTTTCATCCCAAACCTCCATGACCCCTGACGTCACAATGTTCTATAACCCCTGCCATCAAAAGGTTTCTTTACAGTTTTTATCAAATTGCTGCATGACTCGGTCATCAAAATGCTCCCTGCCCTTCTCATCACAATGCACCATGCCCTTGTCATCAAAATGCTCCATGAGTTGTCATCACAAAGCTCCATGACCCTTGGCATCACAATGCTCCATGTCATTGTCATCACAATGCTCCATGAACACTCTATTCACATTGCTCCATGCCCTTGTCATCACAAAGCTGCATAACACTTGTCATCACAATGCTCGATGCCCTTCTCATCACAATGCTCCATGCCCTTTTCATTACAACCCTGCATGACCAATGTATCATAGTGTTCTGTACCTTGTCATCACAATGCTCCAAGCCCACTCTCATCACAATAATCCATGAAACATTTCAGACCAATGTTCCATGTGCTTCTCATCACAATGCTCCTTTACCTCTGTCATAACAATGCACCATGACCCCTGCCATCACAATTCTCCACAGCCTAGTCATCACAAGGTTCCATGACACTTGTCATCAAAATGCTGAAGAGCCCTGTAATCACAGTGCTCCATGCCCTTGTCATCACAAATATCCATGACGCATGTCATCAGAATGTTCCATGGCTTTCCCATCACAATGCTCCATGCCCTTGTCATCAGAATGCTCCAAGACCCCTGTAAACACAATGCTCCATGCCACATTTTATCTCAATGCTCCATGAACCCTGTCATCACAATGCACCATGCCCATCATCATAATGCTTCATGCTATTGTCATCACAATGAAATCAAAATGCTCCATGACCTCTGTCATAACAATGCTTCAAACCCTTGTGATCACAATATTCCATAACACTTGCCATAACAATGCCCCATGACGGTCGTCATCACCGTTATCCATGGTCTTCTCATCACAATGCTCCATGAACTTTGTCATCATAATTCTCAATACATTTGTCATCAAAATGTTCCCTGACACTTGTTGTCTGTATGCTCCTTGAACCCTGTCATGACAAGTCTCCATTCCTATTTCATCAAAATGATCCATGCCCTTTTCATCACAATGTTCCAAGACCCCTGTAATTACAATGCCCCATGCCCTTGTCATCACAAAGCTCAGTGACACATGTCATCAGAATGCTCCTTGGCCTTCTCCTCACAATGATGCATGCCCTTGTCCTCACAATGTGCCAAGACCCCTGTAATCACAATGCTCCATGCCCCTTTTCATCACTATGCTCCATGATAATTATCATCACAAGGCTCCATGATTTTCTCAACACAAGGTTCCTGGACCTTGTCATCACAATGCTTCACGACCTTGTCATGAAAATTCTCGATGTCCCTTGTCATCATAATGCTACAAGCCTTAGTCATCACAATGCTCCATTATATTTGTCATCACAATCCTCCATTAAATTTGGCATCACAATACTCCCTGCCATTGTCATTGCAATGGACCATGACATATGTCATCACAATGCTCCCTGACACCTGTCTTCTCCATACTCCATGACCTTCTGTTCACAATGATCCATGCGCTTGTCATAACAATGCTCCATGACTTGTCATCACAAAGCTCCATGACCCATGACCCATGTATCACACTGTTCTGTGCCCTCATCATCACAATGCTCCATGCGACCCTCTTGACAATAATCCATGAAATATTTCAGAGCAATGCTCCATGCCCTTCTCATCAAAATGCTCCATTTTCCCTGTCATAACAATGCTCCATGAACCCTGCCATCACAATGTTACACGGCCTTGTCATCACAAGGCTCCATGACTCATGTCATCACAATGATCAAGACCACTGTAATCGCAATGCTCCATGCCCTTGTCATCACAAACCTCCATGACGCATGTCATCAGAATGTTTCATGGCCTTCACATCACAATGATCCTTGCCCTTGTCATCACAATACTCCAAGACCGCTGTAATCACAATATGTCATGCCCCTTTTCATCTCAATGCTCCATGAACCCTGTCATCACAATGCATCATGCCCCATATCATAATGCTTCATGCTATTTCATCACAGTGAAATCAAAATGCTCCATGACCTCTGTCATCATACTGCTCCGAACCCTTGTGATCACAATGTTCCATAACACTTATCATCACAACACCCCATGATGCTCATCATCACCATTATCCATGGTCTTCTCATCACAATGCTCCATGACCTTTGTCATCACAATGCTCAATACACTTGTCATCACAATGCT
Organism: Mesoplodon bidens; assembly: GCF_964165515.1. Classification (NCBI taxonomy): domain Eukaryota; kingdom Metazoa; phylum Chordata; class Mammalia; order Artiodactyla; family Ziphiidae; genus Mesoplodon; species Mesoplodon bidens. Next base: position 262,754 of record NW_027671170.1, read on the forward strand.
CCCTGACATTAGTCGTCAGTATGCTCCTTGAACCCTGTCATGACAAGGCTCCATGCCTTTTTCATCACAATGATCCATGCCCTTGACATCACAATGCTCCAAAACCGCTGTAATCACAATGCTCCATGCCCCTTTTCAACCAAATTCTCCATGAGATTTCTCATGAAAAGTCTCCATGGTCTTCTCATCACAATGCTCCAGGACCTTGTCATCACCATGCTTCATTCCCTTGTCCTAGCAATGCTCCATGACCACTCTCATCTCAATACTCCATGAATATTTTCAGCCAAATGCTCCATGACCTAATCATCACAATATTCCATGACCAATATCATCACTATTCTCCATGACCACAGTCATCACAACAGTCCCTGACACCTGACAACACAATGATCAGGGACTCTTGTCATCCCAAATCTCCATTCCCTTGACATCATAATGCTCCATGACCCCTGTCTTCACAATACTCCATGAACATTTTCAGCCCAATGCTCCATGACCCCTGCCATCACAATGTTCAACGGCCTTGTCATCACAAGGCTACATGACACTTTTCATCACAATGCTTAAGACACCTGTAAACACATTGCTCCATGCCCTTGTCAATCCAATGCTCCATGACCCCTGTATTCACAATGCTACATGAGCTTGTCATCACAGTGCTCCGTGACGCCTGTCATCACAATGTTCCATGCCTTTGTCAGCAAAATGCTATATGACCTTGTCATTATAATGCTCTATGTGCTTGTCATCACAATACTCTATTACCATTGTCATCACAATCCTCCATGAACCTTGGAATCACATTGTTTCATGCCCTTGTCATCACAATGCTCCATGCTCCTTGAAATCAAAATGATCCATCACCTCTGTCATCACAATGCTCCAATCCCTTGTGATCACAATGTTCCATGGCCCTTGTCATCACAATTCTCAATACACTTGTCATCACAATGCTCCCTGACACTTGTCGTCAGAATGCTCCTTGAACCCTGTCACAAAAAGGCTCCATGCCTTTTTCATCACAATGCACCATGCAGTTTTCATCACAATGCTCCATGCCATTGTCATCAAAATACTCCACAAGCATTTCATCAGAATGTTCCATGACCCTTGTCATCAAAAATCTCCATGCACATGTCAGCACAATGCTCCCTGACACTTCTCATCACAATGCTCCAAGCCATTATCATGACAATGCTACATTACCTTTGTCATCAGAATCCTGCATGACACTTGGCATCACAATGCTCCATGCCATTGTCATCACAATGGGCCATTACATATGTCATCACAATGCTCCCTGACACCTCTCTTCACAATACTGCATGACCTGGTCATCACAATGCTCCATGCCCTTGTCATCACAATGCGTCATTCAAACTGTCATCGCAGTAATCCAAGAAACTTATTAGACAATGTTCCATGCACTTGTTATCACAATGCTCCATGACCCTGTCATCACAATGCTACGTGACTCCAGTCATCACAATGCTTCATGACCTTTGTCATCACAATGGTCCATGTCCTCGTCATCAACAGTCTCTGTGACCTTTTTAACCACAATGCTCCATGAACTTTTCATCACAATGCTCTTTGACCCTTGTCATCACAATGCTCTATGCCTTTCTCAGCCCAATAATCCAAGACCCTTGTCATCACAATGCTCCAGGCGCTTGTCAGCACAATGCTCCATGACACATGTAATCACAATGCACCATGCGCTTGTCATCACAGTGTTCCACAATCTTGTCATCACAATGCTCCATAAAACGTGTCATCACAATTCTCCATGCACTTCTCATCAAAATGCTCTGTCACCACTGATATCACAATGCTACATCAATATTTGTCACAATTCTCCCTCAACCCTGTCATCACAATATTCCATGACCCCTGTCATCACAATGCTACATGCCCATATCATCACAAATTTCGATGACCCCTGACATCACAATGTTCCATAACACCTGCCATCAAAATGCTCCATGACCCTTTTCATCAAAAAGCTCCATGACCCGTGACATCACAATGTTCCATAACACCTGTCATCAAATTGTTCCATGACACATTTCATCAAATTGCTCCATGAACCTGTCATCACAATGCTCCCTGCCCTTCTCATCACAATGCTCAACGACCTGGCAATCAAAATGCTCCATGACCTTTGTCATCACAAAGATCCATGACCCTTGTCATCACAGTGGTCCATATCATTGTCATCACAATGCTCCATGAACACTCTCATCACATTGCTCCATGCCTTTGTCATCACAAAGCTCCAAGATACATGTCATCAGAATGCTACACGGCCTTCCCATCACAGTGCTCCATTACACCTCTCATAAGAATGCTCAATGACCCCTGTCATCACAATGTTCCATGGCCTTGTCATCACAAGGACCCATGACACTTCTCATCACAATGCTCCAAGACCCATGTTATCACAATGCTCCATGCCCTTTTTCAACTAAATGATCCATGAACCCAGTCATCACAATGTTCCAAACCCTTGTGATCACAATATTCCATAACTCTTGTCATCAAAATGCCGCATGATGATCGTCATCACAGTTATCCATGGTCTTCTCATCACAATGCTCCATGATCTTTGTCATCACAGTGCTCAATACACTTGTCATCAAAATGCTCCCTGACACTTGTTGTATGTATGCTCCTTGAACCCTGTAATGACAAGGCTCCATTCCTTTTTCATCACAATGATCCATGCGTTTTTCATCACAATGCTCTAAGAGCCTTGTAATCATAATTCTCCATGCCCTTGTCATCACAAAGCTCAATGAAGCATATCATTAGAAAGCTGCTTGGCCTTCTCCTCACAATGCTCCATGCCCTTGTCATCACAATGTTCCAAGACCCCTGTAATCACAATGCTCCCTGCCCCTTCTCATCAGTATGCTCCATGAGATTTGTCATCACAAGGCTCCATGGTTTTCTCATGACAATGCTCCAGGACCTTGTCATCACAATGCTTCACGACATTGTCATGAAAATTATCAATGGCCCTTGTCATCATAATGCTTCAAGCCCCAGTCATCACAATGCTCCATTATATTTGTCATGACAATCCTCCATTACATTTGGCATCACAATGTTCCCTGTCATTGACTTCGCAATGGACCATGACATATGTCATCACAATGCTCCCTGACACTTTTCTTCAAATACTCCATGACTTTCTCATCAAAATGCTCCATGCCCTTGTCATCACAATGCTCCATGCCCTTCTCATCACAATGCTCCATGCCCTTGTCATCACAATGCTCCATGCCCTTGTTATCACAATGCTCCATGACCCCTGTCATCACAATGATCCGTGACTCCAGTCATCACAATGCTTCATGACCTTTGTCATCACAGTGGTCCATGGCCTAGTCATCAACAGTCTCTGTGACGTATTTAACCACAATGCTCCATGAAATTTTCATCACAATGCTCTTTGACCCTTGTCATCACAATTTTCTATGCCTTTCTCAGCACAATGCTCCATGACCCTTGTCATCACAATGCTCCATGCGCTTGTCAGCACAATGCTCCATGACACATGTCATCACAATGCGCCATGTGCTTGTCATCACAGTGCTCCACAATCTTGTCATCACAATGCTCCATACAACTTGTCATCACAATGCTCAATGCACTTCACATCAAAATGCTCTCTCAACACTCATATCAAAATGTTACATCACTATTCATCACAATACTCCCTCACCACTGTTGTCACAATTTTCCGTGACTCCTGTCATCACAATGGTACATGCACTTATCATCACAATGTTCGATGACCCCTGACATTACAATGTTCCATAACCACTGTCATCAAAATGCTCCAAAACCCTTTTCATCAAAATGCTCCATGACCCCTGATATCACAATGTTCCATAACCCCTGTCATCAAAATGTTCCATGACAATTTTCATCAAATTGCTCCATGACCTTGTCATCACAATGCTCCCTGCCCTTTTCATGACAATGCACAACGCCTTTGTCATCAAAATGCTCCATGACTTTTGTCATCACAAAGATCCTTGACCCTTGGCCTCACAATGCTCCATGTCATTGTCATCACAATGCTCCATGAATGCTCTCATCACATTGCTCAATGCCCTTGTCATCACAAAGCTCCATGACACATGTCATCAGAATGCTCCATGGCGTTCTCAACACAGTGCTCCATTACACCTGTCATAAGAATGCTCCACGACACCTGCCATTACGATGTTCCATGGACTTGTCATCACAAGGCCGCATGACCCTTCTCATCACAATGCTCCAAAACCCATGTTATCAAAATGTTCCATGCCCCTTTTCATCTAAATGATCCATGAACCCTGTCATCACAATGTTGCAAACCCTTGTGATCACAATATTCCATAACTCTTGTCATCAAAATGCCCCATGACGATCGTCATCACAATTATCCATGGTCATCACATCACAATGCTCCATGACCTTTGTCATCACAGTGCTCAATACACTTGTCATCAAAATGCTCCCTGACACTTGTTGTCTGTATGCTCCTTGAACCCTGTAATGACAAGGATCCATGCCTTTTTCATCACAAAGATCCATGCCTTTTTCATCACAATGCTCTAAGACCACTGTAATCATAATTCGCCATGCCCTTGTCATCACAAAGCTCAATGACACATATCATTAGAATGCTCCTTGGTCTTCACCTCACAATGCTCCATGCCCTTGTCATCCCAATGCTTCATGACCACTGGATTCACAATGCTCTGTGACGCTTGTCATCACAGTGCTCCATGACACCTGTCATCACAATGCTCCAAACCATTGTCATCACAATGCTCTATTTCCATTGTCATCAGAATCCTCGATGACACTTGGCATCACAATGCTCCATGCCATTGTTGTCATCGTGCCATTACATATGTCATCACAATGCTCCCTGACACTTGTCGTCAAAATGCTCATTGAACCCTGTCACGAAAATGCTCCATGGCTTTTTCAACACAATGCCCCATGATTTTTCATCACAATGCCCCATGCCATTTTCATCACAATGCCCCATGCCATTGTCATCAAAACACACCACAAGCTTGTCATCAGAATGCTCCATGACCCTTGTCATCACAATTCCCCATGCACTTGTCAGCACAATGCTCCCTGACCCTTGTCATCACAATGCGCCAATCCATTGTCTTCACAATTCTCCATTACCATTTTCATCAGAATCCTCCATTACACTTGGCATCACAATGCTCCATGCCATTGTTGTCATCGGGCCATTACATATGTCATCACAATGCTCCCTGACAACTGCCTTCACAATAATGCATGACCTGGTCATCACAATGATCCATACCCTTGTGATCACAATGCGCCTTTCCAAATATCATCGCTATAATCCATGAAATTATTAGACCAATGCTCCATGCACTTTTAATCTCAGTGCTCCATGCCCTTGTTGTCACAAAGCTCCATGACGCATGTCATCAGAATGCTCCATGGCCTTCTCATCACAGTGCTCCATGCCCTTGCCATCACAATGCTCCATTACACCTGTCATCACAAAGCTCCATGACCCCTGTAATCACAATGCTCCATGCCCCTTTTCATCTCAATGCCCCATGAGCCCTGTCATCAAAATGCACCATGCCCACCATCATAATGCTTCATGCTATTGTCATCACAATGAAATCATAATGCTCCATGACCTCTCTCATCACAATGCTCCAAATCCTTGTGATCAAAACGTTCCATAACACTTATCATCACAACGCCCCATGACGCTCGTCATCACAATTATCCATGGTCTTCTCATCACAATGCTCCATGACTTTTGTCACCACAATGCTCAATACCCTTGTCATCACAATGCTCCCTGACACTAGTCGTCAGTATGCTCCTGAACTATGTGATGACAAGGTTCCATGGCCTTCTCATCCCAATGCTCCATGCCCTTGTCATCACAGTGCTCCACAACCCCTGTAATCACAATGATCCATGCCCCTTTTCATCAGAATGTTCCATGAGATATATCATCACAAGGCTCCATGGTCTTCTCATCGCAATGCTCCAGTACCTTGTCATCTCAATGCTCCATGACACCTGTCATCACAATACTCCATGAACATTTTCAGCCCAATGCTCCATGACCTTCTCATCACAATGCTCCATGAACCCTGTCATCACAACGCTCCATGTCCCTTGTCATCACAATACTCCATGAATATTTTCATCCCAATGCTCCATGAACCATGTCATCACAATGATCCATGCCCTTGTCATCCCAATGCTCCATGACCCCTGTATTCACAAAGCTCCGTGATGCTTGTCATCACAGAGTTCCATGACACCTGTCATCACAATGCTCCATGCCTTTGTCAGGAAAATGCTACATGACCTTGTCATTACAATGCTCTATGCACTTGTCATCACAATACTCCATTACCATTGTCATCACAATCCTCCATGAACCCTGGGATCACATTGTTTCATGCCCTTGTCATCACAGTGCTCCATGTTCCTTGAAATCAATATGATCCATGACCTCTGTCATCACAAAGCTCCATGCCCTTGTCATCAAAATGCTCCATGACCCCTGTCATCACAATACTCCATGAATATTTACAGCCCAATGCTCCATGATTTTCTCATCGCAATGCTCCATGACCAATATCATCACAATGTTCCATGACCACTGTCATCACAACACTCCATGACACCTGACAACACAATGATCCGGGACTCTTGTCATCACAATGCCCCATTACCTAGTCATCACAATGCTCCATGAACCATGTCATCACAATACTCCATGAATATATTCAGTCCAAACTCCATGACCCTTGTCATCAAAATGATCCGTGCCCTAGTCATCCCAATGCTCCATGACCTCTGTATTCACAATGCTCTGTGACACTTGTCATCACAGTGCTCCATGACACCTGTCATCACAATGCTCCATGCCTTTGTCAGCAAAATGCTACATGACCTTGTCATTACAATGCTCTATGCGCTTGTCATCACAATACTCAATTACCATTGTCATCACAATCCTACATGAACCTTGGGATCACATTGCTTCATGCCCTTGTCATCACAATGCTCCATGCTCCTTGAAATCAAAATGATCCATGACCTCTATCATCACAATTCTCCAAACCCTTGTGATTACAATGTTTGATAACACTTGTCATCACAAGGCTCCATGATGCCTGTCATCACAATACTCCATGACCTTTTCATCACAATGTTCCATGACCTTTGTCATCACAATTCTCAATACACTTGTCATCACAATGCTCCCTGACTCTTGTCGTCAGAATGATCATTTAACCCTGTCAAGAAAAGTCTCCTTGCTGTTTTCATCACAATGTCCCATGCCATTTTCCTCACAATAATCCATGCCATTGTCATCAAAATACTCCACAAGCTTGTCATCCAAATGCTCCATGACCCATGTCATCACAATTCTCCATGCACTATTTAGCACAATACTCCCAGACCCTTGTCATCACAATGCTCCAAGCCATTGTCATCACAATGCTCCATTACATTTGTCATCAGAATCCTCCATGACACTTGGCATCACAATGCTCCATGGCATTGTCATCACAATGGGCCATTACATATGTCATCACAATGCTCCCTGACACCAGTCTTCACAATACTGCCTGACCTGGTCTTCACAATGCTCCATGCCCTTGTCATCACAATGCGCCATTCCAACTGTCATTGCAATAATCTATGAAACTTATTAGACCAATGTTCCATGCCCTTGTCATCACAATGCTCCATGCCCTTGTTATCACAATGCTCCGTGATTCCAGTCATCAAAATGCTTCATGACCTTTGCAATCACAGTGGTCCATGCCCTCATCATCAACAGTCTCTGTGATCTTTTTAACCTAAATGCTCCATGAAATTTTCATCACAATGCTCTTTGACATTTGTCATTACAATATTCTATGCCTTTCTCAACACAATGCTCCATGACCGTTGTCATCACAATGCTCCATGCGCTTGTCAGCACAATGATCCATGACACGTCATCACAATGCATCATGCGCTTGTCATCACAGTGCTCCACAATCTTTTCATCACAAGGCTCCATTAACATTGTCATCACAATGCTCCATGCACATCTCATCAATATGCTCTCTCACCACTGATATCACAATGTTACATCACTATTCATTACAATACTCCCTCACCCCTGTCATCACAATGTTCCATGCCTCCTGTCATCACCATGCTACATGCACTTATCATCACAATGTTCGATGACCTATGACATCACAATGTTCCATAAACCCTGTCATCAAAATACTCCATGACCCTTTTCATCAAAATGCTCCATGTCCCCGGACATCACAATGCTCCATAGCCCTTGTCATTACAGTGCTCCTTGACGCTCGTCATCACAATTATCCATGGTCTTCTCATCACAGTGCTCCACGGTCTTGCCATCACAATGCTCCATGTCCCTTGTCATCACAATTCTCCACGTCCTTGTCATCACAATGCTCCATGACAATTCTCATCACAATTTTACATGCATTTGTCATCACAATTCTCCATGCACATGTCATCACAATGCCCCATGACCCCTGTCTTAGCAAGCGCCATGCCTCTGTCATCACAATGCTTCACCACATTTTCGTCAAAATTCTCAATGGCCGTTGTCATCAAAATGCTCCATGAACCTTGTCATCACAATGCTCCATTACATTTGTCATCACAATCCTCCAAAACACTTGGCATCACAATGCTCCACGCTATTGTCATCACAATGGAACATGAAATATGTCATCACAATGCTCCCTGACACCTGTATTCACAATACTCCATGACCTTGTCATCACAATGTGCCATGCCCACTGTCAACACAATTATCCATGAAACTTGTCACACCAGTGCTCCATGCCCCTGTCATCACAATGCTCCATGCACTTGTCATCACAATGCTCCATGACCCCAGTTCTCACAATGCTCCGTGACTCCAGTCATCACAAGGCGACATGACCTGTGTCATCACAATGATCCATGCCCTCATCATCACAAGGCTCTGTGAACTTTGTCACCACAATGCTCCATGAACTTTTCATCACAATGCTCCGTGACACTTGTTATCACAATGCTCCATCCCTTTGTCAACTCAATGCTCCATGACCCTTGTCATCACAATCTTCCATGCGCTTGTCAGCGCAGTGCTCCATGACCCATGTCATCACAATGCTCCAGAAACCTTGTCATCACAATGCTCCTTGCACGTCTTATCAAAATGCTCTCTCACCACTGATATCAAAATGTTCCCTCACTAGTCATCACAATACACCCACTCCCCTGTCATCACAATGGTCCATAACCCCTGTCATGAAAATGTTCCATGACCCCTGACATCACAATGTTCCATAAACCCTGTCATCAAAATGTTCCATGACCCTATTCATCAAATTGCTCCATGACCCTGTCATCACAATGCTCCCTGCCCTTCTCATCACAATGTACAACACCCTTGTCATCAAAATGCTCCATGACTTCGTCATCACAAAGATCCATGACCCTTGGCATCACAATGCTCCATTTCTTTGCCATCACAATGCTCCATGTTCGCTCTCATCACATTGCTTCATGCCCTTGTCTTCACAAAGCTCCATGACACATGTCATCAGAATGCTACATGGCATTCTCATCACAGTGCTCTATGCCCTTGCAATCACAATGCTCCATTACACCTCTCATCACAATGCTCCAAGACCCCTGTAATCACAATGCTCCATGCCCCTTTTCATCTCAATGTTCCATGAACCCTTTCATCACAATGCACCATGCCCACCATCATAATGCTTCATGCTATTGTCATCACAATGAAATCATAATGCTCCATGACATCTCTCATCACAATGCTCCACATCCTTGTGATCAAAATGTTCCATAACACTTATCATCACAAAGCCCCATGACGCTCGTCATCACAATTATCCATGGTCTTCTCATCACAATGCTCAATGACTTTTGTCACCACAATGCTCAATACCGTTGTCATCACAATGTTCCCTGACACTTGTCGTCAGTATGCTCCTTGAACCCTGTGATGACAAGGCTCCATGGCCTTCTCATCCCAATGCTCCATGCCCTTGTCATCACAGTGCTCCACGACCCCTGTAATCACAAGGCTCCATGACCCTTTTCATCAGAATGTTCCATGAGACATATCATCACAAGGCTCCATGGTCTTCTCATCACAGTGCTCCAGTACCTTGTCATCACAAAGCTCCATGACCCATGTCATCACAACACTCCATTTCCCTTGTCATCACAATATTCCATGAACATTTTCATCCCAATGCTCCATGACACTTGTCATCAAAATCATCCATGCACTTGTCATCCCAATGCTCCATGACCACTGTATTCACAGTGCTCCGTGACGCTTGTCATCACAGTGCTCCATGACACCTGTCATCACAATGCTCCATGCCTTTGTCAGCAAAATGCTACATGACCTTTTCATTACAATGTTCTATACGCTTGTCATCACAATACTCCATTACCATTGTCATCACAATCCTCCATGAACCTTCGGATCACATTGTTTCATGCCCTTGTCATCACAATGCTCCATGCTCCTGGGAATCAAAATGATCCATGACCTCTGTCATCACAATGCTCCATACACTTGTGATCAGAATGTTCCAAAACACTTGTCATCACAACACTCCATGATGCCTGTCATCACGATACCCCATGCCCTTTTCATCACAAGGCTACATGACGTTTGTCATCACAATTCTAAATACACTTGTCATCACAATGCTCCGTGACACTTGTCGTCAGAATGCTCCTTGAAACCTGTCACGAAAAGGCTCCATGCCTTTTTCATCACAATGCCCCATGCCGTTTTCATCACAATGCTCCATGCCGTTGTCATCAAAATACTCCACAACCTTGTCATCAGAATGCTCCATGACCTTTGTCATCACAATTCTCCATGCACTTTTCAGCACAATGCTCCCTGACACTTGTCATCACAATGCTCTAAGCCATTTTCATCACAATGCTGCATTACCTTTGTCATCAGAATCCTCCATGACACTTGGCATCACAGTGCTCCATGCCATTGTCACCACAATGGGCTATTACATAAGTCATCACAATGCTCCCTGACACAAGTCTTCACAATACTGCATGACCTGGTCTTCACAATGCTCCATGCCCTTGTCATCACAATGCACCATTCCAACTGTCATTGCAATAATCCATTAAACTTATTAGACCAATGCTCCATGCCCTTTTCATCACAATGTTCCATGCCCTAGTTATCACAATGCGTCATTCAAACTGTCATCGCAGTAATCCAAGAAACTTATTAGATAATGTTCCATGCCCTTGTTATCACAATGCTCCATGACCCTGTCATCACAATGATACGTGACTCCAGTCATCACAATGCTTCATGACCTTTGTCATCACAATGGTCCATGCCCTTCGCATCAACAGTCTCTGTGACCTTTTTAACCTCAAGGCTCCATGAAATTTTCATCACCATGCTCTTTGACCCTTGTCATCACAATACTCTCTGCCTTTCTCAGCACAATGCTCCATGACTGTTGTCATCACAATGCTCCATGCGCTTCTCAGCAAAATGCTCCATGACACATGTCATCACAGTGCACCATGCACTTGCCATCACAGTGCTCCACAATCTTGTCATCACAATGCTCCATTAACCTTGTCATCACAATGCTCCATGCACTTCTCATCAATATGCTCTCTCACCACTGATATCACAATGTTACATCTCTATTCATCGCAATACTCCCCCACCCCTGTCATCACAATGTACCATGACTCCTGTCATCACAATGCTACATGCACTTATCATCACAATGCTCGATGACCTATGACATCACAATGTTCCATAAGCCCTGTCATCAAAATGCTCCATGCCCCTTTTCATCAAAATGCTCCATGTCCCCTGACATCACAATGCTCCATAGACCTTGTCATTACAGTGCTCCATGACGATCGTCATCACAATTATCCATGGTCTTCTCATCACAATGCTCCACGGTCTTGCCATCACAATGCTCCATGCTTTGGTCATCACAGTGCTCCATGTCCATTGTCATCACAATTCTCCACATCCTTGTCATCACAGTGCTCCATGACAGTTCTCATCACAGTGCTCCATGTCCCTTGTCATCACAATTCTCCATGCACATGTCATCGCAATGCCCCATGACCCCTGTCATAGCAAGCTCCATTCCTGTGTCACCAAATTGCTTCACGAACTTTTCATCAAAATTCTCAATGGCCGTTGTCATCACCATGCTTCAAGCCCTTGTCATCACAATGCTCCATTACCTTTGTCATCACAATCCTCCAAATCACTTGACATCACAATGCTCCATACCATTTTCATCACAATGGAACATGAAATATGTCATCACAATGCCCCCTGACACCTGTCTTCACAATACTCCATGCCCTTGTCATCACAATGTGCCATGCCCACAGTCAACACAATTATCCATGAAACTTCTCAGACCAATGCTCCATGCCCCTGTCATCACAATGCTCCATGCCGTTGTCATCACAATGCTCCATGACACCAGTTCTCACAATGCTCCGTGACTCCAGTCATCACAAGGCTTCATGACCTCTGTCATCACAATGATCCATGCCCTCATCATCACAAGGCTCTGTGAATTTTGTCACCACAATGCACCATGAACTTTTCATCACAATGCTCCGTGACACATGTTATCACAATGCTCCGTCCCTTTGTCACCTCAATGCTCCATGACCCTTCTCATCACAATCTTCCATGCGCTTGTCAGCACAGTGCTCCATGACCCATGTCATCACAATGCTCCATGCACTTGCCAGCACAATAATCCCAGACCCTTTTCATCACAATGCTCCAAGCCATTGTCATCACAATGCTCCATTACCTTTGTCATCAGAATCCTCCATGACACTTGGCATCACAATGCTCCATGGCATTGTCATCACAATGGGCCATTACATATGTCATCACAATGCTCCCTGACACCAGTTTTCACAATACTGCATGACCTGGTCTTCACAATGCTCCATGCCCTTGTCATCACAATGTGCCATTCCAACTGTCATTGCAATAATCCATGAAACTTATTAGACCAATGTTCCATGCCCTTGTCATCACAATGCTCCATGCCCTTGTTATCACAATGCTCCGTGATTCCAGTCAGCAAAATGCTTCATGACCTTTGTCATCACAGTGGTCCATGCCCTCATCATCAACAGTCTCTGTGATCATTTTAACCTAAATGCTCCATGAAATTTTCATCACAATGCTCTTTGACCTTTGTCTTTACAATATTCTATGTCTTTCTCAGCACAATGCTCCATGACCGTTGTCATCACAATGCTCCATGCGCTTGTCAGCACAATGCTCCATGACACGTCATCACAATGCACCATGCGCTTGTCATCACAGTGCTCCACAATCATGTCATCACAAGGCTCCATTAACATTGTCATCACAATGCACCATGCACATCTCATCAATATGCTCTCTCACCACTGATATCACAATGTTACATCACTATTCATTACAATACTCCCTCACCCCTGTCATCACAATGTTCCATGACTCCTGTCATCACCATGCTACATGCACTTATCATCACAATGTTCGATGACCTATGACATCACAATGTTCCATAAACCCTGTCATCAAAATACTCCATGACCCTTTTCATCAAAATGCTCCATGTCCCTGGACATCACAATGCTCCATAGCCCTTGTCATTACAGTGCTCCTTGACGCTCCTCATCACAATTATCCATGGTCTTCTCATCACAATGCTCCACGGTCTTGCCATCACAATGCTCCATGCCCTGGTCATCACAAGCCTCCATTTCCCTTGTCATCACAATTCTCCACGTCCTTGTCATCACAATGCTCCATGACAGTTCTCATCACAATTTTACATGCATTTGTCATCACAATTCTCCATGCACATGTCATCACAATGCCCCATGACCCCTTTCATAGCAAGCTCCATGCCTCTGTCATCACAATGCTTCACGACCTTTTCGTCAAAATTCTCAACGGCCGTTGTCATCAAAATGCTCCATGAACCTTGTCATCACAATCCTCCAAATCACTTGGCCTCACAATGCTCCATGCTATTGTCATCACAATGGAACATGAAATATGTCATCACAATGCTCCCTGACACCTGTATTCACAATACTCTATGACCTTGTCATCACAATGTGCCATGCCCACTGTCAACACAATTATCCATGAAACTTGTCAGACCAATGCTCCATGCCCCTGTCATCACAATGCTCCATGCACTTGTCATCACAATGCTCCATGACCCCATTTCTCACATTGCTCCGTGACTGCAGTCATCACAAGGTGTCATGACCTGTGTCATCACAATGCTCCATGCCCTCATCATCACAAGGCTCTGTGAACTTTCTCACCACAATGCTCCATGAACTTTTCATCACAATGCACCGTGACACTTGTTATCACAATGTTCCATCCCTTTGTCAACTCAATGCTCCATGACCCTTGTCATCACAATCTTCCATGCGCTTGTCAGCGCAGTGCTCCATGACCCATGTCATCACAATGCTCCATAAACCTTGTCATCACAATGCTCCTTGCACGTCTTATCAAAATGCTCTCTCACCACTGATATCAAAATGTTCCCTCACTAGTCATCACAATACACCCACTCCCCTCTCATCACAATGGTCCATAACCACTGTCATGAAAATGTTCCATGACCCCTGACATCACAATGTTCCATAACCCCTGTCATCAAAATGCTCCATGCCCCTTTTCATCAAAATGCTCCATGTCCACTGACATCACAATGCTCCATAGCCCTTGTCATTACAGTGCTCCATGACGCTCGTCATCACAATTATCCATGGTCTTCTCATCACAATGCTCCACCGTCTTGCCATCACAATGCTCCATGCCCTGGTCATCACAATGCTCCATGTCCCTTGTCATCACAATGCTCCACGTCCTTGTCATCACAATGCTCCATGACAGTTCTCAGCAAAATGTTACATGATTTTGTCATCACAATTCTCCATTCACATGTCATCGGAATGCCCCATGACCCCTGTCATAGCAAGCTCCATGCCTCTGTCATCACAATGCTTCACGAACGTTTCATCAAAATTCTCAATGGCCGTTGTCATCATAATGCTCCATGACCCTGGTCATTACAATGCTCCAAGCCCTTGTCATCACAATGCTCCAAGCCATTGTCATCAAAATGCTCCATTACCTTTGTCATCAGAATCCTCCATGACACTTGGCATCACAATGCTCCAGGCCATTGTCTTCACAATGGGCCATTACATATGTCATCACAATGCTCCCTGAAACCAGTCTTCACAATACTGCATGACCTGGTCTTCACAATATTCCATGCCGTTGATATCACAATGCTCCATGACCCATGTCATCACAATGCTCCGTGTGTCCAGTCATCACAATGCTTCATGACCATAGTCATGACAATGGTCCATGCCCTCTTCATCAACAGTCTCTTTGACCTTTTTAACCTCAATGCTCCATGAAATTTTCATCACAATGCTCTCTGACACTTGTCATCAAAATATTCTATGCCTTTCTCAGCACAATGCTCCATGACCCCTGTCATCACAACGCTCCATGTCCCTTGTCATCACGATACTCCATGAACATTTTCATCCCAATGCTCCATGACCCTTGTCATCACAATGATCCATTCCCTTGTCATCCCAATGCTCCGTGACACCTGTCACCACAATGTTTCATGCCTTTGTCAGCAAATGCTACATGGCCTTGTCATTAAAATGCTCAATGAACTTGTCATCACAATAATCCATTTCCATTGTCATCACAATCCTCCATGAACCTTGGGATCACATTGTTTCATGCCCTTGTCATCACAATGCTCCATGTTCCTTGAAATCAAAATGATACATGACCTCTGTCATCACAATGCTCCAAATCCTTGTGGTCACAATGTTCCATAACACTTGTCATCACAACGCTCCATGATGCCTGTCATCACAATACTCCATGCCCTTTTCATCAAAATGTTCCATGACCTTTGCCATCACAATTCTCAATACACTTGTCATCACAATGATCCCTGACTCTTGTCGTCAGAATGCTCCTTGAACCCTGGCACAAAAAGGCTCCATGCTTTTATCATCACAATGTCCCATGCCATTTTCATCACAATGCTCCATGCCATTGTCATAAAATACTGCACAAGCTTGTCATCCAAATGCTCCATGACCCGTGTCATCACAATTCTCCATGCACTTCCCAGCACAATGCTCCCTGAACCTTGTCATCACAATGCTCCAAGCAATTGTCATCACAATGCTCCATTACCTTTGTCATCAGAATCATCCGTGACACATGGCATCACAATGCTCCATGCCATTGTCATCACAATGGGCCATTACATATGTCATCACAATGCTCCCTGACACCAGTCTTCACAATACTGCATAACCTGGTCTTCACAATGCTCCATGCCCTTGTCATCACAATGCGCTATTCCAACTGTCATTGCAATAATCCATGAAACTTATTAGACCAATGTTCCATGCCCTTGTCATCACAATGCTCCATGCCCTTGTTTTCACAATGCTCTGTGACTCCAGTCATCACAATGCTTCATGACCTTTGTCATCACAATGGTCCATGCCCTCGTCATGAACAGTCTCTGTGACCTTTTTAACCTCAATGCTCCATGAAATTTTCATCACAATGCTCTTTGACACTTGTCATCACACTACTCTATGCCTTTCTCAGCACAATGCTCCATGACACTTGTCATCACAATGCTCCATGCGTAGTCAGCACAATGCTCCATGACACATGTCATCACAATGCACCTTGTGCTTGTCATCACTGTGCTCCAAAATGTTGTCATCACAATGCTCCATTTACCTTGTCATCACAATGCTCCATGCACTTCTCATCAATATGCTATCTCACCACTGATATCACAATGTTACATCACTATTCATTACAATACTCCCTCACCCCTGTCATCACAATGTTCAATGACTCCTTTCATCACAATGCTACATGCACTTATCATCACAATGTTCGATGATGTATGACATCACAATGTTCCATAAGCCATGTCATCAAAATGCTCCATTACACTTTTCATCAAAATGCTCCATGACCCCTGACATCACAATGCTCCATAGCCCATGTCATTACAGTGCTCCATGACGCTCGTCATCACAATTATCCATGGTCTTCTCATCACAATGCTCCACGGTCTTGCCATCACAATGCTCCATGCTTTGGTCATCACAGTGCTCCATGTCCGTTGTCATCACAATTCTCCACGTCCTTGTCATCACAATGCTCCATGACAGTTCTCATCACAGTGCTCCATGTCCCTTGTCATCACAGTTCTCCATGCACATGTCATCGCAATGCCCCGTGACCACTGTCATAGCAAGCTCCATTCCTGTGTCACCACAATGCTTCATGACCTTTTCATCAAAATTCTCAATGGCCGTTGTCATCACAATATTCCTTGACACTTGTCTTCACAATGCTCCAAGCCCTTGTCATCACAATGCTCCATTTCCTTTGTCATCACAATCCTCCAAATCACTTGACATCACAATGCTCCATACCATTGTCATCACAATGGAACATGAAATATGTCATCACAATGCTCCCTGACACCTGTCTTCACAGTATTCCATGCCCTTGTCATCACAATGTGCCATGCCCGCAGTCAACACAATTATCCATGAAACATGTCAGACCAATGCTCCATGCCCCTGTCATCACAATGCTGCATGCTCTTTTGATCACAATGCTCCATGAAACCAGTTCTCACAATGCTCCATGACTCAAGTCATCACAAGGCTTCATGACCTGTGTCATCACAATGATCCATGCCCTCATCATCACAAGGCTCTGTGAACTTTGTCACCACAATGTTCCATGAACTTTTCATCACAATGCACCGTGACACTTGTTATCACAATGCTCCGTCCCTTTGTCAACTCAATGCTCCATGACCCTTGTCATCACAATATTCCATGTGCTTGTTAGCGCAGTGCTCCATGACCCATGTCATCACAATGCTCCATAAACCTTGTCATCACAATGCTCCTTGTACGTCTTATCAAAATGATCTCTCACCACTGATATCAAAATGGTCCCTCAAAAGTCATCACAATACACCCACTCCCCTGTCATCACAATGGTCCATAACCCCTGTCATGAAAATGTTCCATGACCCCTGACCTCACAATGTGCCATAACCCCTGTCATCAAAATGTTCCATGACCCTTTTCATCAAATTGCTCCATGACCCTGTCATCAAAATTCTCCCTGCCCTTCTCATCATAATGCACAACACACTTGTCATCAAAATGCTCCATGACTTTCTCATCACAAAGATCCATGACACTTAGCATCACAATGATCCATGTCATTGTCATCACAATGCTCCATGATCACTCTCATCACATTGCTTCAAGCCCTTGTCGTCACAAAGCTCCATGATGCATGTCATCAGAATGTTCCATGGCCTTGTCATCACAGTGCTCCATGCCCTTGCCATCACAATGCTCCATTACACCTGTCATCACAAAGCTCCATGACCCCTGTAATCACAATGTTCCATGCCCCTTTTCATCTGAATGCTTCATGAACCCTGTCATCACAATGCACCATGCCCACCATCATAATGCTTCATGCTATTGTCATCACAATGAAATCATAATGCTCCATGACCACTCTCATCACAATGCTCCAAATCCTTGTGATCAAAATGTTCCATAACACTTATCATCACAACGCCCCATGACACTCGTCATCACAATTATCCGTGGTCTTCTCATCACAATGCTCCATGACTTTTGTCACCACAGTGCTCAATACACTTGTCATCACTATGCTCCCTGACACTTCTCGTCAGTTTGCTCCTTGAACCCTGTGATGACAAGGCTCCATGGCATTCTCATCCCAATGCTCCATGCCCTTGTCATCACAGTGCTCCACCACCCCTTTAATTAAAAGGCTCCATGCCCCTTTTCATCAGAATGTTCCAAGAGACATATCATCACAAGGCACCATGGTCTTCTCATCACAATGCTCCAGTACCTTGTCATCACAATGCCCCATGACACCTGTCATCACAGTACTCCATGAATATTTTTAGCTCAATGCTCCATGACCTTCTCATCACAATGCTCCATGACACCTGTCATTACAATGCTCCATGACACCTGACATCACAACGCTCCATGTCCCTTGTCATCACGATACTCCATGAACATTTTCATCCCAATGCTCCATGACACTTGTCATCACAATGATCCATGCCCTTGTCATCCCAATGCTCCATGACCCCTGTATCCACAATGCTCTGTGACGCTTGTCATCACAGTGCTCCATGACAACTGCCACCACAATGTTCCATGCCTTTGTCAGCAAAATGCTACATGACCTTCTTATTACACTGCTCAATGCACTTGTCATCACAATACTCCATTACCATTGTCATCACAATACTCCATGAACCTTGGGATCACATTGTCATGCCCTTGTCATCACAATGCTCCATGCTCCTTGAAATCAAAATGATCCATGACCTCTGTCATCACAATGCTCCAAATCATTGTGGTCACAATGTTCCATAACACTTGTCATCACAACGCTCCATGATGCATGTCATCACAATACTCCATGCCCTTTTCATCCAAATGTTCCATGACCTTTGTCATCAAAATTCTCAATACAATTGTCATCACAATGCTTCCTGACTCTTGTCCTCAGAAAGCTCCTTGAGCCCTGGCACAAAAAGGCTCCATGCCTTTATCATCACAATGTCCCATGCCATTTTCATCACAATGCTCCATGCCATTGTCATCAAAATACTCCACAAGCTTGTCATCCAAATGCTCCATGACACGTGTCATCACAATTCTCCATGCACTTGCCAGCACAATGCTCCCTGACCCTTGTCATCAGAATGCTCCAAGCCATTGTCATCACAATGCTCCATTACCTTTGTCATCAGAATCCTCCATGACACTTGGCATCAAAATGCTCCATGCCATTGGCATCACAATGGGCCATTACATATGTCTTCACAATGCTCCCTGACACCAGTCTTCACAATAATGCATGACCTGGTCTTCATAATGCTCCATGCCCTTGTCATCACAATGCGCTATTCCAACTGTCATTGCAATAATCCATGAAACTTATTAGACCAATGTTCCATGCCCTTGTCATTACAATGCTCCATGCCCTTGTTATCACAATGCTCCGTGACTCCAGTCATCACAATGCTTCATGAGCTTTGTCATCACAATGGTCCATGGCCTCGTCATCAACAGTCTCTGTGACCTTTTTAACCTCAGTGCTCCATGAAATTTTCATCACAATGCTCTTTGACCCTTGTCATCACAATACTCTATGCCTTTCACAGCAGAATGCTCCATGACCGTTGTCATCACAATGCTCCATGCGCTTGTCAGCACAATGCTCCATGACACATGTCATCACAATGCACCATGCGCTTGTCATCACAGTGCTCCACAATCTTGTCATCACAATGCTCCATTAACCGTGTCATCACAATGCTCCATGCACTTCTCATCAATATGCCCTCTCACCACTGATATCACAATGTTACATCACTATTCATCACAATACTCCCTCACCCCTGTCATCACAATGTTCAATGACTACTGTCATCACAATGCTACATGCACTTATCATCACAATGTTCAATGACATATGACATCACAATGTTCCATATGCCATGTCATCAAAATGCTCCATGACCCTTTTCATCAAAATGCTCCATGTCCCCTTACATCACAATGCTCCATAGCCCTTGTCATTACAGTGCTCCATGACGCTTGTCATCACAGTTATCCATGGTCTTCTCATCACAATGCTCCACGGTCTTGCCATCGCAATGCTCCATGCTTTGGTCATCACAGTGCTCCATGTCCGTTGTCATCACAATTCTCCACGTCCTTGTCATCACAATGCTCCATGACACCAGTTCTCACAATGCTCCATGACTCAAGTCATCACAAGGCTTCATGACCTGTGTCATCACAATGATCCATGCCCTCATCATCACAAGGCTCTGTGAACTTTGTCACCACAATGTTCCATGAACTTTTCATCACAATGCACCGTGACACTTGTTATCACAATGCTCCGTCCCTTTGTCAACTCAATGCTCCATGACCCTTGTCATCACAATATTCCATGTGCTTGTCAGCGCAGTGCTCCATGACCCATGTCATCACAATGCTCCATAAACCTTGTCATCACAATGCTCCTTGTACGTCTTATCAAAATGATCTCTCACCACTGATATCAAAATGGTCCCTCAAAAGTCATCACAATACACCCACTCCCCTGTCATCACAATGGTCCATAACCCCTGTCATGAAAATGTTCCATGACCCCTGACCTCACAATGTGCCATAACCCCTGTCATCAAAATGTTCCATGACCCTTTTCATCAAATTGCTCCATGACCCTGTCATCAAAATTCTCCCTGCCCTTCTCATCATAATGCACAACACACTTGTCATCAAAATGCTCCATGACTTTCTCATCACAAAGATCCATGACACTTAGCATCACAATGATCCATGTCATTGTCATCACAGTGCTCCATAATCACTCTCATCACATTGCTTCAAGCCCTTGTCGTCACAAAGCTCCATGATGCATGTCATCAGAATGTTCCATGGCCTTGTCATCACAGTGCTCCATGCCCTTGCCATCACAATGCTCCATTACACCTGTCATCACAAAGCTCCATGACCCCTGTAATCACAATGTTCCATGCCCCTTTTCATCTGAATGCTTCATGAACCCTGTCATCACAATGCACCATGCCCACCATCATAATGCTTCATGCTATTGTCATCACAATGAAATCATAATGCTCCATGACCACTCTCATCACAATGCTCCAAATCCTTGTGATCAAAATGTTCCATAACACTTATCATCACAACG
Source organism: Mesoplodon bidens (assembly GCF_964165515.1). NCBI lineage: Eukaryota > Metazoa > Chordata > Mammalia > Artiodactyla > Ziphiidae > Mesoplodon > Mesoplodon bidens. The sequence continues at coordinate 284,811 of NW_027671170.1, forward strand.
CCCCATGACACTCGTCATCACAATTATCCGTGGTCTTCTCATCACAATGCTCCATGACTTTTGTCACCACAGTGCTCAATACACTTGTCATCACTATGCTCCCTGACACTTCTCGTCAGTTTGCTCCTTGAACCCTGTGATGACAAGGCTCCATGGCATTCTCATCCCAATGCTCCATGCCCTTGTCATCACAGTGCTCCACCACCCCTTTAATTAAAAGGCTCCATGCCCCTTTTCATCAGAATGTTCCAAGAGACATATCATCACAAGGCACCATGGTCTTCTCATCACAATGCTCCAGTACCTTGTCATCACAATGCCCCATGACACCTGTCATCACAGTACTCCATGAATATTTTTAGCTCAATGCTCCATGACCTTCTCATCACAATGCTCCATGACACCTGTCATTACAATGCTCCATGACACCTGACATCACAACGCTCCATGTCCCTTGTCATCACGATACTCCATGAACATTTTCATCCCAATGCTCCATGACACTTGTCATCACAATGATCCATGCCCTTGTCATCCCAATGCTCCATGACCCCTGTATCCACAATGCTCTGTGACGCTTGTCATCACAGTGCTCCATGACAACTGCCACCACAATGTTCCATGCCTTTGTCAGCAAAATGCTACATGACCTTCTTATTACACTGCTCAATGCACTTGTCATCACAATACTCCATTACCATTGTCATCACAATACTCCATGAACCTTGGGATCACATTGTCATGCCCTTGTCATCACAATGCTCCATGCTCCTTGAAATCAAAATGATCCATGACCTCTGTCATCACAATGCTCCAAATCATTGTGGTCACAATGTTCCATAACACTTGTCATCACAACGCTCCATGATGCATGTCATCACAATACTCCATGCCCTTTTCATCCAAATGTTCCATGACCTTTGTCATCAAAATTCTCAATACAATTGTCATCACAATGCTTCCTGACTCTTGTCCTCAGAAAGCTCCTTGAGCCCTGGCACAAAAAGGCTCCATGCCTTTATCATCACAATGCCCCATGCCATTTTCATCACAATGCTCCATGCCATTGTCATCAAAATACTCCACAAGCTTGTTATCCAAATGCTCCATGACACGTGTCATGACAATTCTCCATGCACTTGCCAGCACAATGCTCCCTGACCCTTGTCATCAGAATGCTCCAAGCCATTGTCATCACAATGCTCCATTACCTTTGTCATCAGAATCCTCCATGACACTTGGCATCAAAATGCTCCATGCCATTGGCATCACAATAGGCCATTACATATGTCTTCACAATGCTCCCTGACACCAGTCTTCACAATACTGCATGACCTGGTCTTCATAATGCTCCATGCCCTTGTCATCACAATGCGCTATTCCAACTGTCATTGCAATAATCCATGAAACTTATTAGACCAATGTTCCATGCCCTTGTCATTACAATGCTCCATGCCCTTGTTATCACAATGCTCCGTGACTCCAGTCATCACAATGCTTCATGAGCTTTGTCATCACAATGGTCCATGGCCTCGTCATCAACAGTCTCTGTGACCTTTTTAACCTCAGTACTCCATGAAATTTTCATCACAATGCTCTTTGACCCTTGTCATCACAATACTCTATGCCTTTCACAGCAGAATGCTCCATGACCGTTGTCATCACAATGCTCCATGCGCTTGTCAGCACAATGCTCCATGACACATGTCATCACAATGCACCATGCGCTTGTCATCACAGTGCTCCACAATCTTGTCATCACAATGCTCCATTAACCGTGTCATCACAATGCTCCATGCACTTCTCATCAATATGCCCTCTCACCACTGATATCACAATGTTACATCACTATTCATCACAATACTCCCTCACCCCTGTCATCACAATGTTCAATGACTACTGTCATCACAATGCTACATGCACTTATCATCACAATGTTCAATGACATATGACATCACAATGTTCCATATGCCATGTCATCAAAATGCTCCATGACCCTTTTCATCAAAATGCTCCATGTCCCCTTACATCACAATGCTCCATAGCCCTTGTCATTACAGGGCTCCATGACGCTTGTCATCACAGTTATCCATGGTCTTCTCATCACAATGCTCCACGGTCTTGCCATCGCAATGCTCCATGCTTTGGTCATCACAGTGCTCCATGTCCGTTGTCATCACAATTCTCCACGTCCTTGTCATCACAATGCTCCATGACAGTTCTCATCACAGTGCTCCATGTCCCTTGTCATCACAATTCTCCATGCACATGTCATCGCAATGCCCCATGACCCTTGTCATAGCAAGCTCCATTCCTGTGTCACCACATTGCTTCAGGACCTTTTCATCAAAATTCTCAATGGCCGTTGTCATCACAATGCTCCTTAACCCTTGTCATCACAATGCTCCAAGCACTTATCATCACAATGCTCCATTACCTTTGTCATCACAATCCTCCAAATCACTTCACATCACAATGCTCCATACCATTTTCATCACAATGGAACATGAAATATGTCATCACAATGCTCCCTGACACCTGTCTTCACAATACTCCATGCCCTTGTCATCACAATGTGCCATGCCCTCAGTCAACACAGTTATCCATGAAATTTGTCAGACCAATGCTCCATGCCCCTGTCATCACAATGCTGCATGCCCTTGTCATCACAATGCTAAATGACACCAGTTCTCACAATGCTCCGTGACTCCAGTCATCACAAGGCTTCATGACCTGTGTCATCACAATGATCCATGCCCTCATCATCACAAGGCTCTGTGAACTTTGTCACCACAATGCACCATGAACTTTTCATCACAATGCTCCTTAAAATTTGTCATCACAATGCTCCTTGCACGTCTTATCAAAATGCTCTCTCACCACTGATATCAAAATGTTCCCTCACTAGTCATCACAATACCCCCACTCCAATGTCATCACAATGGTCCATAACCCCTGTCATGAAAATGTTCCATGACCCCTGACATCAAAATGTTCCATAACCCCTGTCATGATAATGTTCCTTGACCATTTTCATCAAATTGCTTCATGACCCTTCATCACAATGCTCCCTTCCCTTCTCATCACAATGCACAACGCACTTGTCATCAAAATGCTCCATGACTTTGTCATCACAAAGAACCATGACCCTTGGAATCACAATGCTCCATAAAACTTGTCATCACAATGCTCCTTGCACGTCTTATCAAAATGCTCTCTCACCACTGATATCAAAATATTCCCTCACTAGTCATCACAATACACCCACTCCAATGACATCACAATGGTCCATAACCCCTGTCATGAAAATGTTCCATGACCCCTGACGTCAAAATGTTCCATAACCCCTGTCATCATAATGTTCCTTGACCATTTTCATCAAATTGCTTCATGACCCTGTCATCACAATGCTCCCTTCCCTTCTCATCACAATGCACAACGCCCTTGTCATCAAAATGCTCCATGACTTTGTCATCACAAAGAAACATGACACTTGGCATCACAATGCTCCATGTCATTGTCATCACAATGCTCCATGATTGCTCTTATCACATTGCTCCATGCCCTTGTCATCACAAAGTTCCATGACTCATGTCATCAGAATGCTCCATGGCCTTCTCATCACAGTGCTCCATGCCCTTGCCATCACAATGCTCCATTACACCTGTCATCATAAAGCTCCATGACCCCTGTAATCACAATGCTCCATGCCCCTTTTTATCTCAATGCTCCATGAGCCCGGTCATCACAATGCACCCAGCCCACCATCATAATGCTTCATGCTATTGTCATCACAATGAAATCATAATGCTCCATGACCACTCTCATCACAATGCTCCAAATCCTTGTGATCAAAATGTTCCATAACACTTATCATCACAACGCCCAATGACGCTCGTCATCACAATTATCCATGGTCTTCTCATCACAATGCTCCATGACTTTTGTCACCACAATGCTCAATACCCTTGTCATCACAATGCTCCCTGACACTTGTCGTCAGTATGCTCCTTGAACCCTGTGATGACAAGCCTCCATGGCCTTCTCATCCCAATGCTCCATGCCCTTGTCATCACAGTGCTCCACAACCCCTGTAATCACAATGCTCCATGCCCCTTTTCATCAGAATGTTCCATGAGACATATCATCACAAGGCTCCATGTTCTTCTCATAACAATGCTCCAGTACCTTGTCAACTCAATGCTCCATGACACCTGTCATCACAATACTCCATGAATATTTTCAGCCCAATGCTTCATGACTTTCTCATCGCAATGCTCCATGACCAATATCATCACAATGCTCCATGACCACTGTCATCACTACACTCCATGACACCTGACAACACAATGATCCGGGACTCTTGTCATCACAATGCCCCATTACCTAGTCATCACAATGCTCCATGACAACTGTCATCACAATAATCCATGAATATATTCATCCAAAACGCCATGACCCTTGTCATCAAAATGATCCGTTCCCTAGTCATCCCAATCCTCCATGACCTCTGTATTCACAATGCTCTGTGACACTTGTCATCACAGTGCTCCATGACACCTGTCATCACAATGCTCCATGCCTTTCTCAGCACAATGCTCCATGACCGTTGTCATCACAATGCTCCATGAGCTTGTCAGCACTATGCTCCATGACACGTCATCACAATGCACCATGCGCTTGTCATCACAGTGCTCCACAATCTTGTCATCACAAGGCTCCATTAACATTGTCATCACAATGCTCCATGCACATCTCATCAATATGCTGTCTCACCACTGATATCACAATGTTACATCACTATTCATTACAATACTCCTCACCCCAGTCATCACAATGTTCCATGACTCCCGTCATCACCATACTACATGCACTTATCATCACAATGTTCGATGACCTATGACATCACAACGTTCCATAACACCTGTCATCAAAATGCTCCATGACCATATTCATCAAAATGCTCCATGTCCCCTGACATCACAATGCTCCATAGCCCTTGTCATTACAGTGCTCCATGATGCTCGTCTTCACAATTATCCATGGTCTTCTCATAACAATTCTCCACGTCCTTGTCATCACAATGCTCCATGACAGTTCTCATCACAATTTTACATGCTTTTGTCATCACAATTCTCCATGCACATGTCATCGCAATGTGCCATAACCCCTGTCATAGCAAGCTCCATGCCTTTGTCACCACAATGCTTCACGAAATTTTCATCAAATTCTCAATAGCCGATGTCATCACAAAGCTCCATGACCCTTGTCATCACAATGCTCCAAGCCCTTGTCATCACAATGCTCCATTACCTTTGTCATCACAATCCTCCAAAACACTTGACATCACAATGCTCCATGCCATTGTCACCACAATGGAACATGAAATATGTCATCACAATGCTCCCTGACACCTGTCTTCACAATTCTGCATGACCTTGTCATCTCAATGTGCCATACCCACTGTCAACACAATTATCCTTTAAACTTGTCAGACCAATGCTCCATGCCCCTGTCATCACAATGCTCCATGCCCTTGTCATCACAATGCTCCATGACCCCAGTTCTCACAAGGCTCTGTGAATCCAGTCATCACAAGGCTTCATGACCAGTGTCATCACAATGATCCATGCCCTAATCATCACAAGGCTCTGTGAACTTTGTCATCACAATGCACCAAGAAATTTTCATCACAATGCTCCGTGACACTTGTTACCACAATGCTCCATCCCTTTGTCAACTCAATGCTCCATGAACCCTGTCATTACACTGCACCATGCCCACGATCATAATGCTTCATGCTATTGTCATCACAATGAAATCATTATGCTCCATGACCTCTGTCATCACAATGCTCCAAACCCTGGTGATCAAAATGTTCCAAAACACTTTTCATCACAACGCCCCATGACGCTCGTCATCACAATTATCCATGGTCTTCTCATCACAATGCTCCATGACTTTTGTCACCACAATGCTCAATACCCTTGTCATCACAATGCTCCCGGACACTTGTCGTCAGTATTTTCCTTGAACCCTGTGATGACAAGGCTCCATGGACTTCTCATCCCAATGCTCCATGCCCTTGTCATCACAGTGCTCCACGACCGCTGTAATCACAAGTCTCCATGCCCCTTTTCTTCAGAATGTTCCATGAGACATATCATCACAAGGCTCCATGGTCTTTTCATCAAAATGCTCCATGACACTTGTCATCACAACACTCCTTTAATATTTTCAGCCCAGTGATCCATGACCTTCTCATCACAATGCTCCATAACCCCTGCCATTACAATGCTCCATGACCCCTGTCATCCCAACGCTCCATGTCCCTTATCATCACAATACTCCATAAACATTTTCATCCCAATGCTCCATGACCCTTGTCATCACAATGATCCATGCCCTTGTCATCCCAATGCTCCATGAACCCTGTATTCACAATGCTCCCTGACGCTTGTCATCACAGAACTCCATGACACCTGTCATCACAATGCTCCATGCCTTTGTCAGCAAAATGGTACATGACCTTGCCATTACAATGCTCTATGCACTGGTCATCACAATACTCCAATACCATTTTCATCACAATCCTCCATGAACTTTGGGATCACATTGTTTCATGCCCTTGTCATCAAAATGCTCCATACTCATTGAAATCAAAATGATCCATGACCTCTGTCATCACAATGCTCCAAACACTTGTGATCACAGTGTTCCATAACACTTGTCATCACAACGCTCCTTGATGCCTGTCTTCACAATACTCCATGCCCTTTACATCACAATGCTCCATGACCTTTGTCATCACAATTCTCAATACACTTGTCATCATAATGATTCCTGACACTTGTCGTCAGAATGTTCCTTGAAACCTGTCACGAAAAGGCTCCATGCCTTTTTCATCAAAATGCCCCATGCCATTTTCATCACAATGCTCCATGCCATTATCATCAAATACTCCACAAGCTTGTCATCAGAATGCTCCATGACATTTGTCATCACAATTCTCTATGCACTTGTCAGGACAATGCTCCCTGACACTTGTCATCACAATGCTCCAAGCCATTGTCATCACAATGCTCCATTACCTTTGTCATCAGTATCCTCCATGACACTTGGAATCACAAGGCTCCATGCCATTGTCATCACAATGGGACATTACATATTCCATCACATGTTCCCTGACACCAGTCTTCACAATACTGCATGACCGGGTCTTCACAATGTTCCATGTCTTTTTTATCACAATGCTTCATGACCCATGTCATCACAATGCTCCGTGAGTCCAGTCATCACAATGCTTCATGACCTTTGTCATCACAATGGTCCATGCCCTCGTCATCAACAGTCTCTGTGACCTTTTTAACCTCAATGCTCCATGAAATTTTCATCAAAATGTTCTTTGACCCTTGTCATCACAATACTCTATGCCTTTTTAAGCACAGTGCTCCATGACACATGTCATCACAATGCACCATGCGCTTGTCATCACAGTGCTCAACAATCTGGTCATCACAATGCTCCATTAACCTTGTCATCACAATGCTCCATGCACTTCTCTTCAATATGCTCTCTCACCACTGATATAACAATGTTACATCACTATTCATCACAATACTCCCTCACCCCTGTCATCACAATGTTCCATGACTCCTGTCACCACAATGCTACATGCACTTATCATCACAGTGTTCGATTAACTATGACATCACAATGTTCCATAAGCTCTGTCATCAAAATGCTCCATGACTCTTTTCATTAAAATGCTCCATGTCCCCTGACATCACAATGCTCCATACCCCTTGTCATTACAGTGCTCCATGACGCTCTTCATCACAAATATCCATGGCCTTCTCATCACAATGCTCCACGGTCTTGCCATCACAATGCTCCATGCCCTGGTCATCACAATTCTCCAAGTTCTTTGCATCACTATGTTCCATGACACTTCTCATCACAGTGTTACATGCTTTGTCAGCATACTACTCCACAAACTTGTCATCAGAATGCTCCATGACCCTTGTCATCACAATTATCCATGCCCCTGTCATCACAAAGCTCCATGCCCTTGTCATCACAATGTTCCATGACTCCTGTCATCACAATACTCCATGAACATTTTCAGCCCAATGCTCCATGCCTTTCTCATTGCAATGCTCCATGACCAATATCATCACAATGCTCCATGACCACTGTCATCACAACACTCCATGACACCTGACAACACAATGATCCGGGACTCTTGTCATCACAGTGCCCCATTACCTAGTCATCACAATGCTCCATGACCCCTGTCATCACAATAGTCCATGAATATATTCAGCCCAAACTCCATGACCCTTGTCATCAAAATGATCCGTGCCCTTGTCATCCCAATGCTCCATGACCCCTGTATTCACAATGCTCTGTGACACTTGTCATCACAGTGCTCCATGACACCTGTCATCACAATGCTCCATGCCTTTGTCAGCAAAATGCTAAATGACATTGTCATTACAATGCTCTATGTGCTTGTCATCACAATACTCCATTACCATTGTCTTTAGAATCCTCCATGAACCTTGGGGTCACATTGCTTCATGCCCTTGTCATCACAATGCTCCATGCTCCTTGAAATCAAAATGATCTATGACCTCTGTCATCGCAATGCTCCAAACCCTTGTAATTACAATGTTCCATAACACTTGTTATCACAACGCTCCATGATGCCTGTCATCACAATACTCAATGTCCTTTTCATCACAATGTTCCATGACCTTTGTCGTCACAATTCTCAATACACTTGTCATCACAATGCTCCCTGACTCTTGTCGTAAGAATGATCCTTGAACGCTGTCAAGAAAAAGCTCCATGCTGTTTTCATCACAATGCCCCATGCCATTTTCCTCACAATAATCCATGCCATTGTCATCAAAATACTCCACAAGCTTGACATCCAAATGCTCCATGACCCGTGTCATCACAATTCTCCATGCACTTGCCAGCACAATGCTCCCTGACCCTTGTCTTCAAAGTGCTCCAAGCCATTGTCATCACAATGCTCCATTACCTTTGTCATCAGAATCCTCCATGACACTTGGCATCACAATGCTCCATGTCATTGTCATCACAATGGGCCATTACATATGTCATCACAATGCTCCCTGACACCTGTTTTTACAATACTGCATGACCTTGTCATCTCAATGTGCCATTCCCACTGTCAACACAATTATCCATGAAACTTGTCAGACCAATGTTCCATGCCCCTGTCATCAAAATGCTCCATGCCCTTGTCATCACAATGCTCCATGATCCCAGTTCTCACAATGCTCCGTGACTCCAGTCATCACAAGGATTCATAACCAGTGTCATCACAATGATCCATGCCCTCATCATCACAGGTCTCTGTGAAATTTGTCACCACAATTCTCCATGAACTTTTCATCACAATGCTCCGTGACACTTGTTACCACAATGCTCCATCCCTTTGTCAACTCAATGCTCCATGACCCTTGTCATCACAATGTTCCATGACCTTTGTCATCACAATTCTCAATACACTTGTCATCACAATCCTCCCTGACTCTTGTCGTCAGAATGCTCTTTGAACCCTGTCACGAAAAGGCTCCATGCCGTTTTCATCACAATGCCCCATGCCATTTTCATCACAATACTCCATGCCTTTGTCATAAAAATACTCCACAAGCTTGTCATCAGAATGCTCCATGACCCGTGTCTTCACATTTCTCCATGCACTTGCCAGCACAGTGCTCCCTGACACTTGTCATCACAATGTTCCATGTCATTGTCATCACAATGGGCCATTATATATGTCATCACAATGCTCCCTGACACCAGTCTTCACAATACTGCATGACCTGGTCTTCTCAATGCTCCATGCCCTTGTCATCACAATGCGCCATTCAAACTGTCACTGCAATAATCCATGAAATTTATTAGACCAATGATCCATGCCCTTGTCATCACAGTGCTCCATGCCCTTGTTATCACAATGCTCCATAACTCCAGTCATCACAATGCTTCATGACCTTTGTCATCACAATGGTCCATGACCTCGTCAGCAACAGTCTCTGTGACTTTTTAACCTCAATGCTCCATGAAATTATCATCACAATGCTCTTTGACCCTTGTCATCACAATACTCTCTGCCTTTCTCATCACAATGCTCGCTGACACTTGTCATCACAATGCTCCAAGCCCTTGTCATCACAATGCTCCAAGCCACTGTCATCACAATGCTCCATTACCTTTGTCATCAGCATCCTCCATAACACTTGGCATCACAATGCTCCATGCCATTACCATCACAATGGGCCATTACATATGTCATCACAATGCTCCCTGACACCAGTCTTCACAATACTGCATGAACTCGTCTTCACAATGTTCCATGCCCTTGTTATCACAATACTCCATGACCCATGTCATCACAATGCTCCGTGAGTCCAGTCATCACAGTGCTTCATGAACTTTGTCATAACAATGGTCCATGACCTCGTCAGCAACAGTCTCTGTGACCTTTTTGACCTCAATGCTCCGTGAAATTTTCATCACAATGCTCTATGACTCTTGGCATCACAATACTCTATGCCTTTCTCAGCACAATGCTCCATGATCGTTGTCATCACAGTGCTCCATGCGCTTGTGAGCACAATGCTCCATGACCCCTGTCTTAGCAAGCTCCGTGCCTCTGTCATCACAATGCTTCACGACCATTTCATCAAAATTCTCAATGGCCGTTGTCATCAAAATGCTCCATTACACTTGTCATCAAAATGTTCCATGCACTTGTCAGCGCAGTGCTCCACGACCCATGTCATCACAATGCTCCATAAACATTGTCTTCACAATGCTCCTTGCACGTCTTATCAAAATGCTCTCTCACCACTGATATCATAATGTTCCCTCACTAGTCATCACAATATACCCACTCCAATGTCATCACAATGGTCCATAACCCCTGTCATGAAAATGTTCCATGACCCTTGACATCAAAATGTTCCATAAACACTGTCATCAAAATGTTCCATGACCCTTTTCATCAAATTGCTCCATGACACTGTCATCACAATGCTCCCTGCCTTTCTCGTCACAATGCACCACGCTGTTGTCATCAAAATGCTCCATGATTTTGTCATCACAAAGAACCATGACCCTTGGCATCACAATGCTCCATGTCATTGTCATCACAATGCTCCATGATCGCTATCATCACATTGATCCATGCCCTTGTCATCACAAAGCTCCATGACGCATGTCATCAGAATGCTCCATGGACTTCTCATCACAGTGCTCCATGCACTTGCCATCACAATGCTCCATTACACCTGTCATCACAATGATCCAAGACCCCTGTAATCACAATGCTCCATGCCCCTATTCATCTCTATGCTCAATGAACCCTGTCATCACAATGAACCATGCCCTCCATCATAATGCTTTATGCAATTGTCATCACAATGAAATCATAATGCTCCATGACCTCTCTCATCACAATGCTCCAACACCTTGTGATCAAAATGTTCCATAACACTTGTCATCACAACGCTCCATGATGCCTTTCATCACAATACTCCATGCCCTTTTCATCACAATGCTCCATGACTTATGTAATCACAATTCTCAATACACTTGTCATCACAATGCTCCCTGACATTTGTGGTCAGAATGCACCTTGAACCCTGTCACGAAATGGATCCATGCTTTTTTCATCACAATGTCCCATGCCGTTTTCATCACAATGATCCATGCCATTTTCATCAAAATACTCCACAAACTTGTCATCAGAATGCTCCATGATATTTGTCATCACAATTCTCCATGCACTTGTCAGCACATTGCTCCCTGACCCTTGTCATCACAATGCTCCAAGCCATTGTCATCACAATGCTCCATTAACTTTGTCATCAGAATCCTCCATGACAATTGGCATCACAATGCTCCATGCCATTGTCATCACAATGGGCCATTACATATGTCATCACAATGCTCCCTGACACCAGTCTTCACAATACTGCATGACCTGCACTTCACAATGCTCCATGCCCTTGTCATCACAATGCACCATTCCAACTGTCACTGCAATAATCCATGAAACTTATTACACCAATGCTCCGTGCACTTGTCATCACAATGCTCCATGCACATGTTATCACAATGCTCTATGACCCATGTCATCACAGTGCTCCGTGACTCCAGTCATCTCAATGATTCATGACCTTTGTCATCACAATTGTCCATGCCCTCGTCATCAACAGTCTCTGTGACCTTTTTAACCTCAATGCTCCATGAAATTTTCATCACAATGCTCTTTGACACTTGTCATCACAATACTCTATGCCTTTCTCAGCACAATGCTCCATGACTGTTGTCATCACAATGCTCCATGCCCTTGTCAGCACAATGCTCCATGACACGTCATCACAATGCACCATGCTCTTGTCATCACAGGGCTCCACAATCTTGTCATCACAATGCTCCATTAACCTTGTCATCACAATGCTCCATGCACTTCTCATCAATATGCTCTCTCACCACTGATATCACAATGTTACATCACTATTCATTACAATACTCCCTCACCCCTGTCATCACAATGTTCCATGACTCCTGTCATCACAATGCTACATGCACTTATCATCACAATGTTCGATGACCTATGACATCACAATATTCCATAACCCCTGTCATCAAAATGCTCGATGACCCTTTTCATCAAAATGCTCCATGTCCCCGGACATCACAATGCTCCATAGCCCTTGTCATTACAGTGCTCCATGACGCTCGTCATCACAATTATCCATGGTCTTCTCATCACAATTCTCCACGGTCTTGCCATCACAATGCTCCATGTCCCTTGTCATCACAATTCTCCACGTCCTTGTCATCACAATGCTCCATGACAGTTCTCATCACAATGTTACATGCTTTTGTCATCACAATTCTCCATGCACATGTCATCACAATGCCTCTTGACCCCTGTCATAACAAGCTCCATGCCTTTGTCATCACAATGCTTCACGACATGTTCATCAAAATTCTCAATGGCCCTTGTCATCACAATGCTCCATGAAACTTGTCATCACAATGCTCCAGGCCCTTGTCATCACAATGTTCCATGCCATTGTCATCACAATGGAACATGAAATATGTCATCACAATGCTCCCTGACACCTGTCTTCACAATACTGCATAACCTTGTCATCACAATGTGCCATTCCAAATGTCAACACAGTTATCCATGAAACTTGTCAGACCAATGCTCCGTGCCCCTGTCATCACAATGCTCCATACTCTTGTCATCACAATGCTCCATGACCCCAGTTCTCACAATGCTCCGTGACTCCAGTCATCACAAGGCTAGATGACCTGTGTTATCACAATGATCCATGCCCTCTTCATCACAAGGCTCTGTGAAGTTTGTCACCACAATGCTCCATGAACTTTTCATCACAATGTTCCGTGACACTTGTTACCACAGTGCTCCATCACTTTGTAAACTCAATGCACCAAGAACCTTGTCATCACAATGTTCCATGCGCTTGTCAGTGCACTGCTCCATGACCCATGTCATCACAATGCTCCATAAACTTTGTCATCACAATGCTCCTTACACGTCTTATTAAATGCTCTCTCACCACTGATATCACAATGTTCCCTCACTAGTCATCACAATACACGCACTCCCCTGTCATCACAATGGTCCATAACCCCTGTCATGAAAATGTTCCATGACCCCTGATATCACAATGTTCCATAACCTCTGTCATCAAAATGTTCCATCACCATTTTCATCAAATTGCTCCATGACCCTGTCATCACAATGCTCCCTGCCCTTCTCATCACAATGCACAACGCCCTTGTCATCAAAATGCTCCATGACTTTGTCATCACAAAGAAACATGACCCTTGGCATCACAATGCTCCAGTACCTTGTCATCACAATGCTCCATGACACCGGTCATCACAATACTCCATGAATATTTTCAGCCCAGTGCTCCATGAACTTCTCATCACAATGCTCCATGACCCCTGTCATTACAATGCTCCATGACCCCTGTCATCACAACGATCCATGTCCCTTGTCATCACAATACTCCATGAACATTTGCATCCCAATGCTCCATGACACTTGTCATCAAAATGATCCATGCCCTACTCATCCCATTGCTCCATGACCCCTTTATTCAAAATGCTCCGTGACGCTTGTCATCACAGTGCTCCATGACACCTGTCATCACAATGCTCCATGCCTTTGTCAGCAAAATGCTACATGACCTTGTCATTACAATGCTCTGTGCACTTGTCATCACAGTACTCCATTACCATTGTCATCACAATCCTCCATGAACCTTGGGATCACATTGATTCATGCCCTTGTCATCACAATGCTCCATGCTCCTTGTAATCAAAATTATCCATGACTTCTGTCATCACAATGCTCCAAACCCTTGTGATCACAGTGTTCCATAACACTTGTCATAACAACGCTCCATGATGCCTGTCATCACAATACTCCATGTCCTTTTCATCACAATGCTCCATGACTTTTGTCATCACAATTCTCAATACACTTGTCATCGCAATGCTCCCTGACACTTGTCGTCAGAATGCTCCTTGAACCCTGTCACGAAATGGATCCATGCCTTTTTCATCACAATGTCCCATGCCGTTTTCATCACAATGCTCCATGCCATTGTCATCAAAATACTCCACAAGCTTGTCATCAGAATGCTCCATGACCTTTGTCATCACAATTCTCCATGCAGTTGTCAGCACAATGCTCCCTGACCGTTGTCATCACAATGCTCCAAGCCATTGTCATCACAATGCTCCATTACCTTTGCCATCAGAATCCTCCATGACACTTGGCATCACAATGCTCCATGCCATTGTCATCACAATGGGCCATTACATATGTCACCACAATGCTCCCTGTCACCTGTCTTCACAATACTGCATGACCTGGTCTTCACAATGCTCCATGCCCTTGTCATCACAATGCAGCATTCCAACTGTCATTGCAATAATCCATGAAACTTATAAGACCAATGCTCCGTGCACTTGTCATCACAATGCTCCATGCCCTTGTTATCACAATGCTCCATGACCCATGTCATCACAATGCTCCGTGACTCCTGTCATCTCACTGATTCATGACCTTTGTCATCACAGTGGTCCATGCCCTCGTCATCAACAGTCTCTGTGACCTTTTTAAACTCAATGCTCAATGAAATTTTCATCACAATGCTATTTGACACTTGTCATCACAATACTGTATGCCTTTCTCAGCAAAATGCTCCATGACCGTTGTCATCACAATGTTCCATGCGCTTGTCAGCACAATGCTCCATGACACATGTCATCACAATGCACCATGCACTTGTCATCACAGTGCTCCACAATCTTATCACAATGCTCCATTAACCTTGTCATCACAATTCTCCACGCACTTCTCATCAATATGCTCTCCCACCAATGATATCACAATGTTACATCACTATTCATCACAATACTCCCTCACCATTGTCATCACAATGTTCCATGACTCCTGCATCACAATGCTACATGCACTTATCATCACAATGTTCGATGACCTATGACATCACAATGTTCCATAAGCCCTGCCATCAAAATGCTCCATGATCCGTTTCATCAAAATGCTCCATGTCCCCTGACATCACAATGCTCCATATCCCTTGTCATTACAGTGCTCCATGTCGCTCTTCTTCACATTTATCCATGGTCTTCTCATCACAATGCTCTACGGTCTTGCCATCACAATGCTCCATGCCCTGGTCATCACAGTTCTCCAAGTACTTGACATCACTATGTTCCATGACACGTCTTATCACAGTGTTACATGCTATGTCAGCACAATACTACACAAGCTTGTCATCAGAATTCTCCATGACTCCTGTCATCACAATACTCCATGAACATTTTCAGCCTAATGCTCCATGACTTTCTCATTGCAATGCTCCATGAGCAATATCATCACAATGCTCCATGACCACTGTCATCACAACACTCCATGACACCTGACAACACAATGATCCGGGACTCTTGTCATCACAATGCCCCATTACCTAGTCATCACAATGCTCCATGAACCCTATCATCACAATACTCCATGAATATATTCAGCCCAAACTCCATGACCCTTGTCATCAAAATGATCAATGCCCTGGTCATCCCAGTGCTCCATGACCTCTGTATTCACAATGCTCTGTGACGCTTGTCATCACAGTGCTGCATGACACCTGTCGTCACAATGCTCCATGCCTTTGTCAGCAAAATGCTACATGACCTTGTCATTACAATGCTCTATGCGCTTGTCAACAGAATACTTCATTACCATTGTCATCACAATCCTCCATGAACCTTGGCATCACATTGCTTCATGCCCTTGTCATCACAATGCTCCATGCTCCTTCAAATCAGAATGATCCATGACCTCTGTCATCACAATGCTCCAAACCCTTGTGATCACAATGTTCCATAACACTTGTCATCACAATGCCCCATGACGCTCGTCATCACAATTATCCATGGTCTTCTCATCACAATGCTCCATGAACTTTGTCATTACAATGCTCAATACCCCTGTCATCACAATGTTCCCTGACACTTGTCGTCAGTATCATCCATGAACCCTGTCATGTCAAGGCTCCATGCCAATTTCATCACAATGTTCCATGCCCTTTTCCTCACAGTGCTCCAAGCCCCCTGTAATCACAATGCTCCATGCCCTTGTCATCACAGAACTCCGTGATGCATGTCATCAGAACGCTCCCTGGCCTTCTCATCTCATGTCCCATGCCCTTGTCATCACAATGCTCCACAACCCCTGTAATCACAATGCTCCATGCCCCTTTTCATCAGAATGCTCCATGAGACTTGTCATCACAATGTTCCATAGTCTTCTCATCACAATGCTCCCGTACCTTGTCATCACAATGCTAAATGACACCTCTCATCACAATACTCCATGAACATTTTCAGCCCAATGCTCCATGACCTTCTCATCACAATGCTCCATGACCAGTGTCATCACAACGCTCCATGAACCCTGACAACACAATGATCCGGGACTCTTGTCATCAAAATGCTCCATGCGCTTGTCATCCCACTGCTCCATGACAGCTTAATCACAATGCTCCGTGACGCTTGTCATCACAGTGCTCCATGAGCATTGTCATCACAATGCTCCATGCCTTTGTCAGCAAAATGCTACATAATCTTGTCATCACAATGCTCCATGAGCTGGTCATCACAATCCTCCATGACACTTGGGATCACATTGCTTCATGTCCTTGTCATATCTCTCTTGCCTTTCTGGTTTTTACAGATTTTCGGATGTCCCATTTGACCGCTGGGTAGTGACAATACTTTGTAGAGTGGATTTGCATTTCACGCTTGCTTGATTGGCCAAAAACGGCGTATGCATTTTCTCCTGAATATATTCAGGAGAAAAGGCATACGCCGTTTTTGGCCAAGTGCATCACTGTCGAAGTTGTGATGCTTTTCCTGTGCTTTAAAAGCGATTCCAATTTACCTCATGCAATATGTTTTGTGCAATTCTGCCTCATTTTAAAGTCCGCTTCATTCCCTTCTCCCAACAGATTTTTGGAAGAGAGTAGTCCTTTATAACTCTGCAGGTTTGTGAATTGCTGTGCCCCTGAGCTCCAATTTTCAAATCCCATTTTTGGGAGCTGACCGCAAATCCACAATTTTGCTTCAGGACCTATACTGGTTCCAGGGGTGGCTATACTGTTCCCTACGGGTGGCTGAGGCTTTGGTTAATTCTTCTTCCTGACGGGAATTTAGAGTGACATGTGCGCATCCAAATGCCTACATCTACTCTCTGATTGGTTCTCCCTCTTCCCTTTCATCCTCTGCACAATTAGCAAACTGTGTGAACCAGGATGTTATAGGGGTTAACTCTCCAAAGTTGGGAGTTTGATAGTAAGGCAGTTGGAATGCCAACCTGGAGCACAAGGAGAGGAAAAATTAGGAGACTTTTAGAAACCTTTCGCCATCACAGTGTGTCCATTCTCTAGGTTTCCCATACGTGTTATAACTGTATTGATATTCCCTTCTACCTGGAGATTTGGGACTCATGGAATGGTGTCATGCATTACTACTTTAAAGGATCTGCATTTTCTCTCCCAATCTCACCAGTCCTCTCAGTTCCAAGTGTCCAGCCTTATGTCTCATCCAGTTGTCTTTGCAGATAGGGTCATTCCAGGTTTCATCAGAACCCCTGAAGGAATTGTGTAAGAATTTCGCTGTTTTTTTGTTTGGTTTTTGAAACTCATTTTTATAATGGGGTTGAACTGATTTTCACTGACGTGTTTATGCCGGTCTAGACACACTTGATTCCCTTACGGAGACATATCAATACATAGGTTTTAAGATTCTTACTAGTCAGATATATTCCTCTGCGGGGAATAGGGGTTTTGAGTCCCGTTCACTGAGGAAGGTGTAGGTCTTGTCTCTTCTGTATTTGGTTTATGGAATGTTACCTGTGCTAATATAAAACTCTGGTTTTATGCATCACCCCACCTCTCCTTTCCCTTTAAGCAGGCATAAGAGTGTTTTCTAAATGTGAGACTCTGTTCTCTTTCTTAATTCAGTTCATGTGTTGTGATGTTGACATTCCCTCTGTAAGTGATATCTTATGATAAGATTCTTTTTTCTGTGTGACTAATTTCATTTAGAATCATCATACCTAAATCCACTCATTATGCTGCTCTTGGCCTTATGACATTGATTTCACGTTTGAGTGATATTCCGTTGTACAGATTTACCACAAGTTCTTTATGCATTTCTCTTTTTCCTGGGATAATTTAGGTGTACCGAAGTTGAGGTTCTTGTATGCAGAGCAGCCCTAAGCTTTGGGGTGGCTGTGTCTTGTCGATATTTAGTCTTCCCAAGTTATATGCCCATGAGTTGAAGTCCCCTTTGCTCGGGGGCTTTGTATTTTAGATGTTTTAGGAAACAGCATGCACTTCTTCAGAGTGGCTGTGGGATATTTATACCCCACCCATCAGCGTGACTAGGCTCCCTGTTCTCCATGGCCTCTCCTGCATTTCTGGTTTGTACACATTTTTTGGATGGCCTTTCTAAGCAGTGTATATTGAGACTTCTTTGTTGTGCGGATTTGCATTTCCCGCTTGCTTGTTTGGCCAAAAACTCTGTATGTGTTTTATTTTCCTGAAGATTTCACGAAAAAAACACATACACCCTTTTGCCCAACTGCATCATTTTAGAAATTCTGCTGCTTTTCATATGCTTTAAATGTGAGTACAATCTACCTTTTGAAATCTGTTTCCTGCAATTCTGCCTCTCATTCAGATCCTCTTCGTTGCCTTACCTTAATATATTTTTGGACGTTGGTTATCATTTATATCTTTGCAGGTCTTTGAATTGTCTGCCCCTGAGCTCTATTTTGCAACTCGCTTTTTTTGTGAGCTGGCCGCCAAACCATTGGATTGCTTCAGGCCCTATTCTGGTTCTGAGGAGGCAGGCTGAGCCTTTGGTTAATTCTTGTTCCTAATGGGAAATTAGAGTGGCATGTTCCTGTCCGAACACCTAAGACTTGTCTCTAAATTTTTCTCATCCTTCCGCTTCTTCCTCTGGACAAATTCCAAACTGTGTGCAAGAGGATGTTGACGGTGCTGATACCCCCAAGTGAGGAGATTGTTAGGAAAGATGCTGGAGGGTTGAACCCGAGCACCAGGCGATGAGGAGATGAGGTGCCTTTTCCAAACTCTTTCCGATGAAACGGTGTAACATCCTCTAGGTGTGGCAGGCATGTTTTAGCTGTAGGAATGGTTCCGTGCATGTAAGGAGAACACCAGGGATTTTTCCAAATCAGTGCCTCCCTGAACCCCAAACTGGGGAATTTTTAAGCTACGGCTACACGTCTGTCCAATAAGGGCCTTGGGAAATATGCAGAGCCCAAACTTTAGATGATTGAAATCTTCAAGGTCAGAAGCGCTCACCATCAGCCTTGCTTAGGTTACATTTTATCTGTCATTGATAGATGATGTCAATAAAAATATCGATTCTTTTTCAGATTATTTCCCCTTTTAGGTTATTGCAAAATATTCAGTGTAGTTCCCTGTGCTATACAGTAGTTCCTTGTTGATGATCTATTTTATACATAGCAGTGTATGTGTTAATCCCAAACTGTTAATTTATCCCTTCTCCTACCTTTCCCCTTTGGTAATAATAAATTATAAGATTTTATACTTCTCAGAAATGGGGGAACTGAAAGAGAGGTATCATTTTCAATGGAAAAGCATTCAAAACAAGATTGAAGCTTCAGCCAAGAGTATTCAATGTACATACATGGAAATAAATCACTTCATTTCTCTAATGTTGACCTGACAAATAAGACAGACATCTTCACTGAACTTGCTTATAGTAAAGTGATGGAAATATCAAATGTAAGTCTTAGAAACATCTTATTTTACCCGAGCATTATACACTGCTCTATGTTAACTACAGTTTGGCTCACACATCTGTTCATTGAAGTTACAATGTTCTCAATTTCTGTTACTGATCCTCCAGAGTGGACCCCAACAGGAGTCCCCGTGCCCAGTGACATTGGAGCCAACAGATCAAGACTGAGTTTGGTTCAGAAGCAAAGGAACATTATTTTGAAAACAGAATGGAGAGGTGAGAGCGTGCACTCCCCCACGGGCTGTGGGCTGGGCTGCTGTGTAGGGATCCCAGCAGCGTCAGTGGGAGGGAGGGGATGGAGCTCTCGAGGGCTGGGTTGGCTGCAGCTCAGGCTCTATGCCACGGAGTGTGCATGGGACCCAGCTAGCTGAGGTGTCGACCCAGCCATTCTGTTCTAGGAAATCGGGTCTGAAGTGCCAGGTGAGGGACCTCTGCATGCGGAACCCTAGGAACACGTGAAATTAGACAAAGCACAAAGGAAAAACAGGTTAGACTCTATTTTATTGCCCAGATTCTCTTTTTATCTCCCAGGAGTTTTTAATGAACGTTGCCAGAGACAAACACCTCCTCTGCTTTTTGTTCTGTTCCACATTCTTGGGGTGTTGAGGGTGCAGACCCCTCTTTTGTAACTGCTTCATGCTATGGTGGGAGCCCTGATACCTGCGGGGAGGGGCAAAACGTCTCCCCACCAGCCTCCAGGTGAGGTTGATTGTCCCAAGGCCTCCTGCCTCACATCTCGTCCGCCTGAGCACCAGCATTGGAAGTGTTATAGATTCTAATGACCTTTAAGGGTCCAGGAAAGAGATGTGCAGAGATGCTGAGGTGGCAGGTTTCACCCCACACCACATTAGTTCGGCGACCGTAGGAAGATGGTTTTTGTCAGCCTAGATGCTCTGACCAGTAGTCTGTGCTTTCTTTAATTAGGTACCTGAATTAATGTACAAACAGCACCATGGGTCAGAGCCTTGCCCGCACAACTCCCAGACAGTCCAGTGTCAGTGGTGATCCAGGACCATGACGTCCACTGAGTCAACGGCCTTTAGAAGTAGCCAGCAGTCCAGCCGGTCATATTGGCCACTATCACCATGTTGTCTGTAGGGTTTTCTATGGTGAAAGCGTGATATATATTTCCCCGTCCAAGCTTATTAGCTCCCCTGTGGGTGCAGTAAGTCCTGCAAGCAGTAGTCTGCTCTTTCGGGGCACAGTCTTGTTGTTTTCTGAGAGAAACTCCAGGTCAAGTGATAGTCACACAAGTCATCTTGGGGGCCCGTTGCCCCCATTTGTATCTCTGGAGGTTGGAGTTGGAGGACCTCCTCACTCGAGGTGAGTGTGTCCACAGAGCGACCCCTGCAACTTCAGGGCATGATGGGTGGTTAGGATCACCACATGGGGTCCTTTTCCCTTACGAGGGAGCTGGCCTTGTGGGCTGCTGATTTCCAGCTGTTTAGATACCCCAGTATCCTGGCCTGATGAGTCGGTGGCAAAGCCCTTGGTGACCATTGTTTATCATATCTGAAGGGCATTCTTGTGTTTCTCCATTTCAAGTGGTCCCAGTTTTTGCAGTAAGGCTCCAAGGGCTATTAACCTTTGACCGGGTATGTAAAGGTCAAATGTTTAACTAAATTAGGGAGTTCCTGGGCAAGGGTCTGAATTGACTGCTCTTTCCATTCTTGAGAGGCTGCTTCTGGATTCTTTTCAAAAGGATCATCATCTTTTCGTGTCAGTGTTTCGTGTAGAGGCCCAGCTCTTAGACTGTAGTTAGGGATCCAGATGCAGAAAACCTTGGCCTCCCAAGAAACCCCTAAGCTGTCTTCTAGTTTTAGAAGAGGTAAGGCTACAAATGGCTTCTTCCCTATCCTGGGATGCGTTTCTCCGAATATCTGTGAGAATGAAGCCCAGGCATGTCACCTTAGCCTGGGATATTTGAGCCTTTTTCTTGGACACCTTCTATCCTTTCTTGGCTAGGTAGTTCAGAGGCGTCTTTAGTAGGCCTGGTGATCAGAATGTCCACTTCATATTGAAGGAGGGTTCCCTTTTACAGAAGTAGAACTTTTAGGTCTTTAGAGGACATTTCCCCAATGATGGTGTGGGGATTTTTGAACCATTGGGGCAGGACGGCCCAGCATTATTGCTTTGGTTGCATGTTGTGTCCTGCCACTCACATGCCAAAAATTCTTGTGACTCTGAGATGAATGGAATACAGAAGAAGGCATCATTGTAGTCTAATACAGAATGCCATGGCCTGGTGGTTGGTAGAATGACCAGCAGGGTGTAGGAAATAGGAGCTACTGGATATATAACCTCGGTGGCTTCACTGAGTGTCCTGATATGCTTTACCAGGTCTCCAGCAGCCCATGGGGCTCTCGTGGTCAGGCAAATCCCAGGATATGGAGCTCACCTGGGCTGCACCCCCACCCCACAGCCCACAGGGCTCTCGTGGTCAAGTCCCTCCCGTGGTATGGAGCTCACCTGTGCAGCTACCCAGCAGCCCATGGGGCTCTCATAGTCAGGCCCTTCCCAGGATATGGAACTCCCCTGGGCAGGTACCCCAGCAGGGCTGGACACACAGGAACTGTGCACATAGCCCACCTTGCAGAGAACCCCCAGCTCACCTGTCACTCACAGCTGACACAGAACACCTCAGAGCAGGACTTGAACTAACAAACAGCAGCTCTGACAGGTCTGTGACCCTGGCTATCACTCTGTGCAGCCTCTCTCTGCCTGGTCTTCCAGACACTTCCACTGCAGCCAGGGCACCAGGCCTCTGTCTCCACCCACCATCACTCCTCTCCCTGACTCGTGGGTTCTTCTCATTAGGATAGGGTCTTCTTGAAATTGTTTTCCACTCATGGAACTGATAAAATGGTAAGAAAACAAGCCGCACCTGCAGCCCCTTGTCTATCCTAACTCTCAAGAGCCCACACCTGTTCCTTAGGCGTGGCCC
This sequence comes from Mesoplodon bidens, assembly GCF_964165515.1. Taxonomy (NCBI): domain Eukaryota; kingdom Metazoa; phylum Chordata; class Mammalia; order Artiodactyla; family Ziphiidae; genus Mesoplodon; species Mesoplodon bidens. The sequence goes on from NW_027671170.1 coordinate 308,233, forward strand.
GTTTAGCAAGGTTCATTTTCTGCAACTGTGAGCCCCTGAGGGATGAGGATTGGCTGATTTGGGCAGCCTGACACTGCCTGCCAGCCCTCCCCATGTGTGCCTGGGTTGAGGTCAATATAAACACCTCTCCAGTCAGCAAGAGACCCTGTAGCTGTGCCTGACGCCATATTCTCTGCCCCGTCAGCAGTGTCGGGGCTGGGGTGGTGGGAGGGAGTGAGGGGCCGTGGCTTTGTGGGTGGCCCAGTGTGAGTGGGGCTCTGCTGGACTTTCTGCAGGAGTTGCCAGGCTGCCACCTGCTAAAGAAGAGGATGTGTCACCCATACCTGCCGCTGGAATTTCTCCCCAGGCAGAGGTGAGGAATTAAAAATCAGTGGGGGCCATGGCAGGAGGGGTATCTCAGGCAGGTAAATGGAAAGCTTCCAGAAGAACATCTGGGGCCAGGACCATCCTGGCTGGCCTGCAGGCACCAAGTCAGCCTGTGTGCTGTCGCTGGTGTGGCTCCACAGACCTTCTTCTGGGCTTGCAAGTGCTTGTACATATTCAGGTGTTTTACCTGGAAATGGTGGGAAGAGTTCAGCTGCAGCATTACTGGGGCTCAGCTCACATTTACTCACAGACGCCTCGACACAGTCCCCCATCTTTGCAATGAGGATGCTCCTGTGGGGGGGGAGTGCTGCTGACTGCATGGGAGACGATTTCCCACCTGTGACCAACTTAAGAATTTTTTACCACTGGAGCAAGTGCCCTGATACGATTTTCCTCTGTATAAATGGTGGTTTCTGTTTTTTTTTTTTTTTCTTTTTGGTTCAAGGTAGATTTTATTTATTCCTATTTTGTTTTAATTTGGTGATATAAACATGGAAATAATGCATTAATATAAAGACGTCTATGTGAAGGGAAAAACTTTTTTTCTGTTTTATTTTATTAAATGTTATTTATTTATTTTTAATTTTTTAAAATTTATGTATTTCTTTTATACAGCAGGTTCTTATTGGATATCTATTTTATACATATAAGTGGGCACATGTGAATCCCAGTCTCCCAATTCATCCCACCACCACCCTCACATGGCGTTCCCCCCTTGGTGTCCATATGTTTGTTCTCTACATCTGTGTCTCTACCTCTGCCCTGCAAACTGGTTCATCTGTACCATTTTTCTAGGTTCCACATATATGCATTAATATACAATATTGGTTTTTCTCTTTCTGACTTACTTCACTCTGTATGACAGTCTCTCGATCCTTCAAGGTCTCTACAAATGACCCAATTTCATTCCTTTGTATGGCTGAGTAATATTCCATTGTATATATGTACCACATCTTTATCCATTCGTCTGTCTGTGGGCACTTAGGTTGCTTTCATTACCTGGCTATTGTAAATAGTGCTGCAATGAACATTGTGGTGGATGTGTCTTTTTGATTTATGGTTTTCTCTGGGTATATGCCCAGTAGTGGGATTGCTGGATTATATGGTAATTCTATTTTTAGTTTTTTAAGGAACCTCCATACTGTTCCCCATAGAGACTGTATCAATTTACATTCCCAACAATAGTGGAAGAAAGTTCCTTTTCTTCACACCCTCTCCAGCATTTGTTGTTTGTAGATTTTCTGATGATGCCCATTCTAACAGGTGTGACGTGATACCTCATTGTAGTTTCCTTTTCCATTTCTCTAATAATTAGAGATGTTGAGCAGATTTTCATGTGCGTACTGGCCATCTCTATATCTTCTTGGAAGAAATGTCTATTTAGATTTTCTTCCATTTTTGTATTGGGTTGTTTGTTTCATTAATATTGAGCTGCATGAGCTGTTTATATATATTGGAGATTAATCATTTGTCCATTGATTCGTTAGCAAATATTTTCTGCCATTCTGAGGGTTGTCTTTTTATCTTGTTTGTAGTTTCCTTTGCTTTGCAAAAGCTTTTACGTTTCATTAGGTACCATCTGTTTAGTTTTCTTTTTTATTTCATTACTATAGGAGGTGGATCAAAAAAGATCTTGCTGTGATTTACGTCGGAGTATCCTTCGTAAGCTTTCCTCTCAGAGTTTTATACTATCCAGTCTTACATTAATGTCTCTAATCCATTTTGAATATATTATGTAAGGTGTTGGGGAGTGTTCTAATTTCATTCTTTTACATGTAGCTGTCCATATTTCCCAGCACCAATGATTGAAGAGACTGTCTTATCTCCATTGTATAGTCTTGCCTCCTTTGTCATAGATTAGTTGACCATAGGTGTGTAGGTTTATCCATGTGCTTTCTTTTTTTTCCTTTTACACGATTATTGGAGTATAAATGCTTTACAATGGAGTGTTCGTTTCTGCTGTATAAAAAAGTGAATCAGCTATACATATACAAATATCACCAGATCCACTCCTTCTTGCATCTCCCTCCCACACCCCATATCCCACCCCTTTATTTGGTCACAAAGCACCGAGCTGATCTCCCTGTTCTATGTGGCTGCTTCCCAGTAGCTATCGGTGTTACATTTGGTAATGTATTTATGTCCATGCCACTCTCTCACTTCGTCCCAGCTTACCCATCCCCCTTCTGGTGTCCTCAAGTCCCTTCTCTATGTTTGTGTCCTTAATCCGGTCCTGCCACTAGGTTCTTCAAAATCTTTTTTTTTTTCTTCATTAGGTTCCGTATATCTCTGTTAACATTACAGTATTTGTTTTTTCCCTTTCTGACTTACTTCACTGTGTAGGACAGATTCTAAGTCCATCCACCTCAGTACAAATAACTCAGTTTTGCTTCTTTTTATGGCTGAGTAATATCCCATTGTATATATGTGCCAGATCTTCTTTATCCATTCATCTGTCGATGGACACTTAGGTTGCTTCCATATCATGGCTATTGTAAATAGAGGTGCAATGAACATTTTTGTACATAACTCTTTTACAATTATGGTTTTTGCAAGGCAAATGCCCAGTAGTTGGATTGTTGTGTCGTATGGTACTTCTGTTGTTAGTTATTTAAAGGAACCTCTGTACTGTTCTCCCTAGTGCCCATATCAATTTACATTCCCACCCACAGTGCAAGTGTGTTCCCTTTTCTCCAATAAAGGCCTCTCCAGCATTTATTGTTTTGTAGATTTTTTTGATGATTGCCACTCTGACTGCTGTGTGGTGATACCTCACGGTAGTTTTGATTTGCATTTCTCTAATGATTAGTTATGTTCAGCATCCTTTCATGTGTTTCTTGGTAATCTGTATATCTTCTTTGGAGAAATGTCTATTTAGGTCTTCTGCCCGTTTTTGGATTGGGTTGTTTGTTTTTGTGATATTGAGCTAGTTGAGGTGCTCGTAAAGTTTGGAGATTAATCCTTTGTCAATTGATTCATTTGAAAATATTTTCTCCCATTCTGAGGGTTGTTTTTGCATCTTGTTTATGTTTTCCTGTACTGTGTAAAAGCTTTTAAGTTTCATTAGGTCCCATTTGTTGATTTCTGTTTTTATTTCCATTTCTCTAGGACGTGAGTCAAAAAGGATCTTGCTAGGATTTATGTCATAGAGTGTTCTGCCTATGGTTTCCTCTAAGTGTTTTATAGTGTCTGGTCTTATATTTAGATTTCTAATCCATTTACAGTTTATTTTTGTGTATGGTGTTATGGAGTGTTCTAATTTCATTCTTTTATGTGTAGGGGTCCAGTTTTCCCAGCACCAATTACTGAAGAGACTGTCTTTTCTTCATTGTATACCCTTAGCTCCTTTGTCATAGATGAGATAGCCATAGGTATGTAGGTTTATCTCTGGGCTTTCTGTCGTGTTCCATTGAACTGTGTTTATGCCAATCTACATACACTTGATTCCATTATGGAGACATATAAATACATAGGTTTCAAGATTATTACCAGTCAGATATATTCCTCTTCACTGAATAGGGTGTTTTGTGTCCAGTTCATTGAGAAAGGAGTAGGTCTTGTCTATTACATATTTGGTATATGGAATGAGATCTGTGCTAATTTCAAACTCTTCTTTTACACATCACCCCACGTCACCTTTTCCCTTAAGGAGGAATAAGTGTGTTTTCTAAATGTTTAACTCTGTTCACTTTTGAAATTCAGTTCATGGGTAGCCATGTTTACATTCCCTCTATTAGTGATATATTACAAAAAGTGTCTTTTTTCTTTGTGGCTCATTTCACTTAGCATCATCGTACCTAAAGCCACTCATTATGCTGCTATTGGCCTTATGACATTGATTTTATGTCTGAGTGACATTCCATTGTATATAAGTACCACAACATCTATATCCATTTTTTTCCTTTCCTGGGATATTTAAAGTTTACCGAAGTCGAGGTTCTTGTAAACAGAGCAGCCCTAAACTTTGGGCTGGCTGTGTGTTGTGGATTTTTAGTTTTCCCAAAATACACGCCCATGAGTGGAAGTGTGCTATGCTCTGTAGCTGTTTTAGAAAACAACATACAGTTCTCCAGAGAGGCTGTTTGCAATTTACATCCTGTCCATCGGTGTAACCAGGCTCCCTTTTCTCCATGGCCTGTCCTGCTTTTGTGGTTTTTACACTATATGTGGATGGCCCTTTTGACTGGATGTAAGGGACACTTCTCTTTAGTGTGGATTTTCAATGCCTGATGGCTTGCTTGGCCAAAAAGGGCGTATGCATTTTTTCCCAAATATAATCAAGAAAATACACATAGTCCCTTTTCAGCCAAGGGCAACATTGTTGAAGTTCTGTTGCTTTTCTTGTGCTTTAAAGATGACTCCAATGTACCTCTTGAAATCTGTTTCCTTCAATTCTGCCTTGCATTCAAATCCTCTTCACTGCCTTACCTCAATATATTTCTGGATGATAGTTGTCCTTTATAACTCTGCAAGTTTGTGAATTGTGGTTCCCCTGATTTCCATTTTTCAAATCGCCTATTTGTGAGCTGGCTGCAATACCACAGGATGGCTTTAGGCCTTAGTCTGGTTCCGGGGTTTCAGGCTGAGCCTTTGGCTAATTCTTCTTCCTGATGGGAAACTAGAGTGATATGTGCCCATCCAAACACCTACAGCTAATCTCTCATTTGTTTCCCCTCTTCCTGTTCATCCTCTGCTCAATTTGCAAACTGTGCATAACAGGAGGATAAAGGCGCTGAAACTCCAAGTGGGGAGATTTTTAGTAATGCAGATGGAATGGTGAAGCTGAGCACGATGAAAGGAAAAATGAGCTACCTTTTAGAAAACTTTCCCAATTACACAGTGTACCATCCAATGGGTTTCCCATGCATGTTTTAACTGTAGGAAGATTCCCTTCAACTTGGAGAGTTGGGACCACTAGAATGGGTAGCACACAGTATTGCTCTAAGTGGTGTTCTTTTGTTCACACTACCTCAGCAATCTTGTCAGCCCCAAGTGTCCAGTCTTATGTCTCATCCATCTATGGGTGTAAAGGTGGTCAATCTAGGTTGCATCACAGTCCCTGAACGTAATTTTTAAGATTTCTCTCTGTTTCGCTGTTTTTGCATTTTGCTTTTGAAACTTATTTTTATAAGGGGGTTTAGCTGAATTTCAGTGCTGTGTTCATGCCATTATACACACATATGATTCCTTTATGGAGACATGAGAATACATATGATTTAAAATGATTAGAGTCAGATATATTCCTCTGCAATGAATATGGGGTGTTGAGTCCAGTTGATTGTGCCGGGAGTAGGTGTTGTCTATTACATACTTAGTTTATGTAACGGTATGTGTGTTAATTTATAACTGTGGTTTTATGCACCACCCCACCTCGCCTTTCCACTTAAGCAGGCAGAAGATTGTTTTCTTAATGTGTGACTCTGTTGTGTTTGTAATTCAGTTCACGTGTTGCCATGTGTACATTCACCCTATAAGTGATATCTTATGATAAGTTTCTTTTTCTGTTTGACTTATTTCACTTAGAATCATCGTACCTGAAGCCACTCATTTTGCTGCTACTGGCCTTATGACATTGATTTCATGGCTAAGGGATGTTCCATCGTACGTAAGTACCAAAATTTCTTGAACCATTTTTTTCTTTCCTGGGACATTTAAGGTGTACCGAAGTTGAGGTTCTTGTAAGCAGTGCAGCCCTAAATATTGGTGTGGCTCTGTCTTACTGATTTTCAGTTTTCCCAAGGTATATTCCATAGACTGGAAGTGCCCTTGGCTCTGTAGCTCAGTTGTTTACTTGTTTTAGGGAACACAAGGCACTCCTCCAGTGAGGCAGTTGGCAATTTACATCCTGCCCAACAGCATAACAAGGCTCCCTGTTGTCTAAGGCCTGTCGTGCCTTTCTGGTTTTTACACATTTTGCGGATGTCCCTTTTAACCAGTGGGAAGTGATCGTTCTTGTAGTGCAGATTTGCTTTGCCTGCTTGCTTGCTTGGCCAAAAAGGGCGTATGAATTTTTTCTTGAATATATTCAGGAGAAAATGCATACGCCCTTTTGGCCAAGTGCATCAATGTTGAAGTACTGCCCCTCTTCCTGTGCTTTAAAGGCGTATCCAATGTACCACTTGAAATCTGTTTCCTGCTATTCTGCCTGGCTTTCAAGTCCCCTTCGTTGTCTTCCCTCAAAAGATTTTTGGACGATAGTTGTCCTTTATTACTCTGGCAGTTTGGGAATTGCTGTTCCCCTGAGCTCCATGTTTCAACTCGTTTTTTTGTGAGCTGAACGAAGTCCAAAATTTTGGGTCAGGACCAATACTGGTTCCCTGTGGGTGCCTGAGACTTTGGTTAATTATTCTTCCTGCTGGGAAATTAGAGTGGCATTTGCCCATCCAGAAGCCTAACAACTACTCTCTCATTGGTTCTCCCTCTTCCCTACCATGCTCTGCCAAATTGGCAACGTGTGGGATACAGGAGGTTAAAGGGGCTGTCTCTCCAAGTTGGGAGATTGATAGTAAAGCAGTTGGAAAGTCAAACTCGACCACCAGGAGAGGGACAATTCGTTGAGTTTTACAAAACTTTCATATTCACAGTGTGTCCATTCTCTACGTTTCCCGTACATGTTATAGCTGCAGTAATATTCTCTTCAACCTGGAGATTTGGGACCTATGGAATGGGTGCCATGCATTATTCCTTTAAAGGGTCTGCATTTGCTCACCCAATCTCACCAATCCTCTCAGTCCCAAGTTTCCAGCCTTATGCCACATCCAGCTGTCATTGCAGATAGGGTCATTCCAGGTTTCATCAGAGAATCTGAAGGAATTGTAAAGGATTTCCCTGTATTTTTGTTTTGTTTTTGAAATTCGTTTTTATAGTAAGTTTGAGCTGATTCTCGCTGCCAGGTTTATGCCAGTCTAGACACACTTAATTCCCTTACCCAGACATATCAGTACATAGGTTTAAGACCCTTACTACTCAGATATATTCCTCTGCGGGAAATATGGGATATTGAGTCCCTTTCACTGAAAAAGGTGTAGGTCTTTTCTATTCCATAGCTGGTTGTTGGAACGGTACCTGTGCTTATATCAAAGTCTGTTTTTATGCATCCCCACACATCTACTTCCCCCTTAAGCAGGCATAAGAGTGTTTTCTAAATGTGAGCCTCTGTATTCTTTCCTAACACAGTTCATGTGTAGCTATGTTTACCGGATCTTCATAAGTGATATCTTATGATAAGTTTCTTTTCCTGTGTGACTTATTTCACTTAGTATCATCGTATCTGAATCCATTCATTTTGCTTCTACTGGTCTTATGACATTGATTTCATGGCTGAGGTATATTCCATCATATGTAAGTACCACAGTTTTTTGCACCAGTTTTATATTTCCTGGGATATTTAAGGTGTACCCAAGTTGAGGTTCTTCTAAGCAGTGCAGCCCTAAATTTGGGGGTGGCTCTGTCTTATTGATTTATAGTTTTCCCAAGGTATATTCCCTAGACGGTATGTGCCCTTCGCTCTGTAGGTCTGTTGTTTACCTGTTTTGGGAACACAATGCACTCCTCCAGTGAGGCAGTTGGCAATTTACAACCCGCCCATCAGCATAACAAGGCTCCCTGTTCTCCAGGGCCTGTCTTGCCTTTCTGGTTTTTACACATTTTGTGGATGTCCCTTTTGACAGGTGGTAAGAGATACTTCTTTGTAGTGCAGATTTGCATTGCCCCCTTGCTTCCTTGGCCAAAAAGGGCATATGCATTTTCACCTGAATATATTCAGGAGAAAACGCATATGCCCTTTTTGGCCAAGTGCAACATTATGGAAGTTGTGCCCCTCTTCCTGTGCTTTACAGGCGTTTCCAACGTACCTCTTGAAATCTGTTTCCTGCTATTCCACCTCGCTTTCAAGTCCGCCTCGTTGCCTTCCCTCAGCAGATTTTTGAATGATAGTTGTCCTTTATTAATGTGCCAGTTTGTGAATTGCTGTGCACCTGAGCTCCATATTTCAAAGCGTATTTTGTGAGCGGAACGCAAGTTCAAAATTTTGGTTCAGGACCTATACTGGTTCTCGGTGAGTGGCTGAGACTTTGGCTAATTCTTCTTCCTGCCGGGAAATTAGAATGACATATCCCCGTCCAAATGCCTAACAACTGCTCTCTCATTGGTTATCCCTCTTCCCTTCCAGCCTCTGCCAAATTGGCAAGATGTGGGAACCATTAGGTTAAAGGGGATGTCTCTCCTAGTTGGGAGATTGATAGTAAAGCACTTGGAAAGTCAATCCGGAGCACGAGGAGAGGGACTATTCGTTGAGATTTAGAAACCATTCGTATTCACAGTGTGTCCATTCTCTAGGTTTCCAGTACATGTTATACCTGTAGTAATATTCCCTTCAACATGGAGAGTTGGGACCCATGGAATGGGTGCCATGCATTATTGCTTTAAAGGGTCTGCATTTGCTCACAAAATCTCACCAATACTCTCAGTCCCAAGTGTCCAGCCTTTGCCACATCCAGCTGTCATTGTACATGGCGTCATTCCAGGTTTCCTCAGAGACCCTGAAGGAATTCTAAGGAATTTTTCTGTTTTTTTTGTTTGTTTGTTTTTGAAATTGATTTTTATAGTGGGATTGAGCTGATTCTCGCTCCTATGTTTATGCCAGTCTAGACACACTTAATTCCCTTACCCAGGCATATCAGTACATAGGTTTAAGATCATTACTACTCAGATATTTTCCTCTGCGGGAAATATGGGGTTTTGAGTCCCTTTCCCTGAGGAAGGTGTAGGTATTTTCTAATCCATAGTTGGTTTTTGGAACGGTACCTGTGCTTATATCAAACTCTGGTTTTATGCATCACCCCACCTCTCCTTCCCCCTTAAGCAGGCATAAAAGTGTTTTGTAAATGTGCGACTCTGTTCTCTTTCCTAACTCAGTTCATGTGTAGACATGTTTACAGAATCTTCATAAGTGATATCTTATGATAAGTTTCTTTTTCTGTGTGACTTATTTCACTTAGAATCATCGCACCTGAATCCACTCATTTTGCTGCTACTGGTCTTATGACATTGATTTCATTACTGAGGGATATTCCATCATACATAAGTACCACAATTTTTGGAAACATTTTTATATTTCCTGGGATATTTAAGGTGTACCCAAGTTAAGGTTCTTGTAAGCAGTGCCGCTCTAAATTTGGGTGTTGCTCTGCCTTATTGATTTTCAGTTTTCCCTAGGTATATTCCCTAGACTAGAAGTGCCCTTGGTTCTGTAGCTCTGTTGTTTACTTGTTTTGGGGAACACAATGCACTCCTCCAGTGAGGCAGTTGGCAATTTACATCACACCCATCAGCATAACAAGGTTCCCTGTTCTCCAGGGCCTGTCTTGCCTTTCTGGTTTTTACACATATTGTGGATGACCCTTTTGAGTGGTGTGAAGTGATACTTCTTTGTACTGCAGATTTGCATTGCCCGCTTCCTTGCTTGGACAAAAAGGGCATATGCGTTTCCTCCTGAATATATTCAGGGGAAAATACATACGCCCTTTTTGTCCAAGTGCATCATTGTTGAAGTTGTGCCCCTCTTCCTGTGCTTTTCAGGCGATTCCAACGTACATCTTGAAATCTGATTCCTGCTATTCTGCCTCGCTTTCAAGTCGGCCTCGTTGTCTTCCCTCAACAGATTTTTGGACGATAGTTGTCTTTATTACTCTGGCAGTTTGGGAATTGCTGTGCCCCTGAGCTCCATGTTTCAACGCGTTTTTTGTGAGCTGAACGCAAGTCCAAAATTTTGGTTCAGGACCTCTACTGGTTCCCGGTGGGTGGCTGAGACTCTGGTTAATTCTTCTTACTGCTTGGAAATGAGAGTGTCATGTCCCTATCCAGATGCTTAACAACTACTCTCTCATTGGTTCTCCCTTTTCCCTTCCATCCTCTGCCAAACTTGCAACCTGTGGGAACGAGGAGTTTAAAGGGGCTGCCTCTCCAAGTTGGGAGATTGATAGTAAAGCAGTTGGAAAGTCAAACTGGCGCACCAGGAGAGGGACTATTCGTTGAGTTTTAGAAACCTTTCATATTCACAGTGTGTCCATTCTCTAGGCTTCCCGTACATGTTATAGCTGTAGTAATATTCCCGTCAACCTGGAGAGTTGGGAACCATGGAATGGGTGCCATGCATTATTTTTTTAAAGGGTCTGCATTTGCTCATGCAATCTCACCAATCCTCTCAGTCCCATGTGTCTGGCCTTATGCCACATTCAGCTGTAATTGTAGATAGGGTCATTCCAAGTTCCATCAGAGACCCTGAAGGAATTGGAAAGGATTTCCCTGTTTTTTTGGTTTTGTCTTTGAAATTCCTTTTTATAGTGGGTTTGAACTGATTCTCGCTGCCATGTTTATGCCAGTCTAGACACACTTGATTCCCTTACTGTGACATATCAATACATAGGTTTAAGATACTTACTAGTCAGATAAATTCCTCTGCGGGATATATGGGGTTGTGAGTCCCTTTCACTGAGGAAGGTGTAGGTCTTGTCTATTCCATAGATGGTTTTTGGAACGGTACCTGTGCTTATATCAAACTCTGGTTTTATGCATCACCCCACCTCTCCTTCCCCCTTAAGCAGGCATAAGAGTGTTTTGTAAATGTGCAACTCTGTTCTCTTTCCTAACTCAGTTCATGTGTAGTCATGTTTACAGGATCTTCATAAGTGATATCTTATGATAAGTTTCTTTTTCTGTGTGACTTATTTCACTGAGAATCATTGTACCTGAATCCACTCACTTTGCTTTTACTGGTCTTTGGACATTGATTTCATGGCTGAGGAATATTGCATCATACGTAAATACCACAATTTTTTAACCATTTTTATATTTCCTGGGATATTTAATGTGTACCAAAGTTGAGGTTCTTGTAAGCAATGCAGCCCTAAATCTGGGCGTGGCTCTGTCTTATTGATTTTCTGTTTTCCCAAGGTATATTCCCTACACTGGAAGAGCCCTTGGCTCTGTAGCTCTGTTGTTTACTTGTTATAGGGAACACAATGCACTCCTCCAGTGAGGCAGCTGGCAATTTACATCCCGCCCATCAGCATAAAAAGGCTTGCGGTTCTCCAGGGCCTGTCTTGCCTTTCTGGTTTTTACACATTTTGTGGATGTCCCTTTTGACCCGTGGGAAGTGATAATTCTTTGTAGTGAAGATTGGCATTGCCTGCTTGCATGATTGGCCAAAAAGTGTGTTTGCGTTTTCTCCTAAATATATTCAGAAGAAAACACATACGCCCTTTTTGGACAAGTGCATCTTTGTCGAAGTTGTGCCCCTCATCCTGTGCTTTACAGGCGATTCCAACGTACCTCTTAAAATCTGTTTCCTGCTATTCTGCCTCGCTTTCAAGTCCGCCTCATTGTCTTCCCTTAACACATTTTTGGACGATAGTTGTCCTTTATTACTCTGCCAGTTTGTGGATTGATGTGCCCCTGAGCTCCTTTTATCAACTCGCTTTTTGTGAGATGAACGCAACTCCAAAATTTTGGTTCAGGACCTATACTGGTTCCCGGTGGGTGGCTGAGACTTTGGTTAATTCTTCTACCGGCCGGGAAATTAGAGTGACATATGCCCGTTAAATGCCTAACAGCTACTCTCTCATTGGTTCTCCCTCTTCCCTTTCATCCTCTGCCAAATTGGCAACCTGTGTGAACCAGGAGCTTAAAGGGGCTGTCTCTCCAAGTTTTGAGATTGATAGTAAAGCAGTTGGAAAGTGAAACTGGAGCACCAGGAGAGCGACTATTCTTTGAGATATAGAAACCTTTCGTATTCACGGTGTGTCCATTCTCTACTATTCCCGTACATGTAATAGCTCTACTAATATTCCCTACAGCCTGGAGAGTTGGGATCCATGGAATGGGTGCCATGCATTATTGCTTTAAAGGGTCTGCATTTTCTCACCCTATCTCACCAATCCTCTCAATCCCAAGTGTGCAGCCTTATACCACATCCAACTGTCATTGTAGATATGGTCATTCCACGTTTCACCAGAGAACCTGAAGGAATTGTAAAGAATTTCCCTGTTTTATTGTTTTGTTTTTCAAATTTCTTTTTATAGTGGGTTTGAGCTGATTCTCGCTACCATGTTTATGCCAGTGTAAACACACTTTATTCCCTTGCAGAGACATATCAATACATAGGTTTTATGATTCTTACTAGGCAGATATATTCCTATGCGGGAAATATGGGGTTTTGAGTCCCTTTCACTGAGGAAGGTGTAGGTGTTGTCTATTCCCTAGTTGGTTTTTGGAACTGTACCTGTGCTTATATCAAACTCTGCTTTTATGCATCACCCCACCTCTCCTTCCCCCTTAAGCAGGCATAAGTGATTTTTCTAAATGTGAGACTCTGTTCTCTTTTCTAACTCAGTTCATGTGTAGCCATGTTTACAGGATCTTCATAAGTGATATCTTATGATATGTTTCTTTTTCTGTGTGACTTATTTCACTTAGAATCATCGTACCTGAATCCACCCACTTTGCTGCTACTGGTCTTATGACATTGATTTAAGGGCTGAAGGATATTCCATCGTACGTAAGTACCACAATTTTTGAACCATTTTTATATTTCCTGGGATATTTAAGGTGTACCCAGTTTGAGGTTATTGTAAGCAGTGCAGCCCTAAATTTGGGGGTGGCTCTGTCTTATTGATTTTCAGTTTTCCCAAGGTATATTCCCTAGACTGGAAGTGACCTTGGCTCTGTAGCTCTATTGTTTTCTTGTTTTAGGGAACACAATGCAGTCCTCCAGTTAGGCAGTTGGCAATTTATATCCCGCCCATCAGCATAAAAACGCTCCCAGTTCTCCAGGGCCTGTCTTGCCTGTCTGGTTAGTACACATTTTTTGGATGTCCCTTTTGAGCGGTGGGAATGATACTTCTTTGTAGTGCAGATTTGCATTGCCCGCATGCTTGCTTGCCCAAAAAGGGCGTATGTGTATTCTCTTGAATATACTCAGGAGAAAACGTATATGCCCTTTTTTGTCCAATGGCATCATTGTCGAAGTTGTGCCCTTCTTCCTGTGCTTTACAGGCGATTCCAATGTACCTCTTGAAATCTGTTTCCTGCTATTCTGCCTCGCTTTCAAGTTGGCCTCGTTGCCTACCCTCAACAGATTTTTGGACGATAGTTGTCCTTTAATACTCTGCCATTTTGTGAATTGCTGTGCTCCTGAGCTCCATTTTTCAACTCATTTTTTGTGAGCTGAACGCAAGTCCAAAATTTTGGTTCAGGACCTATACTGGTTCCCTTTGGTTGGCTGATTCTTTGGTTAATTCTTCTTCCTGCCAGGAAATTAGAGTGACATGTGCCCGTCCAAATGCCTAACAGCTACTCTCTCATTGGTTCTCCCTCTTCCCTTCCATCCTCTGCCAAATTGGCAACCTGTGCGAACCAGGAGGTTAAAGGGGCTGTCTCTCCAAGTTGGGAGATTGATAGTAAAGCAGTTGGAAAGTCAAACCAGAGCACCAGGAGAGGGACTATTCGTTGAGTTTTTGAAACCTTTCGTATTCACAGTGTGTCCATTCTCTAGGTTTCCCTTACATATTATAGCTGTAGTAATATTCCCTTCCACCTGGAGAGTTGGGATCCATGGAGTGGGTGCCATGCATTATTGCTTTAAAGGGTCTGCATTTGCTCACCCAATATCACAAATCCTCTCAGTTCCAAGTGTCCAAAATTATGCCACATCCTGCTGTCATTGTTGATAGGGTCATTCCATATTTCATCAGAGACCATGAAGGAATTTTAAAGAATTTCCCTGTTTTTCTGTTTTGTTTTTGAAATTCTTTTTATAGTGGGTTTGAGCTGATTCTCGCTGCCATGTTTATGCCAGCTTAGACACACTTGATTCCGTTATGGGTATATATCAATATATAGGTTTTAAAATTATTACTAGTCAGATATATTCCTCTGCGGGAAATATGGGGTTTTGAATCCCTTTCACTAAGAAAGTTGTAGGTCTTGTCTATTCCATAGTTGGTTTTTGGAACGGTACCTGTGCTTATATCAAACTCTGGTTGTATGCATCAAACCACCTCTCCTTCCCCCTTAAGCAGGCATAAGAGTATTTTCTAAATGTGAGCCTCTGTTCTCTTTCCTAAATCACTTCATGTGTAGCCATGTTTACAGGATCTTCATAAGTGATATCTTATGATAAGTTTCTTTTTCTGTGTGACTTATTTCACTTATAATCATTGTACCTGAATCCACTCATTTTGCTGCTACTTGTCTTATGACATTGATTTCATGGCTGAGGGATATTCCATCGTACATAAATACCACAGTTTTTGGAACCATTTTTATATTTCCTGGGATAATTTAGCTGTACCCAAGTTGAGGTTCTTGTAAGCAGTGAAGCCCTAAATTTGGTGGTGGCTAGGTCTTATTGATTTTCAGTTTTCCCAAGGTATATTCCCTAGACTGGAAGTGCCCTTGGCTCTGTAGCTCTGTTGTTTACTTGTTTTAGGGAACACAATGCACTCCTCCAATGGGGAAGTTGGCAATTTACATCCCGCCCATCAGCATAACAAGGCTCCCTGTTCTCCAGGGCCTGTCTTGCCTTTCTGGTTTTTACACATTTTGTGGATGTCCCTTTTGACCGGTGGGAAGTGATACTTGTTGTAGTGCAGATTTGCATTGCCCGCTTGCTTGCTTGGCCAAAAAGGGGATATGCGTTTTCTCCTGAATATGTTCAGGAGAAAACGCATACGCCCTTTTTGGCCAAGTGCATCATTGTCGAAGTTGTGCCCCTCTTCCTGTGCTTTACAGGCAATTCCAACCTATCTCTTGAAATCTGTTTCCTGCTATTCTGCCTCGCTTTCATGTCCGCTTCGTTGCCTTCGCTCAACAGATTTTCGGACAAAAGTTGTCCTTTATTACTCTGCCAGTTTGTGAATTGCTGTGCCCCCTGAATTCCATCTTTCAACTCGTTGTTTGTGAGCTGAACGCAAGTCCAAAATTTTGGTTCAGGACCTGTACTGGTTCCCGGGGGGTGGCTGAGACTTTGGTTAATTCTTCTTCCTGCCGGAAAATTAGAGTGACATGTCCCCGTCCAAATGCCTTACAGCTACTCTCTCATTGGTTCTCCCTCTTCCCTTCTATCCTCTGGCAAATTGAAAACCTATGGGAACCAGGAGGTTAAAGGGCCTGTATCTCCAAGTTGGGAGATTGATAGTAAAGCAGTTGGAAAGTCAAAGTGGAGCAACAAGGGAGAAGGTCTATTCGTTGAGTTTTAGAAACCTTTTGTACTCACAGTGTGTCCATTCTCTAGGTTTCCTGTATATGTTATAGCTGTAGTAATATTCCCTTCAACCTGGAGATTTGGGACCCATGGAATGGGTGCCATGCATTATTGCTTTAAAGGGTCTGCATTTGCTCACCCAATCTCACCAATCCTCTCAGTCCCAAGTGTCCAGCCTTGTGCAACATCCAGCTGTTATTGTAGATAGGGTTATTCCAGGTTCCAGCAGAGACCCTGAAGGAATTGTAAAGAATTTCCCTGTTTTATGTTTTTTTTTGAAATTCCTGTTTATAGTGGGTTTGAGCTGATTCTTGCTGCATTATTTATGTCAGTCTAGACACACTTAAATCCCTTACCCAGACATTTCATTACATAAGATTTAAGATCCTTACTAGTCAGTTATATTCCTCTGTGAGTAATACGGGGTTTTGAGACCCTTTCACTGAGGAAGGTGTAGGTCTTGTCTATTCCATAGTTGTTTATTGGAACGGTACCTGTGCTTATATCAAAGTGTGGTTTTATGCATAACCCCATCTCTCCTTCCCCCTTAAGCAGGCATAAGAGTGTTTTCTAAATGTGAGATTTTGTTCTCTTTCCTAACTTATTTCATGTGTATCCATGTTTACAGGATCTTCATAAGTGATATCTTATGATAAGTTTCTTTTTCTGTGTGACTTATTTCACTTAGAATCATCGTACCTGAATCCACTCATTTTGCTGCTACTGATCTTATGACATTGATTTCATGGCTGAGGGATATTCCATCGTACGTAAGTACCACAATTTTTTGAACCATTTTTATATTTCCTGGGATATTTAAGTTCTACCCAAGTTGAGGTTCTTGTAAGCATTGCAGACCTAAATTTAAGGGTGGCTCTGTCATATTGATTTTCAATTTTCCAAAGGTATATTCCCTTGACTGGTAGGGCACTTGGCTCTGTAGCTCTGTTGTTTACTTGTTTTAGGGAACACAGTGCACTCTTCCAGTGAGGCAGTTGGCAATTTACATCCCGCCCATCAGCATAATAACGCTCCCTGTTCTCCAGGGCCTGTCTTGCCTTTCTGGTTTTTACACATTTTGTGGATGTCCCTTTTGACCGGTGGGAAGTGATACTTCTTTGTAGTGAAGATTTGCATTGCCCGCTTGATTGCTTGCCCAAAAAGGGCGTATGCGTTTTCTCCTGAATATATTCAGGAGGAAACGCATACGCCCTTTTTGGCCAAGTGCATCATTGTCGAAGTTGTGCCCCTCTTCCTGAGTTTTACAGGCGATTCCTCCGTATCTCTTGAAATCTGATTCCTGCTATTCTGCCTCGCTTTCAAGTCGGCCTCGTTGCCTTCCCTCAGCAGATTTTTGGACGATAGTTGTCCTTTATTACTCTGCCAGTTTGTGAATTGCTGTGCCCCTGAGCTCCATTTTTCAACTCCTTTTTTGTGAGCTGAACGCAAGTCCAAAATTTTGGTTCAGGACCTATACTGGTTCCCGGTGGTTGGCTGAGACTTTGTTTAATTCTTCTTCCTGCCGGGAAGTTAGAGTGACATGTGCCCATCCAAATGCCTAACAGCTACTCTCTCTTTGGTTCTCCCTCTTCCCTTCCATCCTCTGCCAAATTGGCAACCTGTGCGAACCAGGAGCTTAAAGGGGGTGTCGCTCCAAGTTGCGAGATTGATAGTAAAGCAGTTGGAAAGTCAAATAGGAACACCAAGAGAGGGACAATTCGTTGAGTTTTAGAAACCTTTCGTATTCACGTTGTGTCCATTCTCTAGGTTTCCCGTACATGTTATAGCTGTAGTAATATTCCCTTCAACCTGGAGAGTTGGGACCCATATAATGGGTGCCATGCATTATTGCTCTAAAGGGTCTGCATTTGCTCACCCAATCTCACTAATCCTCTCAGTCCCTAATGTTCAGCCTTATGCCGCATCCAGCTGTCATTGTAGATAGGGTCATTCCAGGATTCCTAAGAGACCCTGAAATAATTGTAAAGGATTTCCCTGTGTTTTTGTTTTCTTTTTGACATTTCTTTTTATAGTGGGTTTGAGCTGATTCTCACTGCCATGTTTATGCCAGTCTAGACACACTTGATTCCCTTATGGAGACATATCAATACATAGGTTTTATGATTCTTACTAGTCAGATATATTCCTCTGCGGGAAATATGGGGCTTTGAGTCCCTTTCACTGAGGAAGGTGTAGGTCTTGTCTATTGCACAGTTGGTTTTTGGAACGGTACCTGTGCTTGTATCAAACTCTGGTTTTATGCATCACCCCACGTCTCCTTCCCACTTAAGCCAGCATAAGAGTGTTTTCTAAAAGTGAGACTCTGTTCTCTTTCCTAACTCAGTTCATGTGTAGCCATGTTTACAGGATCTTCATAAGTGATATCTTATGATAAGTTTCTTTTTCTGTGTGACTTATTTCACTTAGAATCACCGTACCTGAATCCACTCACTTTGCTGTTACTGGACTTATGACATTGATTTCATGGCTGAAGGACATTCCATCGTACGTAAGTACCCCTATTTTTGAACTACTTTTTTATTTCCTGGGATATTGAAGGTGTACCCTAGTTGAGGTTCTTCTATGCAGTGGAGCCCTATATTTGGGGGTGGCTCTGTCTTATTGATTTTCAGTTTTCCAAAGGTATATTCCCTAGACTTGAAGTGCCCATGGCTCTGTAGCTCTGTTGTTTACTTGTTTTAGGGAACACAATGCACCACTCCAGGGAGGCAGTTGGCAATTTACATCCCGCCCGTCAGCATAACAAGACTCCTGTTCTCCAGGTCCTGTCTTGCCTTTCTGGTTTTTACATATTTTGTGGATGTCCCTTTTGACCTGTGGGAAGTGATACTTCTTTGTAGTGCAGATTTGCATTGCCCGCTTGCTTGCTTGGCCAAAAAGGGCGTCTGCGTTTTCTCCTGAATATACTCAGGAGAAAACGCATACACCCTTTTTGGCCAAGTGCATCATTGTCGAAGTTGTGCCCCTCTTCCTGTGCTTTACAGGCGATTCCTACGTACCTCTTGAAATCTGA
Organism: Mesoplodon bidens; assembly: GCF_964165515.1. Classification (NCBI taxonomy): domain Eukaryota; kingdom Metazoa; phylum Chordata; class Mammalia; order Artiodactyla; family Ziphiidae; genus Mesoplodon; species Mesoplodon bidens. Next base: position 326,895 of record NW_027671170.1, read on the forward strand.
TTCCTGCTATTCTGCCTCGCTTTCAAGTCAGCCTCGTTTCCTTCCTTCAGCAGATTTTTGGACGATAGTTGTCCTTTATTACTCTACAAGTTTGTGAATTGCTGTGCCCATGAGCTACATTTTTCAACTCGTTTTTTTGTGAGCTGAACGCAAGTCCAAAATTTTGGTTCAGGACCTATACTGGTTCCCGGTGGTTGGCTGAGACTTTGTTTAATTCTTCTTCCTGCCGGGAAATTAGAGTGACATGTGTCCGTGCAAATGCCTAACAGCTACTCTCTCATTGGTTCTCCCTCTTCCCTTCCATCCTCTGCCAAATTGGCAACCTGTGCGAACCAGGAGCTTAAAGGGGGTGTCTCTCCAAGTTGGGAGATTGATAGTAAAGTAGTTGGAAAGTCAAACAGGAACACAAGGAGAGGGACTATTCGTTGAGTTTTAGAAACGTTTCGTATTCACTGTGTGTCAATTCTCTAGGTTTCCCGTACATGTTATAGCTGTAGTAATATTCCCTTCAACCTGGAGAGTTGGGACCCATACAATGGGTGCCATGCATTATTGCTTTAAAGGGTCTGCATTTGCTCACACAATCTCACCAATCCTCTCAGTCCAAGTGTCCAGCCTTATGCCACATCCAGCTGTCATTGTAGATAGGGTCATTCCAGGTTTCCTAAGAGACCCTGAAATAATTGGAAAGGATTTCCCTGTGTTTTTGTTTTGTTTTTGACATTTCTTTTTATAGTGGGTTTGAGCTGATTCTCGCTGCCATGTTTATGCCAGTCTAGACACACTTGATTCCCTTACGGAGAAATATCAATACATAGGTTTTATGATTCTTACTAGTCAGATATATTCCTCTGCGGGAAATATGAGGTTTTGAGTCCCTTTCACTGAGGAAGGTGTAGGTCTTGTCTATTGCATAGTTGGTTTTTGGAACGGTACCTGTGCTTATATCAAACTCTGGTTTTATGCATCATCCCACCTCACCTTCCCACTTAAGCAGGCATAAGAGTGTTTTCTAAATGTGAGACTGTGTTCTCTTTCCTAACTCAGTTCTTGTGTAGCCATGTTTACAGGATCTTCATAAGTGATATCTTATGATAAGTTTCTTTTTCTGTGTGACTTATTTCACTTAGAATCACCGTATCTGAATCCACTCACTTTGCTGTTACTGGACTTATGACATTGATTTCGTGGCTGAAGGATATTCCATCGTACGTAAGTACCACTATTTTTGAACGATTTTTATATTTCCTGGGACATTGAAGGTGTACCCTAGTTGAGGTTCTTCTATGCAGTGGAAGCCTAAATATGGGGGTGGCTCTGTCTTATTGATTTTCAGTTTTCCAAAGGTATATACCCTAGACTTGAAGTGCCCATGGCTCTGTAGCTCTGTTGTTTTCTTGTTTTAGGGAACACAATGCACCACTCCAGGGAAGCAGTTGGCAATATACATCCCGCCCATCAGCATAACAAGGCTCCTGTTCTCCAGGGCCTGTCTTGCCTTTCTGGTTTTTACATATTTTGTGAATGTCCCATTTGACCTGTGGGAAGTGATACTTCTTTGTAGTGCAGATTTGCATTGCCCGTTTGCTTGCTTGGCCAAAAAGTGCGTATGCGTTTTCTCCTGAATATATTCAGGAGAAAACGCATACGCCTTTCTGGCCAAGTGCATCATTGTCGGTGTTGTGCCCCTCTTCCTGTGCTTTACAGGCGATTCCTACGTACCTCTTGAAATCTGATTCCTTCTATTCTGCCTCGCTTTCAAGTCGGCCTCCGTGCCTTCCCTCAGCCGATTTTTGGACGAGAGTTGTCCTTTATTACTCTGCCAGTTTGTGAACTGCGGTGCCCCTGAGCTCCATTTTACAACTCGTTTTTTGTGAGCTGAACGCAAGTCCAAAATTTTGGTTCAGGACCTATACTGTTTCCCGGTGGGTGGCTGAGACTTTGGTAAATTCTTCTTCCTGCCGGGAAATTAGAGTGACATGGGCCCGTCCAAATGCCTAACATCTACTCTCTCATTGGTTCTCCCTCTTCCCTTCCATCCTCTGACAAATTGGCAACCTGTGCGAACCAGGAGCTTAAAGGGTGTGTCTCTCCAAGCTGGGAGATTGACAGTAAAGCAGTTGGAAAGTCAAACAGGAACACCAGGAGAGTGACTATTCGCTGAGTTTTAGAAAACTTTCGTATTCACAGTGTGTCAGTTCTCCACGTTTCCCGTAAATGTAATAGCTGTAGTAATATTCCCTTCAAGCTGGAGAGTTGTGACCCATATAATGGGTGCCATGCATTATTGCTTTAAAGGGTCTGCATTTGCTCACCCAGTCTCACCAATCCTCTCAGTCCCAAGTGTCCAGCCTTATGCCACATCTAGCTGTCACTGTAGATAGGGTCATTCCAGGTTTCCTAAGAGACCCTGAAATAATTGTAAAGGTTTTCCCTGTTTTTTTTGTTTTGTTTTTGACATTTCTTTTTATAGTGGGTTTGAGCTGATTCTCGCTGCCATATTTATGCCAGTCTAGACACACTTGATTCCCTTACGGAGAAATATCAATACATAGGTTTTATGATTCTTACTAGTCAGATATATTCCTCTGCGGGAAATATGAGGTTTTGAGTCCCTTTCACTGAGGAAGGTGTAGGTCTTGTCTATTGCATAGTTGGTTTTTGGAACGGTACCTGTGCTTATATCAAACTCTGGTTTTATGCATCATCCCACCTCACCTTCCCACTTAAGCAGGCATAGGAGTGTTTTCTAAATGTGAGACTGTGTTCTCTTTCCTAACTCAGTTCTTGTGTAGCCATGTTTACAGGATCTTCATAAGTGATATCTTATGATAAGTTTCTTTTTCTGTGTGACTTATTTCACTTAGAATCACCGTATCTGAATCCACTCACTTTGCTGTTACTGGACTTATGACATTGATTTCGTGGCTGAAGGATATTCCATCGTACGTAAGTACCACTATTTTTGAACGATTTTTATATTTCCTGGTATATTGAAGGTGTACCCTAGTTGAAGTTCTTTTAAGCAGTGGAAGCCTAAATATGGGGGTGGCTCTGTCTTATTGATTTTCAGTTTTCCAAAGGTATATACCCTAGACTTGAAGTGCCCATGGCTCTGTAGCTCTGTTGTTTTCTTGTTTTAGGGAACACAATGCACCACTCCAGGGAGGCAGTTGGCAATTTACATCCCACCCATCAGCATAACAAGGCTCCTGTTCTCCAGGGCCTGTCTTGCCTTTCTGGTTTTTACATATATTGTGGATGTCCCTTTTGACCGGTGGGAAGTGATACTTCTTTGTAGTGCAGATTTGCATTGCCCGCTTGCTTGCTTGGCCAAAAAGGGCGTATGCGTTTTCTCGTGAATATATTCTGGGGAAAACGCATATGCCCTTTCTGGCCAAGTGCATCATTGGCGAGGTTGTGCCCCACTTCCTGTGCTTTAGAGGTGATTCCTATGTACCTCTTGAAATCTGATTACTGCTATTCTGCCTCGCTTTCAAGTCGGCCTCGGTGCCTTCCCTCAGCAGATTTTTGGACGAGAGTTGTCCTTTATTACTCTGCCAGTTTGTGGACTGCTGTGCCCCTGAGCTCCATTTTTCAACTCGCTTTTTTGTGAGCTGAACGGAAGTCCAAAATTTTGGTTCAGGACCTATACTGTTTCCCGGTGGGTGGCTGAGACTTTGGTAAATTCTTCTTCCTGCCGGGAAATTAGAGTGACATGGGCCCGTCCAAATGCCTAACATCTACTCTCTCATTGGTTCTCCCTCTTCCCTTCCATCCTCTGACAAATTGGCAACCTGTGCGAACCAGTAGCTTAAAGGGGGTTTCTCTCCAAGTTGGGAGATTGATAGTAAAGCAGTTGGAAAATCAAACAGGACCACCAGGAGAGTGACTATTCGCTGAGTTTTAGAAACCTTTCGTATTCACAGTGCGTCAGTTCTCCAGGTTTCCCGTACATGTTATATCTGTAGCAATATTCCCTTCAACCTGGAGAGTTTTGACCCATATAATGGGTGCCATGCATTATTGCTTTAAAGGGTCTGCATTTGCTCACCCAATCACACCAATCCTCTCAGTCCCAAGTGTCCAGCCTTATGCCACAACCAGCTGTCACTGTAGATACGGTCATTCCAGGTTTCCTAAGAGACCCTGAAATAATTGTAAAGGATTTCCTTGTTTTTTTGTTTTGTTTTTGACATTTCTTTTTATAGTGGGTTTGAGCTGATTCTCGCTGCCATGTTTTTGCCAGTCTAGACACACTCGATTCCCTTACAGAGACATATCAATACATAGGTTTTATGATCCTTACTAGTCAGATATATTCCTCTGCGGGAAATATGGGATTTTGATCCCTTTCACTGAGGAAGGTGTAGGTCTTGTCTATTCCATAGTTTGTTTTTGGAACGGTACCTGTGCTTATATCAAACTCTGGTTTTATGCATCACCCCACCTCTCCTTCCCCCTTAAGCAGGCAGAAGTGTGTTTTCTAAATGTGAGACTATGTTCTCTTTCCTAACTCAGTTCATGTGTAGCCATGTTTACAGGATCTTCATAAGTGATATCTTATGATAAGTTTCTTTTTCTGTGTGACTTATTTCATTTAGAATCATCGTACCTGAATCCAATCACTTTGCTGTTACTGGTCTTATGACATTGATTTCATGGCTGAAGGATATTCCATCGTAAGTAAGTACCACTATATTTGAACTATGTTTATATTTCCTGGGATATTGAAGGTGTACCCTAGTTGAGGTTCTTGTAAGAAGTGGAGACCTAAATTTGGGGGTGGCTCTGTCTTATTGATTTTCAGTTTTCCAAAGGTATATTCCCTAGACTTGAAGTGCCCATGGCTCTGTAGCTCTGTTGTTTACTTGTTTTAGGGAACACAATGCACCACTCCAGGGAGGCAGTTGGCAATTTACATCCCGCCCGTCAGCATAACAAGACTCCTGTTCTCCAGGTCCTGTCTTGCCTTTCTGGTTTTTACATATTTTGTGGATGTCCCTTTTGACCTGTGGGAAGTGATACTTCTTTGTAGTGCAGATTTGCATTGCCCGCTTGCTTGCTTGGCCAAAAAGGGCGTCTGCGTTTTCTCCTGAATATATTCAGGAGAAAACGCATACGCCTTTTCTGGCCAAGTGCATCATTGTCGGTGTTGTGCCCCTCTTCCTGTGCTTTACAGGCGATTCCTACGTACCTCTTGAAATCTGATTCCTGCTATTCTGCCTCGCTTTCAAGTCAGCCTCGTTTCCTTCCCTCAGCAGATTTTTGGACGATAGTTGTCCTTTATTACTCTACAAGTTTGTGAATTGCTGTGCCCATGAGCTACATTTTTCAACTCGTTTTTTTGTGAGCTGAACGCAAGTCCAAAATTTTGGTTCAGGACCTATACTGGTTCCTGGTGGTTGGCTGAGACTTTGTTTAATTCTTCTTCCTGCCGGGAAATTAGAGTGACATGTGTCCGTGCAAATGCCTAACAGCTACTCTCTCATTGGTTCTCCCTCTTCCCTTCCATCCTCTGCCAAATTGGCAACCTGTGCGAACCAGGAGCTTAAAGGGGGTGTCTCTCCAAGTTGGGAGATTGATAGTAAAGTAGTTGGAAAGTCAAACAGGAACACAAGGAGAGGGACTATTCGTTGAGTTTTAGAAACGTTTCGTATTCACTGTGTGTCAATTCTCTAGGTTTCCCGTACATGTTATAGCTGTAGTAATATTCCCTTCAACCTGGAGAGTTGGGACCCATACAATGGGTGCCATGCATTATTGCTTTAAAGGGTCTGCATTTGCTCACACAATCTCACCAATCCTCTCAGTCCAAGTGTCCAGCCTTATGCCACATCCAGCTGTCATTGTAGATAGGGTCATTCCAGGTTTCCTAAGAGACCCTGAAATAATTGGAAAGGATTTCCCTGTGTTTTTGTTTTGTTTTTGACATTTCTTTTTATAGTGGGTTTGAGCTGATTCTCGCTGCCATGTTTATGCCAGTCTAGACACACTTGATTCCCTTACGGAGAAATATCAATACATAGGTTTTATGATTCTTACTAGTCAGATATATTCCTCTGCGGGAAATATGAGGTTTTGAGTCCCTTTCACTGAGGAAGGTGTAGGTCTTGTCTATTGCATAGTTGGTTTTTGGAACGGTACCTGTGCTTATATCAAACTCTGGTTTTATGCATCATCCCACCTCACCTTCCCACTTAAGCAGGCATAAGAGTGTTTTCTAAATGTGAGACTGTGTTCTCTTTCCTAACTCAGTTCTTGTGTAGCCATGTTTACAGGATCTTCATAAGTGATATCTTATGATAAGTTTCTTTTTCTGTGTGACTTATTTCACTTAGAATCACCGTATCTGAATCCACTCACTTTGCTGTTACTGGACTTATGACATTGATTTCGTGGCTGAAGGATATTCCATCGTACGTAAGTACCACTATTTTTGAACGATTTTTATATTTCCTGGGACATTGAAGGTGTACCCTAGTTGAGGTTCTTCTATGCAGTGGAAGCCTAAATATGGGGGTGGCTCTGTCTTATTGATTTTCAGTTTTCCAAAGGTATATACCCTAGACTTGAAGTGCCCATGGCTCTGTAGCTCTGTTGTTTTCTTGTTTTAGGGAACACAATGCACCACTCCAGGGAAGCAGTTGGCAATATACATCCCGCCCATCAGCATAACAAGGCTCCTGTTCTCCAGGGCCTGTCTTGCCTTTCTGGTTTTTACATATTTTGTGAATGTCCCATTTGACCTGTGGGAAGTGATACTTCTTTGTAGTGCAGATTTGCATTGCCCGTTTGCTTGCTTGGCCAAAAAGTGCGTATGCGTTTTCTCCTGAATATATTCAGGAGAAAACGCATACGCCTTTTCTGGCCAAGTGCATCATTGTCGGTGTTGTGCCCCTCTTCCTGTGCTTTACAGGCGATTCCTACGTACCTCTTGAAATCTGATTCCTTCTATTCTGCCTCACTTTCAAGTCGGCCTCCGTGCCTTCCCTCTGACGATTTTTGGACGAGAGTTGTCCTTTATTACTCTGCCAGTTTGTGAACTGTGGTGCCCCTGAGCTCCATTTTACAACTCGTTTTTTGTGAGCTGAACGCAAGTCCAAAATTTTGGTTCAGGACCTATACTGTTTCCCGGTGGGTGGCTGAGACTTTGGTAAATTCTTCTTCCTGCCGGGAAATTAGAGTGACATGGGCCCGTCCAAATGCCTAACATCTACTCTCTCATTGGTTCTCCCTCTTCCCTTCCATCCTCTGACAAATTGGCAACCTGTGCGAACCAGGAGCTTAAAGGGTGTGTCTCTCCAAGCTGGGAGATTGACAGTAAAGCAGTTGGAAAGTCAAACAGGAACACCAGGAGAGTGACTATTCGCTGAGTTTTAGAAAACTTTCGTATTCACAGTGTGTCAGTTCTCCACGTTTCCCGTAAATGTAATAGCTGTAGTAATATTCCCTTCAAGCTGGAGAGTTGTGACCCATATAATGGGTGCCATGCATTATTGCTTTAAAGGGTCTGCATTTGCTCACCCAGTCTCACCAATCCTCTCAGTCCCAAGTGTCCAGCCTTATGCCACATCTAGCTGTCACTGTAGATAGGGTCATTCCAGGTTTCCTAAGAGACCCTGAAATAATTGTAAAGGTTTTCCCTGTTTTTTTTGTTTTGTTTTTGACATTTCTTTTTATAGTGGGTTTGAGCTGATTCTCGCTGCCATATTTATGCCAGTCTAGACACACTTGATTCCCTTACAGAGACATATCAATACATAGTTTTTTTGATTCTTACTAGTCAGTTATATTCCTCTGCGGGAAATATGGGGTTTTGATCCCTTTCACTGAGGAATGTGTAGGTCTTGTCTATTCCATAGTTTGTTTTTGGAATGGTACCTGTGCTTATATCAAACTCTGGTTTTATGCATCACCCCACCTCTCCTTCCCCCTTAAGCAGGCATAAGAGTGTTTTCTAAATGTGACCATGTTCTCTTTCCTAACTCAGTTCATGTGTAGCCATGTTTACAGGATCTTCATAAGTGATACCTTATGATAAGTTTCTTTTTCTGTGTGACTTATTTCATTTAGAATCATCGTACCTGAATCCAATCACTTTGCTGTTACTGGTCTTATGACATTGTTTTCATGGCTGAAGGATATTCCATCTTACGTAAGTACCACTATATTTGAACTATGTTTATATTTCCTGGGATATTGAAGGTGTACCCTAGTTGAGGTTCTTGTAAGGAGTGGAGCCCTAAATTTGGGGGTGGCTCTGTCTTATTGATTTTCAGTTTTCCAAAGGTATATTCCCTAGACTTGAAGTGCCCATGGCTCTGTAGCTCTGTTTTTTACTTGTTTTCGGGAACACAATGTACCACTCCAGTGAGGCAGTTGGCAATTATCATCCTGCCCATCAGCATAACAAGGCTCCTGTTCTCCAGGGCCTGTCTTGCCTTTCTGGTTTTTATATATTTTGTGGATATCCCTTTTGACCGGTGGGAAGTGATACTTCTTTCTAGTGCAGATTTGCATTGCCCGCTTGCTTGCTTGGCCAAAAAGGGCGTATGCGTTTTCTCCTGAATATATTCAGGAGAAAACGCATACGCCCTTTTTGGCCAAGTGCATCATTGTCGAAGTTGTGCCCCTCTTCCTGTGCTTTACAGGCGATTCCTACATACCTCTTGAAATCTGATTCCTGCTAATCTGCCTCGCTTTCAAGTTGGCCTCGTTGCCTTCCCTCAGCAGATTTTTGGACGAGAGTTGTCCTTTATTACTCTGCCCGTTTGTGAAGTGCTGTGCCCCTGAGGTCCATTTTTCAACTCGTTTTTTGTGAGCTGAACGCAAGTTCAAAATTTTGGTTCAGGACCTATACTTGTTCCCTGTCGGTGGCTGATAGTTTTGTAAATTCTTCTTCCTGCCGGGAAATTAGAGTGACATGTGCCCGTCCCAATGCATAACAACTACTCTCTCATTGGTTCTCCGTCTTCCCTTCCATCCTCTGTCAAATTGGCAACCTGTGCGAACCAGGAGCTTAAAGGTTTATCTCTCCAAGTTTGGAGATTGATAGTAAAGCAGTTGGAAAGTCAAACAGGAACACCAGGAGAGGGACTATTCGTTGAGTTTTAGAAACGTTTCGTATTCACGGTGTTTCCATTCTCTAGGTTTCCCGTACATGTTATCGATGTAGTAATATTCCCTTCAACCTGGAGAGTTGGGACCCATATAATGGGTGCCATGCATTATTGCTTTAAAGGGTCTGCATTTGCTCACCCAATCTCACCAATCTTCTCAGTCCCAAGTGTGTAGCCTTATGCCACATCCAGCTGTCATTGTAGATATGGTCATTCCAGGTGTCCTAAGAGACCCTGAAATAATTGTAAAGGATTTCCCTGTTTTTTTGTTTTGTTTTTGACATTTCTTTTTATAGTGGGTTTGAGCTGATTCTCGCTGCCATGTTTATGCCAGTCTAGACACACTTGATTCCCTTACGGAGACATATAAATACATAGGTTTTATGATTCTTACTAGTCAGATATATTCCTCTGCGGGAAATATGGTGTTTTGAGTCCCTTTCACTGAGGAAGGTGTAGGTCGTGTCTATTGCATAGTTGGTTTTTGGAACGGTACCTCTGCTTATATCAAACTCTGGTTTTATGCATCACCCCACCTCTCCTTCCCACTTAAGCAGGCATAAGAGTGTTTTCTAAATGTGAGACTCTGTTCTCTTTCCTAACTCCATTCATGTGTAGCTATGTTTACAGGATCTTCATAAGTGATATCTTATGATAAGTTTCTTTTTCTGTGTGACTTATTTCACTTAGAATCACCGTACCTGAATCCACTCACTTTGCTGTTACTGGTCTTATGACATTGATTTCATGGCTGAAGGATATTCCATCGTACGTAAGTACCACTATTTTTGAACTATTTTTATATTTCCTGGGATATTGAAGGTGTACCCTAGTTGAGGATCTTGTAAGCAGTGGAGCCCTATATTTCGGGGTGGCTCTGTCTTATTGATTTTCAGTTTTCCCGAGGTATATTCCCTAGACTTGAAGTGCCCATGGCTCTGTAGCTCTGTTGTTTACTTGTTTTAGGGAACACAGTGCACCATTCCAGTGAGGCAGTTGGCAATTTACATCCCGCCCATCAGCATAACAAGGCTCCTGTTCTCTAGGGCCTGTCTTGCCTTTCTGGTTTTTAAATATTTTGTGGACGTCCCTTTTGACCGGTTGGAAGTGATACTTCTTTGTAGTGCAGATTTGCATTGCCCGCTTGCTTGCTTGCCCAAAAAGGGCGTATGCGTTTTCTCCTGAATATATTCAGGAGAAAAAACATACGCACTTTTTGGCCAAGTGCATCATTGTCGAAGTTGTGCCCCTCTTTCTGTGTTTTACAGGAGATTCCTCTGTACCTCTTGAAATCTGATTCCTGCTATTCTGCCTCGCTTTCAAGTCGGCCTCGTTGCCTTCCCTCAGCATATTTTTGGACGATAGTTGTCCTTTATTACTCTTCCAGTTTGTGAATTGTTGTGCCCCTGAGCTCCATTTTTCAACTCGTTTTTTATGAGCTGAACACAAGTCCAAAATTTTGGTTCAGGACCTACACTGGTTCCCTGTGGTTGGCTGAGACTTTGTTTAATTCTTCTTCCTGCTGGGATATTAGAGTGACATGTGCCCATCCAAATGCCTAAGAGCTACTCTCTCTTTGGTTCTCCCTCTTCCCTTCCATCCTCTGCCAAAATGGCAACCTGTGCGAACCAGGAGCTTAAAGGGTGTGTCTCTCCAAGTTGCGAGATTGATAGTAAAGTAGTTGGAAAGTCAAACAGGAACACCAAGAGAGGGACTATTCGTTGAGTTTTAGAAACCTTTTGTATTCACGGTGTGTCCATTCTCTAGGTTTCCCGTACATGTTATAGCTGTAGTAATATTCCCTTCAACCTGGAGAGTTGGGACCAATATAATGGGTGCCAATCATTATTGCTTTAAAGGGTCTGCATTTGCTCACCCAATCTTACCAATCCTCTCAGTCCCAAGTGTCCAGCCTTATGCCGCATCCAGCTGTCGTTGTAGATAGGGTCCTTCCAGGTTTCCTAAGAGACCCTGAAATAATTGTAAAGGATTTCCGTGATTTTTTGTTTTGTTTTTGACATTTCTTTTTATAGTGGTTTTGAGCTGATTCTCGCTGCCATGTCTATGCCAGTCTAGACACACTTGATTCCCTTACGGAGACATATCAATACATAGGTTTTATGATTCTTACTACTCAGATATATTCCTCTTTGGGAAATATTGGGTTTTGAATCACTTTCACTGAGGAAGGTGTAGGTCTTGTCTATTCCATAGTTGGTTTATGGAACGCTACCTGTGCTTATATGAAACTCTGGTTTTATGCATCACCCCACCTCTCCTTCCCTCTTAAGCCGGCATAAGAGTGTTTTCTAAATGTGAGACTCTGTTCTCTTTCCTAACTCAGTTCATGTGTAGCCATGTTTACAGGATCTTCATAAGTGATATCTTATGATAAGTTTCCTTTTCTGTGTGACTTATTTCATTTAGAATCATCATACCTGCATCCAATCACTTTGCTCTTACTGGTCTTATGACATTGATTTCGTGGCTGAAGGATATTCCATCGTACTTAAGTATCACTATATTTGAACTATTTTTATATTTCCTGGGATATTGAAGGTGTACCCTAGTTGAGGTTCTTGTAAGCAGTGGAGCCCTAAATTTGTGGGTGGCTGTGTCTTATTGATTTTCAGTTTTCCAAAGGTATATTCCCTAGACAGGAAGTGCCCTTGGCTCTGTAGCTCTGTTGTTTACTTGTTTTAGGGAACACAATGCACCACTCCAGGGAGGCAGTTGGCAATTTACATCCCGCCCATCAGCATAACAAGGCTCCTGTTCTCCAGGGCCTGTCTTGCATTTCTGTTTTTTATATATTTTGTAGATGTCCCTTTTGACCGGTGGGAAGTGATACTTCTTTGTAGTGAGATTTGCATTGCCCGCTTGCTTGCTTGGCCAAAACGTGCGTATGCGTTTTCACCTGAATATATTCAGGAGAAAACGCATACGCACGTTTTGGCCAAGTGCATCATTGTCGAAGTTGTGCCCCTCTTCCTGTGCTTTACAGGCGATTCCTACGTACCTCTTGAAATCTGATTCCTGCTATTCTGCCTCGCTTTCAAGTTGGCCTTGTTGCCTTCCCTCAGCAGATTTTTGGAAGAGAGTTGTCCTTTATTACTCTGCCCGTTTGTGAAGCGCTGTGCCCCTGAGGTCCATTTTTCAACTCGTTTTTTGTGAGCTGAACGCAAGTTCAAAATTTTGGTTCAGGACCTATACTTGTTCCCTGTCGGTGGCTGATAGTTTGGTAAATTCTTCTTCCTGCCGGGAAATTAGAGTGACATGTGCCCGTCCCAATGCATAACAACTACTCTCTCATTGGTTCTCCGTCTTCCCTTCCATCCTCTGTCAAATTGGCAACCTGTGCGAACCAGGAGCTTAAAGGTTTATCTCTCCAAGTTTGGAGATTGATAGTAAAGTAGTTGGAAAGTCAAACAGGAACACCAGGAGAGGGACTATTCGTTGAGTTTTAGAAACGTTTCGTATTCACGGTGTTTCCATTCTCTAGGTTTCCCGTACATGTTATCGATGTAGTAATATTCCCTTCAACCTGGAGAGTTGGGACCCATATAATGGGTGCCATGCATTATTGCTTTAAAGGGTCTGCATTTGCTCACCCAATCTCACCAATCTTCTCAGTCCCAAGTGTGTAGCCTTATGCCACATCCAGCTGTCATTGTAGATAGGGTCATTCCAGGTGTCCTAAGAGACCCTGAAATAATTGTAAAGGATTTCCCTGTTTTTTTGTTTTGTTTTTGACATTTCTTTTTATAGTGGGTTTGAGCTGATTCTCGCTGCCATGTTTATGCCAGTCTAGACACACTTGATTCCCTTACGGAGACATATAAATACATAGGTTTTATGATTCTTACTAGTCAGATATATTCCTCTGCGGGAAATATGAGGTTTTGAGTCCCTTTCACTGAGGAAGGTGTAGGTCGTGTCTATTGCATAGTTGGTTTTTGGAACGGTACCTCTGCTTATATCAAACTCTGGTTTTATGCATCACCCCACCTCTCCTTCCCACTTAAGCAGGCATAAGAGTGTTTTCTAAATGTGAGACTCTGTTCTCTTTCCTAACTCCGTTCATGTGTAGCTATGTTTACAGGATCTTCATAAGTGATATCTTATGATAAGTTTCTTTTTCTGTGTGACTTATTTCACTTAGAATCACCGTACCTGAATCCACTCACTTTGCTGTTACTGGTCTTATGACATTGATTTCATGGCTGAAGGATATTCCATCGTACGTAAGTACCACTATTTTTGAACTATTTTTATATTTCCTGGGATATTGAAGGTGTACCCTAGTTGAGGATCTTGTAAGCAGTGGAGCCCTATATTTCGGGGTGGCTCTGTCTTATTGATTTTCAGTTTTCCCGAGGTATATTCCCTAGACTTGAAGTGCCCATGGCTCTGTAGCTCTGTTGTTTACTTGTTTTAGGGAACACAGTGCACCATTCCAGTGAGGCAGTTGGCAATTTACATCCCGCCCATCAGCATAACAAGGCTCCTGTTCTCTAGGGCCTGTCTTGCCTTTCTGGTTTTTAAATATTTTGTGGACGTCCCTTTTGACCGGTTGGAAGTGATACTTCTTTGTAGTGCAGATTTGCATTGCCCGCTTGCTTGCTTGCCCAAAAAGGGCGTATGCGTTTTCTCCTGAATATATTCAGGAGAAAAAACATACGCACTTTTTGGCCAAGTGCATCATTGTCGAAGTTGTGCCCCTCTTCCTGTGTTTTACAGGAGATTCCTCTGTACCTCTTGAAATCTGATTCCTGCTATTCTGCCTCGCTTTCAAGTCGGCCTCGTTGCCTTCCCTCAGCATATTTTTGGACGATAGTTGTCCTTTATTACTCTTCCAGTTTGTGAATTGTTGTGCCCCTGAGCTCCATTTTTCAACTCGTTTTTTATGAGCTGAACACAAGTCCAAAATTTTGGTTCAGGACCTACACTGGTTCCCTGTGGTTGGCTGAGACTTTGTTTAATTCTTCTTCCTGCTGGGATATTAGAGTGACATGTGCCCATCCAAATGCCTAAGAGCTACTCTCTCTTTGGTTCTCCCTCTTCCCTTCCATCCTCTGCCAAAATGGCAACCTGTGCGAACCAGGAGCTTAAAGGGTGTGTCTCTCCAAGTTGCGAGATTGATAGTAAAGTAGTTGGAAAGTCAAACAGGAACACCAAGAGAGGGACTATTCGTTGAGTTTTAGAAACCTTTTGTATTCACGGTGTGTCCATTCTCTAGGTTTCCCGTACATGTTATAGCTGTAGTAATATTCCCTTCAACCTGGAGAGTTGGGACCAATATAATGGGTGCCAATCATTATTGCTTTAAAGGGTCTGCATTTGCTCACCCAATCTTACCAATCCTCTCAGTCCCAAGTGTCCAGCCTTATGCCGCATCCAGCTGTCATTGTAGATAGGGTCCTTCCAGGTTTCCTAAGAGACCCTGAAATAATTATAAAGGATTTCCGTGATTTTTTGTTTTGTTTTTGACATTTCTTTTTATAGTGGTTTTGAGCTGATTCTCGCTGCCATGTCTATGCCAGTCTAGACACACTTGATTCCCTTACGGAGACATATCAATACATAGGTTTTATGATTCTTACTACTCAGATATATTCCTCTTTGGGAAATATTGGGTTTTGAATCACTTTCACTGAGGAAGGTGTAGGTCTTGTCTATTCCATAGTTGGTTTATGGAACGCTACCTGTGCTTATATGAAACTCTGGTTTTATGCATCACCCCACCTCTCCTTCCCTCTTAAGCCGGCATAAGAGTGTTTTCTAAATGTGAGACTCTGTTCTCTTTCCTAACTCAGTTCATGTGTAGCCATGTTTACAGGATCTTCATAAGTGATATCTTATGATAAGTTTCCTTTTCTGTGTGACTTATTTCATTTAGAATCATCGTACCTGCATCCAATCACTTTGCTCTTACTGGTCTTATGACATTGATTTCGTGGCTGAAGGATATTCCATCGTACTTAAGTATCACTATATTTGAACTATTTTTATATTTCCTGGGATATTGAAGGTGTACCCTAGTTGAGGTTCTTGTAAGCAGTGGAGCCCTAAATTTGTGGGGGGCTGTGTCTTATTGATTTTCAGTTTTCCAAAGGTATATAAACTAGACAGGAAGTGCCCTTGGCTCTGTAGCTCTGTTGTTTACTTGTTTTAGGGAACACAATGCACCACTCCAGGGAGGCAGTTGGCAATTTACATCCCGCCCATCAGCATAACAAGGCTCCTGTTCTCCAGGGCCTGTCTTGCATTTCTGTTTTTTATATATTTTGTAGATGTCCCTTTTGACCGGTGGGAAGTGATACTTCTTTGTAGTGAGATTTGCATTGCCCGCTTGCTTGCTTGGCCAAAACGTGCGTATGCGTTTTCACCTGAATATATTCAGGAGAAAACGCATACGCACGTTTTGGCCAAGTGCATCATTGTCGAAGTTGTGCCCCTCTTCCTGTGCTTTACAGGCGATTCCTACGTACCTCTTGAAATCTGATTCCTGCTATTCTGCCTCGCTTTCAAGTCGGCCTCGTTGCCGTCCCTCAGCAGATTTTTGGATGATAGTTGTCCTTTATTACCCTGCCAGTTTGTGAATTTCTGTGCCCCTGAGCTCCATTTTTCAACTCGTTTTTTTGTGAGCTGAACGCAAGTCCAAAATTTTGGTCAGGACCTATACTGGTTCCCGGTGGGTGGCTGAGACTTTGTTTAATTCTTCTTCCTGCTGGGAAATTAGAGTGACATCTGTCCGTGCAAATGCCTAACAGCTTCTCTCTCACTGGTTCTCCCTGTTCCCTTCCATCCTCTGGCAAATTGGCAACCTCTGCGAACCAGGAGCTTAAAGGGTGTGTCTCTCCAAGTTGGGAGATTGATAGTAAAGCAGTTGGAAAGTCAAACAGGAACACCAGGAGAGGAATTATTCGTTGAGTTTTAGAAACCTTTCGTAATCACTGTTTGTCCATTCTCTAGGTTTCCCGTACATGTTATAGCTGTAGTAATATTCCCTTCAACCTGGAGAGTTAGGACCCATATAATGGGTGCCATGCATTATTGCTTTAAAGGGTCTGCATTTGCTCACGAATCTCACCGATCCTCTCAGTCCCAAGTGTCCAGCCTTATGCAACATCCAGCTGTCATTGTAGATAGGGTCATTCCAGGTTTCCTAAGACACACTGAAATAATTGTAAAGGATATCCCTGTTTTTTTGTTTTGTTTTTGACATTTCTTTTTATACTGGGTTTGAGCTGATTCTCGCTGCCATGTTTATGCCAGTCTAGACACACTTGATTCCCTACAGAGACATATCAATACATAGGTTTTATGATTTTTACTAGTCAGATATATTCCTCTTTGGGAAATATGGGGTTTTGAGTCCCTTTCACTGAAGAAGGTGTAGGTCTTGTCTATTGCATAGTTGGTTTTTGGAACGATACCTGTGCTTATATCAAACTCTGGTTTTATGCATAACCCCACCTCTCCTTCCCCCTTAAGCAGGCATAAGAGTGTTTTCAAAGGTGAGGCTCTTTTCTCTTTCCTCAATCAGTTCAAGTGTAGCCATGTTTACAGGATCTTCATAAGTGATATCTTATGATAAGTTTCTTTTTCTGTGTGACTTATTTCACTTAGAATCATCGTAGCTGAATCCACTCATTTGCTGCTACTGGTCTTATGACATTGATTTCATGGCTGAGGCATATTCCATCGTATGTAAGTACCACAATTTTTTGAACCATTTATATATTTCCTGGGATATTTAAGGTGTACCCAAGTTGAGGTTCTTGTAAGCAGTGCAGCCCTAATTTTTGAGGTGTCTCTGTCTTATTGATTTTCAGTTTTCCCAAGGTATATTCCCTAGACTGGAAGCACCCTTGTCTCTGTAGCTCTGTAGTTTACTTGTTTTCGGTAACACAATGCACTCCTCCAGAGAGGCAGTTGGCAATTTATATCCCGCCCATCAGCATAGCAAGTCTCCCTGTTCAACAGGGTCTGTCTTGCCTTTCTGGTTTTTACCCATTTTGTGGATGTCCCTTTTGACTGGTGGGAAGGGATACTTCTTTGTAGTGTAGATTTTCATTGCCCGCTTGCTTCCTTGGCCAAAAAGGGCGTATGTGTTTTCTCCTGAATATATTCAGGAGAAAACGCATACGCCCTTTTTGGCCAAGTGCATCATTGTCGAAGTTGTGCCCCTCTTCCTGTGCTTTAAGGGCAATTCCAACATACCTCATGAAATCTCTTTCCTGCTATTCTGCCTCTCCTTCAAGTCCACCTCGTTGCCTTCCCTCAACAGATTTTTGGACGATAGTTGTCCTTTATTACTCTGCCAGTTTGTGAATTGCTGTGCCCCGGAGATCCATTTTTCAACTCGTTTTTTGTGAGCTGAAAGGAAGTCCAATATTTTGATTCAGGACATATACTTTATCAAGGTGGTTGCCTGAGAGTTTGGTTAATTTTTCTTCCTGCCAGGAAATTAGAGTGATACGTGCCCGTCCAAATGCCTAACAGCTACTCTCTCATTTGTTCTCCCTCTTCCCTTTCATCCTCTGCCAAATTGGCAACCTGTGCGAACCAGGAAGTTAAAAGGGCTGTCTCTCCAAGTTGGTAGATTGATAGTAAAGCAGTTGGAAAGTGAAACCGGAGCACTACGAGAGGGACCAATCGTTGAGATTTAGGAAACTTTCGTATTCACAGTGTGTCCATTCTCGGTTTCACGTACCTGTTATAGTTGTAGTTATATTCCCTTCAACCTTGAGAGTTGGGACCCAAGGAATGGTTACCATGAATTATTGCTTTAAGGGGTCTGCATTTGCTCACCCAATTTCACCAATCCTCTCAGTCCAAAGTGTCCAGCCTTATGCCACATCCAGCTGTCATTGTATATAGGGTCATTCCAGGTTTCATAAGAGACCCTGAAGGAATTGTAAAGAATTTCCCTGTTTTTTTTCTTTGGTTTTTGAAATTCCTTGTCATACTGGGTTTGAGCTGATTCTCGCTGCCATGTTTATGCCAGTCTAGACACACTTGATTCTCTTATGGAGACATATCAATACATAGGTTTTAAGATTCTTACTTGTCAGATATATTCCTCTGTGGGATACATGGGGTTTTGAGTCCCTTTCACTGAGGAAGGTGTAGGTCTTTTGTATTCCATACTTGGTTTTTGGAACGGTACCTGTGCTTATATCAAACTCTGGTTTCATGCATCACCCCACCTCTCCTTCCCCCTTAAGCAGGCATAAGAGTGTTTTCTAAATGTGAGACATTCTTCTCTTTCCTAACTCAGTTCATGTGTAGCCATGTTCACAGGATCTTCATAAGTGATATCTTATGATAAGTTTCTTTTTCTGTGTGACTTATTTCACTTAGAATCACCGTACATGAATCCATTCATTTTGCTGCTACCGGTCTTATGATATTGATTTCATGGCTGAGGGATATTCCATCGTACGTAAGTACCACAATTTTTTAAACAATTTTAATATTTCCTGGGATATTTAACCTGTACCCAAGTTGAGGTTCTTGTAAGCAGTGTAGCTCTGATATTGGGGGTTGCTTTGTCTTATTGATTTTCAGTTTTCCCAAGGTATATTCCCTAGACTGGAAGTGCCCTTGGCTCTGTAGCTCGGTTGTTTACTTGTTTTAGGGAACACAATGCACTCCTCCAGTGAGGCAGTTGGCAATTTACATCCCGCCCATCAGCATAACAAGGCTCCCTGTTCTCCAGGGCCTGTCTGGCCTTTATGGTTTTACACATATTGTGGATGTCCCTTTTGACTGGTGGGAAATGATACTTCATTGTTGTGCAGATTTGCATTGTCCGCTTGCTTGCTTGGCCAGAAAGGGTGTATACGTTTTCTCCTGAATATATTCTGGAGAAAACGCTTACGCCCTTTTTGGCCAAGTGCATCATTGAAGAACTTCTGCCCCTCTTCCTGTGCTTTAAAGGTGATTCCAGTGTACCTTTTGAAATCTGTTTCCTGCTATTCTGCCTCGCTTTCAAGTCTGCCTCGTTGCCTTCCCTCAACAGATTTTTGGACGATAGTTGTCCTTTATTAATCTGACAGTTTGTGAATTGCTGTGCCCCTGAGCTCCATTTTTCAATTCGCGTTTTTGTGAGGCGACCGCAAATCCACAATTTTGCTTCAGGACTTATACTTGTTCTGGGGGGGCAGGATGAGACTTTGGTTAATTCCTCTTCGTGACGGGAAATTAGTGTGACATGTGGCTGTCCAAATGCCTACAGCTACTCTCTCATTGGTTCTCTCTCTTCCCTTATATCTTCTGCACAATTTGCCCATTGTGTGAATCAGGAGGTTTTAGGGGCTGACTCTCCAAGTTGGGAGATTGATAGTAAAGCAGTTGGAATGTCAAACTGGAGCACAAGGAGAGAAAAAAGTAGTAGAGCTTTAGAAACCTTTCACCATCAGAGTGTTTCCATTCTCTACGTGCCCATACATGTTATAACTGTAGTGATATTCCTTTCTACCTGGAGAGTTGGGAACCATGGAATGGGTGACAGGCATTATTTCTTTAAAGGGTCTGCATTTTTTCACCCAATCTCACCAGTCCTCTCAGCCCCAAGTGACCAGCCTTATGCCACATCCAGCTGTCATTGTAGATAGTGTCATTCCAGGTTTCATCAGAACCCCTGAAGGAATTGTGTGATAATTTTACTGTTTTTATGTTTTGTTTTAAAATTCATATTTATAGTGGGTTTGAGCTGATTCTCACTGCCATGTTTATGTCGTTCTAGACACACTTGGTTCCCTTATGGAGACATATGAATACATAGGTTTTAAAATTCTTACTAGTCAGATATATTTCTCTCTGGGGAATAGGGATGTTGAGTTCCATTCACTGAGGAAGGAGTAGGGATTGTCTCTTCTCTTTTTGGATTATGGAACGGTTTCTGTGCTAATATCAAACTTTTGTTTTGTGCATCTCCCCACCTCTCTTTCCCCTTAAGTAAGCATAAGAGTGTTTTCTAAATCTGAGAATCTGTTCTCTTCCCTAATTCAGTTCATATGTAGCCATGTTTACATTCCCTTCATAAGTGATATCTTTTGTCAGAATGCACCATGGCCCTTGTCATAATAATGCTCCATGTCCCCTGTCATCACAATGCTCTATGCCCTGGTTATCACAATGCTCCATGTCCCTTGTCATCACAATTCTCCACGTCCTTGTCATCACAATGCTACATGACACTTCTCATCAAAATGTTACATACACTTGTCATCACAATTCTCCATGCACTTGTCATTGCAATGCTCCATGCACTTGTCATCACAATGCTCCATGCCCTTGTCATCACAATGCTTCATGCTCTTGTCATCACAATGCTCCATGACCCCTCTCATCACAATGCTCCCTGACATCTGTCATCACAATGCTTAATGCCACTTGTCTTTGCAGTGCTCCATGATGCTCGACATCACAATTACACAAAGTCTTCTCATCACAGTGCTCCACGTTTTGCCATCACCATGCTCCATGCCTTGTCATCTCAAAGCTCAATGTCCATTGTCCTCACAATTGTCCACATCCGTGTCATTACAATGCTCCATGGCACTTCACATCACAATGTCATATGCTCTTCTCATCACAATACTCCATGCACTTGTCATCGCGATGCTCCATGTCCCCTGTTATAGGAAGCTCCATGCGTTTGTCATCACAATGTTTCACGACCTGGACATTAAAATTATCAATGGCCCTTGATATCACAATGCTCCATGCCCTTGTCATCACAATGCTCCTTTACTTTGTCACAACAATCCTCCATGACACTTGGCATCACAATGCTCAATTATATTGTCATCAAACTGGAACATGACATATTTAATCACAATGCTCCCTGACAACTTTCTTCACAATAATCTATGACCTTGTCATCACAGTACTCCATGCCCTTGTCGTCACAATGTGCCATGCCCACTCTTATCACAGTAATCCATGAAACTTGTCAGAACAATGCTCCATGCCAATTTTCATCACAATGCCCAATGAATGCTGTCATCACAATGCACCATGCCCATCATCATAATGCTTCATTCTATTGTCATCACAATGAAATCAAAATGCTCCATGACCTCTGTCATCACAATGCTCCACATCCTTGTGATCATAATGTTCAATAACACTTGTCATCACAATGCCCCATGACGCAGGTCATCACTATTATCCACGGTCTTCTCATCACAATGCACCATGATTTTTGTCATCACAATGCTCATTACACTTGTCGGCACAATGCTCCCTGTCTATTGCCATCAGTATGCACCTTGAACTCTTTCATGACAAAGCTCCATGCCTTTTTCATCACAATGATCTATGCCCTTTTCATCACAATGCTCCAAGAACCATGTGATCACAATGCTCCTTGCACTTGTCATCACAAATCTCCATGACGCATGTCATCAGAATGCTCCATGGCCTTCTCATCATAATGCTCCATGCCCTTGTCATCACAGAGCTCCAAGACACCTGTAATCACAATGTTCCCTCCTCCTTTTCATCCGAAAGCTCCATGAGACTGTGTCATCACAAGGTTCCATGGTCTTCACATCACAGTGCTCCAGGACGTTGTCATCACAGTGCTCCATTCCCTTGTCATCACAATACTCCATGACCCCTGTCATCAAAATACTCCATGAACATTTTCACCCCAGTGGTCCATGACCCTTCTCATCACAATGAAGAATGCCCATGTCATCCCAATGCTCCATGACACCTGTATTCACAATGCTCTGTGACACTTGTCATCACATTGTTCCATGATACCTGTCATCAAAATACTCCATGCGTTTGTCAGCAAAATGCTACATGACCTTATAATTACAACGCTCTATGCGCTTGTCATCACCTTACTCCATTACCATTGCCATCACAATCCTCCATGAAACTTGGGATCACATTGCTTCATGCCCTTGTCATAAAAATGCTCCATGCTCCTTTAAATCAAAATGAGCCAAGACCTCTGTCATCACAATGCTCCAATCCCTTGTGATCACAATGTTCCATAACACTTGTCATCACAACGCTCCATGATGTGTGTCATCACAATACACCATGCCCTTTTCATCACAATGCTCCATGACATTTGTCATCACAATACTCCATTAAATTTGGCATCACAATACTACCTAGCATTGTCATTGCAATGGATCATAATATGTCATCACAATGCTCCCTGACACCTGTCTTCACAATACTCCATGACCTTCTCTTCACAATGATCCATGGCCTTGTCATCACAATCTACCATGTCCACTGGCCACACAATAATCTATGAAAGTTGTCAGATCAATGCTGCAAGCCCCTGTCATCACAATACTCTATGCCCTTTTCATCAAAATGCTCCATGACTTGTCATCACAAAGCTCCATGACCCATGACCCATGTATCACAGTGTTCAGTGCCCTCGTCATCAAAATGCTCCATGCCCACACTCATCACGATAATCCATGAAATATTTCAGACCAATGCTCCATGCCCTTCTCATCAAAATGCTCCATTTCCCCTGTCATAACAATGCTCCATGACCCTTTCCATCACAATGTTACACGGCCTTGTCATCACAAGGCTCCATGACACTTGTCATCACAATGCTCAAGACCCCTGTATTCACAATGCTCCATGCCCTCGTCATCACAAAGCTGCATGACACATGTCATCAGAATGCTCCATGGCCTTCTCATCACCATGATCCATATCCTTGTCATCACAATGCTCCAAGACCCCTGTAATCACAATGCCCTATGCCCATATTCAACAGAATGCCCCAAGAGATTTCTCATCAAAAGTCTCCATGGTTTTCTCATCACAATGCTCCAGGAACTTGTCATCACCATGCTCCATTCCCTTGTCATCACAGTGCTCCATGACCACTGTCATCACAATACTCCATGAATATATTCAGCCAAATGCTCCATGAAATAATCATCCCAATGCTCCATGACCAATATCATCCCTATTCTCCATGACCACTGTCATCACAACACTCCATGACACCTGACAACACAATGATCCGGGACCCTTGTAATCAAAATTCTCCATTCCCTAGTCATCACAATGCTCCATGACCACTGTGATCACAATACTCCATGAATATTTTCAGCCCAATGCCTCATGACCCCTGCCATCAAAATGTTCAACGGCCTTGTCATCAAAAAGCTCCATGACACTTGTCATCACAATGCTCAAGACACCTGTAATCACAATGCTCCATGCCATTGTCATCCCATTGCTCCATGACACCTATATTCACAATGATCCATGACGCTGGTCATCACAGGGCTCCATGACACCTGTCATCACAATGCTCCCTGCCCTTCTCATCAAAATGCACCACACCCTTCTCATCAAAATGCTCCATGACCATTGTCATCACAAATCCATGACCCTTGGCATCACAATGCTCCATGTCATTGTCATCACAATGCTCCATGAAGGCTCTCATCACATTGCTCCATGTTCTTGTCATCACAAAGCTCCATGACACATGTCATCAGAATGCTCCATGGCCTTCTCATCACAATGCTCCATGCCTTTGCCATAACAAAGCTCCATTACCCCTGTCATAACAATGCTCCATACCCCACACATCACGATGATCCATGGCCTTGTCATCACAAGGCTCCATGACCCTTCTCATCACAATGATCCAAGACCCCGGTAATCACAATGCTCCATGCCACTTTTGATCTCAATGATCCATGAAACCTGTCATCACAGTGCACCATGCCCATCATCATAATGCTTCATGCTATTGTCATCACAATGAAATCAAAATGCTCCATGACCACTGTCATAACAATGCTCCAAACCCTTGTGATCACAGTATTCCATAACACTTGTTGTCTGTATGCTCATTCAAAACTGTCATGACAAGGCTCCATGCCTTCTTCATCACAATGATCCATGCTCTTTTCATCACAATGCTCCAAGTACCCTGTAATCACAATGCTCCATGCCCTTGTCATCACAAAGCTCAAGGACACATGTCATTAGAATGCTCCTTGGCCTTCTCCTCACAATGCTCCATGCCCATGTCATCACAATGTTCCAAGAACCCTGTAATCACAATGGTCCATGTCCCTTTTCATCACAATGCACCTTGAGATTTGTCATCACAAGGATCCATGGTTTTCTCATCACAATGCGCCAGGACCTTGTCATCACAATGCTTCATGACATTGTCATGAAAATTCTCAATGGCCCTTGTCATCATAATGCTCCAAGCCCTAGTCATCACAATGGTCCATTATATTTGTCATCACAATCCTCCATTACATTTGGCATCACAATGCTCCCTGCCATTGTCATCGCATTGGACCATGACATATGTCATCACAATGCTCCCTGACAACTTTCTTCAAAATACTCCATGAAATTCTCCTCACAGTGCTCCATGCCCCTGTCATCACAATGCTCCATGACCCTTGTCATCACAATGTGTCATGAGCTTTTCATCACAGCGGTCCACAAATTTATCATCACAATGCTCCATAAACCTTGTAATCACTATGCTCCTTGCCCTTCACATCAGAGTGCTCCATTACCCCTCTCATAACAATGCTCCATGACCCCGGCCATCACAATGTTCCACGGCCTTGTCATCACAAGGCTCCATGACACTTGTAATCACAATGCTCCAAGAGCCCTGTAATCACAATGCTCCATGCCCTTGTCATTACAAAGGTCCATGACACATGTCATCAGAATGTTCCATGGTCTTTGCATCAAAATGCTCCATGCCCTTGTCATCACAGTGCTCCAGGACCCCTGTAATCACAGTGCTTCATGCCCTTTTCATCAGTATGCTCCATGAGATTTGTCATCACAAGGCTCCATGGTTTTTTCATCACAATGCTCCAGGACCTTGTCATCACAATGCTCCATTATATTTGTCATCACAATCCTCCATTTCATTGGGCATCACAATGCTCCCTGCCATTGTCATCGCAGTGGACCATGACATATGTCATCACAATGCACCCTGACACCTGTCTTAACAATACTCCATGACCTTCTCATCACAATGATCCATGCCCTTGTCAGCACAATGCACCATGCCCACTGTCATCACAATATTCTATGAAACTTTTCAGACCAATGCTCCATGCCCCTGACATCACAATGCTCCATGCCCTTGCCATCACAATGCTCCATGACCCTTGTCATCACAATGCGCCATGACTCCAAGCATCACAAAGCTTCATAACATTTGTCATCACAATGGTCCATGCCCGCGTCATCACAAGGCTCTAAGACCTTTGTAACCACAATGCTCCATGAAATTTCCATCACATTGCTCCGTGATCCTTGTCATCACAATGCTCCATGCCTTTGTCAGAAAAATGCTCCATGACCTTTGTCATCACAGTGTGCCACGCGATTTTCATCACAACAGTCCACAAATTTATCATGGCAATGCTCCATAAAACTTGCAATCACAATGATCCATGCCCTTCTCACCACAATGCTCCATTATCCCTGTCATAACAATGCTCCATGACCCTCGCCATCACAATGTTCCACGGCCTTGTCATCACAAGGCTCCATGACACTTGTCATCACAGTGCTCCAAGACGCCTGTGATCACACTGCTCCATGCCCTTGTCATCACAAAGCTCCATGACACATGTCAACAGAATGTTCCATGGCCGTCTCTTCAAAATATTCCATGCCCTTGTAATCACAATGCTCCAAGAGCACTGTAATCACAATGCTCCATGCCCCTTTTCATCTAAATGCTCCATGAACCATGTCATCACAATGCATCATGCCCATCATCATAATGCTTCCGGCTATTGTCAGCGCAATGAAATTAAAATTATCCATGACCTCTCTCATCACAATGCTCCATGACCCCTGTCATCACAATACTCCATGAACATTTCCAGCTCAATGCTCCATGAGGCTTTTCATCACAATGATCCATGCCCTTGTCATCCCAATGCTCCATGACCCCTGTATTCACAATGCTCCGTGACGCTGGTCATCACAGTGCTCCATGACACCTGTCATGACAATGCTCCATGCCTTTGTCAGCAAAATTCTACATGACCTTGTCATTACAATTCTCTATGCGCTTGTCATCACAATACTCCATTACCATTGTCATCACAATCCTCCATGAACCTTGGGATAACATTGCTTCATGCCCTTGTCATCGAAATGCTCCATGCTCCTTGAAATCAAAATGATCCATGACCTCTGTCATCACAATGCTCCAAACGCTTGTGATCACAAAGTTCCATAACACTTGTCATCACAACGTGCCATGATGCCTGTCATCACAATACTCCATGTACTTTTCATCACAATGCTCCATGACCTTTGTCATCACAATCCTCAATACACTTGACATCACAATGCTTCCTGACTCGTGTCGTCAGAATGCTCCTTTAACCCTGTCACGAAAAGGCTCCATGCCTTTTTCTTCACAATGCCCCTTGCCGTTTCCATCACAATACTCCATGCAATTGTCATCAAAATACTCCACAAGCTTGTCATCAGAATGCTCCATGACCCTTGTCATCACAATTCTCCATGCACTTGTCAGCACAATGCTCCCTGACCTTTGTCATCACAATGCCCCAAGCCATTGTCATCAAAATGCTCCATTACATTTGTCATCAGAATCCTACATGACACTTGGCATCACAATGCTCCATGCCATTCTCATCACAATGGGCCATTACATATGTCATGCAATGCTCCCTGACACCTGACTTCACAATATTGCATGACCTGGTCATCACAGTGCTCCATGACCCCGGCCATCACAATGTTCCACGGCCTCGTCATCACAAGTCTCCATGACACTTGTCATCACAATGCTCCAAGACCCCTGTAATCACAATATTCCATGCCCTTGTCATCACAAAGCTCCATGACACATGTCATCAGAATGTTCCAGGGCCTTCTCATCAAAATGTTCCATGCCCTTGTCATCACCGTGCTCCAACACCCCAGTAATGACAATGCTCCATGCCCCTTTTCATCAGGATGCTCCATGAGATTTGTCATCACAAAGCTCCATGGTTTTCTCATCACAATGCTCCATAATTTGTTCATCACAATGCTTCACGACCTTGTCACGAAAATTCTCAATGGCCCTTGTCATCATAATGCTACAAGCCCTAGTCTTCACAATGCTCCATTATATTTGTCATCACAATCCTCCATTACATTTGGCATAACCGTGCTCCCTGCCATTGTCATTGCAATGGACCCTGACATATGTCATCACAATGCTCCCTGACACCTGTCTTCACAATACTGCATGACCATCTCATCACAATGATCCATGCCCTTGTCATCACAATGCACCATGTCCACTCTCATCACAATAATCTATGAAACTTGTCAGACCAATGCTCCGTGCCCCTGACATCACAATGCTCCATGCCCTTGTCATCACAATGCTCCATGATCCCTGTCATCACAATGCTCCGTGAATCCAGGCATCACAATGCTTCATAACATTTGTCATCACAGTGGTCCATGCCTGCGTCATCCCAAGGCTCTGTGACTTCTGTAACCACAATGTTCCATGAAATATCGATCACGATGCTCCGTGACCCTTGTCATCACAATACTCCATGCCTTTGTCAGAAAAATGCTCCATGACCTTTGTCATCACAATATGCCACACGTTTTCATCACAACAGTCCACAAATTTGTCATGGCAAAGCTCCATAAACATTTTAATCACAATGCTCCATGCCCTTCTCCTCACAATGCTCCATTACCCCTGTCATAACAATGCTCAATAAACCCTGCCATCACAATGTTACATGGTCTTGTCATCGCCAGGCTCCATGACTCTTGTCATCACTAGGCTCCAAGACCCCTGTAATCACAATGCTCCATGCACTTGTCATCACAAAGCTCCATGACACATGTCATCAGAATGTTCCATGGACTTCTCTTCAAAATGATCCATGCCCTTGTCATCAGAGAGCTCCAAGACCCCTGTAATCACAATGCTCCAAGCACCTTTTCATCAGTATGCTCCATGAGATTTGTCATCACAAGGCTTATGGTTTTCTCATCACAATGCTCCAGGACCTTGTCATCACAGTGCTTCATGACCTTGTCATGAAAATTCTCAATGGCCCTTGTCATCATAATGCTCCAAGTCCCAGTCATCACAATGCTCCATTATATTTGGCATCACAATCCTCCATTATATTTGGCATCACTATGCTCCCTGCCATTGTCATCGCAATGGACCATGACTTATGGCATCACTATGCTCCCTGACACCTGTCTTCTCAATACTCCATGACCTTCTCATCACAATCCTCCATGTCTTTGTCATCACAATGCAGCATGTCCACTGTCATCACAATAATCTATGAAACTTGTCAGACCAATGATCCGTGCCCCTGTCATCACAATGCTCCATGCACTTGTCATCACAATGCTCCATGACACCTCTATTCACAATGCTCCATGACGCTTGTCCTCACAGTGCTCCATGACACCTGTCATCACAATGCTCCATGCCTTTGTCAGCAAAATGCTACATGACCTTGTCATTACAATGCTCTATGCGCTTGTCATCACAATACTCCTTTACCATTTTCATCACAATCCTTATGAACGTTGTGATCACATTGCTTCATCCCCTTGTCATCAAAATGCTCCATGCTCCTTTAAATCAAAATGATCCATGACCTCTGTCATCACAATGCTCCAAACGCTTGTGATCACAAAGTTCCATAACACTTGTCATAACAACGTTCCATGATGCCTGTCATCCCAATACTCCATGCCCTTTTCATCACAATGCTCCATGATCTTTGTCATCACAATTCTCAATACACTTGTCATCACAATGCTCCCTGACACTTGTCGTCAAAATGCTCCTTGAAACCTGTCACAAAAAGGCTCCATGCCTTTTTCATCACAATGCCCCATGCCATTTTCATCACAATGCTCCATGCCATTGTCATCAAAATACTCCACAAGGTTGTCATCAGAATGCTCCATGACCCTTGTCATCACAATTCTCCATGCACTGGTCAGCACAATGCTCCCTGACCCTTGTCATCACAATGCTCCAAGCCATTGCCATCACAATGCTCCATTACCTTTGTCATTAGGATCCTCCATGACACATGGCATCACAATGCTCAATGCCATTGTCATCACAGTGGGCCATTACATATGTCTTCACAATGCTCCCTGACACCTGTCTTCACAATACAGCATGACCTTGTCATCACAATGCTCCATGACACCTGCCATCACAATGTTCCACGGCCTTGTCATCACAGGACTCCATGACACTTGTAATCACAATGCTCGAAGACCACATTATTCACAATGCTCCATGCACTTGTCATCACAAAGCTCCATGACACATGTCATCAGAATGTTCCATGGCCTTCTCATCAAAATGCTCCATGCCCTTGTCATCACAGTGCTCCAAAAACCCTGTAATGACAATGCTCCTTGCACCTTTTCATCAGTATGCTCCATGAGATTTGTCATCACAGGGCTCCATGGGTTTCTCATCACAATGCTCCAGGATTTTGTCATCACAATGCTTTATGACCTTGTCATGAAAATTCTCAATGGCCCTTGTCATCATAATGCTCCAAGCCTTAGTCATCACAATGCTCCATTATATTTGTCATCACAATCCTCCATTACATTTGGCATCACCGTGCTCCCTGACATTGTCATCTCAATGGACCATGACATATGTCAACACAATGCTCCCTGACACCTGTCTTCACAATACTCCATGACCTTATCATCACAATGATCCATGCCCTTGTCATCACAATGCACCATGCAAACTGTCATCACTATAAATTATGAAACATGACATACCAATGTTCCATGCCCCTGACATCACAATGCTCCATATCCCCTGTCATCACAATGCTCCGTGACTCCAGGCATCACAATGGTTCATAACAGTTGTCATCACAATGGTCCATGCCCGCGTCATCACAAGGCTCTGTGACCTTTGTAACCAAAATGCTCCATGAAATTTCCATCACAATGCTCCGTGACCCTTGTCATCAAAATGCTCCTTGCCTTTGTCAGAAAAATGCTCCATAAACCTTGTAATCACAATGCTCCATGCCCTTCTCATTATAATGCTCCATTACACCTGTCATAACAATGCTCCATGACCCTTACCTTCACAATGTTCCACAGTCTTGTCATCACAAGCCTCCATGACAATTGTCATCTCTATGCTCCAAGACCACTGTAATCACAATGCTCGCTGACCTTGTCATCACAAGGCTCCATGACACATGTCATTAGAATGTTCCATGGATTTCTTTTCAAAATGTTCCATGCCCTTGTCATCACAATGCTCCAAGACCCCTGTAATCACATTGCTCCATGCCCCTCTTCATCTCAATGCTCCATGAACCCTGTCATCAAAATGAATCATGCTCATGATCATAATGCTTCAGGCTATTGTCAGCACAATGAAATCAAAATTGTCCACGACCTCTCTCCTCACAATGCTCCATGACCCCTATCATCACAATACTCCATGAAAATTTTCAGTCCAATGCTCCATGACCTTGTCATCACAATGATCCATGATCTTGTCATCCCAATGCTCCATGACCCCTGTATTCACAATGCTCCGTGACGCTTGTCATCACAGTGCTCCATGACATCTGTCATCACAATGCTCCATGGCTTTGTCAGCAAAATTCTACATGAACTTGTCATTACAATGCTCTATGCCTTTGTCATCACAATACTCCATTACAATTGTCATCAGAATCCTCCATGAACCGTGGGATCACATTGCTTCATGCCCTTGTCATCACACAGTTCCATGCTCCTTGAAATCAAAATGATCCATGACATCTGTCATCACAATGCTCCAAACCCTTCTGATCACAAAGTTCCTTAACTCTTGTCATCAAATCGCTCCATGATGCCTATCATCACAATACTCCATGCACTTTTCATCACAATGCTCCATGACCTTTGTCATCACAATTCTCAATACACTTGTTATCACAATGCTCCCTGATACTTGTCGTCAGAGTGCTCCTTGAACACTGTCACGAAAAGGCTCCATGCATTTTTCATCACAAGGCCCCATGCCATTTTCATCACAATACTCCATGCCATTGTCATCAAAATACTCCACAAGCTTGTCATCAAAATGCTCCCTGACACTTGTTGTCTGAATGCTCCTTGAAACCTGTCATGTCAAGGCTCCATGCCTTTTTCATCACAGTGATCCATGCCCTTTTCATTACAATGCTCCAAGACCCTTGTAATCACAATGCTCCATGCCCTTGTCATTACAAAGCTCAATGACGCATGTCATTAGAATGCTCCTTGGCATTCTCCTCACAATGCTCCATCCCCTTGTCATCACAATGTTCCAAGACCCCTGTAATCACAACGGTCCATGCCCCTTTTCATCAGTATGCTCCATGAGACTTGTCATCACAAGGCTCCATGGTTTTCTCATCACAGTGCTCAAGGACCTTGTCATCACAATGCTCCATGACGTTGTCATGAATATTCTCATTGGCCCTTGTCATCATAATGTTCCAAGCCCTATTCATTACAATGCTCCATTACATTTGGCATCACAATGCTCCCTGTCATTGTCATCGCAATGGACCATGACTTATGGCATCACAATGCTCCCTGACACCTGTCTTCACAATAAACCATGACCTTCTCATCACAATATTCCATGCCCTTGTCATCACAATGAAGAATGTCCACTGTCATCACAATAATCTATGAAAATATTCAGTCCAATGCTCCGGGCCCCTGTCATCACAATGCTCCATGCACTTGTCATCAAAATGCTCCAGAACCCTTCTATTCACAATGCTCCGTGACGCTTGTCATCACAGTGCTCCATGACACCTGTCATCACAATGCTCCATGTCTTTGTCAGCAAAATGCTACATGACCTTGTCATTACAATGCTCTATGTGCTTGTCATTACAATACTCCATTACCATTGTCATCACAATCCTCCATGAACCTTGGGATCACGTTGCTTCATGCCCTTGTCATCACAATGCTCCATGTTCCTTGAAATCAAAATGATCCATGACCTCTGTCATCACAATGCTCCAAACGCTTGTGATCACAAAGTTCCATAACACTTGTCATCACAACGTTCCATGATGCCTGTCATCACATTACTCCATGCCCTTTTCATCACAATGTTCCATGATCTGTGTCATCACAATTCTCAATACACTTTTCATCACAATGCTCGCTGACACTTGTCGTCAGAATGCTCCTTGAATCCTGTCACAAACAGGCTGCATGCCTTTTTCATCACAATGCCCCATGCCATTTCATCACAATGCTCCATGCCATTGTCATCAAAATACTCCACAAGATTGTCATCAGAATGCTCCATGACCCTTGACATCACAATTCTCCATGCATTTGTTAGCACAATGCTCCCTAACCCTTGTCATCACAATGCTCCATTACCTTTGTCATCAGAATCCTCCATGACACTTGGCATCGAAATGCTCCATGCCATTATCATCACAATGGGCCATTACATATGTCATGACAATGCTCCCTGACACCTGTCTTCACAATACTGCATGACCTGGTCATCACAATGCTCTATGCACTTGTCATCACAGTGCTCCATGACACCTGTCATCACAATGCTTCATGACCTTTGCCATCACAATGGTCCATGCCCTCGTCATCAACAGTCTCTGTGAGCTTTGTAACCACAATGCTCCATGAACATTTCATCACAATGCTCCTTGATTCTTGTCATCACAATGCTCCATACCTTTGTCAGAAAAATGCTCCATGACCCTTGCCATCACAATGTGCCACACGCTTTTCATCACAACGGTCCACAAATTTGTCCTGGAAATTCTCCATAAACCTTGTAATCACAATTCTCCAAGCCCTTCTCATCACAGTGATCCATTACACCTGTCATAACAATGCTCCATGACCCTTGCCTTCACAATGTTCCACGGCGTTGTCATCACAAGGCTCCATGACGCTTGTCATAACAATGTACCAAGACGCCTGTAATCACAATGCTCCATGCCCTTGTCATCACAATTCTCCAAGACCCTTGTAATCACAATGGTCCTTGCCCTTTTTCATCTCAATGCTCCATGAACCCTGTCATCACAATGCACCATGCACAACATCATAATTCTTCAGGCTATTGTCATTAAAATGAAATCAAAATTCTCCATGACCTCTGTCATCATAATGCTCCAAACCCTTGTGATCACAATGTTCCATAACACTTATCATCACAACACCCCATGACGCTCATCATCACAATTATCCATGGTCTTCTCATCACAATGCTCCAAGATCTTAGTCATCACAATGCTCTATAAACTTGTCAACACAATGTTCGCTGACACTTGTCCTCAGAATGCTCCTTGATCCCTGTCATGACAAGGCTCCATGCCTTTTTCATCACAATGATCCATGCCCTTTTCATCACAATGCTCCAAGACTCCTGTAATCACAATGCTCCATGCCCTTGTCATCACAAAGCTCCATGACGCATGTCATCAGAATGCTCCATGGCCTTCTCCTCACAATGCTCCATGCCCTTGTCATCACAATGCTCCAAGACCCCTGTAATCACAATGCTCCATGCCCCTTTTCATCAGAATGCTCCATGAGACTTGTCATCACAATTCTCCATGGTCATCTCATCACAATGCTCCAGGACCTTTTCATCACCAAGCTCCATTCCCTTGTCATCACAATGCTCCATGACACCTGTCATCACAATAATCCATGAACACTTTCAGCCGAATGCTCCATAACATTCTCATCACAATGCTCCATGACCAATATCATCACAATGCTCCATGACCACTGTCATCACCACACTCCATGACACCTGACAACACAATGATCCAAGACTCTTGTCATCACAATGCTCCATTCCCTAGGCATCACAATGCTCCATGACTCCTGTCATCACAATACTCCATGAACATTTTCAGCCCAATTCTCCATGACACTTGTCATCACAATGGTCCATGCCCTTCTCATCCCAATGCTCCATGACCCCTGTATTCACATTGTTCCTTGTCACTTGTCATCACAGAGCTCCATGACACCTGTGATCACAATGCTCCATGCCTTTGTCAGCAAAATGCTACATGACCTTGTCATTACAATGCTCTGTGCACTTGTCATCACAGTACTCCATTACCATTGTCATCACAATCCTCCATGAACCTTGGGATCACATTGCTTCATGCCCTTGTCATCACAATATTCCATGCTCCTTGAAATCAAAATGATCCATGACGTCTGTCATCACAATGCTCCAAACCCTTGTGATCACAATGTTCCATTACACTTGTCATCACAACAATCAATGATGCTTGTCATCACAATACTCCATGCCGTTTTCATCACAATGCTCCATGACCTTTGTCATCAGAATTCTCAATACACTTGTTATCACAATGCTCCCTGACACTTGTCTTCAGAATGCTCCTTGAACCCTGTCACAAAATGGCTCCATTTATTTTTCATCACAATGCCCCATGCCATTTTCATCACAATGATCCATGCCATTGTCATCAAAATACTCCACAAGCTTGTCATCCAAATGCTCCATGAACTTTGTACTCACAATTCTCCATGCACTTGTCAGCACAGTGCTCCCTGACACTTGTCATCACAATGCTCCAAGACATTATCATCACAATGCTCCATTGCATTTGTCATCAGAATCCTCCATGACATTTGGCATCACAATGCTCCATGCCAGGGTCATCACAATTGGCCATTACATATGTCATCACAATGCTCCGTGACAGCTCTGTTCACAATACTGCATTACCTGTACATCACAATGCTCCATGACCTTGTCATTACAATGTGCCATTCCAACTATCGTTGCAATAATCCATGAAACTTATTAGACCAATGCTCCCTGCACTTGTCATCACAATGCTCCATGCCCTTCTTATCAAAATGTTCCAAGACCCCTGCAATCAGAATGCTCCATACCCCTTTTCATCAGTATGCTCCATGAGACTTGTCATCACAAGGCCCCATGGTTTTCTCATCACAATGCTCCAGGAACTTGTCATCACATTGCTTCACAACCTTGTGAGGAAAATTCTCAATTTCTCTTGTCATCATAATGCTCCAAGCCCTAGTAATCACAATGCTCCATTATATTTCTCATCACAATCCTCCATTACATTTGGCATCACAATGGTCCTTGCCATTGTTATCGCAATGGACCATGACATATGTCATCACCATGCTCCCTGACACCTGTCTTCACAATACTCCATGACTTTTTCATCACAATGATCCATGCCCATGTCATCAAAATGCAACATGTCCAGTGTCATCACAATAATCTTTGAAAATTGTCAGACCAATGCTCCATGCCCTTGTTATCACAATGATCCATGACCCCTGTCATCACAATGCTCCATGACTCTAGTCATCACAATGCTTCATAACGTTTGTCATCACAACGGTCCATGTCCGCGTCATCACAAGGCTCTGTGACCTTTGTAACCACAATGCTCCATGCCTTTGTCAGAACAATGCTCTATGACCCTTGGCATCACAATGTGCCACGTGCTTTTCATCACAATAATCGACAACCTTGTCATCACTATGCTCCATATACCCTGTAATCACAATGCTCCATGCACTTCTCATCCAAATGCTCTCTCACCTGAGATATCACAATGTTCCATCACTAATCATCACAATCCTCCCTCAACCCTGTAATCACAATATTCCATCACCCCTGTCATCACAATGCTACATCCACTTATCAGCACAGTGTTCCATGACCACTGACATCATAATGTTCCATAACCACTGTTATCAAAATGCTCCATGACCCTTTTCATCCCAAAGCTCCATGACCCCTGGCATCACAATGTTCTATAACCCCTGTCATCAAAATGTTCCATTACACTTTTCATCAAATTGCTGCATGGCCCTGTCATCAAAATGCTCCCTGGCCTTCTCATCACAATGCACCACACCCTTGTCCTAAAAATTCTCCATGACATTTGTCATCACAAAGCTCCATGACTCTTGGCATCACAGTGATCCATGTCCTTGTCATCACAATGCTCAATGTCATTGTCATCACAATGCTCTATGCGCTTGTCATTACAATCCTCCATGACCCATGTATCACAGTGTTCCGTGCCAATGTCATCACAAAGCACCATGCCCACTCTCAAACAATAAACCATGAAACATTTCAGACCAATGCTCAATGCCCTTCTCATCACAATGCTCCATTACCTCTCTCATAACAATGCTCCATGACCCCTGCCATTAAAATGTTCCACGGCCTTGTCATCACAAGGCTCTATGACGCATGTCATCAGAATGTCCCATGGCCTTCTCATCACAATGCTCCATGCCCTTGTCATCACAATGCTCCAAGACCCCTGTAATCACAATGCTCCATGCCCCTTTTCATCTCAATGATCCATGAACCCTGTCCTTACAATGCACCATGCCTATAATCATAATGTTTAAGGCTGTTGTCATCACAATGAAATCAAAATGCTCCATGACATGTTTCATCATAATGCTCCAAACACTTGTTATCACAATGTTCCATAACACTTGTCATCACAACACCCCATGTTGCTCATCATCACAATTATCCATGGTCTTCTCATCACAATGCTCCATGAACTATTTCATCACAATGCTCAATACACTTGTAATCACAATGCTCTCTGACACTTGTCGTCAGTATGCTCCTTGAACCCTGTCATGACATGGCTCCATGCTTTTTTCATCACAATGATCCATCCCCTTTTCATCACAATGCTCCAAGACCCCTGTAATCACAATGCAACATGCACTTGTCATCACAAAGCTCCATGACGCATGTCATCAGAATGCTCTATGACCTTCTCATCACAATGCTCCATGCCCCTGTCATCACAATGCTCCAAGACCACAGTAATCACAATGCTCCATGCCCCTTTTCATCAGAATGCTCCATGAGACTTGTCATCACAGGTCTCCATGATCTTCTCATCACAATGCTCCAGGACCTTGTCATCACCATGCTCCATTCCCTTGTCATCACAATGCTCCATGACCCCTGTCATCACAATAATCCATGAACATTTTCAGCCAAGTGTTCCAGGACCTACTCATCTCAATGCTCCAAGGCCAATATCATCACAATGCTCCATGACCACTGTCATCACAACACTCCATGACTCCTGACAACACAATGATCCAGGACTCTTTTCATCACAGTGCTCCAATCCCTAGTCATCACAATGCTCCATGAACCCTGTCATCACTACACTCCATGAACATTTTCAGCCCAGTGCTCCATGACACTTGTCATCACAATGATCCATGGACTTGTCAACCCAATGCTCCATGACCACTGTATTCAAAATGCTCCGTGATGCTTCTCATCACAGTGCTCCAAGACACGTGTCATCACAATGCTCAATTCCTTTGTCAGCAAAATGCTACATGACCTTGCCATTACAATGCTCTATGCACTTGTCATCACAATACTCCAATACTATTTTCATCACAATCCTCCATGAACATTGGAATAACATTTCTTCATGCCCTTGTCATCACAATGCTCCATGCTCCTTGAAATCAAAATGATCCATGATCTCTGTCATCAAAATTCTCCAAAATCTTTTGTTCACAATGTTCCATAACACTTGTCATCACAATGTTCCATGATGCCTGTCATCACAATACTCCATGCCCTTGTCATCACAGTTCTCCATGACCATTGTCATCACAGTTATCAATACACTTGTCATCACAATGCTCCCTGACACTTGTCGTCAGAATGCTCCTTGATCCCTCTCACGAAAAGTCTCCATGCCTTTTTCATCACAATGCCCCATGCCATTTTCATCACAATGCCCCATGCCATTTTCATCACAATGCTCCATGCCATTGTCATCAAAACACACCACAAGCTTGTCATCAGAATGCTCCATGAACCTTGTCATCACAATTCTCCATGCACTTGTCAGCAAAATGCTCCCGGACCCTTGTCATCACAATGCTCCAAGCCATTGTCATTACAATGCTCCATTACCTTTGTCATCAGAATCCTCCATTACACTTGGCATCACAATGCTCCATGCCATTGTCATCAAAATGGGCTATTACATATGTCATCGCAATGCTCCCTGACAACTGCCTTCACAATATTGCATGACCTGGTCATCACAATGCTCCATGCCCTTGTCATCAAAATGTGCCTTTCCAAATGTCATCACTATAATCCATGAGACTTATAGGACCAATGCTCCATGTCCTTGTCATCACAATGCTCCATGCCCTTGTTATCACAATGCTCCATGTCTTTGTCGTAACAATGCTCCATGACCATTGTCATCACAATGTGCCACGCGCATTTCATCACAACGGTCCACATCTTTGTCATTGAAATGCTGCATAAACATCGTAATCACAATGGTCCATGCACTTCTCATCAAAATGCTCTATCACCAGAGATATCACAATGTTCCATCACTAGTCATCCCAATACTCCCTCACCCCTGTAATCACAATGTTCCATGACCCTGTCATCACAATACTCCATGAACATTTTCAGCCCAATGCTCCATGACCCTTGTCATCACAATGCTCCATGCCCTTGTCATCACAAAGTTCCATGACACAGGTCATTACAATGTTCCTTGGCCTACTCCTCACAAGGCTCCATGCCCTTGTCACCACAATGTTCCAAGACCCATGTAATCACAATGCTCCATGCACTTTTTCATGTCAATGCTCCATGAACCCTCTCATCACAATGCACCATGCCCATCATCATAATGCTTCAGGCTATTGTCATAAAAATGAAATCAAAATGCTCCATGACCTCTGTCATCATAATGCTCCAAACCCTTGTTATCACAATGTTCCATAACACTTATCATCACAATACCCCATGACGCTCATCATCACAATTATCCATGGTCTTCTCATCACAATGCTCCATGATCTTTGTCATCACAATGATCAATACACTTGTCATCACAATGCTCCCTGACACTGGTCATCAGTATGCTCCTTGAACCCTGTCATGACAAGGCTCCATGCCTTTTTCATCACAATGTTACATGCCCTTTTCTTCACAATGCTCCAAGATCCATGTAATCACAAAGCTCCATGCACTTGTCATCACGAAATTCCATGATGCATGTCATCAGAATGATCCATGGCCTTCCAATCACAATGCTCCATGCCCTAGTCATCACAGTGTTAAAAGACTCCTGTAATCACAATGCTCCATGCCCCTTTTCATCAGAATGCTCCAGGAGACTTGTCATCAGAAGTCTCCATGGACTTCTGATCACAATGCTCCAGGACCTTGTCATCAACATGCTCCATTCCCTTGTCATCACAATGCTCCATGACCCCTGTCATCACAATACTCCATGAACATTTTCAGCCCAATGATCCATGACCTACTCATCACAATTCTCCATGACCAATATCATCACAATGCTCCATGGCCACTGTCATCGCAACACTTCCTAACACCTGACAACACAATGATACGGGACTCTTGTCATTACAATGCTCCATTCCCTAGTCATCACAATACTCCATGACCCCTGTCATCACAATACTCCATGAAAATTTTCAGCCCAATGCTCCATGACCCTTGTCATAACAATGATCCATGCCCTTGTCTTCGCAATGCTCCATGACCCCTGTATTCACAATGTTCCGTGACACTTGTCATCACAGTGCCCCATGACACCTGTCATCACAATGCTCCATGCCTTTGTAAGCAAAATGCTACATGACCTTGTCATTACAATGCTCTATGTGCTTGTCATCACAATACTCCATTACCATTGTCATCACAATCCTCTATGAACCTTGGGATCACATTGCTTCATGTCCTTGTCATCACAATGCTCCATGGTCCTTGAAATCAAAATGATCCATGACCTCTGTCATTGCAGTGCTCTAAACCCTTGTGATCACAATATTCCATAACACTTGTCATCACAACTCACCCTGATGCCTGTCATCACAATACTCCATGCCGTTTTCATGACAATGTTACATGACCTTTGTCATCACAATTCTCTATACACTTGTCATCACAATGCTCCCTGACACTTGTCGTCAGAATGCTCCTTGATCCCTTTCTCAAAAAGGTTCCATGCCGTTGTCATCACAATGCCCCATTCCATTTTCATCACAATGCTCCAGGCCATTGTCATCAAAATACACCACAAGCTTTTCATCAGAATGCTCGATGACCCTTGTCATCACAATTCTCCATGCACTTGTCAGCACAATGCTCCCTGACCCTTGTCATCACAATGATCCAAGCCATTGTCATCACAATGCTCCATTACATTTGTCATCAGAATCCTCCATGACACTTGGCATCACAATGCTCCATGCCGTTGTCATCACAATGGGCCATTACATAGGTCATCACAATGCTCCCTGACACCAGTCCTGACAATACTGAAGGACCTGTTCATCACAATGCTCCATGCACTTGTCATCACAATGTGCCATTCCAACTGTCATCGCAATAAACCATGAAAATTATTAGACTAATGCTCCATGCCCTTGTCATCACAATGCTCCATGCCCTTGTTAACACAATGCTCCATGACCACTGTCATCACAATGCTCTGTGACTAAAGTCATCACAATGCTTCATGACCTTTGTCATCACAGTTCTCCATGCCCCATCATCAACAGACACTGTGACCTTTTTAACTACAATGCTCCATGAACTTTTCATCACAATGCAATTTGACCCTTGTCATCACAATGCTCTATGCCTTTCTCAGCACAATACTGAACGACCCTTGTCATCACGATGCTCCATGAGCTTGTCAGCACAGTGCTCCATGACACATATCATCACAATGCACCATTCGCTTGTCATCACAGTGCTCCACAATCTTTTCATCACAATGCTCCATAAACCTTGTCATCACAATGCTCCATGCATTTCTCATCAAAATGCTCTCTCACCACTGATATCACAATGTTACATCACTATTCATCACAATACTCCCTCACCCCTGTCAAAACAATGTTCCATGACTCCTGTCATCACAATGCTACATGCGTTTATCATCACAATGTTCGATGACCCCTGACATCACAATGTTCCTTAACCCCTGTCATCAAAATTCTCCATGACCCTTTTCATCAAAATGCTCCATGACCGCTGACATCACAGTGTTCCATAAACCCTGTCATTAAAATATTCCATGACCGACTTCCGGGTAAGATGGTGGAAGAGTAAGACGCGGAGATCACCTTCCTCTCCACGGATACACCAGAAATACAGCTACACGTGGAACAACTCCTATAGAACACCTACTGAATGCTGGCAGAAGACCCCAGACCTCCCAAAAGGCAAGAAACTCCTCACATACCTGGGTAGGGCAAAGCGTAGACATTCCCGCACAGAGGATCGGTGCCGAGCGGCACTCACCAGCCCAAGAGGCTTGTCTGCTCGCCCGCCAGGGCAGGCAGCTCTGGAAGCTGAGGCTCGGGCTTCGGTCAGGGCGCAGGGAGAGGACTGGGGCTGGCGGCGAGAACTCAGCCTGAAGGGGGCTAATGTGCCACAGCTAGCCGGCAGCGAGTCCGGGAAAACTCTGGAGCTGCTGAAGAGGCAAGAGACTTTTTCTTCCCTCTTGGTTTCCTGGTGCACGGGGCGAGGGGATTAAGAGCGCTGTTTAAAGGGGCTCCACAGACAGGCGCGAGTCACGACGGAAAGTGCAGAGCCCAGTGACCTGCGTGGGACACTGGGGCTGCTGCTGCCGCCGCCAAGAAGCCTGTGTGCGAGCGCAGGTCACAATCCACACCACCCTGCCAGGAGCCTGTGCAGCCCACCACTGCCGGTGTCCCGGGATCCAGTTGCGGCTTCCCTGGGAGAACACACGGCGTGCCTCGGGCTGGTGCAACGTCACGCCGACCTCTGCCGCTGCAGGCTCGCCCTGCACTCCGTGCCCTTCCTTCCCTCCCGGTCTGAGTGAGCCAGAATCCCCGAAGAGGCTGCTCCTTTAACCCTGTCCTGTCTGAGCGAAGAACAGATGCCTTCCGGCGACCTACATGCAGAGGCGGTGCCAAATCCAAAGCTGAGACCCAGGAGCTGTGAGAACAAAGAAGAGAAAGGGAAACCTCTCCCAGCAGCCTCAGAAGCAGCGGATTAAAGCTCCACAATCAACTTGATGTACCCTGCATCTGTGGAATACATGAATAGACAACAAATCATCGCAAATTGAGGAGCCAGTAGTCAGTGCTGTGCCTCTGAGGTGGGAGAGCCAACTTCAGGACACTGGTCCACAAGAGACGTCCCATCTCCACATAATATCAAACGGCGAAAATCTTCCAGAGATCTCCATCTCAACACCAGCACCCAGCTTCACTCAACGACCAGCAAGCTAAAGTGCTGGACACCCTATGCCAAACAACTAACAAGACAGGAACACAACACCACCCATTAGCAGAGAGGTGGCCTAAAATCATAAAAAGTCCGCAGACACCCCAAAACACACCACCAGACGTGGAACTGCCCACCAGAAAGACAAGATCCAGCCTCATCCACCAGTACACATGCACTAGTACCATCCACCAGGAAGCCTACACCCACTAAACC
This sequence comes from Mesoplodon bidens, assembly GCF_964165515.1. NCBI lineage: Eukaryota > Metazoa > Chordata > Mammalia > Artiodactyla > Ziphiidae > Mesoplodon > Mesoplodon bidens. Next base: position 369,675 of record NW_027671170.1, read on the forward strand.
AAACTTAGCCACTGGGGACAGACACCAAAAACAACGGGAACTACGAACCTGCAGCCTGCAAAAAGGAGACCCCAAACACTGTAACATAAGCAAAATGAGAAGACAGAAAAACACACAGCAGGAGAAGGAGCAAGATAAGATACCCACCAGACCTAACAAATGAAGAGGTAATAGGCAGTCTACCTGAAAAAGAATTCAGAATAATGATGGTAAAGATGATCCAAGATTCTATTTCCCAGATCCAAAATCTTGGAAATAGTATAGACAAAATGCAAGAAACAGTTAACAAGGACCTAGAAGAACTAAAGATGAATCAAGGATCAATTAAAAATAAAATAAATGAAATAAAAAAAAACTCTAGATGGGATCAATAGCAGAATAACTGAGGCAGAAGAACGGATAAGTGAGGTGGAAGATAAAATAGTGGAAATAACTGCTGCAGAGAAAAATAAAGAAAAAAGAATGAAAAAAACAGAGGACAGTCTCAGAGACCTCTGGGACAACATTAAACGCACCAACATTCGAATTATAGGGTTTCCAGAAGAAGAAGAGAAAAAGAAAGGGACTGAGAAAATATTTGAAGAGATTATAGTTGAAAACTTCCCGAATATGGGAAAGGGAATAGTTAATCAAGTCCAGGAGGCACAGAGAGTCCCATATAGAATAAATGCAAGGAGAAATACGCCAAGACACATATTAATCAAACTGTCAAAAAGTAAACACAAAGAAATCATATGAAAAGCAGCAAGGCAAAAACAACAAATAACACACAAGGGAATCCCCATCAGGATAACAGCTGATCTCTCAGCAGAAACTCTACAAGCCAGAAGGGAGTGGCAGGACATAATTAAAGTGATGAAAGAGAAAAACCTGCAACCAAGATTACTCTACCCAGCAAGGATCTCATTCAGATTTGATGGAGAAATTAAAACGTTTACAGACAAGCAAAAGCTGAGAGAGTTCAGCACCACCAAACCAGCGTTACAACAAATGCTAAAGGAACTTCTTTAGGCAAGAAACACAACAGAAGGAAAAGACCTACAATAACAAACCCAAAATAATTAAGAAAATGGGAATAGGAACAAACATATCGATAATTACCTTAAATGTAAATGGACTAAATTCTCCCACCAAAAGACACAGATTGGCTGAATGGATACAAAAACAAGACCCATATATATGTTGTCTACAAGAGACCCACTTCAGACCTAGAGACACATACAGACTGAAAGTAAAGGGATGGAAAAAGATATTCCATGCAAATGGAAACAAAAGAAAGCTGGAGCAGCAATTCTCATATCAGACAAAATAGACTTTAAAATAAAGACTACTAGAAGAGACAAAGAAGGACACTACATAATGATCAAGGGATCGATCCAAGAAGAAGATATAATAACTGTAAATATTTATGCACCCAACATAGGAGCACCTCAATACATAAGGCAAATACTAACAGCCATAAAAGGAGAAATCGACAGTAACACAATCATAGTAGGGGACTTTAACACCCCACTTTCACCAATGGACAGATCATCCAAAATGAAAATAAATAAGGAAACACCAGCTTTAAATGACACATTAAACAAGACGGACTTAATTGATATTTATAGGATATTCTATCCAAAAACAACAGGATACACATTTTTCTCAAGTGCTCATGGAATATTCTCCAGGATAGAACATATCTTGGGTCACAAATCAAGCCTTGGTAAATTCAAGAAAATTGAAATTGTATCAAGTATCTTTTCCGACCACAATGCTATGAGACTTGATATCAATTACAGGAAAAGAGCTGTAAAAATACAAACACATGGAGGCTAAACAATACACTACTTAATAACGAAGTGATTACTGAAGAAATCAAAGAGGAAATTAAAAAAAATATCTAGAAACAAATGACAATGGAGACACGATGACCCAAAACCTATGGGATGCAGCAAAAGCAGCTCTAAGAGGGAAGTTTATAGCAATAAAATCCCACCTTAAGAAACAGGAAACATCTCGAATAAACAACCTAACCTTGCACCTAAAGCAATTAGAGAAAGAAGAACAAAAACATCCCAAAGTTAGCAGAAGGAAAGAAATCATAAAAATCAGATCAGAAATAAATGAAAAAGAAATGAAGGAAACGATAGTAAAGATCAATAAAACTAAAAGCTGGTTCTTTGAGAAGATAAACAAAATTGATAAACCATTAGCCAGACTCATCAAGAAAAAAAGGGAGAAGACTCAAATCAATAGAATTACAAATGAAAAAGAAGAAGTAACAACTGACACTGCAGAAACACAAAAGATCATGAGAGATTACTACAAGCAACTCTATGCCCATAAAATGGACAACCTGGAAGAAATGGAAAAAATCTTAGAAATGCACAACGTGCCAAGACTGAATCAGGAAGAAATAGAAAATATGAACAGACCAATCACAGGCACTGAAATTGAAACTGTGATAAAAAATCTTCCAACAAACAAAAGCCCAGGACCAGATGGCTTCTCAGGCAAATTCTATCAAGCATTTAGAGAAGAGCTAACACCTATCCTTCTCAAACTCTTCCAAAATATAGCAGAGGGAGGAACACTCCCAAACTCATTCTACGAGACCACCATCACCTTGATACCAAAACCAGGCAAGGATGTCACAAAGAAAGAAAACTACAGGCCAATATCACTGATGAACATAGATGCAAAAATCCTCAACAAAATCCTAGCAAACAGAATCCAACAGCACATTACAAGGATCATACACCATGATCAAGTGGGGTTTATTCCAGGAATGCAAGGATTCTTCAATATACGCAAATCAATCGACGTGATACACCATATTAACAAATTGAAGGAGAAAAACCATATGATCATCTCAATAGATGCAGAGAAAGCTTTCGAAAAAATTCAACACCCATTTATGATAAAAACCCTGCAGAAAGTAGGCATAGAGGGAACTTTCCTCAACATAATAAAGGCCATATATGACAAACCCACAGCCAGCATCGTCTTCAATGGTGAAAAAGTGAAACCATTTCCACTAAGATCAGGAAAAAGACAAGGTTGCCCACTCTCACCACACTTATTCAACATAGTTTTGGAAGCTTTAGCCTCAGCAATCAGAGAAGAAAAGGAAATAAAAGGAATCCAAATCGGAAAAGAAGAAGTAAAGCTGTCACTGTTTGAAGATGGCATGATACTATACATAGAGAATCCTAATGATGCTACCAGAAAACTACTAGAGCTAATCAATGAATTTGGTAAAGTTGCCGGATACAAAATTAATGCACAGAAATCTCTGGCATTCCTATATACTAATGATAAAAATCTGAAAGATAAATCAAGGAAACACTCCCAATTACCATTGCAACAAAAAGAATAAAATATCTAGGAATAAACCTACCTAAGGAGACAAAAGACCTATATGCAGAAAATTATAAGACACTGATGAAAGAAATTAAAGATGATACAAATAGATGGAGAGATGTACCATGCTCTTGGATTGGAAGAATCAACATTGTGAAAATGACTCTACTACCCAAAGCAATCGACAGATCCAGTGCTATCCCTATCAAACTACCACTGGCATTTTTCACAGAACTAGAGCAAAAAATTTCACAATTTGTATGGAAACACAAAAGACCCCGAATAGCCAAAGCAATCTTGAGAACGAAAAATGGAGCTGGAGGAATCAGGCTCCCTGACTTCGGACTATACTACAAAGCTACAGTAATCAAGACAGTATGGTACTGGCACAAAAACAGAAAGATAGATCAATGGAACAGGATAGAAAGCCCAGAGATAAACCCGTGGACATATGTTCACCTTATCTTTGATAAAGGAGGCAGGAATGTACAGTGGAGAAAAGACAGTCTCTTCAATAAGTGGTGCTGGGAAAACTGGATAGGGACATGTAAAAATATGAGATTAGATCACTCCCTAACACCATACACAAAAATAAGCTCAAAATGGATTAAAGACCTAAATGTAAGGCCAGAAACTATCAAACTCTTAGAGGAAAACACAGGCAGAACACTCTATGACATAAATCACAGCAAGATCCTTTTTGACCCACCTCCTAGAGAAATGGAAATAAAGACAAAAATAAACACATGGGACCTAATGAAACTTAAAAGCTTTTGCACAGCAAAGGAAAACATAATCAAGACGAAAAGACAACCCTCAGAATGGGAGAACATATTTGCAAATGAAGCAACTGACAAAGGATTAATCTCCAAAATTTATAAGCAGCTCGGGCAGCTCAATAACAAAAAAACAAACAACCCAATCCAAAAATGGGCAGAAGACCTAAATAGACATTTCTCCACAGAAGATATACAGACTGTCAACAAACACATGAAAGGATGCTCAACATCTTTACTCATCAGAAAAATGCAAATCAAAACTACAATGAGATATCATCTCACACCAGTCAGAATGGCCATCATCAAAAAATCTAGAAACAATAAAGGCTGGAGAGGGTGTGGAAAAAAGGGAACACTGTTGCACTGCTGGTGGGAATGTGAATTGGTACAGCCACTATGGAGAACGGTATGGAGGTTCCTTAAAAAACTACAAATAGAACTACCATATGACCCAGCAATCCCACTACTGGGCATATACCCTGAGAAAACCATAATTCAAAAAGAGACATGTACCAAAATGTTCATAGCAGCCCTATTTACAATACCCCGGAGATGGAAACAACCTAAGGGTCCATCATCGGATGAATGGGTAAAGAAGATGTGGCCCATATATACAATGGAATATTACTCAGCCATAAAAAGAAATGAAATTGACCTATTTGTATTGAGGTGGATGGACCTAGAGTGTGTCATACAGAGTGAAGTAAGTCAGATAGAGAAAGACAAATACTGTATGCTGACACATGTATATGGAATTTAAGAAAAAAATGTCACGAAGAACATAGGGGTAAGACAGGAATAAAGACACAGACCCACTAGAGAATGGACTTGAGGATATGGGGAGGGGGAAGGGTAAGCTGTGACAAAGTGAAAGAGCGGCATGGAAATATATACACTACCAAACGTAAGGTAGATAGCTAGTGGGAAGCAGCCGCATAGCACAGGGAGATCAGCTCGGTGCTTTGGGACCGCCTGGAGGGGTGGGATAGGGAGGGTGGGAGGGAGATGCAAAAGGGAGGGGATATGGGAACATATGTATATGTATAACTGATTTAAATTGTTATAAAGCAAAAAATTAAAAAAAGATGTTAAAAAAATATTCCATGACACTTTTCATCAAATTTCTCCATGACCCTGTCATTACAATGCTCCCTGCCCTTCTCATCACAATGCACAATGCCCTTGTTATCAAAATAGTCCATGAACTTTGTCATCACCAAGATCCATGACCCTTGGCATCACAATGCTCCATGTCATTGTCATCACAATGCACCATGAAAGCTCTCATCATATTGCTCCATGCCCTTGTCATCACAAAGCTCCATGACGCATGTCATCAGAATACTCCATGGACTTCTCATCACAGTGCTCCATGCAGTTGCCATTACAATGCTCCATTATCCCTGTCATAAAAATGCGCCTTGAACCCTCTCATCACATTGCTCCATGCCCTTGTCATCACAAAGCTCCATGACACTTTTCATCACAATGCTCGATGACCTTCTAATCACAATGCTCCATGCCCTTGTCATTACAATCCTCCATGACCCATGTATCACACTGTTCAGTGCCCATGTCATCACAATGCTCCATGCCCACTCTCATCACAATAATCCATGAAATATTTCAGACCAATGCTCCATGCACTTCTCATTGCATTGCTCCATTAACCCTGTCGTAACAATGCTCCATGAACCCTGCCTTCACAATGTTCCATGGCCTTGTCATCACAAGGCTCCATGACACTTGTCATCACAATGAACCAAGACCCCTTTAATCACAATGCTCCATGAGTTTGTCATCACAAAGCTCCATGACGCATGCCATCAAAATGCTCCATCCCTTCTCCTCACAATGCTCCATGACCACTGCCATCACGATGTTCCATGGACTTGTCATCACAAGTCTCCATGACACTTCTAATCACAATGCTCCAAGACCCCCATGATGCTCATCACCACAATTATCCGTGGTCTTCTCATCACAATGCTCCATAGCCCTTGTCATCACAATGCTCAATACACTTATCATCACAATGCTCCCTGACACTTTTCATCAGTATGCTCCTTGAACACTGTCATGACAAGGCTCCATGCCCTTTCTTCACAATTCTTCAAGTCCCCTGTAATGACAGTGCTCCATGCACTTGTCATCACAAAGCTCCATGACTCATGTCATCAGAATGCTCAATGGCCTTCTCCTCACAATGCTCCATGCCCTTGTCATAACAATGCTCCAAGACTCCTATAATCACATTGCTCCATGCCTCTTTTCATCAGAATGCTACAGGATACTTGTCATCACAAGTCTCCATGGTCTTCTATTCACAGTGCTACATTTCCCTGTCATCACAATGTTCCATGACCCCTGTCATCACAATACTCCATGAATATTTTCAGCCCAATGCTCCATGACCTTCTCACCACAATGCTCCATGACCAATATCATCACAATGCTCCATGACCAGTGTCATCACAACACTCCCTGACCGCTGACAACACAGTGATATGGGACTCTTGTCATCACAATGCTCCATTCCCTAGTCATCACAATGCCCCATGATACCTGTCATCACTATACTCCATGAACATTTTCAGCCCTATGCTCCATGAAACTTGTCATCACAATGATCCATGCCCTAGTCATCCCAATGCTCCAAGATCCCTGTATTCACAATGCTCTGTGACGCATGTCACCACAGTGCTCCATGACACCTGTCATCACAATGTTCTGTGCCTTTTGCAGCAAACTGCTACATGACCTTTTCATTACAATGCTCTATGAGCCTGACATCAGAAAGCTGCATTACTATTGTCATCACAATCCTCCATGAACCTTGGGATCACATTGCTTCATGCCGTTGTCATCACAATGCTCCATGCTCCTTGAAATCAAAATGATCCATGACCTCTGTCATCACAATGCTCCAAACCCTTGTGATCACAATGTTCCATAACACTTGTCATCACAACGCTCCATGATGCCTGGCATCACAATACTCCATACCCTTTTCATCACAATGTTCCATGAACTTTGTCATAACAATTCTCAATACACTTGTCATCACAATGCTCCCTGACTCTTGTCGTCAGAATGCTCCTTGAACACTGTCACGAAAAGGCTCCGTGCTTTTTCATCACAATGCCCCATGCCATTTTCATCAGAATGCTCCATGCCATTGTCATCAAAATACTCCACAAATTTGTCATCAAAATGCTCCATGACCTGTGTCATCACGATTCTCCATGCACCTTCCAGCACAGTGCTCCCTGACCCTTGTCATCACAATGCTCCAAGCCATTGTCATCACAGTGCTCCATTACCTTTGTCACCAGAATCCTCCATGACACCTGGCATCACAATGCTCCATGCCATTGTCATCACAATGGGCCATTACATATGTCATCACAATGCTCCCTGACACCTGTCTTCACAATACTGCATGACCAGGTCATCACAATGCTCCATGCCCTTGTCATCACAATGTGCCATTCCAACTGTCATTGCAATAATCCATGAAACTTATTAGACCAATGTTCCATGCCCTTGTCATCACAATGCTCCATGACCCATGTCATAACAATGCTCCGTGAGTCCACTCATCACAATGCTTCATGACCTTTGTCATCACAGTGGTCCATGCCCTCGTCATCAACAGTCTCTGTGACCTTTTTAACAACAATGCTCCATGAAATTTTCATCACAATGCTCTTTGACACTTGCCATCACAATATTCTATGCCTTTCTCAGCACAATGCTCCATGACCGTTGTCATCACAATGCTCCAAGCCATTGTCATCAAAATGCTCCATTACATTTGTCATCAGAATCCTCCATGACACATGGCATCACAATGCTCCATGCCATTGTCATCACAATGGGCCATTACATACGTCATCACAATGCTCCCTCACACCTGTCTTCACAATACTGCATGACCTGGTCTTCACAATGCTCCATGCCCTTGTCATCACAATGCGCCATTCCAACTGTCATGGCAATAATCCATGAAACTTATTAGACCAATGTTCCATACCCTTGCCATCACAATGCTCCTTGCCCTTCTTATCAAAATGCTCTGCGACTCCAGTCATCACAATGCTTCATGACCTTTGTCATCACAGTGGTCCAAGTCCTCGTCATTAACAGTCTCTGTGACCTTTTTAACCTCAATGCTCCATGAAAATTTCATCACAATGCTCTTTGACCCTTGTCATCACAATACTCTATGCCTTTCTCAGCGCAATGCTCCATGACCGTTGTCATCACAATTCTCCACGCGCTTTCCAGCACAATGCTCCATGACACGTCATCACAATGCACCATGCGCTTGTCATCACAGTGCTCCACAATCTTGTCATCACAATGCTCCATTAACCTTGTCATCACAATGCTCCATGAACTTCTCATCAATATGCTCTGTCACCACTGATATCACACTGTTATATCACTATTCATCACAATACTCCCCCACCCCTGTCATCACAATGTTCCATGATTCCTGTCATCACAATGCTACATGCACTTATCATCACAATGTTCGATGACCTATGACATCACAATGTTCCATTAGCCCTGTCATCAAAATGCTCCATGACACTATTCATCAAAATGCTACATGTCCCCTGACATCACAATGCTCCATAGCCTTTGTCATTACAGTGCTCCATGACGCTCTTCATCACAATTATCCATGGTCTTCTCATCACAATGCTCCATGACCACTGTCATCACAATGCTCAATACACTTGTCATCAAAATGCTCTTTGACGCTTGTTGTCTGTATGCTCCTTGAACCCTGTTATGACAATCCTCCATGCCTTTTTCATCACAATGATCCATGCCCTTTTCATCACAATGCTCCAAGGCCCCTGTAATCAAAATGCTCCATGCCCTTTTCATCACAAAGCTCCAAGATGCATGTCATCAAAATGCTCCATGGCCTTCTCCTCACAATGCTCCATGCCCTTGTCATCACAATGCTCCAAGACCCCTGTAATCACAATGCTCCATGCCCCTTTTCATCAGAATTCTCCATGAGACTGGTCATTTCAAGTCTCCACGGACTTCTCATTACAATTCTCCAGTACCTTGTCATCACCATGCTCCAATTCCTTGTCATCACAATGCTCCATGACCCCTGTCATCTCATTGCTCCATGACTGCAGTCATCACAATGCTTGATAACGTTTGTCATCACAATGGTCCACTCCCACGTCATCACAAGGCTCTTTTACCTTTGTAACCACAATGCTCCATGAATTTTTTATCACAATGCTCCGTGACCCTTGTCATCACAATGCTCCATGCATTTGTCAGAAAAATGATCCATGACACTTGTCATCACTATGTGCCACACACTTTTCATCACAACGGTCCACAAATTTGTCATCGCAATGCTCCATTAACCTTGTAATCACAATGCTCCATGCCCTTCTCATCACAATGTTCCATTACACCTGTCATAACAATGTTCCATGACCCCTGCCATCACAATGTTCCACGGCCTTGTCATCACAAGTCTCCATGACACTTGTCATCACAATGCTCCAAGACCCCTGTAATGACAATGCTCCATGCACTTATAATCACAAAGCTACATGACACATGTCATTAGAATGTTCTATGGCCTTCTCATCACAATGCTCCATGCCCTTGTCATCACAATGCTCCCAGACCCATGTAATCACAATTCTCCATGGCCCTTTTCATCTCAATGCTCCATGAACACTGTCATCACAATGCTCCATGACCCTGTCATCACAATACTCCATGAACATTTTCAGCCCAATGCTTCATGACACTTATCATCAAAATGATCCATGCCCTTGTCATCCCAGTACTCCATGACCTCAGTATTCACAATGCTCCGTGACGCTTGTTATCACAGTGCTCCATGACACCTGTCATCACGATGCTCCATGCCTTTGTCAACAAAATGCTACATGAGCTTGTCATTACAATGCTCTATTCGCTTCTCATCACAATACTCTATTACCATTGTCATCACAATCCTCCATGAAAGTTGGGATCACATTGCTTCATGCCCTTGTAATCACAATGCTCCTTGCTCCTTGAAATCAAAATGATCCATGACCTCTCTCATCACAATGCTCCAAACCCTTGTGATAACAATGTTCCATAACACTTGTCATCACAACGCTCCATGTTGCCTGTCATCACAATACTCCATGTACTTTTCATCACAATGCTCCATGACATTTGTCATCACAATTCTCAATACAATTGTCATCACAATGCTCCCTGACAATTGTCGTAAGAATGCTACATGAAGCCTGTCATGAAAAGTCTCAATGCCTTTTTCATCACAATGCCACATGCCATTTTCATCACAGTGCTCCATGCCATTGTCATCAAAATACTCCACAAGCTTGTCGTCAGAATGCTCCATGATCCTTTTCATCACAATTCTCCATGCACTTGTCAGCACAATGCTCCCTGACCTTTGTCATCACAATGCTCCAAGCCATTGTCATCCCAATGCTCCATTAACTTTGTCATCAGAATCCTCCATGACACTTGGCATCACAATGCTCCATGCCATTGTCATCACAATGGGCCATTACATATGTCATCACAATGCTCTCTGACACCTGTCTTCACAATACTGCATGACCTGGTCATCACAATGCTCCATGCACGTCTCATCAAAATGCTCTCTCAACACTGATAACACAATGTTACATCACTGTTCATCACAATACTCCCTCACCCGTGTCATCACAATGTTCCATGACTCCTGTCATCACAATGCTACATGCATTATCATCACAATATTCGATGACCACTGACAAAACAATGTTCCATTAGCCCTGTCATCAAAATGCTCCATGACCGTTTTATCAACATGCTCCATGACCGCTGACATCACAATGTTCCATAACCCCTTTCATCAAAATGTTCCATGACCCTTTTCATCCAATTGCTCCATGACACTGTCATCACAATGCTCCCTGCCATTCTCATCACATTTCCCAACGCCCTGGTCATCAAAATGCTCCATGACGTTTGTCAACACAAAGATCCATGACTCTTGGCATCACAATGCTCCATGTCATTGTCATCACAATGCTCCATGAAAGCTCTCATCACATTGTTCCATGCCCGTGTCATCAAAAAGCTCCATGATGCATATCATCAGAATGCTCCATCCCTTCTCCTCACAATGCTCCATGACCCCTGCCATCACGATTGTCCATGGACTTCTCATCACAAGGCTCCATGACCCTTCTCATCACAATGCTCCAAGACCCCTGTAATCACAGTGATCCCTGCTCCTTTTCATCCCAAGGATCCATGAACCCTCTCATCAAATTGCACCATGTGCATCATCATAATGCTTCATGCTATTGTCATCACAATGAAATCAACATGCTACATGACCTCTGTCATAACAATGCTCCAAACCCTTGTGATCCCAATATTCCATAAATCTTGTCCTCACAATGCCCCATGACGCTCGTCATCACAATTATCCAATGTCTTCTCATCACAATGCTCCATGACCTTTGTCATCACAATGCTAAATACACTTGTCATCAAAATGCTCCCTGACACTTGTTGTCTGTATGCTCCTTCAACCCTGTCATGACAAGGCTCCATACCTTTTTCATCACAATGATCCATTACTTTTTCATCACATTGCTCCAAAACACTGTAATCACACTGCTCCATGCCCTTGTCATCACAAAGCTCCATGACGCATGTCATCAGAATGCTCCATGGCCTTCTCATCACAATGATCCATGCCCATGCCATCACAGTGCTCCATTACACCTGTCATTACAATGCTCCTTGACCCCTGCCATCACGATGTTCCATGGCCTTGTCATAAAAAGGCTCAATGACCCTTCTCATCACAATGCTCCAAGGCCCCTGTAATCACAATGCTCCATTCCCCTCTTCATCAGTATGCTCCATGAGACTTGTCATCACAAGGTTCCATGATTTTCTCATCACAGTGCTCCAGGATATTGTCATCACAATGCATCATGCCCTTGTCATGAAAATTCTCAATGGCCATTCTCATCATAATGCACAGAGCCCTAGTCATCACAATGCTCCATTATGTTTGTCATTACAATCCTCCATTACATTTGGCATCACAATGCTCCCTGCCATTGTCATTGCAATGGACCATGTCATATGTCATCACAGTGCTCAATGACACCTGTCTTCACAATACTCCATGACCTTCTCATCACAATGCTCCATGCCCTTGTTATCACAATGCACCATGCCCACTATCATCACAATAATCTATGAAACTTGTCAGACCAATGTTTCATGCCCCTGTCATCACAATGCTCCATGCCCTAGTCATCAAAATGCGCCATGACTCCTGTCATCACAATGCTCCGTACACTCCAGTCATCACAATGCTACATAACGTTTGTCATCACAATGGTCCATGCCCGCATCATCACAAGGCTCTGTGACATTTGTAACCACAATGCTCCATGAACTTTTCATCACAATGCTCCATGACCATTGTCATCACAATGCTCCATGCCTTTGGAAGAAAAATATTCCATGACCCTTGTCATCACAATGTGCCACGCACTTTTCCTCACAACGGTCCACAAACTTGTCATTGCAATGCTCCATAAACCTTGTAATCACAATGCTCCATGCATTTCTCATCAACATGCTCTCTCACCAGAGATATCACAATGTTCCATCACTACTCGTCACAATACTCCCTCACCCCTGTAATCACAATAATCCATGACCCCTGTCATCACAATTCTACATCCCCTTATAATCACAATGTTCCATGACCCCTGACATCACAATGTTCTATAACCCATGTCATCAAAATGTTCCATTACAATTTTCATCAAATTCCTGCATAACCTTGCCACAAAAATACTCCCTGCCCTTCTCATCAAAATGCACCACACCCATGTCATCAACATTCCCCATGACCTTTGTCATCACAGAGCTCCATGACCCTTGCATCACAATGTTCCATGTCATTGTCATCACAAAGCTCCATGACACTTGTCATCACAATGCTCGACGCCCTTCTCATCAGAGTGCTCCATGATCTTGTCATTACAATCCTCCTTGACTCATGTATCACAGTGTTCCGTGCCCTAGTCATCACAATGCTCCATGACCACTCTCATCACAATAATTCATGAAACATTTCAGACCAATGCTCCATGTCCTTCTCATCACAATGCTCCATTACCCCTGTCATAACAATGCTCCATGACCCCTGCCATCACAGTGTTCCACAGCTTTGTCATTCACAAGGCTCCATGACACTTGTCATCACAATGCTCCAAGACCCATGTAATCAAAATTCTCCATGCCCTTGTAATCAAAAGATCCATGACGCATGTCATCAGAATGTTCCACGCCCTTGTCATCACAATGCTCCTTGCCCTTGTCATCACAATGCTCCAAGACCCTTGTAATCACAATGCTCCATGCCCCATTTCATCTCAATGCTCCATGAACCCTGTCATCACAATGCACCATGCCCATCATCATGCTTCAGGCTATTGTCATCACAATGAAGTCAAAATGCTCCATGACCTCTGTCATCACAATGATCCAAACCCTTTTGATCACAATGTTCCATAACATTTATCATCACGACACCCCATGACGCTCATCATCACAATTATCCATGGTCTTCTCATCACTATGCTCCATAACCCTTGTCATCACAATGCTCAATACACTTGTCATCACAATGCTCCCTGACACTTGTCATCAGTATACTCCATGAACCCTGTCATGAGAAGTCTCCATGCCCTTTTCATCACAATTCTTCATGACCCCTGTAACCACAGTGCTCCATGCACTTGTCATCACAAAGCTCCATGACGCATGTCACCAGAATGCTCCATGGCCTTCTCCTCACATTGCTCCATGTCCTTGTCATAACAATGCTCCAAGACTCATGTAATCACAATGCTCCATGCCCCTTTTCATCAGAATGCTCCAGGAGACTTGTCATCACAAGTCTCCATGGTCTTCTATTCACAGTGCTACATTTCCTTGTCATCACAATGTTCCATGACCCCTGTCATCGCAATACTCAATGAACATTTTCAGCCCAATGCTCCATGACCAATATCATCACAATGCTCCATGACCACTGTAATCACAACACTCGATGACCGCTGACAGCACAGTGATACGGGACTCTTGTCATCACAATGCTCCATTCCCTAGTCATCACAATGCCCCATGATCCCTGTCATCACTATACTCCATGAACATTTTCAGCCCTATGCTCCATGAAACTTGTCATCACAATGATTCATGCCCTAGTCATCCCAATGCTCCATGACCCCTGTATTCACAATGCTCAGTGATGCATATCACCACAGTGCTCCATGACACCTGTCATCACAATGTTCCATGCCTTTATGAGCAAAATGCTACATGACCTTTTCCTTACAATGCTCTCTGCGCCTGTCATCACAAAACTTCATTATCATTGTCATCACAATCCTCAATGAACCTTGGGATCACATTGCTCCATGCCCTTGTCATCACAATGCTCCATGTTCCTTGAAATCAAAATAATCCATGACCTCTGTCATCACAATGCTCCAAACACTTGTGATCACCATGTTCCATAACACTTGTCATCACAACGCTCCATGATGTCTGTCATCACAATACTCCATGCCCATTTCATCACAATGTTCCATGACCTTTGTCAACACAATTCTCAATACACTTGTCATCACAAGGCTCCCTGACACTTATTGTCAGAATGCTCCTTGAACCCTGTCAATAAAAGGTTCCATGCCTTTTTCATCACAATGCCCCATGCCATTTTCATCACAATTCTCCATGCCATTGTCATCAAAATACTCCACAAGTTTGTCATCAAAATGCTCCATGACCCGTGTCATCACAATAATCCATCCACTTGCCAGCACAATGCTCGCTGACCCTTGTCATCACAATGCTCCAAGCCATTGTCATGACAATGCTCCATTACCTTTGTCATCAGAATCCTCCATGACACTTGGCATCACAATGCTCCATGCCATTGTCATCACAATGGTCCATTACATATGTCATCACAATACTCCCTGACACCTGTCTTCACAATATTGCATGACCTGGTCTTCACAATGCTCCAAGCCCTTGTCATCACAATGTGCCATTCCAACTCTCATTGCAATAATCCATGAAACTTATTAGACCAATGTTCCATGCCCTTGTCATCACAATGCTCCATGCCCTTGTTATCAAAATGCTCTGTGACTCCAGTCATCACAATGCTTCATTACCTTTGTCATCACAGTGCTCCATTCCCTCATCATCAACAGTCTCTGTGACCTTTTTAACCTCAATGCTCAATGAAATTTTCATCACAATGCTCTTTGACCCTTGTCATCACAAGACTCTATGCCTTTCTCAGCGCCGTGCTCCATGACCGTTGTCATCACAATGCTCCATGCGCTTGTTAGCACAATGCTCCACGACACGTCATCAGAATGCACCATGCGCTTGTCATCACAGTGCTCCACAATCTTGTCATCACAATGCTCCATTAACCTTGTCATCACAATCCTCCATGCACTTCTCATTAATATGCTCCCTCACCAATGATATCACACTGTTACATCACTAAACATCACAATACTCCCCCACCACTGTCATCACAATGATCCATGACTCCTGTCATCACAATGCTACATGCACTTATCATCACAATGTTCGATGACCTATGACATCACGATGTTCCATTAGCCCTGTCATCAAAATGCTCCGTGACCCTTTTCATCAAAATGCTCCATGTCCCCTGACATCACAATGCTCCATATCACTTTTCATTACAGTGCTCCATGACGCTCTTCATCACAATTATCCATGGTCTTCTCATCACAATGCTCCACGGTCTTGCCATCACAATGCTCCATTCCCTGGTCATCACAATTTTCCATGTTCTTGGCATCACTATGTTCCATGACACTTCTCATCACAGTGTTACATGATTTGTCAGCACAATACTCCACAAACTTGTCATCAGAATGCTCCATGACCCTTGTCATCACAATTATCCATGCCCCTGTCATCACAAAGTTCCATGCCATTGTCATCACAATGCTGATGACCCCTGTCATCACAGTACTCCATGAACATTTTCAGCCCAATGCTCCATGACTTTCTCATCGCAATGCTCCATGACCACTGTCATCACAAAACTGCATGACAACTGACAACACAATGATCCGGGACTCTTCTCATCACAATGCCCCATTACCTAGTCATCACAATGCTCCATGACTCCTGTCATCACAATACTCCATGAATATATTCAGCCCAAACTCCATGACACTTGTCATCAAAATGATCCATGCCCTAGTCATCCCAATGCTCCATAACCTCTGTATTCACAATGCTCTGTGACAATTGTCATGACAGTGCTCCATGACAGTTGTCATCACAATGATCCATGCCTTTGTCAGCAAAATGCTACATGACCTTGTCATTACTGTGCTCTTTGCGCTTGTCATCACAATACACCATTACCATTGTCATCACAATCCTCCATGAACCTTGGGATCACATTGCTTCATGCCTTTGTCATCACAATGCTCCATGGTCCTTGAAATCAAAATGATCCATGACCTCTGTCATCACAATGCTCCAAACCCTTGTGATCACAAGGTTCCATAACACTTGTCATCACAACGCTCCATGATGCCTGTCATTACAATACTCCATGCACTTTTCATCCCAATGCTCCATGACTCTTGTCGTCAGAATGCTCCTTGAACCCTGTAACGAAATGGCTCAATGCATTTTTCATCACAATGCGCCATGCCATTTTCATCCCAATAATCCATGTGATTGTCATCAAAATACTCCTCATGCTTGTCATCCAAATGCTCCATGACCTGTGTCATCACAATTCTCCATGCTCTTGCCAGCACAATGCTCCCTGACCCTTGTCTTCACAATGCTCCAAGCCATTGTCATCACAATGCTCCATTACCTTTGTCATCAGAATCCTCCATGACACTTGGCATCACAATGCTCCATGCCATTGTCATCACAATGGGCCATTACATATGTCATCACAATGCTCCCTGACACCTGTCTTCACAATACTGCATGACCTGGTCTTCACAATGCTCCATGCCCTTGTCATCACAATGCTCCATGATCCATTACATAACAATGCTCCGTGAGTCCACTCATCACAAGGCTTCATGACCTTTGTCATCACAGTGGTCCATGCCCTCGTCATCAACAGTCTCTGTGACCTTTTTAACAACAATGCTCCATGAAATTTTCATCACAATGCTCTTTGACCCTTGCCATCACAATTCTCTATGCTTTTCTCAGCACAATGCTCCAGTACAGTTGTCATCACAATGTTCCATGTGCTTGTCAGCACAATGCTCCATGACACGTCATCACAATGCACCATGCGCTAGTCATCACAGTGCTCCACAATCTTGTCATCACAATGCTCCATTAACCGTGTCATCACAATGCTGCATGCACTTCTCATCAGTATGCTCTCTCACCACTGATATCACAAAGTTACATCACTATTCATTACAATACTCCCTCACCCCTGTCATCACAATGTTCCATGACTCCTGTCATCACAATGCTACATGCACTTATCATCACAATGTTTGATGACTTATGACATCACAATGTTCCATAAGCCCTGTCATCAAAATGCTCCATGACCCTTTTCATCAAAATGCTCCATGTCCCCTGAAATCACAATGTTCCATACCCCTTGTCATTACAGTGCTCCATGACGCTCTTCATCAAAATTATCCTTGGTCTTCTCATCACAATGCTCCACCGTCTTGTCGTCACAATGCTCCATGCCCTGGTCATCACAATTCTCCAAGTTCTTGGCATCACTATATTCCATGACACTGCTTATCACAGTGTTACATGCTTTGTTAGCACAATACTACACAAGCTTGTCATCAGAATGCTCCAAGACCCTTGTCATCACAATTATCCATTTCCCTGTCATCACAAAGCTCCATGCCCTTGTCATCACAATGGTCAATGCCCCCTGTGATCACAACACTCCATGACACCTGAAAACACAATGATCCGGGACTCATCTCATCACAATGCCCCATTACCTAGTCATCACAATGCTCCCTGACCACTGTCATCACAGTATTCCATGAATATATTCAGCCCAAACACCATGACACTTGTCATCAAAATGATCCATGAGTTAGTCATCCCAATGCTCCATGACCTCTGTATTCTCAATGCTCTCTGACGCTTGTCATCACAGTGCTCCATGACACCTGTCATCACACTGCTCCATGCCTTTGTCAGCAAAATGCTATATGATCTTGTCATTACAATGCTCTATGTGCTTGTCATCACAATACTCCATTACCATTGTCGTCACAATCCTGAATGAACTTTGGGATCACATTCCTTCATACCCTTCCCATCACAATGCTCCATGGTCATTGAAATCAAAATGATCCATGACCTCTGTCATCACAATGCTCCAAACCCTTGTGATCACAATGTTCCATAACACTTGTCATCACAACGCTCCATGATGCCTGTCATCACAATACTCCATGCCCTTTTCATCACAATGCTCCATGACCTTTGTCATCACAATTCTCAATACACTTGTCATCACAATGCTCCCTGACACTTGTCATCAGTATGGTCCTTGAACAGTGTCACGAAAAGGCTCCATGCCTTTTTCATCACAATGCCCCATGCCGTTTTCATCACAATGCTCCTTGCCATTGTCATCAAAATACTCCACAAGCTTGTCATCACAATGCTCCATGCACTTTCCAGCACAATGCTCCCTTACCCTTGTCATCACAATCCTCCAAGGCATTGTCATCACAAAGCTCCATTACCTTTGTCATCAGAATCATCCATGACACTTGGCATCACAATGCTCCATGCCATTGTCATCACAATGGGCCATTACATATGTCATCACAATGCTCCCTGACACCTGTCTTCACAATACTGCATGACCTGGTCATCACAGTGCTCCATGCCCTTTTCATCACAATGCACCAAACCAACAGTCATTGCAATAATCCACTAAACTTATTAGACCAATGCTCCATGCCTTTGTCTTCACAATGTTCCATGCCCTTTTTATCACAATGCTCCATGACCCCTGTCATCACAATGCTCCGTGACGCCAGTTATCACAATGCTTCATGACCTTTGTCATCACAATGGTCCATGCCCCCGTCTTCAACAGTCTCTGTGACATTTTTAACCTCAATGCTCCATGATATTTCATCACAATGCTCTTTGACCCTTGTCATCACAATGCTCTATGCCTTTCTCAGCACAATGCTCCATGACCGTTGTCATCACAATGCTCCATGCGCTTGTCAGCACAATGCTCCATGACACATGTCATTACAATACAACATGCACTTTTCATCAGAGCGCTCCACAATCTTGTCATCACAATGCTCCATATACCTTTTCATTAAAATGATCCATGCACTTCTCCTCAAATTGCTCTCTCACCACTGATATCACAATGTTACATCACTATTCATCACAATATTCCTTCACCCCTCTCATCACAATGTTCCATGACTCCTGTCATCACAATGCTACATGCACTTATCATCAAAATGTTCGATGACCCCTGACATCACAATGTTCCATAACCCCAGTCATCAAAATGCTCCATGAGCCTTTTCATCAAAATGCTCCATGACCCCTGATATCACAATGCTCCATGACCGCTGTCATCAGAATGCTCCATGCTCCTTGAAATCAAAATGATCCATGACCTTGTAATCACAATGCTCCAAACACTTTTAATCACAATGTTCCATAACAGTTGTCATCAAAACGCTCCATGATGCCTGTCATCACAATACTTCATGTCCTTGTTGTCACAATTCTCCATGAACTTTGTCATCACAATTTTCAATACACTTGTCATCACAATGCTCCCTAACACTTGTCGTCAGAATGCTCCTTTTACCCTGTCATGAAAAAGCTCCATGTCGTTTTCATCACAATGCTCCATGCCTTTTCCATCACAATGCTCCATGCCATTGTAATCACAATACTCCACAAGCTTGTCATCAGCATGCTCCATGACACTTGTCATCACAATGCTCCATGACCCCTGTCATCACAATGTTCCATACCCCTTGTCATTACTGTGTTCAATGACGCTCGTCATCACAATCATCTATTGTCTTCTCATCACAATGCTCCACGCCCTTGTCATCAAAATGCTCCATGACCCCTGTTATCACAATGCTCGTGTCCATTGTCATCACAATTCTCCTCGTCCTTGTCATCACAATGCTCCATGACAGTTCTCATCACAATGTTACATGCTCTTGTCATCACAATTCTCCATGCACTTGTCATCGCAATGCCCCATGAACCCTGTCATAGCAAGCTCCATGCCTTTGTCATCACAATGCTTCACGACATTTTCATCAAAATTCTCAATGGCCGTTGTCATCACAATGCTCCATGCCCTTGTCATCACAATGCTCCATGACCCTTATCATCACAATGCTCCAAAATCTTGTCATCACAATGTTCCCTTACCTTTGTCATCACAATCCTCCATAACATTTGGCATCACAATGCTCCATGCCATTGTCATCCCAATGGACCATAATATATGTTATCACAATGCTCCCTGACACATCTTCACAGTACTCCATGACCTTGTCATCACAATGCTCCATGCCCTTGTTATCACAGTGTGCCGTGCCAACTGTCAACACAGTTATCCATAAAACTTGTCAGACCAATGATCTATGCCACTGTCATCGCCATGCTCCATGCCCTTGTCATCACAATGCTCCATGACGCCAGTCATCACAATGCTCCGTGACTCCAGTCATCACGAGGCTTCATGACCTGTGTCATCACAATGGTCCATGCCCTCATCATCACAAGGCTCTGTGAACTTTCTCACCACAATTCTCCATGTACTTTTCATCACAATGCTCCACGACACTTGTCATCACAATGCTCCGTCCCTTTGTCAACTCAATGTGCCATGACCCTTGTCATCACAATGTTCCATGCACTTGTCAGCACAGTGCTCCCTGATCCATGCCATCACAATGCGCCACGCACTTAACATCACTATGCTCCACAACATTGTCATCACAATGCTCCATAAACCTTGTCATCACAATGCTCCATGCACTTCTTAACAAAATGCTCTCTCACCACTGATATCAAAATGTCCCCTCACTAGTCATCACAATACACCCACTCCCCTGTCATCACAGTGTTCCATAACCCCTGTCATGAAAATGTTCCATGACCCCTGATATCACAATGTTCCATAACCCCTGTCATCGAAATGTTCCATGACATTTTTCATCAAATTTCTCCATGAACCTGTTATCACAATGCTCCCTGCCCTTCACAACAGAATGCACCACAGCCTTGTCATCAAAATGCTCCCTGACCATTGTCATCAAAAAGCTCCATGACACTTTGCATCAGAAGGCCCCATGCCATTGTCATCATAATGCTCCATGAAACCTCTCATCACATTGTTACATGCCCTTGTCATTACAGGCCCCATGATGCTTTTCATCACTATGCTCGATGCTATTCTTCTCACAATGCTCCATGGGCTTGTCATTACAATCCTCCACGACCCAAGTATCACAGTGTTCCGTGCCCTTGTCATCAAAATGCTCCTTGCCCTCTCTCATCACAATAATCCATGAAATATTTCAGATCAATGCTCCATGCCCTTGTCATCACAATGCTCCATTACTCCTGTCATAACAATGCTCCATGAACCCTGCCATCACAATGTTCCACAGCTTTGTCATCACAAGGCTCCATGACCCTTGTCATCACAATGCTCCAAGACCCCTGTAATCAAAATGCTCCATACCCTTGTCATCACAAAGCTTCATGACGCATGTCATCAGAATGCTCCATGGCCTTCTCATTCATGATGCTCCATGCCCTTGTCATCAAAATGCTCCAAGACCCTTGTAATCACAATGTTCCATGTCCCTTTTCATCTCAATGCTCCATGAACCCTCTCATCACAATGCACCATGCCCAACATCATAATGCTTCATGCTATTGTCATCACAATGAAATCAAAATGCTCCTTGAGCTCTGTCATCAAAATGCTCCAAATCCTTGTGATCAAAATGTTCCATAACACTTATCATCACAACGCCCCATGACACTAGTCATCACAATTATCCATGGTATTCTCATCACAATGCTCCTTGAACTTTGTCATCACAGTGCTCAATACACTTGTCATCACAATGCTCCCTGACACTTGAAGTCAGTATCCTCCATGAACCCTGTCATGACAAGGCTCCAAGCCTTTTTCATCACAATGTTCCATGCCCTTTTCCTCACAGTGCTCCAAGCCCCCTGTAATCACAATGCTCCATGCCCTTGTCATCACAAAGCTCCGTGATGCATGTCATCAGAACGATCCCTGGCCTTCTCATCCCATGCTCCATGCCCTTGTCATCACAATGCTCCACGACCCCTGTAATCACAATGCTCCATGCCCTTTTTCATCAGAATGCTCCATGAGACTTGTCATCACAAGGCTCCATGGTCTTCTCATCACAATGCTCCAGTACCTTTTCATCACAATGCTAAATTACACCTGTCATCACAATACTCCATGAACATTTTCAGCCCAATGCTCCATGACCTTCTCATCACAATGCTCCATGACCACTGTCATCACAATGCTCCATGAACCCTGACAACACAATGATCCGGGACCCTTGTCATCAAAAGGCTCCATGCCCTTGTCATCCCACTGCTCCATTATACCTTTAATCACAATGATCCGTGACGCTTGTCATCACAGTGTTCCATGAACATTGTCATCACAATGCTCCATGCCTTTGTCAGCAAAATGCTACGTAATCTTTTCATCACAATGCTCCATGAGCTTGTCATCACAATCCTCCATGACCCTTGGGATCACATTCCTTCATGTCCTTGTCATGTCTCTCTTGCCTTTCTGATTTTTACAGATTTTTGGATGTTCCTTTTGACCGCTGGGTAGTGACAATTCTTTGTAGTGTGGATTTGCATTGCACGTTTGCTTGATTGGCCAAAAAGGGTGTATGCATTTTCTCCTGAATATATTCAGGAGAAAAGCCATACACCGTTTTTGGCCAAGTGCATCACTGTCGAAGTTGTGATGCTTTTCCTGTGCTTTAAAAGTGATTCCAGGGCCTCCCTGGTGGCGCAGTGGTTGAGAGTCCGCCTGCCGATGCAGGGGATACGGGTTCGTGCCCCGGTCTGGGAGGATCCCATATGCCGCGGAGCGGCTGGGCCCGTGAGCCATGGCCGCTGGGCCTGCGCATCCAGAGCCTGTGCTCCGCAACGGGAGAGGCCACAACAGTGAGAGGCCCGCATACCGCAAAAAAAAAAAAAAAAAAAAAAAAAAAAAGTGATTCCAATTTACCACATGAAATATGTTTTGTGCAATTCTGCCTCATTTTAAAGTCCGCTTCGTTGCCTTCTCTGAACAGATTTTTGGAAGAGAGTAGTCCATTATAACTCTGCAGGTTTGTGAATTTCTGTGCCACTGAGCTCCAATTTTCAAATCCCATTTTTGGGAGCTGACTGCAAATCCACAATTTTGCTTCAGGACCTATACTGGTTCCAGGCGTGGCTATACTGTTCCCTACGGGTGGCTGAGGCTTTGGTTAATTCTTCCTGATGGGAATTTATGGTGACATGTGCCCGTCCAAATGCCTACATCTACTCTCTGATTGGTTCTCCCTCTTCCCTTTCATCCTCTGCACAATTAGCAAACTGTGCGAACCAGGAGGTTATAGGGGCTTACTCTCCTAAGTTGGGAGATTGATAGTAAGGCAGTTGGAATGCTAACCTGGAGCACAAGGAGAGGAAAAACTAGGAGACTTTTAGAAACCTTTCACCATCACAGTGTGTCCATTCTCTAGGTTTCCCATACATGTTATAACTGTAGTGATATTCCCTTCTACATGGAGATTTGGGACTCATGGAATGGTGTCATGCATTAGTACTTTAAAGGGTCTGCATTTTCTCTCCCAATCTCACAAGTCCTCTCAGTCCCAAGTGTCCAGCCTTATGTCTCATCCAGTTGTCTTTGCAGATAGGGTCATTCCAGGTTTCATCAGAACACCTGAAGGAATTGTGTAAGAATTTCGCTGTTTTTTTGTTTGGTTTTTGAAATTCATTTTTATAATGGGGTTGAGCTGATTTTCACTGATGTGTTTATGCCGGTCTAGACACACTTGATTCCCTTACAGAGACATATCAATACATAGGTTTTAAGATTCTTACTAGTCAGATATATTCCTCTTCGGGGAATAGGGGTTTTGAGTCCCGTTCACCGAGGAAGGTGTAGGTCTTGTATCTTCTGTATTTGGTTTATGGAATGTTACCTGTGCTAATATCAAACTCTGGTTTTATGCATCACCCCACCTCTCCTTTCCCTTTAAGCAGGCATAAGAGTGTTTTCTAAATGTGAGTCTCTGTTCTCTTTCTTAATTCAGTTCATGTGTTGTGATGTTGACATTCCCTCTGTAAGTGATATCTTATGATAAGATTCTTTTTTTCTGTGTGACTAATTTCACTCAGAATCATCATACCTAAATCCACTCATTATGCTGCTACTGGCCTTATGACATTGATTTCACGTCTGAGTGATATTCCGTTGTACAAAATTACCACAAGTTCTTTATGCATTTCTCTTTTTCCTGGGATAATTTAGGTGTTCCGAAGTTGAGGTTCTTGTATGCACAGCAGCCCTAAACTTTGGGGTGCCTGTGTCTTGTCGATATTTAATCTTCCCAAGTTATATGCCCATGAGTTGAAGTCCCCTTTGCTTGGGGGCTTTGTATTTTAGATGTTTTAGGAAACAGCATACAGTTCTTCAGATTGGCTCTTGGATATATATACCCCACCCATCAGCGTGACTAGGCTCCCTGTTCTCCCTGTCCTCTCCTGCATTTCTGGTTTGTACACATTTTTTGGATGGCCTTTCTAAGCAGTGTATATTGAGACTTCTTTGTTGTGCGGATTTGCATTTCCCGCTTCCTTGGTTTGCCAAAAACTCTGTATGTGTTTTATTTTCCTGAAGATTTCACAAAAAAAAACACATACACCCTTTTGCCCAACTGCATCATTTTAGAAATTCTGCAGCTTTTCATATGCTTTAAATGTGAGTACAATCTACCTTTTGAAATCTGTTTCCTGCAATTCTGCCTCTCATTCAGATCCTCTTCGTTGCCTTACCTGAATATATTTTTGGACGTTGGTTATCATTTATATATTTGCAGGTCTTTGAATTATCTGCTCCTGACCTCCATTTTGCAACTCGCTTTTTTTGTGAGCTGGCCGCCAAACCATTGTATTCTTTCAGGCCCTATTCTGGTTCTGAGGAGGCAGGCTGAGCCTTTGGTTAATTCTTGTTCCTAATGGGAAATTAGAGTGGCATGTGCCTGTCCAAACAACTAAGACTTGTCTCTAAATTTTTCTCATCCTTCCGCTTCTTCCTCTGGACAAATTCCAAACTGTGTGCAAGAGGATGTTGACGGTGCTGATATCCCCAAGTGAGGAGATTGTTAGGAAAGATGCTGGAGGGGTGAACCCGAGCACCAGGCAATGAGGAGATGAGGTGCCTTTTCCAAACTCTTTCCGATCAAATGGTGTACCATCCTCTAGGTGTGGCAGGCATGTTTTAGCTGTAGGATGGGTCCCGTGCATGTAAGCAGAACACCAGGGATTTTTCCAAATCAGTGTCTCCCTGAACCCCAAAGTGGGGAATTTTAAAGCTACGGCTACACGTATGTCCATTAAGGGCCTTGGGAAATAGGCAGAGCCCAAACTTTAGATGATTGAAATCTTCAGGGTCAGAAGCGCTCACCATCGGCCTTGCTTAGGTTACATTTTATCTGTCATTGATAGATGATGTCAATAAAAATATCGATTGTTTTTCAGATTATTTCCCCTTATAGGTTATTGCAAAATATTCAGTGTAGTTCCCTGTGCTATACAGTAGTTCCTTGTTGATGATCTATTTTATACATAGCAGTGTTTATGTGTTAATCCCAAACTGTTAATTTATCCCTTCTCCTACCTTTCCACTTTGGTAATAATAATTTTTAAGATTTTATACTTCTCAGAAATGGGGGAACTGAAAGAGAGGTATCATTTTCAATGGAAAAGCATTCAAAACAAGATTGAAGCTTCAACCAAGAGTATTCAATGTACATCCATGGAAATAAATCACTTCATTTCTCTAATGTTGACCTGAAAAATAAGACAGACGTGTTCACAGAACTTGCTTATAGGAAAGTGATGGAAATATCAAATGTAAGTCTTAGAAACATCTTATTTTACCCGAGCATTATACACTGCTCTATGTTAACTGCAGTTTGGCTCACACATCTGTTCATTGAAGTTACGATGTTCTCAATTTCTGTTTCTGATCCTCCAGAGTGGACCCCAACAGGAGTCCCCGTGCCCAGTGTCATTGCAGCCAATAGATCAAGACTGAGTTTGGTTCAGAAGCAAAGGAAATATTATTTTGAAAACAGAATGGAGAGGTGAGAGTGTGCACTCCCCCACGGGCTGTGGGCAGGGCTGCTGTGTAGGGATCCCGGCAGCGTCAGTGGGAGGGAGCAGATGGAGCTCTCGAGGGCTGGGTTGGCTGCAGCTCAGGCTCTATGCCACGGAGTCTGCATGGGACCCTGCTAGCTGAGGTGTCGACTCATCCATTCTGTTCTAGGAAATCGGGTCTGAAGTGCCAGGTGTGGGACCTCTGCATGCGGAACCCTCGGAGCATGTGACATTAGACAAAGAATAAAGGAAAAACAGGTTAGACTTTATTTTATTGCCCAGATTCTCTTTTTATCTCCCAGGAATTTTTAATGAACGTTGCCAGAGACAAACACTTCCTCTGCTTTTTGTTCTGTTCCACATTCTTGGGGTGTTGAGGGTGCAGACCCCTCTTTTGTAACTGCTTCATGCTATGGTGGGAGCCCTGATACCTGCGCGGAGGGGCAAAACGTCTCCCCACCAGCCTCCAGGTGAGGTTGATTGTCCCAATGCCTCCTGCCTCATTTCTCATCTGCCTGAGCAGCAGCATTGGAAGTGTTATAGATTCTAATGATCTTTAAGGGTCCAGGAAAGAGATGTGCAGAGATACTGAGGTGGCAGGTTTCACCCCACACCACATTTGTTCGGCGACCTTAGGAAGATTGTTTTTGCCAGCCTAGATGCTCTGACCAGTAGTCTGTGCTTTCTTTCATTAGGTCCCTGAATTAATGTACAAACAGCACCATGTGTCAGAGCCCTGCCCGCGCAACTCCCAGACAGTCCAGTGTCAGTGGTGATTCAGGACTATGACGTCCACTGAGTCAACGGCCTTTAGAAGTAGCCAGCAGTCCAGCCAGTCATATTGGCCACCATCACCGTGTTGTCTGTAGGGTTTTCTATGGTGATAGCGTGATATACGTTTCCCCCGCCAAGCTTATTAGCTCCCCTCTGGGTGCAGGAAGTCCTGCAAGCAGTAGTCTGCTCTTTCGGGGCACAGTCTTGTTGTTTTCTGAGAGAAACTCCAGGTCAAGTGATGGTCACACAAGTCACCTTGGGGGCCCGTTGCCCCTGTTTGTCTCTCTGGAGGTTGGAGTTGGTGTGCCTCCTCACTCGAGGTCAGTGTGTCCACAGAGAGACCCCTGCAACTTCAGGGCATGATGGGTGGTTAGGATCACCATGAGGGGTCCTTTTCCCTTAGGAGCGAGCTGGCCTTGTGGGCTGCTGATTTTCAGCTTTTTAGATACCCCAGTATCCTGGCCTGATAGGTCGGTGGCAAAGCCCTTGGTGACCATAGTTTATCATACCAGAAGGGCATTCTTGTGTTGCTCCATTTCAAGTGTCCCAGTTTTTGCACTAAGGCTCCAAGGGTGATTAACCTTTGACCGGGTATGTAAAGGTCAAAGGGTTTAGCTAAATAAGGGTGTTCCTGGGAAAGGGTCTGAATTGACTGCTCTTTCCATTCTTGAGAGGCTGCTTTTGGATTCTACTCAAAAGGATCATCATCTTTTCGTGTCAGTGTTTCATGTAGAGACCTAGGTATTAGACTGTAGTTAGGGATCCAGATGCAGAAAACCTTGGCCTCCCAAGGAACCCCTAAGCTGTCTTCTAGTTTTAGAAGAGGAAAGGCTGCAAATGGCTTCTTCCCTATCCTGGGATGCGTTTCTCTGAATATCTGTGAGAATGAAGCCCAGGCATGTCACCTGAGCCTGGGATATTTGAGCCTTTTTCTTGGACACATTCTATCCTTTATTGGCTAGGTAGTTCAGAGGCGTCTTTAGTAAGCCTGGTGATCAGAATGTCATCTGCATATTGAAGGAGGGTTCCCTTTTACAGAGGTAGAACTTTTAGGTCTTTAGAGGACATTTCCCCAATGATGGTGTGGGGATTTTTGAACCATTGGGGCAGGATGGCCCAGCATTATTGCTTTTGTTGCATGTTGTGTCCTGCCACTCACAAGCCAAAAATTCTTGTGACTCTGAGATGAATGGAATACAGAAGAAGGCATCATTGAAGTCTAATACAGAATGCCATGGCCTGGTGGATGGTAGAATGACCAGCAGGTTGTAGGAAATAGGAGCTACTGGATATATATCCTCGGTGGCTTCACTGACTGTCCTGATATCCTTTACCAGGTCTCCAGCAGCCCATGGGGCTCTCGTGGTCAGGCCAATCCCAGGATATGGAGCTCACCTTGGCTGCACCGCCCACCACACAGCCCATGGGTCTCTCGTGGCCAAGTCCCTCCCATGTTATGGAGCTCACTTGTGCAACTACCCAGCAGCCCATGGGGCTCTCATAGTCAGGCCCTTCCCAGGATACGGAACTCCCCTGGGCAGGTACCCCGGCAGGGCTGGACACACAGGATCTGTGCACATAGCCCACCTTGCAGAGAACCCCCAGCTCAACTGTCACTCACAGCTGACACAGAACACCTCAGAGCAGGACTTGAACTAACAAACAGCAGCTCTGACAGGTCTGTGACCCTGGCTATCACCCTGTGCAGCCTCTCTCTGCCTGGTCTTCCAGACACTTCCACTGCAGCCAGGGCACCAGTCCTCTGTCTCCACCCACCATCACTACTCTCCCTGACTCCTGGGTTCTTCTCATAACGATAGGGTCTTCTTGAAGTTGTTTTCCACTCATGGAACTGATAAAATGGTAAGAAAACAAGCCGCAGCTGCAGCCCCTTGTCTATGCTAACTCTAAAGAGCACACACCTGTTCCTTGGGCGTGGCCCGTTTAGCAAGGTTAATTTTCTGCAACTGTGAGCCCCTGAGGGATGAGGATTGGCTGATTTGGGCAGCTGGACACTGCCTGCCAGCCCACCCCAGGTGTGCCTGCTTGAGGTCAATATAAACACCTCTCCAGTCAGCAAGAGCCCCTGTAGCTGTGCCTGACGCCATATTATCTGCCCTGTCAGCAGTGTCGGGGCTGGGGTGGTGGGAGGGAGTGAGGGGCCGTGGCTTTTTGGGTGGCCCAGTGTGAGTGGGGCTCTGCTGGTCTTTCTGCAGGAGTTGCCAGGCTGCCACCTGCTAAAGAAGAGGATGTGTCACCCATACCTACCGCTGGAAATTCTCCCCAGGCAGAGGTGAGGAAGTAAAAAAGCAGTGGGGCCCGTGGCAGGAGGGGTATCTCAGGCAGGTAAATGGAAAGCTTCCAGAAGAGCATCTGGTACCAGGAGCATCCTGGCTGGCCTGCAGGCACCAAGTCAGCCTGCGTGCTGTCGCTGGTGTGGCTCCACAGCCCTTACTCTAGGCTTGCAAGTGCTTGTACATATTCAGGTGTTTTACCTGGAAAGGGTGGGAAGAGTTTAGCTGCAGCAGGACTGGGGCTCAGCTCACATTTACTCACAGACGCCTCGACACAGTCCCCCAGCTTTGCAATGAGGATGCTCCTTGTGGGGGGGAGCGCTGCTGACTGCATGGGAGACGATTTCCCACCTCTGACCAACTTAAGAATTTTTTACCACTGGAGCAAGTGCCCTGATATGATTTTCCTCTGTATAAATGGTGGGTTCGGTTTTTCTCTTTTTCTTTTTTTCTTTTTTGTTCAAGGTAGATTTTATTTATTCCTATTTTTTTTTAATTTGGTGATATAAACATGGAAATAATGCATTAATATAAAGACGTCTATGTGAAGGGAAAAACTATTTTTCTGTTTTATTTTATTAAATGTTATTTATTTATTTTTAATTTTTTAAAATTTATTTATTACTTTTATACAGCAGGTTCTTATTGGATATCTATTTTATACATATAAGTGTGCACATGTGAATCCCCGTCTCCCAATTCATCCCACCACCACCCTCACATGGCGTTCCCCCCTTGGTGTCCATATGTTTGTTCTCTACATCTGTGTCTCTATCTCTGCCCTGCAAACCGGTTCATCTGTACCATTTTTCTAGGTTCCACATATATGCATTAATATACAATATTGGTTTTTCTCTTTCTGACTTACTTCACTCTGTATGACAGTCTCTAGATCCATCAAGGTCTCTACAAATGACCCAATTTCATTCCTTTGTATGGCTGAGTAATATTCCATTGTATATATGTACCACATCTTTATCCATTCGTCTGTCTGTGGGCACATAGGTTGCTTTCATTACCTGGCTATTGTAAATAGTGCTGCAATGAACATTGTGGTGAATGTGTCTTTTTGATTTATGGTTTTCTCTGGGTATATGCCCAGCAGTGGGATTGCTGGATTATATGGTAATTCTATTTTTAGTTTTTTAAGGAACCTCCACACTGTTCCCCATAAAGTCTGTATCAATTTACATTCCCAACAATAGTGGAAGAATGTTCCTTTTCTCCACACCTGCTCCAGCATTTGTTGTTTGTAGATTTTCTGATGATACCCATTCTAAAAGGTGTGACGTGACACCTCATTGTAGTTTCCAGTTCCATTTCTCTAATAATTAGTGATGTTGAGCAGATTTTCATGTGCGTACTGGCCATCTCTATGTCTTCTTGGAAGAAATGTCTATTTAGATCTTCTTCCATTTTTGTATCGGGTTTTTTTGTTTTATTAATATTGAGCTGCATGAGCTGTTTATATATATTGGAGATTAATCATTTGTCCATTGATTCGTTTGCAAATATTTTCTGCCATTCTGAGGGCTGTCTTTTCATCTTGTTTGTAGTTTCCATTGCTTTGCAAAAGATTTACGTTTCACTACCTCCCATCTGTTTAGTTTTCTTTTTTATTTCATTACTATAGGAGGTGGATCAAAAAAGATCTTGCTGTGATTTACGTCAGAGTATCCTTCGTAAGTTTTCCTCTCAGAGTTTTATACTATCCGGTCTTACATTATGGTCTCTAATCCATTTTGAATATATTTTTATGTATGGTGTTGGGGAGTGTTCTAATTTCATTCTTTTACATGTAGCTGTCCATATTTCCCAGCACCAATGATTGAAGAGACTGTCTTATATCCATTGTATTGTCTTGCCTCCTTTGTCATAGATTAGTTGACCATAGGTGTGTAGGTTTATCCCTGTGCTTTCTTTTTTTTTTTTCCTTTTACACGTTTATTGGTGTATAATTGCTTTACAATGGAGTGTTCATTTCTGCTGTATAAAGAAGTGAATCAGCTATACATATACAAGTATCACCAGATCCCCTCCCTCTTGCATCTCCCTCCCACACCCCATATCCCACCCCTTTATGTGGTCACAAAGCACCGAGCTGATCTCCCTGTTGTATGTGGCTGCTTCCCAGTAGCTATCGGTGTTACATTTGGTAATGTATTTATGTCCATGCCACTCTCTAACTTCGTCCCAGCTTACGCATCCCCCTTCTGCTGTCCTCAAGTCCTTTCTCTATGTCTGTGTCCTTAATACTGGCCTGCCACTAGGTTTTTCAAAATCTTGTTTTTTCTTCATTAGGTTCCGTATATCTCTGTTAACATACAGTATTTGTTTTTCCCTTTCTGACTTACTTCACTGTGTAGGACAGATTCTAAGTCCATCCACCTCAGTACAAATAACTCAGTTTTGCTTCTTGTTATGGCAGTGTAATATTCCTTGTATATATGTGCCAGATCTTCTTTATCCATTCATCTGTCGATGGATACTTAGGTTGCTTCCATATCCTGGCTATTGTAAATAGAGCTGCAATGAACATTTTTGTACAAAACTCTTTTAGAATTATGGTTTTCGCAAGGAAAATGCCCAGTAGTTGCATTGTTGTGTCGTGTGGTAATTCTAATGTTAGTTATTTAAAGAACCTCTGTAATGTTCTCCCTAGTGTCCATATCAATTTACATTCCCACCCACAGTGCAAGTGTGTTCCCTTTTCTCCAATAAAGGCCTCTCCAGCATTTATTGTTTTGTAGATTATTTTGATGATTGCCACTCTGTGTGCTGTGAGGTGATACCTCATGGTTGTTTTGATTTGCATTTCTCTAATGATTAGTGATGTTCAGCATCCTTTCATGTGTTTCTTGGTAATCTGTATATCTTCCTTGGAGAAATGTCTATATAGGTCTTCTGCCCGTTTTTGGATTGGGTTGTTTGTTTTTGTGATATTGAGCTACATGAGGTGCTTGTAAAATTTGGAGATTAATCCTTTGTCAATTGCTTCATTTGAAAATATTTTCTCCCATTCTGAGGGTTGTTTTTGCATCTTGTTTATGTTTTCCTGTACTGTGTAAAAGCTTTTAAGTTTCATTAGGTCCCATTTGTTAATTTCTGGTTTTATTTCCATTTCTCTAGGAGGTGGGTCAAAAAGGATATTGCTGTGATTTATGTCATAGAGTGTTCTGCCTATGGTTTCCTCTAAGTGTTTTATAGTGTCTGGTCTTATATTTAGATCTCTAATCCATTTAGAGTTTATTTTTGTATATGGTGTTATGGAGTGTTCTAATTTCATTCTTTTATGTGTAGGGGTTCAGTTTTCCCAGCACCAATTACTGAAGAGACTGTCTTTTCTCCATTGTATATCCTTAGCTCCTTTGTCATAGATGAGATAGCAATAGGTATGTAGGTTTATCTCTGGGCTTTCTGTCCTGTTCCATTGATCTGTGTTTATGCCAATCTACATACACTTGATTCCATTATGGAGCCATATAAATACATAGGTTTCAAGATTATTACCAGTCAGATATATTCCTCTTCAGTGAATAGGGTGTTTTGTGTCCAGTTCATTGAGAAAGGAGTAGGTCTTGTCTATTACATATTTGGTATATGGAATGAGATCTGTGCTAATTTCAAACTCTTCTTCTACATACCACCCCACGTCACCTTTCCCCTTAAGGAGGAATAAGTGTGTTTTCTAAATGTGTAACTCTGTTCACTTTTGAAATTCAGTTCATGGGTAGCCATGTTTACATTCCCTCTATAAGTGATATATTACAAAAAGTTTCTTTTTTCTTTGTGGCTCATTTCACTTAGCATCATTGTACCTAAAGCCACTCATTATGCTGCTATTGGCCTTATGACAGTGATTTTATGTCTCAGTGACATTCCATTGTATATAAGTACCACAACATCTATATACATTTTTTTTCATTTCCTGGGATATTTAAAGTGTACCAAAGTCGAGGTTCTTGTAAACAGAGCAGCCCTAAACTTTGGGCTGGCTGTGTGTTGTGGAATTTTAGTTTTCCCAAAATACACGCCCATGAGTGGAAGTGAGTTATGCTCTGTAGCTCTGTTTTAGAAAACAACATACTGTTCTCCAGAGAGACTGTTGGCAATTTACATCCTGTCCATCGGTGTAGTCAGGCTCCTTTTTCTCCATGGCCTGTCCTGCATTTGTGGTTTTTACACTATTTGCTGATGGCCCATTTGACTGGAGGTAAGGGACACTTCTATGTAGTGTGGATTTGCAATTCCTGATGGCTTCCTTGGCCAAAAAGGGCGTATGCATTTTTTCCCGAATATATTCAAGAAAATACACATACTCCCTTTTCGGCCAAAGGCAACATTGTCGAAGTTCTGTCGCTTTTCATGTGCTTTAAAGATGACTCCAAGCTACCTCTTGAAATCTGTTTCCTTCAATTCTGCCTTGCATTCAAATACTCTTCACTGCCTTACCTCAATATATTTCTGGATGATAGTTGTCCTTTATAACTCTGCAAGTTTGTGAATTGCTGTGCCCCTGATTTCCATTTTTCAACTCGCCTATTTGTGAGCTGGCTGCAACACTGCAGGATGGCTTTAGGCCCTAGTCTGGTTCCGGGACTTCAGGCTGAGCCTCTGGTTAATTCTTCTTCCTGATGGGAAACTAGAGTGACATGTGCCCATCCAAACACCTACAGTTAATCTCTCATTTGTTTCTCCTCTTCCTGTTCATCCTCTGCACAATTTGCAAATTGTGCATAACAGGAGGGTAAAGGCGCTGATACTCCAAGAGGGGAGATTTTTACTAATGCAGATGGAATGGCGAAGCCGAGAATGACAAAAGGAAAAATGAGGTACCTTTTAGAAAACTTTCCCAGTTACACAGTGTACCATCCACTGGGTTTCCCATGCATGCTTTAACTGTAGGAAGATTCCCTTAAACCTGGAGAGTTGGGACCACTAGAATGGGTAGCACACAGTATTTTTCTAAGTGGTGTTACTTTGCTCACACAACCTCAGCAATCTTGTCAGCCCCAAGTGTCCAGTCTTATGTCTCACCCAGCTGTGGGTGTAAAGGTGGACAATCCAGGTTGCATCACAGGCCCTGAACGTAATTCTTAAGACTTTCTCTCTGTTTCGCTGTTTTTGCATTTTGCTTTTGAAATTTATTTTTATAAGTGTGTTAGGTGAATTCCAGTGCTGTGTTCATGCTGTTATACACACACATGATTCCTTTATGGAGACATGAGAATACATATGTTTTAAAATTCTTGGAGTCAGATATATTCATCTGCAGTGACTCGGGGGTGTTGAGTCCAGTTCATTGTGTCGGGAGTAGGTGATGTCTATTACATACTTGGTTTATGTAACGGTATCTGTGCTAATTTAAAACCGTGGTTTTATGCATCACCCCACCTCACCTTTCCCCTTAAGCAGGCAGAATATTGTTTGCTAAATGTGTGACTCTGTTGTGTTTGTAATTCTGTTCATTCGTAGCCAAGTGTACATTCCCCCTATGAGTGATAACTTATGATAAGATTCATTACTCTGTTATCTTTCCTAACTCAGTTCATGTGAAGCCATAGTTACAGGACCTTCATAAGTGATATATTATGATAAGTTTCTTTTTCTGTGTGAATTATTTCACTTAGAATCATCGTACCTGAATCCACTCATTTTGCTGCTACTGGTCTTATGACATTGATTTCCTGGCTGAGGGATATTCCATCGTACGTAAGTACCACAATTTCTTGAAACATTTTTGTCTTTCCTGGGATATTTAATGTGTACCCAAGTTGAGGTTCTTGTAAGCAGTGCAGCCCGAAATTTTTGGGTGGCTCTGTCTTATTGATTTTCAGTTTTCCCAAGGTATATTCCCTAGATTGGAAGTGCCCTTGGCTCTGTAGCTCTGTTGTTTACTTGTTTTAGGGAACACAATGCAATCCTCCATAGAGGCATTTGGCAATTTACATCCCGCCCATCAGCCTAACAAGGCTCCCTGTTCTCCAGGGCCTGTCTTGCCTTTCTGGTTTTCACACATTTTGCGGATATCACTTTGACCAGTGGGAAGTGTTACTACTTTGTAGTGCACATTTGCATTGCCCACTTGCTTGCTTGGCCAAAAAGGGTGTATGAGTTTTTTCATGAATAAATTCTGGAGAAAAGTTATGCACCCATCTTGGCCAAGTGCATCATTGTCGAAGTTCTGCCCCTCTTCCTGTGCTTTAAAGGAATTCGAACCTACCTGTTGAAATCAGTTTCCTGCTATTCTGCCTCGCTTTCAAGTCTGGCTCATTGCCTTCCCTCAACAGATTTTTGGACGACAGTTGTCCTTTACTACTCTGCCAGTTTGTGAATTGCTGTGCCCCTGAGCTCCGTTTTTCAACTCGTTTTTTGTGAGCTGAATTCAACTCAAAAATTTTGGTTCAAGACCTCTACTCTTCCCTGGTGGGTGGCTGAGATTTTGGTAAATTCTTATTCCTGCCGGGCTATTAGAGTGACCTGTGCCCATCCAAATGCCAAACAGCTACTCTCTCATTGGTTATCCCTCATCCCTTTCATCCTCTGCCAAATTGGCAACATGTGCGAACCAGGAGGTTAAGGGGCCTCTCTCTGCAAGTTGGTTGATTGGTAGTAAAGCAGTTGGAAAGTCAAACCAGAGCACCAGGAGAGGGGCTATTCATTGAGTTTTAGAAACCTTTTGTATTCACAGTGTGTCCATTCTCTAGGGTTTCTGTACATGTTATGGCTGTAGTAATATCCCCTTCAACGTGGAGAGTTGGGACCCATCGAATGGGTGCCACACATTATTGCTTTAAAGGGTCTGCATTTGCTCACCCAATCTCAGCAATCCTCACAGTCCCAAGTGTCCAGCCTTATGCCACATCCAGCTGTCATTGTTGATAGGGTCATTTTTGTTTCATCAGCGACCCGGAAGGAACTGTAAAGAATTTACATGTTCTTTTGTTTTGTTTTTGAAATTCCATTTTATAGTGGGTTTGAGGTCATTCTCACTGCCATGTTTATGCCAGTCTAGACACACTTGATTCCCTTAAGGAGACATATCAATACATAGGTTATAAGATTCTTTTTTTTTTTTTTTTTTTTTTTTTTTTTTGCGGTAGGCGGGCCTCTCACTGTTGTGGCCTCTCCCCTTGCAGAGCACAGGCTCCGGATGCGCAGGCTCAGCAGCCATGGCTCACGGGCCCAGCCGCTCCGTGGCATGTGGGATCTTCCCAGACCGGGGCACGAACCCGTGTCCCCTGCATCGGCAGGCGGACTCTCAACCACTGCGCCACCAGGGAAGCCCGGTTATAAGATTCTTAATAGTAAGATATATTCCTCTGTGGGGAATATGGGGTGTTGAGTCACTTTCACTGAGGAAGGTGTAGGTCTTGTCTGTACCGTTTTTGGTTTTAGGAACGGTTCCTGTACTAATATCAAACTCTGGTTTTATGCATCACCCCACCTCTCCTTCCCCCTTAAGCAGGCATAAGAGTGTTTTCTAAAAGTGAGACTCTCTTCCCTTTCCTAACGCAGATCATTTGTAGCCATGTTTACATTACCTTCATAAGTGATATCTTATGATAAGTTTATTTTTCTGTGTGCCTTATTTCACTTAGAATCATCGTACCTGAATCCACTCATTTTGCTTCTACTGGCCTTATGACATTGATTTCATGGCTGAGGGATATTCCGTCGTACGAAAGTACCACAATTTCTTGAACCATTTTTGTCTTTCCTCGGATATTTAAGGTGTACCCCAGTTGAGGTTCTTGGAAGCAGTGCAGCCCTATATTTCGGGGTGGCTCTGTCTTATTGATTTTCAGTTTTTCCAAGGTATATTCCCTAGACTGGAAGTGACCCTGGCTCTGTAGCTCTGTTGTTTACTTGTTTTAGGGAAAACAGTGCACTCCTCTAGAGAGGCCTTTTGCCATTTACATCCCGCCCATCAGCATAACAAGGCTCCCTGTTCTTCAGGGCCTGTCTTGCCTTTCTGGTTTTCACACATTTTGTGGATGTCCCTTTTGACCGGTGGGAAGTGATACTTCTTTGTAGTGCAGATTTACATTTCCCAATTGCTTGCTTTGCCAAAAAGGGTGTATGCGTTTTCTCCTGAATATATTCAGGAGAAAACACATACGCCCTTTTTGGCCTACAGCACCATTGTCGAAGTTGGGCCCCTTTACCTGTGTTTTACAGACGATTCCAACGTACCTCTTGAAGTCTGTTTCCTGATATCCTGCCTCGCTTTGAAAGTCGCCTCGTTGCCTTTTCTCAACAGATTTTTGGACGATAGTTGCCCTTTATTACTCTGCCAGTTTGTGAATTGCTGTGCCCCTGTGCTCCATAATTTCACTCGTTTTTTGCAAGCTGACCACAAGTTCAAAATTTTGGTTCAGGACCTATACTGGTTCCCCTCGTGTAGCTGAGACTTTGGTTAATACTTCTTCCCGCCGGGAAATTAGAGTGACATATGCCTGTCCAAATGCCTAACAGCTACTCTCTCATTGGTTCTCCATCATTCATTTCATCCTCTGCCAAATTTGCAACTTGTGCGAACCAGGAGGTTAAAGGGGCTGTCTCTCCAAGTTGGGAGATGGATAGTAAAGCAGTTGGAAAGTCAAACCGGAGCAACCAGGAGAGGGAGTATTCGTTGAGTTTTAGAAACCTTTCGTATTCACAGTGTGTCCATTCTCTAGGTTTCCCGTACATTTTATAGCTGTATTAATATTCCCTTCAACCTGGAGAGTTGGGACCCATGGAATGGTTGCCATGCATTAATAATTTAAAGGGTATGCATTTGCTCAACTTATCTCACCAATACTCTCAGTCCCAAGAGTCCAGCCTTATGCCACATCCAGAGGTCGTTGTAGATAGGGTCATTCCAGGTTTCATCAGAGACTCTGAAGGAATTGAAAAGAATTTCCCTGTTTTTTTTTTTTTTTTTTTTTTTTTTGCGGTATGCAGGCCTCTCACTGTTGTGGCCTCTCTCGTTGCGGAGCACAGACTCCAGATGCGCAGGCCCAGCAGCCATGGCTGACGGGCCCAGCCGCTCCGCGGCATATGGGATCCTCCCAGACCAGGGCACAAACCCGTATCCCCTGCATCGGCAGGCACACTCTCAACCACTGCGCCACCAGGGAGGCCCTTTTGTTTTGTTTTTGAAATTCCTTTTTATAGTGGGTTTAAGCTGATTCTCGCTGCCATGTATATGCCAGTCTAGAAACACTTGATATCCTTACATGGACATATCAATACATAGGTTTTAAGATTCTTACTAGTCAGATATATTCCTCTGCGGGAAATATGGGGTTTTGAGTCCCTTTCACTGAGGGAGGTGTAGGTCTTGTCTATTCCATAGTTCGTTTTTGGAATGGTACCTGTGCTTATATTAAACTCTGTTTTTATGCGTCCCCCCACCTCTCCTTCCCCCTTAAGCAGGCATAAGAGTGTTTTCTAAATGTGAGTCTCTGTTCTCTTTCCTAACTCAGTTCATGTGTAGCCATGTTTACAGGATCTCCATAATTGCTATCTTATGATAAGTTTCTTTTTCTGTGTGACTTATTTCACTTAGAATCATCGTACCTGGATCCACTCATTTTGCTGCTACTGGTCTTAGGACATTGAGTTCATGGCAGAGGGATAATCCATCGTTCATAAGTACCACAATTTTTTGAACAATTTTTATATTTTCTGGGATATTTAAGGTGTACCCAAGTTGAGGTTTTTGGAAGCAGTGCAGCCCTTAATTTTGGGGTGGCTCAGACTTATTGATTTTCAGTTTTCCCAAGGTATATTCCCCAGACTGCAAGTGCCCTTTGCTCTGTAGCTCTGTTGTTTACTTCTTTTAGGGAACACAATGCACTCCTCCAGAGAGGCAGTTTGCAATATACATCCCACCCATCAGCATAACAAGGCTCCCTGTTCTCCATGGCCTGTCTTCCCATTCTGCTTTTTAAACATTTTTTGGATGTCCCTTTTGAACAGTGGGAAGTGATAATTCTTTGTAGTGCAGATTTCCATTGCCTGCTTGCTTGCTTGGCCAAAAAGGGCGTATGTGTTTTCTCCTGAATATATTCAGGAGAAAACACATACGCCCTTTTTGCCAAGTGCATCATTGTCGATGTTGGCCCCTCTTCCTATGCTTCAAATGTGATTCCAGCGTACCTCTTGAACTCTGTTTCCTGCTATTTTGCCTCGCTTTCAGGTCTGCCTCGTTGCCTTCCCTCAATAGATTTTTGGACGATAGTTTTCCATTATTACTCTTCCAGTCTGTGAATTGCTGAGTCCCTGAGCTCCATTTTTCAACTCGATTTTTTGTGAGATGAACGCAAGTCCAAAATTTTGGTTCAGGACCGATACTGTTCCCGGTGGGTGGCTGAGACTTTGGTTAATTCTTCTTCCTGCCGGGAAATTAGAGTGACATGTGCCCGTCCAAATGCCTAACAGCTACTCTCTCATTGGTTCTCGCTCTTCCCTTTCATCCTCTGGCAAATTGGCAATAGTGGGAACCAGGAGGTTAAAGGGGCTGTCGCTCCAAGTTGGGAGATTGACAGTAAAGCAGTTGGAAAGTCAAACTGGAGCAACCAGGAGACAGAGTATTCGTTGAGTTTTAGAAACCTTTCATATTCACAGTGTGTCCATTCTCTAGGTTTCCCGTACATGTTTCAGCTCTAGTATTATTCCCTTCAACCTGGAGAGTTGGGACCAATGGAATGGGTGCCATGCATTATTGCTTTAAAGGGTATGAATTTGCTCACTCTATCTCACCAATGCTCTCTGTCCCAAGAATCCAGCCTTTTGCCACATCCAGCTTTCATTTTAGATAGGGTCATTCCAGGTTTCATCAGAGACCCTGAATGAATTGTAAAGGATTTCCCTGCTTTTTTGTTTTCTTTTTGAAATTCCTTTTTATAGTGGGTTTGAACTGATTCTCGCTGCCATGTTTATGCCAGTGTAGAAACACTTGATTCCCTTACAGGGACATGTCAATACATAAGTTTTAAGTTTCTTACTAGTCAGATATATTCCTCTGCGGGAAATATGGGGTTTGGAGTTCCTTTCCCAGAGGAATGTGTAGGTCTTGTCTATTCCATATTTGGTTTTCGGAACGGTACCTGTGCTTATATCAAAATCTGGTTTTATGCATCACCACAGCTCTCCTTCCCACTTAAGCAGGCATAAGAGTGTTTTCTAAATGTGAGACTCTGTTCTCTTTCCTAACTCAGTTCATGTGTAGCCATGTTTACAGGATCTTCATAAGTGATATCTTAAGATAAGATTCTTTTTCAGTGTGTCTTATTTCACTTAGGTTCATCGTACCTGAAACCACTCCTTTTTTCTGCTACTGGTCTTATGACATTGATTTCATGCCTGAGGGATATTCCATCGTATGTAAGTAGCACAATTTTTAGAACCATTTTTATATTTCCTGGGATATTTAAGGTGTACCCAAGTTGAGGTTCTTGTAAGCAGTGCAGCCCTAAATTTGGGGGTGACTCAGTCTTATTAATTTTCAGTTTTCCCAAGGTATATTCTCTAGACTGGAAGTGCCTTTGGCTCTGTAGCTCAGTTGTTTCCTTCTTTTAGGGAACACAGTGCACTCCTCCAGAGAGGCAGTTGGCAATATACATCCCACCCATCAGCATAACAAGGCTCCCAGTTCTCCAAGGCCTCTCTTGCCATTCTCCTTTTTACACATTTTGTGGATTTCCCTTTAGAACGGTGAGAAGTGATACTTCTTTGTAGTGCAAATTTGCATTGCCCGCTTGCTTGCTTGGCCAAAATGGGCGTATGCGTTTTCTCCTGAATATATTCAGGAGAAAAGGCATACACCCTTTTTGTAAAAGTGCATCAATGTTGAAGTTGTGCCCCTCTATCTGTGCTTTAAAGGCGATTCCAACGTACCTCTTGATACCTGTTTCCTGCTATTCAGCCTCGATTTCAAGTCCGCCTCGTTGCCTTCCCTCAACATAATTTTGGACGATAGTTGTCCTTTATTACTCTGCCAGTCTGTGAATTGCTGAGTCCCTGAGCTGCATTTTTCAACTCGTTATTTTGTGAGATGAACGCAAGTCCAAAATTTTGGTTCAGGACCTATACTGATTCCTCGTGGGTGGCTGAGACTGTGGTTAATTCTTCTTCCTGCTGGGAAATTAGAGGGACATGTGCCCGTCCAAATGCTACTCTCTCATTGGTTCTCCCGCTTCCCTTTCATCCTCTGCCAAATTGGCAACTTGTGCGAACCAGGAGGATAAAGGGGCTGTCTCTCCAAGTTGGGAGATTGATAGTAGAGCAGTTGGAAAGTTAAACCGGAGCAACCAGGGCAGGGAGTATTCGCTGAGTTTTAGAAACCTTTCGTATTCACAGTTTGTCCATTCTCTAGGTTTCGCGTACATGTTATAGATGTAGTAATATTCCCTTCACAATGGAGAGTTGGGACCCATGGAATGTGTGCCATGCATTATTGCTTTAAAGCGTCTGCATTTGCTCACACAATCTCACCAATCCTCTCAGTCCCAAGTGTCCAGCCTTATGCCACACCCAACTGTCATTGCAGACAGGGTCATTCCAGGTTTTATCAGAGACCCTGAAGGAAATGTAAAGAATTTCCCTGCTTTTTTGTTTTGTTTTTGAAATTCCTTTTTATAGTGGGTTTGAGCTGATTCTCACTGCCATGTTTATGCCAGTCTATACATACTTGATTCCCTTACGCAGACATATCAGTACATAGGTTTTAAGATCCTTACTAGTCAGATATATTCCTCTGCGGGAAATATGGGGTTTTGAGTCCCTTCCACTGAGGAAGGGGTAGGTCTTGTCTATTCCATAGTTGGTTGTCAGAACGGTACCTGTGCTTATATCAAACTCTGGTTTTATGCGTCACCCCACCTCTCCTTCCCCCTTAAGCAGGCATAAGAGTGTTTTCTAAATGTGAGACTCTGTTCTCTTTCCTAAATCAGTTTAGGTGTAGCCATGTTTACATCATCTTCTTTTCTGTTATGTTATGATAAGTTTCTTTTTTTGTGTGACTTATTTCACTTAGAATTATCGTACCTGAATCCACTCATTTTGCTGCTACTCGTCTTATGACATTGATTTCATGGCTGAGGGATATTCCATCGTACATAAGTACCACAATTTTTTGAACCATTTTTATATTTCCTGGGATAATTCAGGTGTACCGAAGTTGAGGTTCTTGTAAGCAGTGTAGCCCTAAATTTTGGGGTGGCTCTGTCTTATTGATATTCAGTTTTCCCAAGGTATGTTCCCTAGACTGGAAGTGCCCTTGGCTCTGTAGCTCTGTTGTTTACTTGATTTAGGGAACACAATGCACTCCTCCAGAGAGGCAGTTGGCAATTTACATCCCGCCCATCAGCATAAATAGGCTCGTGTACTCCAGGGCCT
This sequence comes from Mesoplodon bidens, assembly GCF_964165515.1. NCBI lineage: Eukaryota > Metazoa > Chordata > Mammalia > Artiodactyla > Ziphiidae > Mesoplodon > Mesoplodon bidens. Next base: position 412,864 of record NW_027671170.1, read on the forward strand.
GTCTTGCCTTTCTGGTTTTTACACATTTTGTGGATGTCCCTTTTGACCGGTGGGAAGTGATACTTCTTTGTAGTGCAGATTTGCATTGCAGGCTTGCTTGCTTGGCCAAAAAGGGTATATGCGTTTTCCCCTGAATATATTCAGTATAAAACCCTTACGCCCTTTTTGGCCAAGCACATCATTGTCGAAGTTATGCCCCGCTTTCTGTGCTTTAAAGACTATTCCAACGTACCTCTTTAAATCTGTTTCCTGCTATTCTGCCTCGCTTTCAAGTCTGCCTCGCTGCCTTCTCTCAACAGATTTTTGGACGATAGTTGTCCTTTATTAATCTGCCAGTTTGTGTATTGCTGTGCCCCTGAGCTCCATTTATCAATTCGTTTTTTGTGAGCTAACCGCAAGTCCAAAATTTTGGTTCAGGACCTATACTGGTTCCCTGTGGGTGGCTGAGACTTTCGTTAATTCTTCTTCCTGCGGGGATATTAGAGTGACATGTGCCCTTCCAAATGCCTAACAGCTACTCTCTCATGGGTTCTCCCTCGTCCATTTCATGCTCTGCCATATTGGAAACCTGTGCGAAACAGGAGTTTAAAGGTGCTGTCTCTCCAGGATGGGAGATTGATAGTAAACCAGTTGGAAAGGCAAACCGGAGCACCAGGAGAGGGACTATTCGTTGAGTTTTAGAAAACTTTCGTATTCACAGTGTGTCCATTCTCTAAGTTTCCCGTACTTATTATAGGTGTAGTAATATTCACTTCAACCTGGAGAGTTGGGACCCATGGAATGGGTGCCATGCATTATTTCTTTAAAGAGTGTGCATTTGCTCACACGTTCTCACCAATCCTCTCAGTCCCATGTGTCCAGCATTATGACACATTCCGGTGCATTTTAGATTGGGTCATTCCAGGTTTCATCAGAAACCCTGAAGGAATTGTAAAGAATATCCCTATTTTTTTGTTTTCTTTTTGAAATTCCTTTTTTATAGTGGTTTAAGCTGATTCTCGCTGCCATGTTTATGCCAGTCTGGGCACACTTGATTCCCTTAGGGAGACATATCAATACATAGGTTTTAAGATTATTACTAGTCAGATATAATCCTCTGCGGGAAATATGGTGTTTTGAGCCCCTTCCACTGAGGAAAGTGTAGGTCTTGTCTATTCCATAGTTGGTTTTTGGAAGGCTACATGTGCTTATATGAATCGCTGGTTTTATGCATCACCGCACCTCTCCTTCCCCCTTAAGCAGGCAAAAGAGTGTTTTCTAAATGTGAGACTCTGTTCTCTTTCCTAACTCCGTTTAAATGTAGCCATGTTTACAGGATCTTCCTAAGTGATACCTTATGGTACGTTTCTTTTTCTGTGTGACTTATTTCACTTAGAATCATCATACGTGAATCCACTCATTTTGCTGCTACTGATCTTATGACATGGATTTCATGGCTGAGGGATATTCCATCATACGTAAGTATCACAATTTTTTAAACCATTTTTATATTTCCTGTGATATTTAAGGTGTACCCAATTTGAGGTTCTTGTAAGCAGTGCAGCCCTAAATTTGGGGGTGGCTCTGTCTTTTTGATTTTCAGTTTTCCCAAGGTATATTCCCTAGCCTGGAAGTGCCCTTGGCTCTGTAGCTCTGTTTTTTACTTATTTTAGGGAACACAGTGCACTCCTCCAGTGAGGCAGTTGGCAATGTACATCCCGTCCATCAGCATAACAAGGATCCCAGTTATCCAGGGCCTATCTTGCCTTTCTGGTTTTTACATACTTTGTGGATGTCCCTTTTTACCGGTGGGAAGTGATACTTCTTTGTAGTGCTGATTTGCATTGCCTGCTTGCTTGCTTGGCCAAAAAGGGCGTATGCGTTTTCCCCTGAATATATTCAGGCAAAAACGCATATGCCCTTTTTGGCCAAGTGCATCTTTGTCGAAGTTGTGCCCCTCTTCCTATGCTTTACAGGTGATCCAAACGTACTCCTTGAAATCTGTTTCCTGCTATTCGGTCTCGCATTAAAGTCCGCCTCGTTGCCTTCCCTCAACAGATTTTTGGACGATAGTTGTCTTTTATTACTCTTCCAGTGTGTGAATTGCTGTGCCCCTGAGCCCAATGTTTCAACACTTTTTTTGTGAGCTTAACGCAAGTTCAAAATTTTGGTTCAGGACCTATACTGGTTCCCGGTGGGTGGCTGGGACTTTGGTTAATCCTTCTTCCGGCCGGGAAATTAGAGTGACATGTGCCCGTTCAAATGCCTAACAGCTACTCTCTCTTTGGTTCTCCGTGTTCCCTTCCATCCTCTGCCAAATTGGCAACCTGTGCAAACCAGGAGGATAAAGGGGCCGTCTCTCCAAGTAGGGAGATTGATAGTAAAGCAGTTGGAAAGTCAAATCGGAGCACCAGGAGAGGGACTATTCGTTGAGTTTTAGAAACCTTTCGTATTCACAGTGTGTCCATTCTCTAGGTTTCCCATACATGTTATAGCTGTAGTAATATTCCCTTCAACCTGGAGAGTTGGGACCCATGGAATGGGTGCCATGCATTATTGCTTTAAAGGGTCTGCATTTGCTCACACAATCTCACCAATCCTCTCAGTCACAAGTGTCCAGTCTTATGCCACATCCAGCTGTCATTGTAGATAGGGTCATTCCACGTATCATCAGAGACCCTGAAGGAATTGTAAAGAATTTCCCTGTTTTTTTGTTTTGCTTTTGAAATTCCTTTTTATAGTGGGATTGAACTGATTCTCGCTGCCATGTTTATGCTCGTCTAGACAAACTTAAATCCCTTATGCAGACATATCAGTACATAAGTTTTAAGATCCTTACTAGTCAGATATATTCCTCTGTGGGAAATATGGGGTTTTGAGTCCCTATCAGTGAGGAATGTGTAGGTCTTTTCTATTCCATAGTTGGTTTTTGGAACAGTACCTCTGCTTATATCAAATTCTGGTTTTATGCATCACCCTACCTCTCCTTCCCCCTTAAGCAGGCATAAGAGTGTTTTCTAAATGTGAGACTCTGTTCTCTTTCCTAACTCAGTTCAAGTGTAGCCATGTTTACAGGATCTTCATATGTGATATCTTACGAGAAGATTCTTTTTCTGTGTGACTTATTTCACTTAAAATCATCGTATCTGAATCCACACATTTTGCTGCTACTTGTCTTATGACATTGATTTTATGGCTAAGGGATATTCCATCATACGTAAGTACCACAGTTTTTTGAACCATTTTTATATTTCCTGGGATATTTAAGGTGTACCCAAGTTGAGGTTCTTGTAAGCAGTGCAGCTCTAAATTTGGGGGTGGCTCTGTCTTATTGATTTTCAGTTTTCCCAAAGTATTTTCCCTAGACTGGAAGTGCCCTTGGCTCTGTAGCTCTGTTGTTTACTTGTTTTAGGGAATACAGTGCACTCCTCCAGTGAGGCAGTTTGCAATTTACATCCCGCCCATCAGCATAACAATGCACCCTGTTCTCCAGGGCCTGTCTTGCCTTTCTGGTTTTTACACATTTTGTGGATGTCCCTTTTAACTGGGGGGAAGTGATACTTCTTTGTAGTGCAGATTTGCTTTGCCCACTTACTTACTTGGCCAAAAAGAGCGTATGCATTTTCTCTTGAATATATTCAGGAGAAAATGCATACGCTCTTTTTGGCCAAGCTCATCATTGTCGAAGTTGTGCCCCTCTTCCTGTGCTTTATAGGAGATTCCAACGTACCTCTTGAAATCAGTTTCCTGCTATTCTGCCTCGCTTTCAAGTCCTCCTCGTTGCCTTCCCTCAACAGATTTTTGGAAGGTAGTTGTCCTTTATTACACTGCAAGTTTGTGAATTGCTGTGCCCCTGAGCTCCATTTTTCAACTCGTTTTTTGTGAGCAGAACGCAAGTTCAAAATTTTGGTTCAGGACCAATACTGGTTCCCGGTGGGTGGCTTAGACTTTGGATAATTCTTCTTCCTGCCGGGAAATTAGAATGACATGTGCCCGTCCAAATGCCTAACAGCTACTCTCTCATTGATTCTCCGTCTTCCCTTTCATCCTCTGCCAGATTGGCAACCTGTGCGAACCAGGAGGGTAAAGGGTCTCTCTCTCCAAGTTGGGAGATTGATAGTAAGGCAGTTGGAATGTCAAACTGGAGCACCATGAGAGGGACAATTCGTTGAATTTTGGAAACCATTCATATTCACAGTGTGTCCATCCTTTAAGTTTCCTCTACATGTTATAGCTGTAGTAGTATTCCCTTCAACCTGGAGAGTAGGGACCCATGGAATGGGTGCCATGCATTATTGTTTTAAATGGTCTGCATTTGCTCACCCAGTCTCACCAATCCTCTCAGTCCCAAGAGTCCAGCCTTATGCCACATCCAGCTGTCATTGTAGATAGGGTCATTCCAGGTTTCATCAGAGACCCTGAAGGAATTGTAAAGAATTTCCCTGTTTTTTTGTTTTGTTTTTGAAATTCCTTTTTATAGTGGGTTTGAGCTGATTCTCAGTGCCATGTTTATGCTAGTCTAGACACACTTGATTCCTTTATTCAGACATATCAATACATAGGTTTTAAGATTCTTACTAGTCAGATTTATTCCTCTGCGGGAAATATGGGGTTTGAGTCCCTTTCACTGAGGAAGGTGTAGGTCTTGTCTATTCCATAGTTGGTTTTTGGAACGGTACTTGTGCTTATATCAAACTCTGGTTTTATGCATCACCCCACCTCTCCTTCCTACTTAAGCAGGCATAAGAGTGCTTTCTAAATGTGAGAATCTGTTCTCTTTCCTAACTCAGTTCAAGGGTAGCCATGTTTACAGGATCTTCAAAAGTGATATCTTATGATAAGTTTCTTTTTCTTGGTGACTTATTTCACTTAGAATCATTGTACCTGAATCCACTCATTTTGATGCTACTGGTCTTATGACATTCATTTCATGGCTGAGGGATATTCCATCGTATGTAAGTACCACTATTTTTTGAACCATTTTTATATTTCCTGGTATATTTAACCTTTTCCCAAGTTGAGGTTCTTGTAAGCAGTGTAGCCCTGACTTTGGTGGTGGCTCTGTCTTGTTGATTTTCAGTTTTCCCAAGGTATATTCCCTAGACTGGAAGTGTCTTTGGCTCTGTAGCTCTGTTGTTTACTTGTTTTAGGGAACACAATGCACTCCTCCAGTGAGGCTGTTGGCAATTTACATCCCGCCCATCAGCATAACAAGGCTCCCTGTTCTCCAGGGCCTGTCTTGCCTTTCTGGTTTTTACACATTTTGTGGATGTCCCTTTTGACCGGTGGGAAGTCATACATCTTTGTTGTGTAGATTTGTGTTGCCCGCATGCTTGCTTGGCCAAAAAGGGCGTATGCGTTTTCTCCTGAATGTATTCAGGCGAAAACACATACGCACTTTTTGGCCACTTGCATCATTGTCGAAGTTCTGCCCCTCTTCCTGTGCTTTAAAGGCGATTCCAAGGTACCTCTAGAAATCTCTTTCCTGCTATTCTGCCTCGCATTAGAGTCCGCCTCGCTGCCTTCTCTCAACAGATTTTTGGACGATAGTTGTCCTTTATTACTCTGCCAGTTTGTGAATGGCTGTGCCCCTGAGCTCCATTTTTCAACTCGATTTTTTGTGAGCTGAACGCAAGTCCAAAATTTTGGTTCAGGACCTAAACTGGTTCCCGGTGGGTGGCTCAGACTTTGGTTAATTCTTCTTCCTGCCGGAAAATTAGAGTGACATGTGCCCGTCCAATTGCCTAACAGCTACTCTCTCATTGCTTCTCCCTCTTCCCTTTCATCTTCTGCCAAATTGTCAACCTGTGCGAACCAGGAGGTTAAAAGGCGCTGTCTCTGCAAGTTGGGAGATTCATAGTAGAGCAGTTGGAAAGACAAAATGGAGCACCAGGAGAGGGACTATACGTTGAGTTTAAGAAAACTGTCGTATTCACAGTGTGTCCATTCTCTTGGTTCCCCGTACATGTTATAGCTGTAGTAATATTCCCTTCAACCTGGAGAGTTGGGACCCATGGAATGGGTGCCATGTGTTATAGCTTTAAAGGGTCTGCATTTGCTCACCCAATCTCACCTATCCTCTCAGTCCCAAGTGTCCAGCCTTATGCCACATCCAGCTGTCATTGTAGACAGGGTCATTCCTGGTTTCATCAGAGACCCTGAAGGAATTGTAAATAATTTCCCTGTTTCTTTGTTTTGTTTTTGAAATTCGTTTTTATAGTGGGTTTGAGCTGATTCTCGCTGCCATGTTTATATCAGTCTAGACACACATGATTCCCTTATGCACACATATCAATACATATGTTTTAAGATTCTTACTAGTCAGATATATTCCTCTGCAGGTAATATGGGGTTTTGAGTCCCTTTCACTGAGGAAGGTGTAGGTCTTGTCTATTCCATAGTTTGTTTTTGGAATGGTACCTGTGCTTATATCAAACTCTGGTTTTATGCATCACCCCACCTCTCCTTCCCCCTTAAGCAGGCATAATATTGTTTTCTAAATGTGAGACTCTGTTCTCTTCCCTAACTCATTTCAAGTGTTGCCATGTTTACAGGATCTTCATGAGTGATATCTTATGATAAGTTTCTTTTTCTGTGTGACATATTTCATTTAGAATCATCGTACCTGAATGCACTCATTTTGCTGCTACTGGTTTTATGACATTCATTTCATGGCTGAGGGATATTCCATCGTATGTAAGTACCTCAATATTTTGAACCATTTTTATATTTCCTGGGATATTTAAGGTGTACCCAAGTTGATGTTCTTGTAAGCAGTGCAGCCCTAAATTTTGGGGAGCCTCTGTCTTATTTATATTCAGTTTTCCCAAGGTATATTCCCTAGACTGGAATTGACCTTGGCTCTATATCTCTGTTGTTTACTTGTTTTAGGGAACACAATGCACTCCTCCAGAGAGGCCGTTGGTAATTTTCGTCCCACCCATCAGCATAACAAGGGTCCCTGTTCTCTAGGGCCTGTCATTCCTTTGAGGTTTCTACACATTTTGTGGATGTCCCTTTTGACTTGTGGAAAGTGATACTTCTTTGTAGTTCAGATTTGAATTTCCCGCATGCTTGCTTGGCCAAAAACGTCATATGCGTTTTCTCCTGAATATATTCAGTAGAAATCCCATACGACCTTTTTGGCCAAGTGCGTCATTGTCGATGTTGTGTCCCTCTTCCTGTGCTTTATAGGTGATTCCAACGTACCTCTTGAAATCTGTTTCCTGCTATTCTGCCCCACATTCAAGTCCGCCTCGTTGCCTACCCTCAACAGATTTTTGGACGATAGTTGTCATTTATTACTCTGCGAGGTTGTGAGTTGCTGTGCCCCTGAGCACCATTTTACAACTCGTTTTTTGTGAACTGAATGCAAGTACAAAATTTTGGTTCACGACCTATACTGGTTCCCGGTGTGTGGCTGAGTGTTTGGGTTATTCTTCTTCCTGCCAGGAAATTAGCGTGACATGTGCCCGTCCAAATGCCTATCAGCTACTCTCTCATTAGTTCTCCCTATTCCCTTTCATCCTCTGCCAAATTGGCAACCTGTGCGAGCCAGCAGGGTAAAGGGGCTGTCTCTCCAAGTTGGGAGATTGATAGTAAAGCTGTTTGAAAGTAAAACCGGAGTACCAGGAGAGGGACTATTCATTGAGTTTTAGAAACCTTTCGTATTCACAGTGTGTCCATTCTCCAGGTTTCCCGTACTTGTTATAGCTGTCGTAATCTTCCCTTCAACCTGGAGAGTTGGGACCCATGGAATGGGGGCCATGCTTTATTGCTTTAAAGGTTCTGCATTTGCTCACCCAATCTCACCAATCCTCTCAATCCCAAGTGTCCAGCCTTATGCCACATCCAGCAGTCATTGTAGATATGGTTATTCCAGGTTTCATCAGAGACCCTGAAGCAATTGTAAAGAATTTCCCGTTTCTTTTGTTTTGTTTTTGAAATTCCTTTTTATAGTGGGTTTGAGATGATTCTTGCTGCCATGTTTATACCCGTCTAGACACACTTGATTCCTTTACGCAGACATATAAATACATATGTTTTAAGATTCTTACTAGTCAGATATATTCCACTGCGGGAAATATGGAGTTTTGAGTCCCTTTCACAGAGAAAGGTGTAGGTCTTGTCTATTCCATAGTTGGTTTTTGGAACGGTAACTATGCTTATATCAAACGATGATTTTATGCATCACCTCACCTCTCCTTCCCCCTTAAGCAAGCATAAGAGTGTTTTCTAAATGTGAGACTCTGTTCTCTTTCTAACTAAGTTCATGTGAAGCCATGTTTACAGGATCTTCACAAGTGATATCTTATGATAAGTTTCTTTTTCTGTGTGACTTATTTCACTTAGAATCATCGTACCTGAATCTACTCAATTTGCTGCTACTGGTCTTATGACATTGATTTCATGGCTGAGGGATATTCCATCGTACGTAAATACCACAAATTTTTGAACCATTTTTATATTTTCTGGGATATTTAACGTGTACCCAAGTTGAGGTTCTTGTAAGCAGTGCAGCCCTGACTTTGGGGGTGGCTCTGTCTTATTGATTTTCAGTTTTCCCAAGATATATTCCCTAGACTGGAAATGCCTTTGATGCTGTAACTCTGTTGTTTACTTGTTTTAGGGAACACAATGCACTCCTCCAGTGAGGCAGTTGTCTATTTACATCACACCCTTCTGCATAACAAGGCTCCCGGTTCTCCAGGGCCTGTCTTACCTTTCTGGTTTTTACACATTTTGTGGATGTCCCTTTTGATCGGTGGGAAGTGATACTTCTTTGTAGTGAAGATTTGCTTGTGTGCTTGCTAGCTTGGCCAAAAAGGCGTATTCGTTTTCTCCTGAATATATTAAGGAGAAATCAAATACATCCTTTTTGGCCAAGTGCATCATTGTCGAAATTCTGCCCTTCTTCCTGTGCCTTAAAGGCAATTCGAAAGTACCTCTTGAAATCTGTTTCCTGGTTTTCAGCCTCGCTTTCAAATCTGCCTCGTTGCCTTCCCTCAACAGATTTTTGGACGATAGTTGTCCTTTATTACTCTTCCAGTTTGTGAATTGCTGTGTCCCTGAGCTCCATTTTTCAACTCGTTATTTGTGAGCTGAACGCAGGTCCAAAATTTTGGTTTCGGACCTATACTGGTTCCCTCTGGGTGCCTGAGACTTTGGTTAATTATTCTTCCTGCAGGGAAAGTAGAGTGACATGTGCCCATCCAGAAGCCTAACAACAACACTATCATTTGTTCTCCCTCTTCCCTACCATCCTCTGCCAAATTGGCAACCTGTGCGAACCAGGAGGTTAACGGGGCTGTCTCTCCAAGTTGGGAGATTGATAGTAAAGCAGTTGGAAAGTCAAACCGGAGCACAGGAGAGGGACTATTCGTTGAGTTTTAGAAACCTTTCGTATTCACAGTGTGCCATTTTCTAGATTTCCCGTACATGTTATAGCTGTAGTAATATTCCCTTCAACCTGGAGAGTTGGGACCCATGGAATGGGTGCCATGCATTATTGCTTTAAAGGGTCTGCATTTGCTCACCCAATCTCACCAATCTTCTCAGTCCCAAGTGTCCAGCCTTATGCCATATCCAGCTGTCATTGTAGATAGAGTCATTCCAGGTTGCATCAGAGAACCTGAAGGAATTGTAAAGAATTTCCCTGTTTTTTTTTTTTTTTTTATTTTGTTTTTGAAATTCCTTTTTATAGTGGGTTTGAGCTGATTCTCACTGCCGTGTTTATGCCAGTCTAGACACACTTGATTCCCTTACACAGACCTATCAATTCATAGGTTTTAAGATTCTTACTCTTCAGATATATTCCTCTGCGGGAAATATGGGGTTTTGAGTCCCTTTCACTGAGGAAGGTGTAGGTCTTGTCTATTCCATAGTTGGTTTTTGGAACGGTACCTGTGCTTATATCAAACTCTGGTTTTAGGCATCACCCCACCTCTCCTTCCCCCTTAAGCAGGCATAAGAGTTTTTTCTAAATGTGAGACTCTGTTCTCTTTCCTAACTCAGTTCATGTGTAGCCATGTTTACAGGATCTTCATATGTGATATCTTATGATAAGTTTCTTTTTCTGTGTGACTTATTTCACTTAGAATCATCGTACCTGAATCCACTCATTATGCTGCTACTGGTCTTATGACATTGATTTCATGGCTGAGGGATATTCCATCGTACGTTAGTACCACAATTTTTGAACCATTTTTATATTTCCTGGGATATTTAACGTGTACCCAAGTAGAGGTTCTTGTAAGCAGTGCAGCTCTGACTTTGGGGGTCGCTCTGTCTTATTGATTTTCAGTTTTCCCAAGGTATATTCCCTAGACTGGAAGTGCCTTTGGCTCTGTAGCTGTGTTATTTACTTGTTTTAGGGAACACAATGCACTCCTTCAGAGAGGCAGTTGGCAATTTACATCCCGCCCATCAGCATAACAAGGCTCCCTGTCTCCAGGGCCGGCCTTGCCTTTCTGGTTTTTACACATTTTGTGGATGTCCCTTTTGAATGGTGGGAAGTGATACTTCTTTGTAGTGCAGATTTGCATTGCCTACTTTCTTGCTTGGCCAAAAAGGGTGTATGCATCTTCACGTGAATATATTCACGTGAAATCCCATACGCTCTTTATGTCCATTTCCATAATTCTCGAAGTTGGTTTGCTTTTCCTGTGTTTAAAGGTGATTCCAATGTACCTCTTGAAATCTGTTTCATGCCATTCTGCCTCATTTTCAATTCCGCCTCATGGCTTTCCCTCAACAGATATTTGAAAGAGAGTAGTCCTTTTTAACTCTGCAGGTTAGTCAATTGCTGTGGCCCTGAGCTCCATTTTTCAACTCGCGTTTTTGTGAGCTGACCGCAAATCCACAATTTTGCTTCAGGACCTATACTTGTTCTGGGCGGGCAGCATGAGACTTTGGTTAATTCCTCTTCGTGAGAGGAAATTAGAGTGACATGTGGCTGTCCAAATGCCCACAGCTACTCTCTCATTGGTCCTCTCTCTTCCCTTATATACTTTGCAAAATTTGCGCACTGTGTGAATCAGGAGGTTATAGGGGCTGACTCTCCAATTTGGGAGATTGATAGTAAAACAGTTTGAATGTCAAACTGGAGCACAAGGCGAGAAAATAGTAGTAGAATTTTAGAAACCTTTCACCATCAGAGTGTTTTCATTCTCTAAGTACCCATACATGTTATAACTGTAGTGATATTCCTTTCTACCTGGAGAGTTGGGAACCATGCAATGGGTGGCAGGCATTATTTCTTTAAAGGGTCTGCATTTTTTGACCCTGTGTCACCAGTCCTCTCAGTCCCAAGTGACCAGCCTTATGCCACTTCCATATGTCATTGTAGATAGGGTCATTCCAGGTTTCATCAGTACCCCTAAAGGAATTGTGTAATAATTTTACTGTTTTTATGTTTTGTTTTGTAATTCATTTTTATAGTGGGTTTGAGCTGATTCTTACTGCCATGTTTATGTCGTTCTAGACACACTTGGTTCCCTTATGGAGACATATCAATACATAGGTTTTAAAATTCTTACTAGTCAGATATATTTCTCTCCGGGCAATAGGGATGTTGAATTCTGTTCACTGAGGAAGGAGTAGGGCTTGTCTCTTCACTTTTTGGATTATGGAACGGTTCCTGTGCTAATATCAAACTTTTGTTTTGTGCATCTCCCCACCTCTCTTTCCCCTTAAGTAAGCATAAGAGTGTTTTCTAAATCTGAGAATCTGTTCTCTTCCCTAATTCAGTTCATATGTAGCCATGTTTACATTCCTTTCATAAGTGATATCTGTTGTCAGAATGCACCATGGCCCTTGTCATAATAATGCTCCATGACCCCTGTCATCACAATGCTCCATGCCCTGGTTATCACAATGCTCCATGTCCCTTGTCATCACAATTCTCCACGTCCTTGTCATCACAATGCTACATGACACTTCTCATCACAATGTTACATACTCTTGTCATCACAATTCTCCATGCACTTGTCATTGCAATGCTCCATGCACTTGTCATCACAATGCTTCATGCCCTTGTCATCACAATGCTCCATGACCCCTCTCATCACAATGCTCCCTGACACCTGTCATCACAATGCTTCATGCCACTTGTCCTTACAGTGCTCCATGATGCTCGACATCACAATTACCCAAGGTTTTCTCATCACAGTGCTCCACAGTTTTGCCATCACCATGCTCCATGCCTTGTCATCTCAAAGCTCAATGTCCCTTGTCCTCACAATTCCCCACGTCCTTGTCATTACAATGATCCATGGCACTTCACATCACAATGTCATATGCTCTTGTCATCACAATACTCCATGCACTTGTCATCGCGATGCTCCATGACCCCTGTCATAGGAAGCTCCATGCGCTTGTCATCACAATGTTTCACGACATGGACATTAAAATAATCAATGGCCCTTGATATCACAATGCTCCATGCCATTGTCATCACAATGCTCCTTTACATTGTCACAACAATCCTCCATGACACTTGGCATCACAATGCTCAATGATATTGTCATCAAACTGGAACATGACATATTTCATCACAATGCTCCCTGACAAATTTCTTCACAATAATCCATGACCTTGTCATCACAGTGCCCCATGCCCTTGTCGTCACAATGTGCCATGCCCACTCTTATCACAATAATCCATGAAACTTGTCAGAACAATGTTCCATGCCACTTTTCATCACAATGCTCCATGAACGCTGTCATCACAATGCACCATGCCCATCATCATAATGCTTCATGCTATTGTCATCACAATGAAATCAAAATGCTCCATGACCTCTGTCATCTCAATGCTCCACACCCTTGTGATCACAATGTTGAATAACACTTGTCATCACAATGCCCCATGACGATGGTCATCACAATTATCCACGGTCTTCTCATCACAATGCACCATGATTTTTGTCATCACAATGCTCATTACACTTGTCGGCACAATGCTCCCTGACTATTTCCATCAGTATGCACCTTGAACTCTTTCATGACAAAGCCCCATGCCTTTTATATCACAATGATCCATTCCCTTTTCATCACAATGCTCCAAGACCCCTGTGATCACAATGCTCCTTGCACTTGTCATCACAAATCTCCATGACGCATGTCATCAGAATGCTCCATGGCCTTCTCATCATAATGTTCCATGCCCTTGTCATCACAAAGTTCCAAGACACCTGTAATCACAATGTTCCCCGCAACATTTCATCAGAATGCTCCATGAAACTTGTCTTCACAAGGTTCCATGGTCTTCACATCACAGTGCTCCAGGACGTTGTCATCACAGTGCTCCATTCCCTTGTCATCACAATACTCTATGACGCCTGTCATCAAAATACTCCATGAACATTTTCACCCCAATGCTCCATGACCCTTCTCATCACAATGATGCATGCCCATGTCATCCCAATGCTCCATGACACCTGTATTCACAATGCTCCGTGACGCTTGTCATCACATTGCTCCATGATACCTGTCATCAACATATTCCATGCCTTTGTCAGCAAAATGCTACATGACCTTATCATTACAATGCTCTATGTGCTTGTCATCACCTTACTCCATTACCATTGCCATCACAATCCTTCATGAAATTTGGGATCACATTGCTTCAGGCCCTTGTCATCAAAATGCTCCATGCTCCTTTCAATCAAAATGAGCCACGACCTCTGTCATCACAATGCTCCAATCCCTTGTGATCACAATGTTCCATAACACTTGTCATCACAACGCTCCATGATGCGTGTCATCACAATACTCCATGCCCTTTCATCACAATGCTCCATGACATTTGTCATCACAATACTCCATTAAAATTGGCATCTCAATACTACCTAGCATTGTCATCGCAATGGACCATGACATATGTCATCACAATGCTCCCTGACACCTGTCTTCACAATACTCCATGACCTTCTCTTCACAATGATCCATGGCCTTGTCATCACAATGCACCATGTCCACTGGCATCACAATAATCTATGAAAGTTGTCAGACCAATGCTCCAAACCCCTGTCATCACAATGCTCCTAGCCCTTGTCACCAAAATGTGCCATGACTTGTCATCACAAAGCTCCATGACCCATGACCCATGTATCACAGTGTTCCGTGCCCTCCTCATCACAATGCTCCATGCCCACACTCATCACAATAATCCATGAAATATTTCAGACCAATGCTCCATGCCCTTCTCATCAAAATGCTCCATTACCCCTGTCATAACAATGCTTCATGACCACTTCCATCACAATGTTACACGGCCTTGTAATCACAAGGCTCCATGACACTTGTCATAACAGTGCTCAAGACCCGTATATTCACAATGTTCCATGCCCTCGTCATCACAAAGCTGCATGACGCATGTCATCAGAATGCTCCATGGCCTTCTCATCACCATGATCCATGCCCTTGTCATCACAATGCTCCAAGAACCCTGTAATCACAATGCCCCATGCCCCTTTTCAACAGAATGCTCCATGAGATTTCTCATCAAAAGTCTCCATGGTCTTCTCATCACAATGCTCCAGGATCTTGTCATCACCATGCTCCATTCCCTTGTCATCACAATGCTCCATGACCACTGTCATCAAAATACTCCGTGAACATATTCAGCCAAATGCTCCATGACCTAATCATCACAATGCTCCATGAGCAATATCATCACTATTCTCCATGACCACTCTCATCACAACAATCCATGACACCTGACAACACAATGATCCGGGACCCTTGTAATCACAATGCTCCATTCCCTAGTCATCACAATGCTCCATGACCCCTGTCATCACAATACTCCATGAATATTTTCAGCCCAATGCCTCATGACCCCTGCCATCACAATTTTCAACGGCCTTGTCATCACAAAGCTCCATGACACTTGTCATCACTATGCTCAAGACACCTGTAATAACAATGCTCCATGCCCTTGTCATCCCATTGCTCCATGACCCCTGTATTTACAATGATTCATGACGCTTGTCATCACAGTGCTCCATGACACCTGTCATCACAATGTTCCCTGCAATTCACATCAAAATGCACCACACACTTCTCATCAAAATGCTCCATGACCATTGTCATCACAAAGATCCATGACCCTGGGCATCACAGTGCTCCATGTCATTGTCATCACAATGCTCCATGAACGCTCTCATCACATTGCTTCATGTTCTTGTCATCACAAAGCCCCATGACACATGTCATCAGAATGCTCCATGGCCTTCTCATCACAAGGCTCCATGTCCTTGCCATCACAATACTCCATTACACCTGTCATAACAATGCTCCATACCCCTGCCATCACGATATTCCATGGCCTTTTCATCACAAGGCTCCATGACCCTTCTCATCACAATGCTCCAAGACGCCTGTAATCACAATACACCATGCCCCTTTTCAATTCAATGATTCATGAAACCTGTCATCACAATGCACCATGCCCATCATCATAATGCTTCATTGCTATTGTCATCACAATGAAATCAAAATGCTCCATGACCTCTGTCATAACAATGCTCCAAACCCTTCTGATCACAATATTCCATA
This sequence comes from Mesoplodon bidens, assembly GCF_964165515.1. Lineage (NCBI taxonomy): Eukaryota > Metazoa > Chordata > Mammalia > Artiodactyla > Ziphiidae > Mesoplodon > Mesoplodon bidens. Next base: position 428,403 of record NW_027671170.1, read on the forward strand.
AACTTGTCATCATAATGCCCCATGACGCTCCTCATCAAAATTATCCATGGTCTTCTCATCACAATGCTCCATGACCTCTGTCATCACATAGCTAAATACACTTGTCATCAAAACGTTCCCTGAAACTTGTAGTCTGTATGCTCCTTGAACCCTGTCATCACACGGCTCCATGCCTTTTTCATCACAAAGATCCATGCCCTTTTCATCACAATGCTCCAAGGCCGCTGTAATCACAATGCTCCATGCCCTTGTCATCACAAAGCTCAATGACGCATGTCATCAGAATGCTCCCTGGCCTTCTCCTCACAATGCTCCATGTCCTTTCCATCACAATTTTCCAAAAACCTTGTTATCCCAATGCTCCATGACCCTTTTCATCAGTATGCTGCATGAGATTTTTCATCACAAGGCTCCATGCTTTTCTCATCACAAGGCTCCAGGACCTTGTCATCACAATGCTTCACGACCTTGTCATGAACATTCTCAATGGCCCTTGTCATCATAATGCTCCAAGCCCTAGTCATCACAATGCCCCATTATATTTGTCATGACAATCCTCCTTTACATTTGGCATCACAATGCCCCCTGTCATTGTCATCGCAATGAACCATGACATATGTCATCACAATGCTCCCTGACACTTGTCTTCACAATACTCCATGACCTTCTCATCCAAATGCTCCATGCCCTTGTCATCACAATGCACCATGCCAACTGTCATAACAATAATCTATGAAATTTTTCAAACCAATGCTCCATGGTCTGTCATCACAATGCTCCATGCCCTTGTCATCACAATGTTCCATGTCCCCTGTCATCACAATGCTCCGTGACTCCAGTCATCACAATGCTTCATAACGTTTTTCATCACAATGGTCCATGCCCGCATCATAACAAGTCTCTGAGACCTTTGTAACCACAATGCTCCATGAACATTTCATCACAATGCTACGTGACCCTTGTCATCACAATGCTCCATGCCTTTGTCAGAACAATGCTCCATTACCATTGTCATCACAGTGTACCACGCGCTTTTCATCACAACGGTCCACAACCTTTTCATCATTAGGCTCCATAAACCTTGTATTCACAGTGCTCCATGCACATCTCATTAAAATGCACTCTCACCAGAGATAACACAGTTTTCCATCACTAGTCATCATAATACTCGCTCATCCCTGTAATCAAAATGTTCCATGACACCTGTCATCACAATGCTACATCCCCTTGTCATCACAATGTTCCAGAAAACCTACAATCACAATGCTCCATGCCACTTTTCATCAGAATGCTCCATGAGACTTGTCATCACAAGTCTACATGGTCATCAATCAAAATGCTCCAGGACCTTGTCATCACCATGCTCCATTCCCTTGTCATCACAATGCTCCATGACCACTGTCAACACAATACTCCATGAACATTTTCAGCCCAATGCTCCATGACCTTCTCATCACAATGTTCCATGCCCAATATCATCACGATGCTCCATGACCACTGTCATCACAACAATCCATGACACCTGACAACACAATGATCCAGAACTCTTGTCATCACAATGCTCCATTCCCTATTCATCACAATGCTCCATGACCCCTGTCATCACAATACTCCTTGAATATTTTCAGCCCAGTGCTCCATGACACTTGTCATCACAATGATCCATGCCCTTGTCATCCCAATGCTCCATGACCCTTCTATTCACAATGTTCCATGACGCTTGTCATCACAGTGCTCCATGACACCTGTCATCACAATGCTCCATGCCTTTGTCAGCAAAATGCTACATGACCTTGTCATTACAATGCTCTATGCGCTTGTCATCACAATACTCCATTACCATTGTCATCACAATCCTCCATGAACCTTGGGATCATATCGCTTCATGCCCTTGTCATCACAATGCTCCATGCTCCTTGAAATCAAAATGATACATGAACTCTGTCATCACAATGCTCCAAACCCTTGTGATCACATAGTTACATAACACTTATCACCACAACGCTCCATGATGCCTATCATCACAATTCTCCATGCCATTTTCATCACAATGCTCCATGTCATTATCATCAAAATTCTCCACAAGCTTCTCATCAGTATGCTCCATGACCCTTGTCATCACAATTCTCCATGCACTTTTCAGCACAATGCTCCCTGACCCTTGTCATCACAATGCTCCAAGCCATTGTCATCACAATTCTTCATGCTCTTGTTATCACAATGCTCCATGACCCCTGTCATCACAATGCTCCGTGACTCCAGTCATCACAATGATTCATGACCTTTGCCTTCGCAATGGTCAATGCGCTTGTCATCAACAGTCTCTGTGACATTTTTAACCACAATGCTCCATGAACTTTTCATCACAATGCTCTTTGACCCTTGTCATCACAATGCTCTATGCCTTTCTCAGCACAATGCTCCATGACCCTTGTCATCACAATGGTCCATGTGCTTGTCAGGACAATGCTCCATGACACATGTCATCAAAATGCACCATGCTCTTGTCATCACAGTGCTCCACAATCTTGTCATCACAATGCTCCAAAAAACTTGTCATCACAATGCTCCATGCACTTCTCATCAAAATGCTCTCTCACCACTGATATCACAATGTTACATCACTATTCGTCACAATACTCCCTCACCCCTGTCATCATAATGTTCCATGACTCCTGTCATCACAATGCTACATGTACTTTTCATCACAATGTTCGATGACCACAGACATCACAATGACCCATAACCCCTGTCATCACAATGCTCCCTGCCCTACTCACCACAATGAACAACGCCTTTGTCATCAAAATGCTGAATGTCGTTTGTCATCAGAAAGATCCATGACACTTGGCATCACAATGCTCCAAGTCATTGTTATCACAATGCTCCAAGAATGCTCTCATCACATTGCTCCATGCCCTTGTCATCACAAAGCTCCATGACACATGTCATCAGAATTTTCCATGGCCTTCTCATCACAATGCTCCATACCCTTGCCATCAAAATGCTCCATTACAACTGTCATAACAATGCTCAATGACACCTGCCATCACGATGTACCACGGCCTTGTCATCACAAGGCTCAGTGACCCTTGTCAGCACAATGCTCCAAGACACCTGTCATCAGAATGCTCCATGCCCTTTTCATAACAAAGCTCCATGACGCATGTCATCAGATGGTTCCTTGTCCATCTCATCACAATGCTCCATGCACTTGTCAGCACAATGCTCCCTGACCCTTGTCATCACAATGCTCCAAGCCATTGTCATCACAATGATCCATTACCTTTGTCTTCAGAATCCTCCATGACACTTGGCATCACAATGATTCATGCCATTGTCATCACAATGTGCCATTACATATATCATCACAATGCTCCCTGACATTTGTCTTCACAATACTGCATGACCTGGACATCAAAATGCTCCATGCCCTTGTCATTACAATGTGCCATTCCAACTGTCATCGCAATAATCCATGAAACTTATTTGACCAATGCTCCATGCCCTTTTCATCACAGTGTTCCAAGACCCCTGTAATCAGAATGCTCCATGCCCCTTTTCATCAGTATGCTCCATGAGACTTGTCATCACAAGGCTCCATGGATTTCTCATCACAATGCTCCAGGACCTTGTCATCACAATGCTTCACGACCTTGTCATGAAAATTCTCAATTTCTCTTGTCATCATAATGCTCCAAGCCCTAGTCATCACAATTCTCCATTATATTTATCATCACAGTCCTCCATTACATTTGGCATCACAGTGCCCCCGGTCATTGAGATCGCAATGCACCGTGACATATGTCATCACAATGCTCCCTGACACCTGTCTTCAAAATACTCCATGACCTTCTAATCACAATGCTCCTTGCTCTTGTCATCACAATGCACCATGTCCACTGTCATCACAATAATCTATGAAAATTATCAGACCAATGCTCCATGCCCCTGTCATCACAATGTTCCTTGCCTTTGTCTTCACGAAGCTCCATGACCCCTGTCATCACAATGCTCCGTGACTCCAGTCATCACAATGCTTCATAACGTTTGTCATCACAACAGTCCATGCCCGCATCATCACAAGACTCTGTGACTTTGTAACCACAATGCTCCATGAACTTTTCATCACAATGCTACGTGCCTTTGTCAGAACAATGCTCCATGACCCTTGTCATCACAATGTGCCACGTGATTTTCATCACAATGATCGACATCCTTCTCATCGTTATGCTCCATAAACATTGTAATCACAATGCTCCATGCACTTCTCATCCAAATGCTCTCTCACCTGAGATATCACAATGTTCCATCACTAGTCAGTACAATCCTCCCATAACCCTGTAATCACAATGTTCCATAACCCCTGTCATCACAATGCTACATCTCCATATCAGCACAATGTTCCATGACCACTGACATCATAATGTTCCATAACCACTGTCATCAAAATGATCCATGACCCTTTTCATCCCAAAGCTCCATGACCCCTGGCATCACAATGTTCTATAACCACTGTCATCAAAATGTTCCATTACACTTTTCATCAGATTGCTGCATGTCCCTGTCATCAAAATGCTCCCTGGCCTTCTCATCACAATGCACCACACCATTGTCATCAAAATGCTCTATGACATTTGTCATCACAAAGCTCCATGACCCTTGGCATCACAATGTTCCATGTCATTGTCATCACAATGCTCCATGAAACCTCTCATCACATTGCTCCATGCCCTTGTCATCACAAAGCTCTATGACACTTGTCATCACAATGCTCGATACCCTTCTCATCACAATGCTCCATGCCCTTGTCATTAAAATCCTCCATGACCCATGTATCACAGTGTTCTATGCCCTTGTCATCACAATGCTCCATGCCCACTCTCATCACAATAAACCATGAAACATTTAAGAACAATGCTCAATGCCCTTCTCATCACAATGCTCCATTATCTCTGTCATAACAATGTTCCATGACACCTGCCATCACAATATTCCACGGCTTTGTCATCACAATGCTCCAAGACCACTGTAATTACAATGTTCCATGCCCTTGTCATCACAATGCTACATGCCCTTATTATCACAATGCTCCATGACCCCTGTCATCACAATGCTCCGTGACTCCAGTCATCACAATACTTCATGAAATTGTCATCACAAGGGTCCATGCCCTCCTCATCAACAGTCTCTGTGACCTTTTTAACCACAATGTTCCATGAACTTTTCATCACAATGCTCTTTGACCCTTGTCATCATAAGGCTCTCTGCCTTTCTCAGCACAATGCTCCATGACCCTTGTCATCAAAATGCTTCATGCCCTTGTCAGCACAATGCTCCACGACACATGACATGTCAATGCACCATTCGCTTGTCATAAGAGTGTTCCACAATCTTGTCATCACAATGCTCCATAAACCTTGTCATCACAATGCTCCATGCACTTCTCATCAAAATGCTCTCTCACCACTGATATCACAATATTACATCAAAATTCGTCACAATGCTCCCTCACCCCTGTCATCACAATGTTCCATGACTCCTGTCATCACAATGCTACATGCATTATCATCACAATGTTTGATGACACCTGACATCACAATGTTCCATAAACCCTGTCATCAAAATGCTCCATGACCCGTTTCATCAAAATGTTCCATGACCCCTGACATCACAATATTGCATAACCCCTGCCATCAAAATGTTCCATGACAGTTTTCATCAAATTGCTCCATGACACTCTCATCACAATGCTCCCTGCCGTTCTCATCACAATGCACAACACCTTTGTCATCAAAATGCTCCATGAAATATTTCATCACAAAGATCCATGACACTTGGCATCACAATGTTCCATGTCATTGTCATCACGATGCTCCATGAATGCTCTCATCACATTGTTCCATACCCTTGTCATCACAAAGCTCCATGACACATGTCATCAGAATGCTCCATGGCCTACTCATCACAATGTTCCACGCCCTTGCCATCAAAATGCTCCATTACCACTTTCATAACAATGCTCCATGAAACCTGCCATCACGATGGTCCATGGCCTTGTCATCACAAGGCTCCATGACCCTTCTCATCACAATGCTCCAAGACCCCGGTAATCACAATGCTCCATGCCCCTTTTCATCTCAATGAGCCATGAACCCTGTCATCACAATGCACCATGCCCATCATCATAATGCTTCATGCTATTGTCATCACAATGAAATCAAAATGCTCCATGACCTCTGTCATAACAATGCTCCAAACCCTTGTGATCACAATATAGTATAACACTTGTCATCACAATGTCCCATGATGCTCGTCATCACAATTATCCATGGTCTTCTCATGACAATGCTCCATGACCTTTGTCATCACAATGCTCAATACACTTGTCATCAAAATGCTCCCTGACGCTTTTTGTCTGTATGCTCCTTGAACCATTTCTTGACAAGGCTCCATGCCTTTTTCATAACAATGATCCATGCCCTTTTCATCACAATGCTCCAAGACACATGTGATCACAATGATCCATGCACTTGTCATCACAAAGCTCAATGACGCTTGCCACTAGTACTCTTCTTGGTCTTCTCCTCACAATGCTCCATGCCCTTGTCATCACAAAGTTGCAAGACCCCTGTAATCACAGTGCTCCATGTCCCTTTTCATCAGTATGCTCCATGAGACTTGTCATCACAAGGCTCCATGGTTTTCTCATCACAATGCTCCAGGACCTTGTCATCACAATGCTTCACGACCTTGTCATGAAAATTTTCAATGGCCCTTGTCATCATAATGCTCCAAGCCCTAGTCATCACAATGTTCCATTATATTTGTCATCACAATCCTCCATTACATTTGGCATCACATTTCTCCATTCCGTTGTCATCACAATGGACCATGACATATGTCATCACAATGCTCCCTGACACCAGTCTTCACAGTATTCGATGCCCTTGTCATCACAATGCCCCATGCCCTTGTCATCACAATGCACCATGCCCACTGTCATCACAATAATCTATGAAACTTCTCAGACCAATGCTCCATGACACTGTCATCACAGTGCTCCATTCCCTTGTCATCATAATGCTCCTTGAACCCTGTCATCACATTGCTCCGTGACTCCAGTCATCACAATGCTTCATAACGTTTGTCATCACAATGGTCCATGCCTGCGTCATCACAAGGCTCTGTGACCTTTGTAACCACAATGTTCCATGAACATTTCATCACAATGCTCTGTGACCCTTGTCATCACAATGCTCCATGTCTTTGTCAGAACAATGCTCCATGACCATTGTCATCACAATGTGTCACGCGCATTTCAACACAATGGTCCACAACCTTGTCATTGCAATGCTCCATAAACTTTGTAATCACAATGCTCTATGCACTACTCATCATAATGCTCTCTCACGAGAGATATCACAGTGTCCATCACTAGTCATCCCAATACTCCCTCACCCCTTTAATCACAATGTTCCATGACCCTGTCATCACACTGCTACATCCCCATATCATCACAATGTTCCATGACCCCTGACATCACAATGTTCCATAACCCCGGTCATCAAAATGCTCCATGACACATATCATCCCAAAGCTCCAAGACCACTGACATCACAATGTTCCATTACACTTTTCATCAAATTGCTGCATGACCCGGTCATCAAAATGCTCCCTCCCCTTCTCATCACAATGCACCATGCCCTTGTCATCAAAATGCTCCATGACTTTACATCACAAAATTCCATGACCCATGACATCACAATGCTCCATGTCATTGTCATCAAAATGCTCCATGAACCCTCTCGTAACATTGCTCAATGCCCTTGTCATCAAAAAGCTCCATGACACTTGTCATCACAATGCTCAATGCCCTTCTCTTCACAATGATCCATGCCCTTGTCATTACAATCCTGCATGACTCATGTATCATAGTGTTCCGTACCCTTTTCATCACAATGCTCCATGCCCACTCTCATTACAATAATCCATGAAACATTTCAGACCAATGTTCCATGCCCTTCTCATCAGAATGCTCCATTACCTCTGTCATAACAATGCACCATGTCCCCTGCCATCACAGTGTTCCACGGCCTAGTCATCACAAAGTTCCATGAAACATGTCATCAGAATATTCAATGGCTTTCTCATCACAATGATCCATACACATGTCATCACAATGCTCCAAGACCCCTGTAATCACAATGTTCCATGCCCCTTGTCATCAGTATGCTCCATGAGACTTGTCATCACAAGGCTCCATGGTTTTCTCATTGCAATGCTCCAGGACCTTGTCATCACAATGCTTCACGACCTTGTCATGAAAATTCTCAATGGCCCTTGTCATCATAATGCTCCAAGCCCTAGTCATTACAATGCTCCATTATATTTGTCATCACAATCCTCCATTATATTTGGCATCACAATGCTCCATGTCATTGTCATCGCAATGGACCATGACATATATCATCACGATGCTCCCTGACACCTGTCTTCACAATACTCCATGACCTTCTCATCACAGTGCTCCATTCGCTTGTCATCACAATGCACCATGCCCACTGTCATCACAATAATCTATGAAACTTGTCAGAACAATGCTCCAAGCCCCTGTCATCACAATGCTCCATGCCCTTGTCATCACAAAGCTCCATGACGCATGTCATCAGAATGTTCCATGGCCTTCTCATCACAATGCTCCTTGCCCTTGTCATCACAATGCTCCAAGAACTCTGTAATCACAATGCTCCATTCCCCTTTTCATCTCAATGCTCCATGAACCCTGTCATCACAATGCACCATGCCCATCATTATAATGCTTCAGGCTGTTGTCATCACAATGAAATCAAAATGCTCAATGACCTCTGCCATCATAATGCTCCAAACTCTTGTGATCACAATGTTCCATAACACTTATCATCACAACACCCCTGACGCTCATCATCACGATTATCCTTGGTCTTCTCATCACAATGCTCCATGAAATTTTTCATCACAGTGCTCAATACACTTGTCATCACAATGTTCCCTACACTTGTTGTCTGTATGCTCCTTGAACCCTTTCATGGAAAGGCTCCATGCCTTTTTCATCACAATGATACATGCCCTTTTCAGCACAAAGCTCCAAGACCCGTTTAATCACAATATTCCATGCCCTTGTCATCACAAAGCTCCATGACGCCTGTCTGCAGAGTGCTCCATGGCCTTTTCCTCACAGTGCTCCAAGCCCTTGTTTTCACCATGCTCCAAGACCCCTGTAATCACAATGCTCCATGCCCCTTTTCATCAGAATGCTCCATGAGACTTGTCATCACAAGTCTCCATGTTCTTCTCATCACAATGCTCCAGGACCTTGTCATCACTATGCTCCATTCCCTTGTCATTACAATGCTCCATGACCCCTGTCTTCACAATACTCCATGAACATTTTCAGCCCAGTGTTCCATAACTTTCTCATCACAATGCTCCATGACCAATATCATCACAATGCTCCATGACCACTGTCATCACAAAACTCCATGACACCTGACAACACAATGATCCGAGACTCTTGTCATCACAGTGTTCATTTCCCTAGACATCACAATGCTCCATGACTCCTCTCATCACAATACTCCATGAACATTATCAGCCCTATGATCCATGACCCTTGTCATCACAATGATCCATGCCCTTGTCATCCCAATGATCCATGAACCCTCTAATCACAATGCTCCGTGATGCTTGTCATCACAGTGCTCCATGACCCCTGTCATCACAATGCTCCATGCCTTTGTCAGCAAAATGCTACATGACGTTGTCATTACAATGCTCTATGCGCTTGTCATCACAATATTCCATTACCATTGTCATCACAATCCTCCACGAACCGTGGGATCACATGGTTTCATGTCCTAGATATCACAATGCTCCATGCTCCTTAAAATCAAAATGATCCATGACCTGTGTCATCACAATGCTCCAAACCCTTGTGATCACAATGTTCCATAACACTTGTCATCACAACGATCCATGATGCCTGTCATCACAATACTCCATGCCCTTTTCATCACAATGCTCCATGACATTTGTCATCACAATTCTCAATACACTTGTCATCACAATGCTCCCTGACACTTGTCAGAATGCTCCTTGAACAATGTCACGAAAAGGCTCCATGCCTTTTTCATCACAATGCCCCATGCCGTTTTCATCACAATGCTCCATGCCATTGTCATCAAACTACTCCACAAGCTTGTCATCAGAATGCTCCCTGACCCTTGTCATCACAATGCTCCAAGCCATTGTCATCACAATGCTCCATTACCTTTGTCATCAGAATCCTCCATGACAGTTGGCATCACAGTGATCCCTGCCATTGTCATCACAATGGGTTATTACATATGTCATCACAATGCTCCCTGACACCTGTCTTCACAATAACGCATGACCTGGTCATCACAATGCTCCATGCCCTTGTCAACACAATGCGCCATTCCAAATGTCATCGCAATAATCCATGACACATTTTAGACCAAAGTTACATGCCTTTCTCATCACAATGCTCCATGCCATTGTTATCAAAATGCTCCATGACCCCAGTCATCACAATGCTCCGTGACTCCAGTAATCACAATGCTCCATGACCTTTGTCATAACAATGGTCCATGCCCTCATCATCAACAGTCTCTGTGACCATTTTAAGCACAATACTCCATGAACTTTTCATCACATTGCTTTTTGACCCTTGTCATCACAATGCTCTAGGCCTTTCTAAGCACAATGCTCCATTACGCTTGTCATCACAATGCTCCATGTGCTATTCAGGATAATGCTCCAAGAAACATGTCATCACAATGCACCATGCGCTTGTCATCACAGTGCTCCACAATCTTGTCATCACAATGCTCCATAAACCTTGTCATGAAAATGCTCCATGCTCTTCTCAACTAAATGCTGTCTCACCACTGATATCACAATGTTACATCACTATTCGTCACATTGCTCCCTCACCCCTGTCATCACAATGTTCGTTGACTCCTGTCATCACAATGCTACATGCACTTATCATCACAATGTTTGATGACACCTTACATCACAATGATCCATAATCACTGTCATCAAAATGCTTTATGCCATTTTTCATCAAATTGCTCCATGAACCTGTCATCACAATGCTCCCAGACCTACTCAACACAATGCACAATGCCCTTGAAATCAAAATGCTCCATGACCTTTGTCATCACAAAGATCCATGACACTTGGCATCACAATGCTCCATGACATTGTCATCACAATGTTCCATGAACGCTCTCATCACATTGCTCCATGCCCTTGTCATCACAAAGCTCCATGACACATGTCATCAGAATGCTCCATGGCCTTCTCATCACAATGCTTCAGGCCCTTGCCATCAGAATGATCCATTACCCCTGTCATAACAATGCTCCATGAACCCTGCCATCACGATGTTCCACGGCCTTGTAATCACAAGGCTCCATGACCCTTCTCATCACAATGCTCCAAGACCACTGTAATCACAATGCTCCATGCCCCATTTCATCTCAATGATCCATGAACCCTGTCATCACAATGCACCATGCCCATCATCATAATGCTTCATGCTATTGTCATCACAATGAAATCCAAATATTCCATGACCTCTGTCACAACAATGCTCCAAACCCTTGTGATCACAATATTCCATAACACTTTTCATCACAATGCCGCATAACGCTCGTCATCACAAGTCTCCATGGTCTTATCATCACAATGCTCCATGACTTTTGTCATCACAATGCTCAATACACTTGTTATCAAAATGAACCCTGACACTTGTTGTCTGTATGCTCCTTGAACCTTGTCATGAAAAGGCTCTATGACATTTTCCTCACAATGTTCCATGCCCTATTCATCACAGTGCTCCAAGACACCTGTAAACCCAATGCTCCATGCCCTTGTCGTCACAAAGCTCAATGACGCATGTCATTAGAATGCTCCTTGGCCTTCTCCTCACAATGCTCCATGCCCTTGTCATCACAGTGTTCCATGACCCCTGACATCACAATGTTCCATAACCCCTGTCATCAAAATGCTCCATGACCCTTTTCATCCCAAAGCTCCATGACCACTGACATCACAATGTTCTATAACCCCTGTCATCAAAATGTTCCATTATACTTTTCATCAAATTGCTGCATGACACTGTCATCAAAATGCTCCCTGCCTTTCTCATCACAATGAACCACGCCCTTGTCATAAAAATGTTCCATGACCTTTGTCATCACAAATCTCCATGATACTTGGCATCACAATGCTCCATGTCATTGCCATCACAATTCTCCATGAACCCTCTCATCACATTTCTCCATGCCTTTGTCATCACAAAGCTCCATGACACTTGTCATCACAATGCTCGATGCCCTTCTCATCACAATGCTCCATGCCCTTGCCATCACAATGCTCCATTACCCCTGTCATGACAATGCTCCATGACCCCTGCCATAACAATGTTCCATGCCCTTGTCATCACAATGCTCCATGACTCCCGTCATCACAATGATTAATAACGTTTGTCATCACAATGGTCCTTGCCCGTGTCATCACAAGGCTCTGTGACCTTTGTAACCACAATGCTCCATGAACTTTTCATCACAATTCTCTGTGACCCTTGTCATCACAATGCACCATGTCTTTGTCAGAACAATGGTCCTTGACCCTTGTCCTCACAAAGTGCCACGCGCATTTCATCACAACGGTCCACAACCTTGTCATTGAAATTCTCCATAAACCTTGTAATCACAATGCTCCATGCACTTCTCATCAAAATGCTCTCTTACCAGAGATATCACAATTTTCCATCACTAGTCATCACAATACTCCCTCACCCCTGTAATCACAATGTTCCATGACCCTGTCATCACAATGCTACATGCCCTGATCATTACAGTGTTCCATGACCCCTGACATCACAATGTTCCAAAACACCTGTCATCAAAATGCTCCATGACCGTTTTCTTCCAAAAGCTCCAAGACTCCTGACATCACAATGTTCTATAACCCCTGCCATCAAAATGTTCCATTACACATTTTATCAAATTGCTTCATGACCCGGTCATCAAAAGGCTCCCTGCCCTTCTCATCACAATGCACCATGCCCTTGTCATCAAAATGCTCCATAACTTTTCATCACAAAACTCCATGACCCTTGGTATCACCATGCTCCAAGTAATTGTCATCACAATGTTCCATGAACCCTCTCATCACACTGCTCCATGCTCTTGTAATCACAAAGCTCCATGACACTTGTCATCACAATGCTCGATGCCCTTCTCTTCACAATGCTCCATGCCATTGTCACTACAATCCTGCATGACCCATGTATCACAGTGTTCCCTGCCCTTGTCATCACAATGCTCCATGCCCACTCTCATCACAATAATACATGAAACATTTCAGACAAATGACCAATGCCCTTCTCATCATAATGCTCAATTACGCCTGCCATAACAATGCACCATGACCCCTGCCATCACAATGTTCCACGGCCTAGTCATCACAAGGTTCCATGACACTTGTCATCAGAATGTTCCATGGCATTCTCATCAAAATGCTCCATGCCCTTGTCATCACAATGCTCCAAGACCCTTGTAATCACAATGCCCCATGCCCCTTTTCATCTCAATGCTCCATGAACCCTGTCATCACAGTGCACCATGCCCATCATCATAATGCTTCAGGCTATTGTCATCACAATGAATTCAATATTCTCCATGACCTCTGTAATCATAATGCTCCAAACCCTTGTTATCACAATATTCCATAACACTTATCATCACAACACCCCATGACGCTCATCATCACAATTATCCATGGTCTTCTCATCACAATGCTCCATGATCTTTGTCATCACAATGCTCAATACACTTGTTATCACAATGCTCCCTGACACTTGTCATCAGTATGCTCCTGGAACCCTGTCATGACAAGGCTCCATGCCTTTTTCATCACAATGATCCATGCCATTTTCATCACAATGCTCCAAGATCCCTGTAATCTCAATGCTCCATGACTTGTCATCACAAAGCTCCATGACGCATGTCATCAGAATGTTCCATGGCCTTCTCATCACAATGCTCCATGCCCTAGTCATCACAATGCTCCAAGACCCCTGTAATCACAATGCTCCATGCCCCTTTTCATCAGAATGTTCCATGAGACTTTTCATCACAAGTCTCCATGGTCTTCACATCACAATGCTCCAGGACCTTGTCATCACCATGCTCCATTCCCTTCTCATCCCAATGTTCCATGATCCCTGTCATCACAATAATCCATGAACATTTTCAGCCCATTGCTCCACGAACTACTCATCACAATGCTCCATGGCCAATATCATAACAAGGCTCCATGACCCACGTCATCACAACACTCCATGAACATTTTCAGCCCAGTGCTCCAGGAAACTTGTCATCACAATGTTCCATGCCCTTGTCAACCCAATGCTCCATGACCCCTGCATTCACAATGCTCCGTGAAGCTTGTCAGAATAGTGCTCCATGACACATGTCATCACAATGCTCCATGCCTTCGTCAGCAAAATGCTACATGACCTTTTCATAACAATGCTCTATGTGCTTGTCATCACAATACTCCATTTCCATTGTCATCACAATCTTCCGTGTGCCTTGGGATCACATTGTTTCATGCCCTTGTCATCACAATGCTCCATGCTCCTTGAAATCAAAATGATCCATGACCTCTATCATCACAATGCTCCAAACCCTTGTAATCACAATGTTCCATAACACTTGTCATCACAAGGCTCCATGACGCATGTCATCACAATACTCCATGCCCTTTTCATCAAAATGCTCCATGACCTTGTAATCACAATGTTCCAAACCCCTGTAATCCCAATGGTCCATGCCCCTTTTCATCAGTATGCTCCATGAGATTTGTCATCACAAGGCTCCATGGTTTTCTCATCACAATGCTCCAGGACCTTGTCATCACAATGCTCAATACACTTGTCATCAAAATGCTCCCTGACACTAGTTGTCTGTATGCTCCTTGAACCCTGTCATGACAAGGCTCCATGCCTTTTTCATCAAGGTGATCCATGCCCTTTTCATCACAATGCTCCAAGACAACTGTAATCACAATGTTCCATGCCCTTGTCATCACAAAGCTCAATGACGCATGTCATTAGAATGCTCCTTGGCCTTCTCCTCACAGTGCTCCATGCCCTTGTCCTCACAATGTTCCACGACCCATGTAATCACAATGCTCCATGCCCCTTTTCATCAGTATGCTCCATGAGACTTGTCATCACAAGGCTCCATGGTTTTCTCATCACAATGCTCCAGGACCTTGTCATCACAATGCTTCATGACCTTGTCATGAAAATTCTCAATGGCCCTTGTCATCATAATGCTCCAAGCCCTAGTCATCACAATGCTCCATTATATTTGTCATCACAATCCTCCATTACATTTGACATCACAATGTTCCATGCCATTGTCATCGCAATGGACCATGACATATGTCATCACAGTGTTCCCTGACACCTGTCTTCACAATACTCCATGACGTTCTCATCACCATGCTCCGTGCCCTTGTCATCACAATGCACCATGCCCACTCTCATCACAATAATCTATTAAACTTGTCAGACCAATACTCCATGCCCCTGTCATCACAATGCTCCATGCCCTTGTCATCACAACGCTCCATGAACCCTGTCATCACAATGCTCCGTGACTTCATTCATCACAATGCTTCAAACGTTTATCATCACAATGGTCCATGCCCGCGTCATCACAAGGCACTGTGACCTTTGTAACCACAATGCTCCATGAACTTTTCATCACAATTCTCTGTGACCCTTGTCATCACAATGCACCATGTCTTTGGCAGAACAATGCTCCATGACCACTGTCATCACAAAGTGCCACGCGCATTTCATCACAACTGTCCACAACCTTGTCATTGAAATGCTCCATAAACCTTGTAATCACAATGCTCCATGCACTTCTCATCAAAATGCTCTCTCACCAGAGATATCACAATGTTCCATCACTAGTCATCACAATACTCCCTCACCCCTGTAATCACAAGGTTCCATGATCCTGTCATCACAATGCTACATCCCCTTATCATCACAATGTTCCATGACCCCTGACATCACAATGTTCCATAACACCTGTCATCAAAATGCTCCATGACCCTTTTTATCCCAAAGCTCCAAGACTCCTGACATCACAATGTTCTATAACCCATGCCATCAAAAGGTTCCATTACACTTTTTATCAAATTGCTACATGACCCGGTCATCAAAAGTCTCCTGCCCTTCTCATCACAATGCACCATGCCCTTGTCATCAAAATGCTCCATGACTTGTCATCACAAAGCTCCATGACCCTTGGCATCACAAGGCTCCAAGTCATTGTCATCACAATGCTCCATGAACCCTCTCATCACATTGCTCCATGCTCTTGTAATCACAAAGCTCCATGACACTTGTCATCACAATGCTCGATGTCCTTCTCATCACAATGCTCCATGCCCTTGTCATTACGATCCTGCATAACCCATGTATCACAGTGTTCCGTGCCCTTGTCATCACAATGCTCCATGCCCACTCACATCACAATAATACATGAAACATTTCAGACCAATGTTCCATGCCCTTCTCATCATAATGCTCCATTACGCCTGCCATAACAATGCACCATGACCCCTGCCATCACAATGTTCCACGGCCTAGTCATCACAAGTTTCCATGACACTTGTCATCAGAATGTTCCATGGCCTTCTCATCAAAATGCTCCATGCCCTTGGCTTCACAATGCTCCAAGACTCTTGTAATCACAATGCCCCATTCCCCTTTTCATCTCAATGCTCCATGAACCCTGTCATCACAGTGCACCTTGCCCATCATCATAATGCTTCAGGCTATTGTCATCACAATGAAATCAATATTCTCCATGACCTCTGTAATCATAATGCTCTAAACCCTTGTTATCACAATGTTCCATAACACTTATCATCACATCACCCCCTGACGCTCATCATCAAAAATATCCATGGTCTTCTCATCACAATGCTCCATCACATTTGTCATCACAATGCTCAATACACTTGTTATCACAATGCTCCCTGACCCTTGTTGTCTGTATGCTCCTTGAACCCTGTCACGACAAGGCTCCATGCCTTTGTCATCACAATGATCCAAGCCCTTTTCATCACAATGCTCCAAGATCCCTGTAATCACAATGCTCCATGACCTTGTCATCACAAAGCTCCATGACACATGTCATCAGAATGCTCCATGGCCTTCTCATCAAAATGCTCCATGCCCTAGTCATCACAATGCTCCAAGACCCCTGTAATCACAATGCTCCATGTCCCTTTTCATCAGAATGCTCCATGAGACTTGTCATCACAAGTCTCCATGGTCTTCACATCACAATGCTCCAGGACCTTGTCATCACCATGCTCCATTCCCTTGTCATCCCAATGTTCCATGATCCCTGTCATCACAATAATCCATGAACATTTTCAGCCCATTGCTCCACGACCTACTCATCACAATGCTCCATGGCTAATATCATCACAAGGCTCCACGTCCCCTGTCATCACAACACTCCATGAATATTTTCAGCCCAGTGCTCCAGGAAACATGTCATCACAATGATCCATGCATTTGTCATCACAATGCTCCATGACCCCTGCATTCACAATGCTCCGTGACGCATGTCATAATAGTGCTCCATGACACATGTCCTCACAATGCTCCATGCCTTTGTCAGCAAAATGCTACATGACCTTTTCATTACAATGCTCTGTGCGCTTGTCATCACAATACGCCATTTCCATTGTCATCACATTCCTCCGTGAGCCTTGGGATCACATTGTTTCATGCCCTTGTCATCACAATGCTCCATGCTCCTTGAAATCAAAATGATCCATGACCTCTATCATCACAATGCTCCAAACCCTTGTAACCACAATGTTCCATAACACTTGTCATCACAATGCTCCATGACGCATGTCATCACAATACTCCATGCCCTTTTCATCAAAATGCTCCATGACCTTGTAATCACAATGTTCCAAACCCCTGTAAACCCAATGGTCCATGCCCCTTTTCATCATTATGCTCCATGAGATTTGTCATCACAAGGCTCCATAGATTTTTCATCACAGTGCTCCAAGACCTTTTCATCACAATGCTCAATACACTTGTCATCAAAATGCTCCCTGACACTTGTTGTCTGTATGCTCCTTGAATCCTGTCATGACAAGGCTCCATGCCTTTTTCATCAAGGTGATCCATGCCCTTTTCATCACAATTCTCCAAGACCACTGTAATCACAATGCTCCATGCCCTTGTCATCACAAAGCTCAATGACACATGTCATTAGAATGCTCTTTTGCCTTCTCCTCACAGTGCTCCATGCCCTTGTCCTCACAATGTTCCACGACCCCTGTAATCACAATGCTCCATGCCCCTTTTCATCAGTATCCTCCATGAGACTTGTCATCACAAGGCTCCATGGTTTTCTCATCACAATACTCCAGGACCTTGTCATCACAATGCTTCATGACTTTGTCATGAAAATTCTCAATGGACCTTGTCATCATAATGCTCCAAGCCCTAGTCATAACAATGCTCCATTATATTTGTCATCACAATCCTCCATTACATTTGGCATCACAATGCTCCATGCCATTGTCATCGCAATGGACCATGACATATGTCATCACAGTGTTCCCTGACACCTGTATTCACAGTACTCCATGACCTTCTCATCACCATGTGCCGTGCCTTTGTCATCACAATGCACCATGCCCACTCTCATCACAATAAACTATGAAACTTGTCAGACCAATGCTCCATGCTCCTGTCATCACAATGCTCCATGCCCTTGTCATCACAAAGCTCCATGACACATGTCATCAGAATGTTCCATGGACTTCTCATCAAAATGCTCAATGCCCTTGTCATAACAATGCTCCAAGACACCTGTAATCACAATTCTACATGGCCCTTTTCATCTCAGTGCTCCATGAACCCTGTCATCACAATGCATCATGCCCATCATCATCATGCTTCCGGCTATTGTCAGCACGATGAAATCAAAATTCTCCATAACCTCTGTCATAACAATGCTCCATGTCCCCTGTCTTCCCAATGCTCCGTGACTCCAGTCATCACAGTGGTTCATGACCTTTGTCATCACAATGGTACAGGCCCTCGTCATCAAGAGTCTCTGTAACCTTTTTAACCACAATGCTCAATGAACTTTTCATCATAATGCTCTTTGACCCATGTCATCACAATGCTCTATGCCTTTCTCAGCACAGTGCTCCATGACCCTTGTCATCACAATTCTCCATGCGCTTGTCAGCACAATGCTCCATGACATATGTCATCTCAATGCACCATGTGCTTGTCATCACAGTGCTCCACAATCTTGTCATCACAATGCTGCATAAACCTTGTCATCACAATTCTCCATGCCATTGTCATCACAATGGGTCATTACATATGTCATCACAGTGCTCCCAGACACCTGTCTTCACAATATGGCATGGCCTGGTGATCACAATGCTCCATGCCCTTGTCATCACAATGTGCCATTCCAACTGTCATCTCAATAATCCATGAAACATATTAGACCAATGCTGCATGCCCTTTTCATCACAAAGTGCCAATCCAACTGTCATCGCAATCATCCGTGAAACTTCTTAGACCAATGCTCCATGCCCTTGTCATCACAATGCTCCATTTACGCTTGTCATCAGAATGCTCCATGGCCTTTTCTTCACAATGCTCCAAGCCCTTGTCATAACAATGTTCCAAGACACCTGTAATCACAATGCTCCAAGACCATTTTCATCAGAATGCTCCATGAGACTTGTCATCACAAGTCTCCATGGTCTTCTAATCACAATGCTACATTTCCTTGTCATCACAATGTTCCATGACCCCTGTCATCACAATACTCCATGAATATTTTCAGCCCAATGCTCCATGACCTTCTCATCACAATGCTCCATGAACAGTATCATCACAATGGTCCAGGAACACAGTCATCACAACACTCCATGACCCCTGACAACACAGTGATCCAGGATTCTTGTCATCACAATGCTCCATTCCCTACTCATCACAATGCTCCATGACCCCAATCATCAAAATACTCAATGAACATTTTCAGCCCAATGCTCCATGACACTTGCCATCACAATCCTCCTACTCTTGTCATCAGAATGCTCCTTGAACCCGGTCACAAAAAGGCTCCATGCATTTTTCATCACAATGCCCCATGCCGTTTTCATCACAATGCTCCATGCCATTGTCATCGAAATACTCCACAAGCTTGTCATCAAAATGCTCCATGACTCGTGTAATCACAATTCTCCATGCACTTGCCAGCACAATGCTCCCTGGACCTTGTCATCAGAATGCTCCAAGCCATTGTCATCACAATGCTCCATTACCTTTGTCATCAGAATCCTCCATGACACTTGGCATCACAATGCTCCATGCCCTTGTCATCACAATGGGCCATTACATATGTCATCACAATGCTCCCTGACACCTGTCTTCACAATACTGCATGACCTGGTCATCACAATGCTCCATGCCCTTGTCATCACAATGTGACATTCCAACTGTCATTGAAATAATCCATGAAAATTATTAGACCAATGCTCCATGCCCTAGTCATCACAATGCCCCATGCCCTTTTTATCACAATGCTCCATGACCCATGTCATCACAAGGCTCATTGACTCCAGTCATCACAATTCTTCATGACCTTTGTCAACACAGTGGTCCATGCCCTCGTCATCAACAGTCTCTGGGACATTTTTAACCTTAGTGCTCCATGAAATTTTCATCACAATGCTCTTTGACCCTTGTCATCGCAATGCTCTATGCCTTTCTCAGCACAATGCTCCATGACCGTTGTCATCACAGTGCTCCATGTGCTTGTCAGCACAATGCTCCATCACACATTTCATCACAATGAACCATGCGCTTGTCATCACAGTGCTCCACAATCTTGTCATCACAATGCTCCATTAAACTTGTCATCGCAATGCTCCATGAACTTGTCATCAATATGCTCTCTCACCACTGATATCACAATGTTACATCACTATTCATCACAATACTCCTTCATCTCTGTAAACACAATGTGCCATGACTTTGTCATCACAGTGCTATATGCACTTATCATCACAATGTTCAATGAGCTATGGCATCACAATGTTCTATAAGCCATGTCCTCAAAATGCTCCATGACCCTTTTCATCAAAAGGCTCCATGTCCCCTGACATCACAATGCTCCATACCCCTTGTCATTACAGTGCTCCATGATGCTCGTCATCACAATTATCCATGGTCTTCTCATCACAATGCTCCACGGTCTTGCCATCACAATGCTCCATGTCCTGGTCATCACAATGCTCCATGTTCCCTGTCATCAAAATTCTCCACGTCCTTGGCATCACTATGTTCCATGACACTTCTCATCACAGTGTTACATGAATTGTCAGCACAACTCCACAAGCTTGTCATCAGAATGCTCCATGCCCCTTGTCATCATAATTATCCATGACCCCTGTCATCACAATGCTCCATGACACCTGTCATCACAATGCTCCATGTCCCTTGTCATCACAATTCTTCACGTGCTTGTCATCACAATGCTCCATGACAGTTCTCATCACAATGTTACATGCTTTTGTCATCACAATTCTCCATGCACATATCATCGCAGTGCCCCATGACCCTTGTCATAGCAAGCTCCATGCCTTTGTCATCACAATGCTTCACGAACTTTTCATCAAAATTTTCAATGGCCGTTGTCATCACAATGCTCCATGACACTTGTCATCACAATGCTCCATGCCCTTGTCATCACACAGCTCAATAATGCATGCCATCAGAATGATCCTTGGTCTTCTCCTCACAATGCTCCATGCCCCTTTTCATCAGTATGCTCCATGAGATTTGTCATCACAAGGCTCCATAGTTTTCTCATCACAATGCTCCAGGACCTTGTCATCACAATGCTCAATACAATTGTCATCAAAATGCTCCCTGAAACTTGGTGTCTGTATGCTCCTTAAACCCTGTCATGACAAGGCTCCATGCCTTTTTCATCAAGGTGATCCATGCCCTTTTCATCACAATGCTCCAAGACCACTGTAATCACAATGTTCCATGTCCTTGTCATCACAAAGCTCAATGACACATGTCATTAGAATGCTCCTTGGCCTTCTATTCACAGTGCTCCATGCCCTTGTCCTCACAATTTTCCACGACCCCTGTAATCACAATGCTCCATGCCCCTTTTCATCAGTATGCTCAATGAGACTTGTCATCACACGGCTCCATGGTATTCTCATCACAGTGCTCCAGGACCTTGTCATCACAATGCTTCATGACCTTGTTATGAAAATTCTCAATGGCCCTTGTCATCATAATGCTCCAAGCCCTACTCATCACAATGCTCCATTATATTTGTCATCACAATCCTCCATTACATTTGGCATCACAATGCTCCATGCCATTGTCATCGCAATGGACCATTACATATGTCATCACAGTGTTCCCTGACACCTTTCTTCACAATACTCCATGACCTTCTCATCACAATGCTCCGTGCCCTTGTCATCACAATGCACCATGCCCACTCTCATCACAATAATCTATGAAACTTGTCAGACCAATGCTCCATGCCCCTGTCATCACAATGCTCCATGCCCTTGTCATCACAATGCTCCATGACTCCCGTCATCACAATGATTAATAACGTTTGTCATCACAATGGTCCTTGCCCGTGTCATCACAAGGCTCTGTGACCTTTGTAACCACAATGCTCCATGAACTTTTCATCACAATTCTCTGTGACCCTTGTCATCACAATGCACCTTGTCTTTGTCAGAACAATGCTCCTTGACCCTTGTCATCACAAAGTGCCACAAGCATTTCATCACAACGGTCCACAACCTTGTCATTGAAATGCTCCATAAACCTTGTAATCACAATGCTCCATGCACTTCTCATCAAAATGCTCTCTCACCAGAGATATCACAATGTTCCATCTCTAGTCATCACAATACTCCCTCACCCCTGTAATCACAATGTTCCATGACCCTGTCATAACAATGCTACATCGCCTTATCATCACAATGTTCCATGACCCCTGACATCACAATGTTCCATAACACCTGTCATCAAAATGCTCCATGACCCTTTTCATTCCAAAGCTCCATGACTCCTGACATCACAATGTTCTATAACCCCTGCCATCAAAATGTTCCATTAAACATTTTATCAAATTGCTTCATGATCCGGTCATCAAATGTCTCCCTGCCCTTCTCATCACAATGCACCATGCCCTTGTCATCACAATGCTCGATGCCCTTCTCATCACAATGCTCCATGCCCTTGTCCTTACAATCCTGCATGACACATGTATCACAGTGTTCCCTGCCCTTGTCATCACAATGCTCCATGCACACTCTCATCACAGTAATACATGAAACATTTCAGACCAATGTTCCATGCCCTTCTCATCATAATGCTCCATTACGCCTGCCATAAGAATGCACCTTGACCCCTGCCATCACAATGTTCCATGGCGTAGTCATCACAAGGTTCCATGACACTTGTCATCAGAATGTTCCATGGCTTTCTCATCAAAATGCTCCATGCCCTTGTCATCACAATGCTCCAAGACCCTTGTAATCACAATGCCCCATGCCCCTTTTCATCTCAATGCTCCATGAACCCTGTCATCACAGTGCACCATGCCCATCATCATAATGCTTCAGGCTATTGTCATCACAATGAAATCAATATTCTCCATGACCTCTGTAATCATAATGCTCCGAACCCTTGTTATCACAATATTCCATAACACTTATCATCACAACACCCCATGACACTCATCATCACAATTATCCATGGTCTTCTCATCACAATGCTCCATGATCTTTGTCATCACAATGCTCAATACACTTGTTATCACAATGCTCCCTGACACTTGTCATCAGTATGCTCCTGGAACCATGTCATGACAAGCCTCCATGCCTTTTTCATCACAATGATCCATGCCCTTTTAATCACAATGCTCCAAGATCCCTGTAATCACAATGCTCCATGCCCTTGTCATCACAAAGCTCAATGACGCATGTCATCAGAATGCTCCGTGGCCTTCTCATCACAACACTCCATGAACATTTTCAGCCCAGTTCTCCAGGAAACTTGTCATCACAATGATCCATGCCCTTGTCATCCCAATGATCCATGACCCATGCATTCACAATGCTCCGTGACGCTTGTCATAATAGTGCTCCATGACACATGTCATCACAATGCTCCATGACTTTTTCAGCAAAATGCTACATGACCTTTTCATAACAATGCTCTATGTGCTTGTCATCACAATACTCCATTTCCATTGTCGTCACAATACTCCGTGAGCCTTGGGATCATATTGTTTCATGCCCTTGTCATCACAATGCTCCATGCTCCTTGAAATCAAAATGATCCATGACCTCTATCATCACAATGCTCCAAACCCTTGTAATCACAATGTTCCATAACACTTGTCATCACAACTCTCCATGACGCATGTCATCACAATACTCCATGCCCTTTTCATCACAATGTTCCATGACCTTGTAATCACAATGTTCCAAACCCCTGTAATCCCAATTGTCCATGCCCCTTTTCATCAGTATGCTCCATGAGACTTGTCATCACAAGGCTCCAGGACCTTGTAATCACAATGCTAAATTCACTTGTCATCAAAATGCTACCTGACACTAGTTGTCTGTATGCTCCTTGAACCCTGTCATGACAAGGCTCCATGCCTTTTTCATCAAGATGATCCATGCCCTTTTCATCACAATGCTCCAAGACCACTGTAATCACAATGTTCCATGCCCTTGACATCACAAAGGTCAATGACGCATGTCATTAGAGTGCTCCTTGTCCTTCCCCTCACAGTGCTCTATGCCCTTGTCCTCACAATGTTCCATGACCCCTGTAATCACAATGCTCCATGCCCCTTTTCATCAGTATGCTCCATGAGACTTGTCATCACAAGGCTCCATGGTTTTCTCATCACAATGCTCCAGGACCTTGTCATCACAATGCTTCATGACCATGTCATGAAAATTCTCATTGGCCCTTGTCATCATAATGCTCCAAGCCCTAGTCATCACAATGCTCCATTATATTTGTCATCACAATCCTCCATTACATTTGGTATCACAATGCTCCATGCCATTGTCATCGCAATGGACCATGACATATGTCATCACAGTGTTCCCTGATACCTGTCTTCACAATACTCCATGACCTTCTCATCACCATGCTCCGTGCCCTTGTCATCACAAAGCACCATGCCCACTCTCATCACAATAATCTATTAAACTTGTCAGACCAATACTCCATGCCCCTGTCATCACAATGCTCCATGCCCTTGTCATCACAACGCTCCATGAACCCTGTCATCACAATGCTCCGTGACTCCAGTCATCACAATGCTTCATAACGTTTGTCATCACAATGGTCCATGCCCGCGTCATCACAAGGCTCTGTGACCTTTGTAACCACAATGCTCCATGAACTTTTTATCACAATTCTCTGACACTTGTCATCACAATGCACCATGTCTTTGGCAGAACAATGCTCCATGACCATTGTCATCACAAAGTGCCACGCGCATTTCATCACAATGGTCCACAAACTGGTCATTGAAATGCTCCATAAACCTTGTAATCACAATGCTCCATGCACTTCTCTTCAAAATGCTCTCTCACCAGAGATATCACAATGTTCCATCACTAGTCATCACAATACTCCCTCACCCCTGTAATCAAAATGTTCCATGACCCTGTCATCACAATGCTACATCCCCTTATCATCACAATGTTCCATGACCCCTGACATCACAATGTTCCATAACACCTGTCATCAAAAGGCTCCATGACCCTTTTTATCCCAAAGCTCCAAGACTCCTGATATCACAATGTTCTATAACCCCTGCCATCAAAATGTTCCATTACACTTTTTATCTAATTGCTACATGACTCGGTCATCAAAAGGCTCCCTGCCCTTCTCATCACAATGCACCATGCCCTTGTCATCAAAATGCTCCATGACTTGTCATCACAATGCTCCATGACCCTTGGCATTACAAGGCTCCAAGTCATTGTCATCACAATGCTCCATGAACCTTCTCATCACATTGTTCCATGCTCTTGTAATCACAAAGCTCCATGACACTTGTCATCACAATGCTCGATGCCCTTCTCATCACAATGCTCCATGCCCTTGTAATTACGATCCTGCATCCCCATGTATCACAGTGTTCCGTGCCCTTGTCATCACAATGCTCCATGCCCACTCTCATCACAATAATACATGAAACATTTCAGACCAATGTTCCATGCCCTTCTCATCATAATGCTCCATTACGCCTCTCATAACAATGCACCATGACCCCTGCCATCACAATGTTCCACGGCCTAGTCATCACAAGGTTCCATGACACTTGTCATCAGAATGTTCTATGGCCTTCTCATCAAAATGCTCCATGCCCTTGCCATCACAATGCTCCAAGACCCTTGTAATCACAATGCCCCATGCCCCTTTTCATCTCAATGCTCCATGAACCCTGTCATCACAGTGCACCATGCCCATCATCATAATGCTTCAGGCTATTGTCATCACAATGAAATCAATATTCTCCATAACCTCTGTAATCATAAGTCTCCAAACGCTTGTTAACACAATGTTCCATAACACTTATCATCACAACACCCCATGATGCTCATCATCACAATTATCCATGGTCTTCTCATCACAATGCTCCATGATCTTTGTCATCACAATGCTCAATACACTTGTTATCACAATGTTCCCTGATACTTGTCATCAGTATGCTCCTTGAACCCTGTCACGACAAGGCTCCATGCCTTTGTCATCACAATGATCCATGCCCTTTTCATCACAATGCTCCAAGATCCCTGTAATCACAATGCTCCATGCCCTTGTCATCACAAAGATCCATGACATATGTCATCAGAATGCTCCATGGCCTTCTCATCAAAATGCTCCATGCCCTAGTCATCACAATGCTCCAAGACCCCTGTAATCAAAATGCTCCATGCCCCTTTTCATCAGAATGCTCCATGAGACTTGTCATCACAAGTCTCCATGGTCTTCACATCACAATGCTCCAGGACCTTGTCATCACCATGCTCCATTCCCTTGTCATCCCAATGTTCCATGATCCCTGTCATCACAATAATCCATGAACATTTTCAGCCCATTGCTCCACGACCTACTCATCACAATGCTCCATGGCCAATATCATCACAAGGCTCCACGTCCCCTGTCATCACAACACTGCATGAACATTTTCAGCCCAGTGTTCCAGGAAACTTGTCATCACAATGATCCATGCCCTTGTCATCCAAATGCTCCATGACCCCTGCGTTCACAATGCTCCGTGACGCTTGTCATAATAGTGCTCCATGACACATGTCCTCACAATGCTCCATGCCCTTGTCAGCAAAGTGCTACATGACCTTTTCATTATAATGCTCTATGCGCTTGTCATCACAATACGCCATTTCCATTGTCATCACAATCCTCCGTGAGCCTTGGGATCACATTGTTTCATGCCCTTGTCATCACAATGCTCCATGCTCCTTGAAATCAAAATGATCCATGACCTCTATCATCACAATGCTCGAAACCATTGTAATCACAATGTTCCATAACACTTGTCATCACAACGCTCCATGACGCATGTCATCACAATACTCCATGCCCTTTTCATCACAATGCTCCATGACCTTGTAATCACAATGTTCCAAACCCCTGTAATCCCAATGGTCCATGCCCCTTTTCATCAGTATGCTCCATGAGATTTGTCATCACAAGGCTCCATAGTTTTCTCATCACAATGCTCCATGACCTTGTCATCACAATGCTCAATTCACTTGTCATCAAAATGCTCCCTGACACTTGTTGTCTGTATGCTCCTTGAATCCTGTCATGACAAGGCTCCATGCATTTTTCATCAAGGTGATCCATGCCCTTTTCATCACAATGCTCCAAGACCACTGTAATCACAATGTTCCATGCCCTTGTCATCACAAGGTTCCACGACCCCTGTAATCACAATGATCCATGCCCCTTTTCATCAGTATGCTCCATGAGACTTGTCATCACAAGGCTCCATGGTTTTCTCATCACAATGCTCCAGGACCTAGTCATCACAATTCTTCATGACCTTGTCATGAAAATTCTCAATGGACCTTGTCATCATAATGCTCCAAGCCCTGGTCATCACAATGCTCCATTATATTTGTCATCACAATCCTCCATTACATTTGGCATCACAATGCTCCATGCCATTGTCATCGCAATGGACCATGACATATGTCATCACAGTGTTCCCTGACACCTGTCTTCACAATACTCCATGACCTTATCATCACCATGCTCCGTGCCCTTGTCATCACAATGCACCATGCCCACACTCATCACAATAGTCTATGAAATTTGTCAGACCAATGCTTCATGCCCCTGTTATCACAATGCTCCATGCCCTTGTCATCACAATGCTCCATGACCCCTGTCATCACAATGCTCCGTGACTCCAGTCATCACAATGCTTCATAACGTTTGTCATCACAATGGTCCATGCCTGCGTCATCACAAGGCTCTGTGACCTTTGTAACCACAATGCTCCATGAACTTTTCAACACAATTCTCTGTGACACTTCTCATCATAATGCACCATGTCTTTGTCAGAACAATGCTCCATGATCATTGTCATCACAAAGTGCCACGCACATTTCATCACAACGGTCCACAACCTTGTCATTGAAATGCTCCATAAAGTTTGTAATCACAATGCTCCATGCACTTCTCATCAAAATGCTCTCTCACCAGAGATATCACAATGTTCCATCACTAGTCATCACAATACTCCCTCACCCCTGTAATCACAATGTTCCATGACCCTGTCATCACAATGCTACATCCCAGTATCATCACAATGTTCTATGACCCCTGACATCACAATGTTCCATAACACCTGTCAGCAAAATGGTCCATGACCATTTTCATCCCAAAGCTCCAAGACTCCTGACATCACAATTTTCTATAACCCCTGCCATCAAAATGTTCCATTACAATTTTTATCAAATTGCTGCATGACCCGGTCATCAAAAGGCTCCCTGCCCTTCTCATGACAATGCACCATGCCCTTGTCATCAAAATGCTCCATGACTTGTCATCACAAAGCTCCATGTCCCTTGGCATCACAATGCCCCAAGTCATTGTCATCACAATGCTCCATGAACCCTCTCATCAAATTGCCCCATGCCCTTGTCATCACAAAGCTCCATGACACTCGTCATCAAAATGCTCCATGCCCTTCTCATCACAATGCTCCATGCCCTTGTCATTACAATCCTGTATGACCCATGTATCACAGTGTTCCGTGCCCTTGTCATCACAATGCTCCATGCCCACTCTCATCACAATAATACATGAAACATTTCAGACCAATGTTCCATGCCCTTCTCATCATAATGCTCCATTACGCCTCTCATAACAATGCACCATGACCACTGCCATCACAATGTTCCACGGCCTAGTCATCACAAGGTTCCATGACACTTGTCATAAGAAAGTTCCATGGACTTCTCATCAAAATGCTCCATGCCCTTGCATCACAATGCTCCAAGACCCTTCTAATCACAATGCCCCATGCCCCTTTTCATCTCAATGCTCCACGAACCCTGTCATCACAGTGCACCATGCCCATCATCATAATGCTTCAGGCTATTGTCTTCACAATGAAATCAATATTCTCCATGACCTCTGTAATCATAATGCTCCATACCCTTGTTATCACAATGTTCCATGACACTTATCATCACAACACCCCATGACGCTCATCATCACAATTATCCATGGTCTTCTCATCACAATGCTCCATGATCTTTGTCATCACAATGCTCAATACTCTTGTTATCACAATGCTCCCTGACACTTGTCATCAGTATGCTCCTTGAACCCTGTCATGACAAGGCTCCATGCCTTTTTTCATCAAAATGATCCATGCCCTTTTCATCACAATGCTCCAAGATCCCTGTAATCACAATGCTCCATGCCCTTGTCATCAAAAACTCCATGACGCATGCATCAGAATGCTCCATGCCCTCGTCATCACAATGCTCCAAGACCCCTGTAATCACAATGCTCCATGCCCTTGTCATCACAAAGCTCCATGACGCATGTCATCACAATGCTCCATGGTCTTCTCACCACAATGCTCCATGCCCTAGTCATCTCAATGCTCCAAGACCCCTGTAATCACAATGCTCCATGCCTTTTCATCAGAATGCTCCATGAGACTTGTCATCACAAGTCTCCATGGTCTTCACATCACAATGCTCCATGACCTTGTAATCACAATGTTCCAAACCCCTGTAATCCCAGTTTTCCATGCTCCTTTCATCAGTATGCTCTATGAGATTTGTCATCACAAGGCTCCATGATTTTCTCATCACAATGCTCCAGGACCTTGTCATCACAATGCTCAATACACTTGTCATCAAAATGCCTCCTTACACTTGTTGTTTGTATGCTCCTTGAACCCTGTCATGACAAGGCTCCATGCCTTTTTCATCAAGGTGATCCATGCCCTTTTCATCACAATGCTCCAAGACCACTGTAATCAAAATGTTCCATGCCCTTGTCATCACAAAGCTCAATGATGCATGTCATTAGAATGCTCCTTGGCCTTCTCCTCACAGTGCTCCATGCCCTTGTCCTCACAAGGTTCCACGACCCCTGTAATCACAATGCTCCATGCCCCTTTTCATCAGTATGCTCCATGAGACTTGTCATCACACGGCTCCATGGTTTTCTCATCACAGTGCTCCAGGACCTTGTCATCACAATGCTTCATGACCTTGTCATGAAAATACTCAATGACCCTTGTCATCATAATGCTCCAAGCCCTAGTCATCACAATGCTCCATTATATTAGTCATCACAATCCTCCATTACATTTGGCATCACAATGCTACATTTCATTGTCATTGCAATGGACCATGACATATGTCATCACAGTGTTCCCTGACACGTGTCTTCACAATACTCCATGACCTTCTCATCACCATGCTCCGTGCCCTTGTCATCACAATGCACCATGCCCACTCTCATCAAAATAATTTTTGAAACTTGTCAGACCAATGCTCCATGCCACTGTCATCACAATGCTCCATGCCCTTGTCATCACAATGCTCCATGACCCCTGTCATCACAATGCTCCATGACTCCAGTCATCACAATGCTTCATAACGTTTGTCATCACAATGGTCCATGCCCGCGTCATCACAAGGCTCTGTGACCTTTGTAACCACAATGCTCCATGAACTTTTCATCACAATTCTCTGGGACCCTTGTCATCACAATGCACCATGTCTTTGTCAGAACAATGCTCCATGACCATTGTTATCACAAAGTGCCACGTGCATTTCATCACAACGGTCCACAACCTTGTCATTGAAATGCTCCATAAACCGTGTAATCTCAATGCTCCATGCACTTCTCATCAAAATACTCTCTCACCAGCGATATCACAATGTTCCATCACTAGTCATCACAATACTCCCTCACCCCTGTAATCACAGTGTTCAATGACCCTGTCATCACAATGCTACATGACCTTTGTCATAACAATGGTCCATGCCCTCGACAGTCTCTGTGACCTTTTTAATCACAATGCTCCATGAACTTTTCATCACAATGCTCTTTGACACATGTCAACACAATGCTCTATGCCATTCTCAGCACAGTGCTCCATGCCCTTGTCATCAAAATGCTCCATGACCCCTGTCATCACAATGCTCCGTGATTCCAGTCATCACAATGCTTCATAACATTTGTCATCACAATGGTCCATGTCTGCATCATCACAAGGCTCTGTTACCTTTGTTACCACAATGCTCCATGAACTTTTCATCACAATGCTCTGTGACCCTTGTCATCACAATGTGCCATGCGCTTCTCATCACAGTGTTCCACAATGTTGTCATCACAAGGCTCCATAAACCTTGTCTTCACAATGCTCCATGCACTTCTCACCAAAATGCTCTCCCACCACTGATATCACAATGTTACATCACTATTCATCACAATACTCCCTCAACCCTGTCATCAGAATGTTCCATGACTCCTGTCATAAGAATGCTACATGCACTTATCATCACAATGTTCGATGACCCCAGACATCACAATGTTCCATAACACCTGTCATCAAAATGCTCCATGACCCTTTTCATCAAAATGCTCCATGACCACTGACATCACAGTGCTCCAAGACCCCTGTCATCACAATGCTCCATGCTCCTTGAAATCAAAAAGTTCCATGACCTCTGTCATCACAATGCTCCAAGTCCTTGTGATCACAATTTTACATAACACTTGTCATCACAATGCTCCATGACGCCTGTCTTCACAATACTGCATGCCCTTGTCGTCACAATGCTCCATCATCTTTTTCATCACAATTCTCAATACACTTGTCATCACAATGCTCCCTGACACTTGTCGTCAGAATGCTCCTTGAACCCTTTCATGGAAAGGCTCCATGCCTTTTTCATCACAATGCTCAATGCCCTTTTCATCACAATGCTCCTTGCCATTGTCATCACTATACTCCACACACTTGTCATCAGAATGCTCCATGACCCTTGTCATCCCAATTCTCCATGACCCCTGTAATCACAATGCTCCGTGACGCTTGTCATCACAGTGCTCCATGAAACTTGTCATCACAATGCTCCATACCTTTGTCAGCAATACGCTACATAATCTTGTCATCACAATGCTCCATTCGCTTGTCATCACAATCCTCCATGACCCTTGGGATAACATTTCTTCATGCCCTTCTCATCTCTCTCTTGCCTTTCTGGTTTTTACAGATTTTCGGATGTCCCTTTTGACCGGTGGGAAGTGACAATTCTTTGTAGTGTGGATTTGCATTGTGTGCTTGCTTGATTGGCCACAAAGGTCGTATGCGTTTTCTCCTGAATACATTCAGGAAAAAAGGCATACGCCATTTTTGGCCAAGTGCATCATTGTCGAAGTTGTGATGCTTTTCCTGGCTTTAAAGGTGATTCCAATTTACCTCTTGAAATATGTTTTGTGCAATTCTGCCTCATTTTCAAGTCCGCTTCATTGCCTTCCCTCAACAGATTTTTTGAAGAGAGTAGTCCTTTAAAACTCTCAGGGTTGTGAATTGCTGTGCCCCTGAGCACCAATTTTCAAATCCCATTATTGGGAGCTGACCGCAAATACACAATTTTGCTTCATGACCTGTACTGCTTCCAGGGGTGGCTATACTGTTCCCTGCGGGTGGCTGAGGCTTTGGTAATTCTTCTTCCTGACGGGAATTTAGAGTGGCATGTGTCCGTCCAAATGCCTACATCTACTCTCTTATTGGTTCTCCCTCTTCCCTTTCATCCTCTGCACAATTAGCAAACTGTGCGAACCAGGAGGTTATAGGAGCTGACTCTCCTAAGTTGGGAGATTGGTAGTAAGGCAGTTGGAATGCCAAACTGGAGCACAAGGAGAGGAAAAATTTGGAGACTTTTAGAAACCTTTCGCCATCACAGTGTGTCCATTCTCTAGGTTTCCCATACATGTTATAACTGTAGTGATATTCCCTTCTACCTGGAGATTTGGGACTCATGGAATGGTGTCATGCATTACTACTTTAAAGGGTCTGCATTTTCTCTCCCAATCTCACCAGTCCTCTCAGTCCCAAGTGTCCAGCCTTATGTCTCATCCAGCTGTCTTTGCAGATAGGGTCATTCCAGGTTTCATCAGAACCCCTGAAGGAATTGTGTAAGAATTTCGCTGTTTTTTTGTTTTGTGTTTGAAATTCATTTTTATAATGGGGTTGAGCTGATTTTCACTGACATGTTTATGACGGTCTAGACACACTTGATTCCCATACGGAGACATATCAATACATAGGTTTTTAAGATTCTTACTATTCAGACATATTCCTCTGCGGGGAATAGGCGTTTTGAGTCCCGTTCACTGAGGTAGGTGTAGATTTTGTCTCTTCTGTATTTGGTTTATGGAATGGTACCTGTTCTAATATCAAACTCTCGTTTCATGCATCACCCCACCTCTGTTTTCCCCTTAAGGAGGCATAAGACTGTTTTCTAAATGTGAGTCTCTGTTCTCTTTCTTAATTCATTTCATGTGCTGTGATGTTGACATTCCCTTTGTAAGTGATATCTTATGATAAGATTCTTTTATCTGTGTGACTAATTTCACTTAGAATCATCATACCTAAATCCACTCATTATGCTGCTACTGGCCTTATATACATTGGTTTCACGTCTGAGTGATATTCTGCTGTACAAAATTACCACAAGTTCTTTAGGCATTTCTCTTTTTCCTGGGATATTTTAGGTGTACCGAAGTTGAGTTTCTTGTATGCAGAGCAGCCCTAAACTATGGGGTGCCTGTGTCTTGTTGATATTTAGTCTTCCCAAGTTATATGCCCATGAGTTGAAAACCCCTTTGCTCGGGGGCCTTGTATTTTTGATGTTTTAGGAAACAGCATACACTTCTTCAGAGTGGCTCTTGGATATTTATACCCCACCCATCAGTGTGACTAGGCTCCCTGTTCTCCATGGCCTCTCCTGCATTTCTGGTTTGTACATATTTTTTGGATGGCCTTTGTGAGCAGTGGAAATTGAGACTTCTTTGTTGTGCAGATTTGCATTTCCCGCTTGCTTGGTTGGCCAAAAACTCTGTATGTGTTTTATTTTCCTGAAGATATTCACGAAAAAACACATACACCCTTTTGCCCAACTGCATCATTTTAGAAATTCTGCTGCTTTTCATATGCTTTAAATGTGAGTACAATCTACCTTTTGAAATCTGTTTCCTGCAATTCTGCCTCTCATTCAGATCCTCTTCGTTGCCTTACCTGAATATGTTTTTGGACGTTGGTTATCATTTATATCTTTGCAGGTCTTTGAATTGTCTGCTCCTGAGCTCCATTTTGCAACTCGCTTTTTGTGAGCTGGCCGCCAAACCATTGGATTGCTTCCGGTCCTATTCTGGTTCTGAGGAGGCAGGCTGAGCCTTTGTTTAATTCTTCTTCCTAATGGGAAATTCGAGTGACATGTGCCTGTCAAAACCCCTACAGCTAATCTCTCATTGGTTCCCCATCTTCCCATTTATCCTCTGCACTAATTGCAAACTGTGTGACACAGGAGGTTAAAGGTGCTGATTCTCCAAGTGAGAGATTGTTCGTAATGCGGCTGGAATGGCGAACCCCAGCACCAGATCAAAAATGAGGTGCATTTTAGACACCTTTCCTGAGCACACGGTGTACATTCATCTCGGTTTCCCAGGCATATTTTCGCTGTCAGAATATTCCCTTGAACCTGCAGATTTGGGACCCATGGAATGGGTACCAGGCAGTATTTAAAAGGTCTGCATTTCCTCACCCAGCCTCTCTAACATCTCTTAGCGTGCATAGCTTCCAGCCTTATATATCATCCTGCTGTGGGTCTACATGTGTTCAATCTATGTTACATCATAGCCCTTCACAAAAGTTGTAAGAATTTTTGTCTGTCTCACTGTTTTTATAAATATTTTTTAAATTTATTTTTATATTGGTTACAGCTGATTTTCAAACTCTGTTTTTTGCTGCTGTACATCCACTTGATTCATGTACTGTGAAACAACAATATTTTTTTTCAGATGCTTACCAGTCATATGTATTATTTTCCAGTTACTTGAGTGAGCTGAGTTCAGTTCTTTGAGGTACTGTGTAGGCCTTGTCAGTTATTCAATTTGATACTTGGAATGGTAACTTTGCTAATTTCAACCTCCTGGATAATACCTCACCATTCCCCACCTTTCCCATTTAGCAGCCTTATGTCTATTTTCTACATATTTGACTATGTTTCTGTGTTGTAGTTTATTTCATGTGTAGCCATTTTTGATTCCACCTTTAAGTGACAACTTATGATATGTGTCTTTTTCTTTCTGACATATGTCACTTAGAATGATTGTATGTAACTCCTCCAGAGTTGTTCCAACTGGCCTTATTTCATTGATTTCTGGATGAGTAATATTCCACTCTACATAAGTACCCCATCTCTTTTATCCATTTTATCCTTCCAGGGACATTTAGGTTATATCCAAGTGGAGGCCCTTTTTAACAGAGAGGTGGTAAACGTTGGGGTGCCTGTTTTCTGTTGATTTTTGTTTTCCCAAGGTATACGCCCATGAGTGCAAGTGCCCTATGCTCTGTAGCTCATTTTTTAGATGTTTTAGCAAACACAATACACTTCTCCAGAGTGGCCGTTGGCAAATTACATTTCCACTATCAGCCTCACAGGGTTCCCTTTTCTCCTCGCCGTGTCCTGCATTTCTGGTGTTTACACTTTATGTGGAAGGCCCTTCTGACTGATGTGAAGTGATACATTTTGTAGTATTGATTTCCAGTGCCCACCTGTTTGGTTGGATCAAAAGTGTGTATGGCCTTTACTTGAATATATTCAGAAAAAAATGCATACGCCCTTTTGGGCCAACTGCATCATTGGCGATGTTCAGCCCCTTTTCTTGTACTTTAATGGGGAGTCCTTTCTACCTCTTCAAATATGTTTCCTGCCACTCTCCCTTGCTTACAAGTCTTTTTCTGTGTCTTACCTCAAGACATTTTTCGACGATAGATAATTTCAACTCTGCAGTTTCATGAATTTTAGTGACCCTGAGTTCCATTTTTCAACTTGTGTTTTTGGAAACTGGACACAAAACAGCGGGATTTCCTCTAGCCCTGTTCTGTTTCCGTGGGCAATTCTAGCCTTTGATGAATTTGTCTTCCGGATTGGAAATTAGAGTGGCATGTGCCTGTCTGATCACCTAAGACTTGTCTCTAAATTTTTCTCATCCTTCCGCTTCATCCGCTAGACAAATTCCAAACAGTGTGCAACAGGATGTTGACGGTGCTGATATCCCCAAGTGAGGAGATTGTTAGGAAAGATGCTGGTGGGGTGAACCCGAGCAACAGGCAATGAGGAGATGAGGTGCCTTTTCCAAACTCTTTCCGATCAAACGGTGTACCATCCTCTAGGTGTGGCAGGCATGTTTTAGCTGTAGGAAGGGTCCCGTGCATGTAAGAAGAACACCAGGGATTTTTCCAAATCGGTGCCTCCCCGAACCCCAAACTGGGGAATTTTTAAGCTACGGCTACATGTATGTCCATTAGGAGCCTTGGGAAATAGGCAGAGCCCAAACTTTAGATGATTGAAATCTTCAGGGTCAGAAGCACTCACCATCGGCCTTGCTTAGGTTACATTTTATCTGTCATTGATAGATGATGTCAATAAAAATATAGATTCTTTTTCAGATTATTTCCCCTTATAGGTTATTGCAAAATATTCAGTGTAGTTCCCTGTGCTATACAGTAGTTCCTTGTTGATGATCTATTTTATACATAGCAGTGTGTATGTGTTAATCCCAAACTGTTAATTTATCCCTTCTCCTACCTTTCCCCTTTGGTAATAATAAATTATAAGATTTTATACTTCTCAGAAATGGGGGAACTGAAAGAGAGGTATTATTTTCAATGGAAAAGCATTCAAAACATGATTGAAGCTTCAGCCAAGAGTATTCGATGTACATCCATGGAAATAAACCACTTCATTTCTCTAATGTTGACCTGACAAATAAGACAGACGTCTTCACTGAACTTGCTTACAGTAAAGTGATGGAAATATCAAATATAAGTCTTAAAAACATCTTATTTTACCCGAGCATTATACACTGCTCTATGTTAACTATAGTTTGGCTCTCAC
Organism: Mesoplodon bidens; assembly: GCF_964165515.1. Classification (NCBI taxonomy): domain Eukaryota; kingdom Metazoa; phylum Chordata; class Mammalia; order Artiodactyla; family Ziphiidae; genus Mesoplodon; species Mesoplodon bidens. The sequence continues at coordinate 466,350 of NW_027671170.1, forward strand.
ACCTGTTCATTGAAGTTACAATGTTCTCAATTTCTGTTACTGATCCTCCAGAGGGGACCCCAACAGGAGTCCCCGTGCCCAGTGTCATTGGAGCCAAAAGATCAAGACTGAGTTTGGTTCAGAAGCAAAGGGAACATTATTTTGAAAACAGAATGGAGAGTTGAGAGTGTGCACTCCACCACGGGCTGTCGGCTGGGCTGCTATGTAGGGATCAAGGCAGCGTCAGTGGGTGGGAGGGCATGGAGCTCTCGAGGGCTGGGTTGGCTGCAGCTCAGGCTCTATGTCACGGAGTCTGCATGGGACCCCGCTAGCTGAGGTGTCGACCCAGCCATTCTGCACTAGGAAATCGGATCTGAAATGCCGGGTGTGGGACCTCTGCATGCGGAGCCCTAGGAGCACGTGAAATTAGACAAAGCACAATGGAAAAACAGCTTAGACTTTATTTTATTGCCCAGATTCTCTTTATATCTCCCAGGAATTTTTAATGAACGTTGCCGGAGATGAACACCTCCTCTGCTTTTTGTTCTGTTCCTCATTTTTGGGGTGTTGAAGGTGCAGACCCCTGTTTTGTAACTGCTTCATGCTGTGGTGTGAGCCCTGATACATGGCGGGAGGGTCAAAACGTCTCCCCACCAGCCTCCAGGTGAGGTTGATTGCCCCAAGGCCTCCTGCCTCCCTTCTCGTCTGCCTGAGCACCAGCACTGGAAGTGTTATAGATTCTAATGACCTTTAAGGTCCAGGAAGGAGATGCGCAGAGATGCTGCTGTGGCAGGTTTCACCCCACCCCACATTTGTTCGGCAATCTTAGGCTGACGGTTTTTGTCAGCCTAGATGCTCTGACCACTAGTCTGTGCTTTCTTTAATTAGGTCCCTGAATTAATGTACAAACAGCACCATGTGTCAGAGCCCTGCCCGCACAACTCCCAGACAGTCCACGGTCAGTGGTGGTCCAGGACCATGACGTCCACTGAGACAACGGCCTTTAGAAGTAGCCAGCAGTCCACCCGGTCATATTGGTTACAATCACCACGGTGCCTGTAGGGTTTTCTATGGTGAAAGCATGATATATGTTTCCCCCTCCAAGCTTATTAGCTCCCCTCTTGGTGCAGGAAGTCCTACAAGCAGTAGTCTGCTCTTTTGGGGCACAGTCTTGTTGTTTTCTGAGAGAAACTCCACGTCAAGTGATGGTCACACAAGTCATCTTGGGGGCCCGTTGCCCCCGTTTGTCTCTCTGGAGGTGGGAGTTGGAGGGCCTCCTCACTCGAGGTCAGTGTGTCCACAGAGCGACCCCTGCAACTTCAGGGCATGAAGGGTGGTTATGATCACCACGTGGGGTCCTTTTCCCTTAAGAGGGAGCTGGCCTTGCGGGCTGTTGATTTCCAGCTTTTTAGATACCCCAGTATCCTGGCCTGATGAGTCAGTGGGCAAAGACCTTGGTGACCATAGTTTATCATACCTGAAGGGCATTCTTGTGTTGCTCCATTTCAAGTGTTCCCAGTTTTTGCACTAAGTCTCCAAGGTTGATTAACCTTTGACCGGGTATGTAAAGTTCAAAGGTTTAGCTAAATTAGGGAGTTCCTGGGCAAGGGTCTTAATTGACTGCTCTTTCCATTCTTGAGAGGCTGCTTCTGGATTCTATTCAAAAGGATCATCATCTTTTCGTGTCAGTGTTTCATGTAGAGGCCCAGGTATTAGACTGTAGTTAGGGATCCAGATGCAGAAAACCTTGGCCTCCCCAGGAACCCCTAAGCTGTCTTCTAGTTTTAGAAGAGGTAAGGCTGCAAATGGCTTCTTCCATATCCTGGGATGCGTTTCTCCGAATATCTGTGAGAATGAAGCCCAGGCATGTCACCTTAGCCTGGGATATTTGAGCCTTTTTCTTGGACACCTTCTATCCTTTATTGGCTAGGTAGTTCAGAGGTGTCTTTAGTAGGCCTGGTGATCAGAATGTCCTCTGCATATTGAAGGAGGGTTCCCTTTCACAGAGGTAGAACTTTTAGGTCTTTAGAGGACATTTCCCCAATGATGGTGTGGGGATTTTTGAACCATTGGTGCAGGACCGCCCAGCATTATTGATTTGGTTGCATGTTGTGTCCTGCCTCTCACAAGCCAAAAATTCTTGTGACTCTGAGATGAATGGAATACAGAAGAAGGCATCATTGAAGTCTAATACAGAATGCCATGGCCTGGTGGATGGTAGAATGACAAGCAGTGTGTAGGAAATAGGAGCTACTGGATGTATATATATCCTCGGTGGCTTCACTGACTGTCCTGATATCCTTTACCAGGTCTCCAGCAGCCCATGGGGCTCTCGTGGTCAGGCCAATCCCAGGATATGGAGCTCACCTGGGCTGCACCCCCACCCCACAGACCACGGGGCTCTCGTGGTCAAGTCCCTCCCACGGTATGGAGCTCACCTGTGCAGCTACCCAGCAGCCCATGGGGCTCTCATAGTCAGGCCGTTACCAGGATACAGAGCTCCCCTGGGCAGGTACCCGAGCAGGGCTGGACACACAGGAACTGTGCACATAGCCCACCTTGCAGAGAATCCCCAGCTCACCTGTCACTCACAGCTGACACAGAACACCTCAGAGCAGGACTTGAACTAACAAACAGCAGCTATGACAGGTCTGTGACCCTGACTATCACTCTGTGCAGCCTCTCTCTGCCTGGTCTTCCAGACACTTCCACTGCAGCCACGGCACCAGGCCTCTGTCTCCACCCACCATCACTCCTCTCCCTGACTCCTGGGTTCCTCTCATTAGGATAGGGTCTTCTTGAAGTTGTTTTCCACTCATGGACCAGATAAAATGATAAGAAAACAAGCCGCAGCTGCAGCCCCTTGTCTATCCTGACTCTCAAGAACCCACACCTGTTCCTTGGGCCTGGCCCGTTTAGCAAGGTTCATTTTCTGCAACTGTGAGCCCCTGAGGTTTGAGGATTGGCTGATTTGGGCAGCCTGACACTGCCTGCCAGCCCCCCCCCCCAGGTGTGCCTGGGTTGAGATCAATATAAACACCTCTCCAGTCAGCAAGAGCCCCTGTAGCTGTGCCTGACGCCATATTCTCTGCCCTGTCAGCAGTGTCGGGGCTGGGGTGGTGGGAGGGAGTGAGGGGCTGTGGCTTTGTGGGTGGCCCACTGTGATTGGGGCTCTGCTGGACTTTCTGCAGGAGTTGCCAGGCTGCCACCTTTTAAAGAAGAGGATGTGTCACCCATACCTGCCGCTGGAATTTCTCCACAGGCAGAGGTGAGGAAGTAGAAAAGCAATGTGGGCCGTGGCAGGAGGGGTATCTCAGGCAGGGAAATGGAAAGCTTCCAGAAGAGCATCTGGGGCCAGGACCCTCCTGGCTGGCCTGCAGGCACCAAGTCAGCCTGCGTGCTGTCGCTGGTGTGGCTCCACAGCCCTTCCTCTAGGCTTGCAAGTGCTTGTACATATTCATGTGTTTTACCTGGAAAGGGTGGGAAGAGTTCAGCTGCTGCAGGACTGGGGCTCAGCTCACATTAACTCACAGACGCCTCGACACAGTCCCCCAGCTTTGCAATGAGGATGCTCCTTGTTGGGGGGGAGTGCTGCTGACTGCATGGGAGACGATTTCCCACCTCTGACCAAATAAAGAATTTTTTACCACTTGAGCAAGTGCCCTGATAAGATTTTCCTCTGTATAACTGGTGGGTTCTTTTTTTTTTTCTTTTTTTTTTCTTTTTGGTTCAAGGTAGATTTTATTTCTTCTTCTTTTTTTTAAATTTGGAGATATAAACATGGAAATAATGCATTAATATAAAGACGTCTATGTGAAGGGAAAAACTTTTTTTGGTTTATTTTATTAAATTTTATTTATTTATTTTTATTTTTTTTTCAATTTATTTATTTCTTTTATACAGCCGGTTCTTATTGGATATCTATTTTATACATATAAGTGTGCACATATGAATCCCAGTCTCCCAATTCATCCTACCACCACCCTCACATGGCATTACCACCTTGGTGTCCATATGTTTGTTCTCTACATCTGTGTCTCTATCTCTGCCCTGCAAACTGGTTCATCTGTACCATTTTTCTAGGTTCCACATATATGCATTAACATAAAATATTTGTTTTTTTCTCTTTCTGACTTACTTCACTCTGTATGAGAGTCTCTAGATCCATCAAGGTCTCTACAGATGACCCAATTTCATTCCTATGTGTGGCTGAGTAATATTCCATTGTATATATGTACCACATCTTTATCCATTCATTTGTCTGTGGGCACTTAGGTTGATTTCATTACCTGGCTATTGTAAATAGTGCTGCAGTGAACATTGTGGTGAATGTGTCTTTTTGATTTATGGTTTTCTCTGGGTATATGCTCAGTAGTGGGATTGCTGGATTATATGGTAATTCTATTTTTAGTTTTTTAAGGAACCTCCATACTGTTCTCCATAGAGACTATATCGATTTACATTCCCAACAATAGTGGAAGAAGGTTCCTTTTCTCCACACCCTCTCCAGCATTTGTTGTTTGTAGATTTTCTGATGATGCCCATTCTAACAGGTGTGACGTGATACCTCATTGTAGTTTCCATTTCCATTTCTCTAATAATTAGTGATGTTGAGCAGATTTTCATGTGTGTACTGGCCATCTCTATGTCTTCTTGGAATAATTGACTATTTAGATCTTCTTCCATTTTTGTATTGGGTTGTTTGTTTCATTAATATTGAGCTGCATGAGCTGTTTATATATATATTGGAGATTAATCATTTGTCCATTGGTTCATTTGGAAATATTTTCTGCCATTCTGAGGGTTGTCTTTTTGTCTTGTTTGTAGTTTCCTTTGCTTTGAAAAAAGCTTTTACATTTTATTAGGTCCCATCTGTTTAGTTTTCTTTTTTATTTCATTACTATAGGAGGTGGATCAAAAAAGATCTTGCTGTGATTTACGTCAGAGTATCCTTCGTAAGTTTTCCTCTCAGAGTTTTATACTGTCCGGTCTTACATTAAGGTCTCTAATCCATTTTGAATATATTTTTATGTATGGTGTTGGGGAGTGTTCTAATTTCATTCTTTTACATGTAGCTCTCCATATTTCCCAGCACCAAACATTGAAGAGACTGTCTTATCTCCATTGTATAGTCTTGCCTCCTTTGTCATAGATTATTTGACCATAGGTGTGTAGGTTTATCCCTGGACATTCTGATTTTTTTTCCTTTTACACGTTTATTGGAGTATAATTGTTTTACAATGGAGTGTTAGTTTCTGCTGTATAACAAAGTGAATCAGCTATACATATACAAATATCACCAGATCCCCTCCCTCTTGCATCTCCCTCCCACACTCCATATCCCACCCCTTTATGTGGTCACAAAGCACCGAGCTGATCTCCCTGGTCTATGTGGCTGATTCTCAGTAGCTATCGGTGTTACATTTGGTAATGTATTTATGTCCATGCCACTCTCTCACTTCGTCTCAGCTTACCCATCCCCCGTCCAGTGTCCTCAAGTCCTTTCTCTATGTCTGTGTCCTTAATCCTGTTCTGCCACTAGGTTCTTCAAAATCATTTTTTTTTCTTCTTTAGATTCCGTATATCTCTGTTAACATACAGTATTTGTTTTTCCCTTTCTGACTTACTTCACTGTGTAGGAGTGATTCTAAGTCCATCCACCTCAGTACAAATAACTCAGTTTTGCTTCTTTTTATGGCTGAGTAATATTCCATTGTATATATGTGCCAGATCTTCTTTATCCATTCATCTGTCGATGGACACTTAGGTTGTTTCTGTGTCCTGGCTATTGTAAATAGAGATGCAATGAACATTTTTTGTACATAACTCTTTTTGAATTACGGTTTTCACAAGGCAAATACCCAGTAGTTGGATTGTTGTGTTGTATGGTACCTCTATTGTTAGTTATTTAGAGGAACCTCTGTACTGTTCTCCCAAGTGCCCATATCAATTTACATTCCCATTCACAGTGCAAGTGTGTTCCCTTTTCTCCAATAAAGGCCTCTCCATCATTTATTGTTTTGTAGATTTTTTTGATGATTGCCACTCTGACTGCTGTGAGGTGATACCTCACGGTAGTTTTGATTTGCATTTCTCTAATGATTAGTGATGTTCAGCATCCTTTCATGTGTTTCTTTGTAATCTGTATATCTTCTTTGGAGAAATGTTTATTTAGGTCTTCTGCCCGTTTTTGGATTGTGTTCTTTGTTTTTGTGATATTGAGCTACATGAGGTGCTTGTAAAGTTTGGGGATTAATCCTTTGTCAATTGCTTCATTTGAAAATATTTTCTCCAATTCTGAGGGTTGTTTTTGTATCTTGTTTAAGTTTTCCTATACTGTGTAAAAGCTTTTAAGTTTCATTAGGTCCCATTTGTTGATTTCTGTTTTTATTTCCATTTCTTTAGGAGGTGAGTCAAAAAGGATCTTGCTGTGATTTATGTCATAGTGTGTTCTGCCTATGGTTTCCTCAAACAGTTTTATCGTGTCTGGTCTTATATTTAGATCTCTAATCCATTTAGAGTTTATTTTTGTGTATGGTGTTATGGAGTGTTCTAATTTCATTCTTTTATGTGTAGGGGTCCAGTTTTCCCAGCACCAATTACTGAAGAGACTGTCTTTTCTCCATTGTATATCCTTAGCTCCTTTGTCATAGATGAGATAGCCATAGGTATGTACGTTTATCTCTGGACTTTCTGTCCTGTTCCATTGATCTGTGTTTATGCCAATCTACATACACTTGATTCCATTATGGAGACATATAAATATATAGGTTTCAAGATTATTACCAGTCAGATATATTCATCTTCAGTGAATAGGGTGTTTGGTGTCCAGTTCATTCAGAAAGGAGTAGATCTTTTCTATTACATATTTGGTATATGGAATGGGATCTGTGCTAATTTCAAACTCTGCTTTTACACATCACCCCACGTCACCTTTCCCCTTAAGGAGGCATAAGTGTGTTTTCTAAATGTGTAACTCTGTTCTCTTTTGAAATTCAGTTCATGTGTCGCCATGTTTACATTCCCTCTATAAGTGATATATTACAATAAGTTTATTTTTCTTTGTGGCTCATTTCACTTAGCATCATCGTACCTAAAGCCACTCATTATGCTGCTATTGGCCTTATGACATTGATTTTATGTGAGTGACATTCCATTGTATATAAGTACCAAAACATCTATATCCATTTTTTTTTTCCTTTCCTGGGATATTTAAAGTGTACCGAAGTTGAGGTTCTTGTAAACAGAGCAGCCCTAAACTTTTGGCTGGCTGTGTGTTGTGGATTTTTAGTTTTCCCAAAATACACGCCCATGAGTGGAAGTGTGCTATGCTTTGTAGCTCTGTTTTAGAAAACAACATACAGTTCTCCAGAGAGGCTGTTGGCAATTTACATCCTGTCCATCGGTGTAACCAGGCTCCCTTTTCTCCATGGCCTGTCCTGCATTTGTGGTTTTTACACTATATGTGGATGGCCCTTTTGACTGGAGGTAAGGTACACTTCTATGTAGTGTGGATTTGCAATGCCTGATGGCTTGCTTGGCCAAAAAGGGCGTATGCATTTTTTCCCGAATATATTCAAGAAAATACACATACTCCCTTTTCGGCCAAGGGCAACATTGTTGAAGTTCTGTCGCTTTTCATGTGCTTTAAAGATGACTCCAATGTACCTCTTGAAATCTGTTTCCTTCAATTCTGCCTTGCATTCAAATCCTCTTCACTGCCTTACCTCAATATATTTCTGGATGATAGTTGTCCTTATAACTCTGCAAGTTTGTGAATTGCTGTGCCCCTGATTTCCATTTTTCAACTTGCCTATTTGTGAGCTGGCTGCAATACCGCAGGATGGCTTTAGGCCTTAGTCTGGTTCCGGGGCATCAGGCTGAGCCTTTGGTTAATTCTTCTTCCTGATCGGAAACTAGGGTGATATGTGCCCATCCAAACACCTACAGCTAATCTCTCATTTGTTTCCCCTCTTCCTGTTCATCCTCTGCACAATTTGCAAACTGTGCATAACAGGACGGTAAAGGCGCTGACACTCCAAGTGGGGAGATTTTTAGTAACGCAGATGGAATGGCGAAGCCGAGCACGACGAAAGGAAAAATGAGGTACCTTTTAGAAAACTTTCCCAATTACACAGTGTACCATTCACTGGGTTTCCCATGCATTTTTTAACTGTAGGAAGATTCCCTTAAACCAGGAGATTTGGGTCCACTAGAATGGGTAGGACACGGTATTGCTCTAAGTGGTGTTCTTTTGCTCACACAACCTCAGGAAACTTGTCAGCCCCAAGTGTCCAGTCATATGTCTCATCCAGCTCTGGGTGTAAAGGTGGTCAATCCAGGTTGGATCACAGGCCCTGAACGTAATTTTTAAGATTTCTCTCTGTTTCGCTGTTTTTGAATTTTGCTTTTGAAACTTATTTTTATAAGGTGGTTTAGCTGAATTTCAGTGCTGTGTTCATGCCATTATACACACATATGATTCCTTTATGGAGACATGAGAATACATGTGTTTTAAAATACTTAGAGTCAGATATATTCCTCTACAATGAATAGGGGGTGTTGAGTCCAGTTCATTGTGCCGGGAGTAGGTGTTGTCTATTGCATACATGGTTAATGTAACAGTATCTGTGCTAATTTAAAACTGTGGTTTTATGCATCACCCCACCTCGCCTTTCCCATTAAGAAGGCAGAAGTTTGTTTTCTAAATGTGCGACTCTGTTGTGTTTGTAATTCAATTCATGTGTAGCGATGTGTACATTCACCATATGAGTGATATCTTCTGATAATATTCGTTACTCTGTTATCTTTCCTAACTGAGTTCACGTGTAGCCATGGTTTCAGGACCTTCATAAGTGATATCTTATGATAAGTTTCTTTTTCTGTGTGACTTATTTCACTTAGAATCATCGTACCTGAATCCACTCATTTTTCTGTTACTGGCCTTATGACATTGATTTCATGGCTAAGGGATATTCAATCGTACGTAAGTACCACAATTTTTTGAACCATTTTTATATTTGCTGGGACATTTAAGGTGTACCCAAGTTGAGGTTCTTGTAAGCAGTGCAGCCCTAAATTTTGGGGTGGCACTGACTTACTGATTTTCAGTTTTCCCAAGGTATATTCCCTAGAGTGGAACTGCCCTTGGCTCTGTAGCTCTGTGGTATATTTTTTAGGGAACACAATGCAGTACTCCAGAGAGGCAGTTGGCAATTTACATCTTGCCCATTAGCCTAACAAGGCTCCCTGTTCTCCAGGGCCAGTCTTGCCTTTCTGGTTTTTACATATTTTTCGGATGTCCCTTTGGACAAGTGGGATGTGGTCGTTCTTGTAGTGCAGATTTGCATTACCCGCTTGCTTGCTTGACCAAAAAGGGCATATGCATTTTTTCTTGAATATATTCAGGAGAAGACGCCTATGCCCTTTGTGCCAAGTGCATCATTGTTGAAGTAGTGCCCCTCTTCCTGTGCTTTACAGGTGATTCCTACGTAGCTCTTGAAATCTGTTTCCTGCTATTCTGCCTCGCTTTCAAGTCTGCCTCGTTGCCTTCCCTCAACAGATTTTTGGATGAGAGTTGTCCTTTATCACTCTGCTAGTTTGTGAATTGCTGTCCCCTGAGCTCCACGTATCAACTCATTTTTTGTGAGCTGAACACAAGTCCAAAATTATGGTTCAGGACCTATACTGGTTCCCGGTGGGTGGCTGACACTTTGGTTAATTCTTCTTCCTGCCGGGAAATTAGAGTGACATATGCCCGTCCAAATGCCAAACAACTACTCTCTCATTGGTTCTCCCTCTTCCCTTCCATCCTCTGCCATATTGGCAACCTGTGGGAACCAGGAGGTAAAAGGGTCTTACTCTCCAAGTTGGGAGATTGATAGTAAAGCAGTTGGAAAGTCAAAGCAGAACACCAGGAGAGGGACTAATGGTTGAGTTTTAGAAACCTTTCGTGTTCACAGTGTTTCTATTCCCTAGGTTTCCCATACATGTTATAGCTGTAGTAATATTCCCTTCAACCTGGAGAGTTGGGACCCATGGAATGGGTGCCATGCATCATTGCTTTAAAGGGTCTGCATTTGCTCACCCTATCTCACCAATCCTCTCAGTCCAAAGTGTCCAGCCTTATGCCACGTCCAGCTTTCATTGTAGATAGTGTCATTCCAGCTTTTGTCAGAGACCCTGAAGAAATTGTAAGGAATTTCCCTGTTTTTTGTTTTGTTTATGAAATTCCTTTTTATAGTGGGTTTGGGCTGATTCTCCCTGCCATGTTTATGCCAGTCTAGACACACTTGATTCCCTTACGGAGACATATCAATATATAGGTTTGAAGATTATTACTAGTCAGATATATTCCTCTGTGTGAAATATGGGGTTTTGAGTCGCTTTTACTGAGGAAGGTGTAGGTCTTTTCTATTCCATAGTTGGTTTTTGGAACGGTACCTGTGCTTATATCAAACTCTGGTTTTATGCATCACCCCAATCTCCTTCCCCCTTAAGCAGGCATAAGAGTGTTTTCTAAATGTGAGACTCTGTGCTCTTTCCTAACTCACTTCATGTGTAGCCATGTTTACAGGATCTTCATAAGTGATATCTTATGATAAGTTTCTTTTTCTGTGTGACTTATTTCACTTAGAATCATCGTACCTGAATCCACTCATTTTGTTGCTACTGGTCTTATGACATTGATTTCATGGCTGAGGTATATTCCATCGTACGTAAGTACCAGAATTTTTTGAACCATTTTTATATTTCCTGGGATATTTATGGTGGACCCAAGTTGAGGTTCTTGTAAGCAGTGCAGCCCTAAACTTGGGGGTGGCTCTGTCTTATTGATTTTCAGTTTTCCCAAGGTATATTCCCGAGACTGTATGTGCCCTTGGCTCTTTAGCTCAGTTGTTTACTTGTTTTAGGGAACACAGTGCACTAATCCAGTGAGGCAGTTGGCAATTTACATCCCGCCCATCAGCATAACCAGCTCCCATTTCTCCAGAGACTGTCTTGCCTTTTTGGTTTTTACACATTTTGTGGATATCCCTTTTGACCGGTGGGAAGTGATACTTCTTTGTAGTGCAGATTTGCATTGCCCGCTTGCTTGCTTGGCCAAAAAGGGCGTATGCGATTTCTCCTGAATATATTCAGGAGAAAACGCATACGCACTTTTTGGCCAAGTGCTTCCTTGTCGAAGTTGTGCCCCTCTTCCTGTGCTTTACAGGTGATTCCAACGTACCTCTTGAAATCTGTTTCCTGCTATTCTGCCTCGATTTCAAGTCCGCCTCGTTGCCTTCCCTCAACAGATTTGTGGACAATAGTTGTCCTTTAATACTTGGCCAGATTGTGAATTGCTGTGCCCCTGAGCTCCATTCTTCAACTCGTTTTTTGTGAGCTGAACGCATTTACAAAATTTTGTTTCAGGACCTATACTGGTTCCCGGTGGGTGGCTGAGACTTTGGTTAATTCTTCTCCCTGCCGGGAAATTAGAGTGACATGTTCCCGTCCAAATGCCCAACAGCTACTCTCTCATTGGTTCGCCCTCTTCCCTTCAATCCTCTGCCAAATTGGCAACCTGTGCGAACAAGGAGGTTAAAGGGGCTGTCTCTCCAAGTTGGGAGATTGATAGTAAAGCAGTTGAAAGTCAAAGCGGAGCACCAGGAGAGGGACTATTCGTTGAGTTTTAGAAACCATTCGTATTCACAGTGTGTCCATTCTCTAGGTTTCCCGTACTTGATATAGCTGTAGTAATATTACCTTCAACCTGGAGAGTTGGGACCCAAGGAATGGGTGCCATGCATTATTGCATTAAAGGGTCTGCATTTGCTTACCCAATCTCACCAATCCTCTCAGTCCCAAGTGTACCGCCTTATGCCATATCCAGCTGTCATTGTAGATAGGGTCATTCCAGGTTTCGTCAGAGACCCTGAAGGAATTGTAAAGAATTTCCCTGTTTTCTAGTTTTATTTTTGAAATTTTTTTATAGTGGGATGAGCTGATTCTCGGTGCCATGTTTATGACAGACAAGACACACTTGATTCACTTACCCAGACATATCAGTATATAGGTTTTAATATTCTTACTAGTCAGATATATTCCTCTGCGGGAAATATGGGGTTTTGGGTACCTTTCACTGAGGAAGGTGTAGGTCCTGTCTATTCCACAGTTGGTTTTTGGAACGGTACCTGTGCTTATATCAAACTCTGTTTTTATGCATCACCCCACCTCTCCTTCCCCCTTAAGCAGGCATAAGAGTGTTATCGAAATGTGAGACACTGTTCTCTATCCTAACTCAGTTCATGTGTACCCATTTTTACAGGATCTTCATAAGTGATACCTTATGATAAGTTTCTTTTTCTGTGTGACTTATTTCACTTTGAATCATCATACCTGAATCCACTCATTTTGCTGCTACTGGTCTTATGACATTGATTTCATGGCTGAGGGATATTCCATCGTAGTTAAGTACCACAATTTTTTGAACCATTTTAATATTTTCTGGGATATTTAAGGTGTAGCCAAGTTGTGATTCTTGTAAAGAGTGCAGCCCTAAATTTTGGGGTGGGTCTGTCTTATGGATTTTCAGTTTTCCCAAGGTATATTCCATAGACTGGAAGCGCCCTTTGCTCTGTACCTCTTTTGTTTACTTATTTAGGTAACACAGTGCACTCCTCCAGAGAGACCGTTGGCAATTTACATCCCGCCAATCAGCATAACAAGGCTCCATGTTCTCCAGGGCCTGTCTTGCCTTTCTGGTTTTTACACATTTTGTGGAGTTCCCTTTTGACCGGTAGGAAGAGATACTTCCTTGTAGTGCAGATTTGCACGACCTCTTGCTTGCTTGGCCAAAAAGGGCGTATGCGTTTTCTCCTAAATATATTCAGGAGAAAATGCATACGCCCTTTTTGGCCAAGTGCATCCTTGTCAAAGTTGTGCCCCTCATCCTGTGCTTTAAAGGCAAATCCAATGTACCTCATTAAATCTGTTTCCTGCTATTCTGCCTCTCTTTCAAGTCCACCTCGTTGCCTTCCCTCAACAGATTTTTGGACGATAGTTGTCCTTTATTTCTCTGACAGTTTGTGAATTGCTGTGCCCCTGAGCTCCATTTTTCAACTCGTTTTTTGTGAGCTGAACGCTAGTCCAAAATTTTGGTTCAGGACCTATACTGGTTCCCGGTTGGTGGCTGAGACTTTGGTTAATTCTTCTTTCTGCCTGCAAATTGGAGTGACATGTGCCCGTCCAAATGCCTAACAGCTACTCTCTCATTGGTTCTCCCTCTTCCCTACCATCCTCTGCCAAATTGGCAACCTGTGAGAACCAGGAGATTAAAGGGGCTGTCTCTCCAAGTTGGGTGATTGTTAGTAAAGCAATGAGAAAGTCAAATCGGAGCACCAGGAGAGGGACTATTCGTTGAGTTTTAGAAACCTTTTGTATTCGCAGTGTGTCCATTCTCTAGGTTTCCCGTACATGTTATAGCTGTTGTAATATTCTCTTCAAGCTGGAGAGTTGTGACCCATGGAATGGGTGCCATGAATTATTGCTTAAAAGGGTCTACATTTGCTCACCCAATCTCACCAATCCTCTCAGTCCCAAGTGTCCAGCCTTATGACACATACAGCTGTCATTGTAGATAGGGTCATTCCAGGTATCATCAGAGACCCTGAAGGGATTGTAAAGAATTTCCTTGTTTTTTTTCTTTTGTTTTTGAAATTCCTTTTTATAGTGAGTTTGAGCTGATTCTCGCTGCCATGTTTATGCCAGTCTAGACGCACTTAATTCGCATACCCAGACATATCAGAACATAGGTTTTAAGATCCTTACTGGTCAGATATATTCCTCTGTGGGAAATATTGGTTTTGAATCCCTTTCACTGAGGAAGGTGTAGGTCTTGTCTATTACGTAGTCAGTTTTTGGAACAGTACCTGTGCTTATATCAAACTCTGGTTTTATGCATCACCCCACCTCTCCTTGCCCCTTAAGCAGGCATAAGAGTGTTTTCTAAATGTGAGCCTCTGTTCTCTCTCCTAACTTAGTTCATGTGTAGCCTTGTTTACAGGATCTTCATAAGTGATATCTTATGATAAGTTTCCTTTTCTGTGTGACATATTTCACTTAGAATCATTGTACCTGAATCCACACATTTTGCTGCTACTGGTCTTATGACATTGAATTCATGGCTGAGGGATATTCCATTCTTTGTAAGTACCACAATTACTTGAACCATTTTTATATTTCCTGGGATATTTAAGGTGTACCCAAGTTGAGGTTCTTGTAAGCAGTGCAAACTTAAATTTGGGGGTGGCTCTGTCGTATTGATTTTCAGTTTTCCCAAGGTATATTCCCTAGACTGGAAGTGCCCTTGGCTCTGTAGCTCTGGTGTTTACTTGTTTTAGGGAACACAGTGCAGTCCTACAGTGAGGCAGTTGTCAATTTACATCCCGCGCATCAGCATAACAAGGCTCCCTGTTCTCCTGGGCCTGTCTTTCCTTTCTGGTTTTTACACATTTTGTGGATGTCCCTTTTGACCTGTGGGAAGTGATACTTGTTTGTAGTGCAGATTTGCATTGCCTGATTGCATGCTTGGCCAAAAAGGACATATGCGTTTTCTCCTGAATATATTCAGGAGAGAAAGCATACTCCGTTTTTGGCCAAGTGCATCATTGTCGAAGTTGTGCCCCTATTCATGTGCTTTACAGGCGATTCCATCGTACATCTTGAAATCAATTTCCTGCTATTCTACCTCGCTTTCAAGTCTTCTTCGTTGCCTTCCCTCAACAGATTTTTGGACAATAGTTGTCTTTTATTACTCTGCCAGTTTGTGAATTGCTGTGCCACTGAGCTCCATGTTTCAACTCGTTTTTTTGTGAGCTGAACGCAAGTCCAAAATTTTGGTTCAGGACCTATACTGGTTCCCGGTGGGTGCCTGAGACTATGGTGAATTCATCTTCCTGCCGGGAAATTAGAGTGACATGTGCCCGACCAAATGCCTAACAACTATTCTCATTGGTTCTCCATCTTCCCTTCCATCCTCTGCCAAATTGGCAACCTGTGGGAACCAGGAGGTTAAAGGGGCTGTCTCTCCAAGTTGGGAGATTGATAGTAAAGCAGTTGGAAATTCAAAGCGGAGCACCAGGAGAGGGACTATTCGTTGAGTTTTAGAAACCTTTCGTATTCACACAGTGGCCATTCTCTAGGTTTCCCGCACATGTTATAGCTGTAGTAATATTCCCTTCCACCTGGAGAGTTGGGACCTATGGAATGGGTGCCATGCTTTAGTGGTTTAATGTGTCTGCATTTGCTCACCCAATCTCATCAATCCTCTCAGTCCCAAGTGTCCAGCCTTATGCCACATCCAGCTGTCATTGTAGATAGGGTCATTCCAGGTTTCATCAGAGACCCTAAAGGAATTGTAAATAATTTCTCTGTTTTTTTGTTTGGTTTTTGAAATTCCTTTTTATAGAGGATTGGAGCTGATTCTCGGTGCCATGTTTATGCCAGTCTAGACACAATTAAATCCCTTACCCAGACATATCAGTAGATAGGTTTTAAGATCCTTACTAGTCAGATATATTCCTCTGTGGGAAATATGGGGTTTTGAGTCCCTTTCACTGAGGGAGGTGTAGGTCTTGTCTATTCCATAGTTGGTTTTTGGAACGGTACCTGTTCTTATATCAAACTCTGATTTTATGCATCACCCCACCTCTCCTTCCCCCTTAAGCAGGCATAAGAGTGTTTTCTAAATGTGAGACTCTGTTCTCTAACCTAACTCAGTTCATGTGTACCCATGTTTACAGGATCTTCATAAGTGACACCTTATGATAAGTTTCTTTTTCTGTGTGACTTATTTCACTTAGAATCATCGTACCTGAATCCACTCATTTTGCTGCTACTGGTCTTAAGACATTGATTTCATGGCTGAGGGATATTCCATCGTGCGTAAGTACCACAATTTCTTGAAACATTTTTATATTTCCTGGGATATTTAAGGTGGAACCAAGTTGAGATTCTTGTGAGCAGTGCTGCTCTAAATTTCTCGGTGGCTCTATCTTATTGATTTTCAGTTTTCTCAAGGTATATTCCCTAGACTGGAATTGTCCTTTGCTCTGTAGCTCTATTTTTTACATCTTTTAGGGAACACAATGCACTCCTCCAGTGAGGCAGTTGGCAATTTACATCCCACCCATCAGCATAACAAGCCTCCCAGTTCTCCAGGGCCTGTCTTGCCTTTCTGGTTTTACTCATATTGTGGCTGTCCCTTTTGACCAGTGAAAAGAGATACTTCTTTGTAGTGCAGATTTGCATTGCCTGCTTGCTTGCTTGGCCAAAAACGGCGTATGTGTTTTCTCCTGAATATATTCAGGGGAAAATGCGTATGCCCTCTTTGGCCAAGTGCATCATTGTCGAAGTTGTGCCCCTCTTCCAGTGCTTTACGGGAGATTCCTACGTAGCTCTTGAAATCTATTTCCTGCTATTCTGCCTCGCTTTCAAGTCTGCCTCGTTGCCTTCCCTCATCAGATTTTTGGATGAGAGTTGTCTTTATCACTCAGCTACTTTGTGAATTGCTGTGCCCCTCAGCTCCACGTATCAACTCGTTTTTTGTGAGCTGAACACAAGTCCAAAATTATGGTTCAGGACCTATACTTGTTCCCGGTGGGTGGCTGACACTTTGGTTAATTCTTCTTCCTGCCGGGAAATTAGAGTGACATATGCCCGTCCAAATGCCAAACAACTACTCTCTCATTGGTTCTCCCTCTTCCCTTCCATCCTCTGCCATATTGGCAGCCTGTGGGAACCAGGAGGTAAGAGGGTCTGTGTCTCCAAGTTGGGAGATTGATAATAAAGCAGTTGGAAAGTCAAAGCGGAGTGCCAGGAGTGGGACTATTGGTTGAGTTTTAGAAACCATTCGTATTCACAGTGTGTCCATTCTCTAGGTTTCCCGTACATGTTATAGCTGTAGTAATATTCCCTTCAACCTGGAGAGTTGGGACCCATGGAATGGGTGCCATGCATCATTGTTTTAAAGGGTCTGCCTTTGCTCACCCTATCTCACCAATTCTCTCTGTCCCAAGTTTCCAGCCTTATGCCACATCCAGCTGTCATTGTAGATAGGGTCATTCCAGCTTTCGTCAGAGACCCTGAAGAAATTGTAAGGAATTTCCCTGTTTTTTGTTTTGTTTATGAAATTCCTTTTTATAGTGGGTTTGGGCTGATTCTCCCTGCCATGTTTATGCCACTCTAGACACACTTGATTCCCTTACGGAGACATATCAATATATAGGTTTTAAGATTATTACTAGTCAGATATATTCCTCTGTGTGAAATATGGGGTTTTGAGTCGCTTTCACTGAGGAAGGTGTAGGTCTTGTCTATTCCATAGTTGGTTTTTGGGACGGTACCTGTGCTTATATCAAACTCTGGTTTTTGCATCACCCCACCTCTCCTTCCCCCTTAAGCAGGCATAAGAGTGTTTTCTAAATGTGAGACTCTGTTCTCTATCCTAACTCCTTTCATGTGTAGCAATGTTTACAGGATCTTCATAAGTGATATCCTATGATAAGATTCTTTTTCTGTGTGACTTATTTCACTTCGAATCATCGTACCTGAATCCACTCACTTTGCTGCTACTAGTCTTATGACATTGATTTCATGGCTGAGGGATATTCCATTGTACGTAAGTAGCACAATTTTTTGAAACATTTTTATATTTCCTGGGATATTTAAGGTGTACCCAAGTTGAGGTTCTTGAAAGCAGTGCAGCCCTCAATTTGTGGGTGGCTCTGTCTTATTGATTTTCAGTTTTCCCATGGTATATTTCATAGACTGGAAATGCTCTTTGCTCTGTAGCTCCGTTGTTTTCTTGTTTTAGGGAACACAGTGCACTCCTCCAATGAGGCAGTTGGCAATTTACATCCCGCCCATCAGCATAACAAGGCTCCCTTTTCTCCAGGGCCTGTCTTGCCTTTCTGGTTTTTACACATTTTGTGGATGTCCGTTTTGACAGGTGGGAAGTGATACTTCTTTGTAGTGTAGATTTGTATTGCCTGCTTGCTTGCTTGGCCAAAAAGAGCGTATGCCTTTTCTCCTGAATGTATTCAGGAAAAAACGCATACGCCATTTTTGGCCAAGTGCATCATTGTCGAAGCTGTGCCCTCTTCCTGTGCTTTACAGGCGATTCCAACGTACATCTTGAAATCTGTTTCCTTCTCTTCTGCCTCACTTTCAAGTCCGCCTTGTAGCCTTCCCTCAACAGATTTTTGGACGATAGTTGTCGTTTATTACTCTGCCATTTTGTGAATTGCTGTGCCCCTGAGCTCCATTTTTCAACTCGTTTTTTGTGAGCTGAATGCAAGTCCAAAATTTTGGTTCAGGACCTATACTTGTTCCCGGTGGGTGGCTGAGACTTTGGTTAATTATTTTCCCTGCCGGGAAATTACAATGACATGTGCTCGTCCAAATGCCTAACAGCTACTCTCTCATTGGTTCTCCCTCTTCCCTTTCACCCTCTGCCAAACTGGCAACTTGTTCGAAACAGTAGGTTAATGGGGCTGTCTCTCCATGTTGGGAGATTGATAGTAGGGCAGTTGGAAAGTCACACCGGAGCCCAAGGAGAGGGACTATTCGTTGATGTTTGGAAAACTTTCGTATTCACAGTGTGTCCATTCTCTAGGTTTACCTTACATGTTATAGCTGTAATAATATTCCCTTCAATCTGGAGAGTTGGGACTCATGGAATGGGTGCCATGCATTATTGCTTTAAAGGGCCTGCATTTCCTCACCCAAGCTCACCCATTCTCTCAGTCCCAAGTGTCCAGCTTTATGGCACATCCAGCTGTCATTGTAGACAGGGTCATTCCAGGTTTCATCAGAGACACTGAAGGAATTGTTAAAAATTTCCCTGTTTTTTTGTTTGTTTTTGAAATTCCTTTTTATAGTGGGTTTCAGCTGATTCTCGCTGCCATGTTTATGCCAGTCTAGACACACTTGATTCCCTTACACATACATATCAATGCATAGGTTTTAAGATTCTTACTAGTCCGATATATTCCTCTGCGGGAAATATGGGATTTTGAGTCCCTTTCACTGAGGAAGGTCTAGGTCTTGTCTATTCCATAGTTGGTTTTAGGAATGGTACCTGTGCTTATATCAAACTCTGATTTTATGCATCACCCCACATCTCCTTCCCCCTTAAGCAGGCATAAGAGAGTTTTCAAAATGTGAGACTCTGTTCTCTTCCCTAACTCAGTTCAATTGTAGCCATGTTTACAAGATCTTCCTAAATGATATCTTATGATAAGATTCTTTTTCTGTTTGACTTATTTCTGTTAGAATCATCGTACCTGAATCCTCTCATTTTGCTGCTACTGGTCTTATGACATTGATTTCATGGTTGAGGGAAAATCCATTGGACATAAATACTACAAATTTTTGAACAATTTTTATCTTTCCCGGGAAATGTAAGGTGGACACAAGTTGAGGTTCTTGTAAGCGGGGCAGTCGTAAATTTTGTGGTGCCTGTGTCTTATTGATTTTCAGTTTTCCCAAGGTATATTCCCTACACTGGAAGCTCCCTTGGCTCTGTAGCTCTGTTGTTTAATTATTTTAGGGAACACAATGCACTCCTCCAGAGTGGCAGTTGGGAATTTACATCCCGCCCACCAGCATAACAAGGCTCCCTGTTCTCCAGGGCCTGTCTTGCCTTTCTGGTTTTTACACATTTTGTGGATATCCCTTTTGACAGGTGGGAAGAGATATTTCTGTGTAGTGCAGATTTGCATTGCCCACTTCCTTGCTTGGCCAAAAAGGGCGTATGCATCTTCTCCTGAATATATTCAGGAGAAAACGCATAGGCAGTTTTTGGTCAGGTGCATCATTGTCAGTGATGAGACCCTCTTCCTGTGATTTCAAGGCGATTCCAACGTACCTCTTGAAATCTATTTCCTGCTATTCTGCCTCGCTTTCAAGTCCACCTCGTAGCCTTCCCTCAACAGATTTTTGGACGAGAGATATCCTTTACTACTCTGCCAGTTGGGGAACTGCTGTGCCCCTGAGCTCCATTTTTCAATATGTTATTTGTGACCTGAATACAAGTCCAAATTTTGGTTCAGGACCTATACTGGTGTCCGGTGGATGGCTGAGACTTTGGTTAATTCTTCTTCCGGCCGGGAAATTAGAGTGACATGTGCCCGTCCAAATGCCTCATGGCTACTCTCTCATTGGTTCTCCCTCTTCCCTTTCATCCTCTGCCAATTTGGCAACCTGTTAGAACCAGGAGGTTAAACGGTCTGTCTCTCCAAGTTGGGAGATTTATAGTAAAGCAGTTGGAAAGTCAAACCAGAGCACCAGGAGACAGACTATTCGTTGAATTTTAGAAACATTTCGTATTCACAGTGGGTCCATTCTCTAGGTTTCCCGTACATGTTATAGCTGTTGTAATATTCCCTTCAACCTGCAGAGTTGGGACCCATGGAATGGGTGCCATGCATTATTGCTTTAAAGGGTCTGCATTTGCCCAGCCAATCTCACCAATCCTCTCAGTCCCAAGTGTCCAGCCTTATGAGATATCCAGGTGTCATTGTAGATAGGGTCAGTCCAGGTTTCATCAGAGACCCTGAAGGATTTGTAAAGAATATCACTGTTTTTTTGTTTTGTTTTTGAAATTCCTTTTTATATTGGCTTTGAGCTGATTCTCACTGCCATGTTTATGCCAGTCTAGACACACTTGATTCCCTTATGGAGACATATAAATACATAGGTTTTAAGATTCTTACTAGTAAGATATATTACTCTGCGCTGAATATGGGGTTTTGAGTCCCTTTCACTGAGGAAGGTGTAGGTCTTTTCTATTCCGTATTTGGTTTTTGGAACGGTACCTGTACTAATATCAAACTCTGGTGTTATGCATAACCCCACCTCTCCTTCCCCCTTAAGCAGGCATAAGGGTGTTTTATAAATATGAGACTCTCTTCTCTTTCCTAGCTCAGTTCATGTGTAGCCATGTTTACAGGATCTTCATAAGTGACACCTTATGATAAGTTTCTTTTTCTGTGTGACTTATTTCACTTAGAATTATCGTACCTCAATCCACTCATTTTGCTGCCACTGGCCTTATGACATTGATTTCATGGCTGAGGAATATTCCATTATACGTAAGTACCACAATTTCTTAAACCATTTTTTTCTTTCCTGGGATATTTAAAGTGTACCCAAGTTGAGGTTCTTGTAACCAGTGCATCCCTGAATTTTGGTGTGGATCTGTCTTATTGATATTCAGTTTTCCCAGGGTATATTCCCTAGACTCGAAGTGCCCTTGGCTCTGTAGCTCTGGTGTTTACTTGTTTTAGGGAACAGAATGCACTCCTCCAGAGAGGCAGTTGGCAATTTACATCCCGCCCATCAACATAAGAGCGCTCCCTGTTCTCCAGGGCCTGTCTTGCCTTTCTGGTTTTTACACATTTTGCGGATGTCCCTTTTGACAGGTGGGAAGTGATACTTGTTTGTAGTGCAGATTTGCATTGCCCGCTTTCTTGCTTGGCCTAAAAGGCCATATGCGTTTTCTCCTGAATATATTCACGTGAAAACCCATACCATCTTTATGGCCATTTCCTTAATTTTCGAAATTGTGATGCTTTTCCTGTGTTTAAAGGTGATTCCAGTGTACCTGTTGAAATCTGTTTCATGCCATTCTGCCTCATTTTCTATTCCACCTCGTGGCTTTCCCTCAACAGATTTTTGGAAGAGAGTAGTCCTTTGTAACTCTGCAGGTTAGTGAATTGCTGTGGCCTTGAGCTCCATTTTTCAACTCGCGTTTTTGTGAGCTGACCGCAAATCCACAATTTTGCTTCAGCATCTATACTTGTTCTGGCGGGGCAGGCTGAGACTTTGGTTAATTCCTCTTCGTGATGCAAAATTAGAGTGACATGTGGCCGTCCAAATGCCTACAGCTACTCTCTCATTGGTTCTCTCTCTTCCCTTATATCCTCTGCACAATTTGTCCACTGTGCGAATTAGGAAGTTATAGGGGCTGACTCTCCAAGTTGGGAGATTGAGAGTAAAGCATTTGGAATGTCAAACTGGAGCACAAGGAGAGAAAAATGTAGTAGAGTTTTAGAAACCTTTCACCATCAGAGTGTTTCCAGTCTCTACGTTCCCATACATGTTATAACTGTAGTGATATTTCTTTCTACGTGGAGAGTTGGGAACCATGGAATGGGTGGCAGGCATTTTTGCTTTAAAGGATCTGCATTTTTTCACCCAATCTCACCAATCCTCTCAGTCTCAAGTGACCAGCCTTATGCTACATCCAGCTGTCATTGTAGATATCGTCATTCCAGGTTTCATCAGAACCCCTGAAGGAATTGTGTAAGAATTTTACTGTTTTTATGTTTTGTTTTGAAATTCATTTTTATAGTGGGTTTCAGCTGATTCTCACTGCCATGTTTATGTCGTTCTAGACACACTTGGTTCCCTTACGGAGACATATGAATACATAGGTTTTAAAATTCTTACTAGTCAGATATATTTCTCTGTGGGGAATAGGGATGTTGAGTTCCGTTCACTAAGGAAGGAGTAGGGCTTGTCTCTTCTGTTTTTGGATTATGGAACGGTTCCTGTTCTAATATGAACCTTTTGTTTTCTGCATTTCCCCACGTCTCCTTCCCCTTAAGCAAGCATAAGAGTTTTTTTTTTCTAAATCTGAGAATCTGTTCTCTTCCCTAATTCAGTTCATATGTAGCCATGTTTACATTCACTTCATAAGTGATATCTTTTGTCAGAATGCCCCATGGCCCTTGTCATAATAATGCTCCATGACCCCTGTCACCACAATGCTCCATGCCCTGGTTATCAAAATGCTCCATGTCCCTTGTCATCACAATTCTCCACGTCCTTGTCATCACAATGCTACATGACACTTCTCATCACAATGTTACATGCACTTTTCATCACAATTACACATGCACTTGTCATTGCAATGCTTCATGCACTTATCATCACAATGCTCCATGCACTTGTCATCACAGTGCTTCATGCACTTGTCATCACAATGCTACATGACCCCTCTTATCACAATGCTCCCTGACACCTGTCATCACAATGCTTCATGCCCCTTGTGCTTACAGTGCTCGATGATCCTCGACATCACAATTACCCAAGGACTTCTCATCACAATGCTCCACGGTTTTGCCATCACCATGCTCCATGCCTTGTCATCTCAAAGCTCAATGTCCCTTGTCCTCACAATTCTCCACGTCCTTGTCATTACAATTCTCCATGGCACTTCACATCACAATGTTATATGCACTTGTCATCACAATACTCCATGCACTTGTCATCGCGATGCTCCATGATGCCTGTCATAGGAAGCTCCATGTGCTTGTCATCAAAATGTTTCACGACCTGGACATTAAAATTATCAATGGCCCTTGATATCACAATGCTCCATGCCCTTGTCATCACAGTGCTCCTTTATTTTGTCACAACAATCCTCCATGACACATGGCATCACAATGCTCCATGATATTGTCATCAAACTGGAACATGACATATTTCATCACAATGTTCCCTGACATCTTTCTTCACAATAATCCATGACCTTGTCATCACAGTGCTCCATGTCCTTGTTGTCACAACGTGCCATGCCCACTCTTATCACAATAATCCATGAAAATATTCAGAGCAATGCTCCATGCCACTTTTCATCACAATGCTCCATGAACGCTGTCATCACAATGCACCATGCCCATCATCATAATGCTTCATGCTATTGTCATCACAATGAAAGCAAAATGCTCCATGACCTCTGTCAACACAATGCTCCAAACCCTTGTAATCTCAATGTTCCATAACACTTGTCATCACAATGCCCCATGACGCTGGTCATCACAATTATCCATGGTCTTCTCATCACAATGCACCATGATTTTTGTCATCACAATGCTCAATACACTTGCTGTCACAATGCTCCCTGACTATTGCCATCAGTATGCACATTGAACTCTTTCATGACAAGGCTCCATGCCTTTTTCATCACAATGATCCATGCCCTTTTCAACACAGTGCTCCAAGACCCCTGTGTTCACAATGGTCCTTGCACTTGTCATCACAAAGCTCCATGATGCATGTCATCAGAATGCTCCATGGCCTTCTCATCATAATGTTCCATGTCCTTGTCATCACAATGCTCCAAGACTACTGTGATCACAATGTTCCCTGCTCCTTTTCATCAGATGCTCCATGAGACTAGTAATCACAATGTTCCATGGTCTTCACATCACAGTGCTCCAGGACGTTGTCATCACAGTGCTCCATTCCCTTGTCATCACAATACTCCATGACCCCTGTCATCACAATATTCCATGAACATTTTCAGCCCAATGCTCCATGAAACTTCTCATCACAATGATGCATGCCCTTGTCGTCCCTATGCTCCATGACCCCTGTATTCAAAATGCTCCGTGACGCTTGTCATCACAGTGCTCCATGACACCTGTCATCACAATGCTCCATTCCTTTGTCAGCAAAATGCAACATGACCTTATCATTACAATGCTCTATGTGCTTGTCATCACAATACTCCATTACCATTGCCATGACAGTACTCCATGAACCTTGGCATCACATTGCTTCATGCCATGTCTTCACAATGCTCCATGCTCCTTGAAATTGAAATTATCTAAGACCTCTGTCATCACAGTGCTCCAAACCCTTGTGATCACAATGTACCATAACACTTGTCATCACAACGCTCAATGATGCGTGTCATCACAATACTCCATGCCCTTTTCATCACAATGATCCATGACCTTTGTCATCACAGTTCTCAATATACTTGACATCACAATGCTCCCTGAAACTATTCGTCAGAATGCTCCTTGAACCCTGTCACGAAAAGGCTCCATGCCTTTTTCATCACAATGCCCCATGCCGTTTTCATCACAATGCTACATGCCATTGTAATCAAAATACTCCATAAGCTTGTCATCAGAATGCTCCATGACCTTTGTCATCACAATTCTCCATGAACTTGTCAGCACAATGCTCCTTGACCCTTGTCATGACAATGCTCCTTGACCCTTGTCATCACAATGCTCCACTACCTTTGTCATCAGAATCCTCCATGACACTTGGCATCACAATGCTCCATGCCATTGTCATCACAATGGGCCATTACATATGTCATCACAATGCTCCCTGACACCTGTGTTCACAATATTGCATGAACTGGTCATCACAATGCATCATGCACTAGTCATAACAATGCACCATTCCGACTGTCATTGCAATGCTCCATGACACCTGTCATCACAATGCTCCGTGACTCCAGTCATCACAATGCTTCATGACATTTGACATCACAATGGTCCATGCCCTCATCATCAACAGACTCTATGACCTTTTTAACCACAATGATGCATGAACTTTTCATCACAATGCTCTTTGACCCTTGTCATCAAAATGCTCTATGCCTTTCTCAGCACAATCCTCCATGAACCTTGTCATCACAATGCTCCATGCACTTCTCATCAAAATGCTCTCTCACCACTGATATCACAATGGTACATCACTATTCGTCACAATACTCTCTCACCCCGTCATCACAATGTTCTATGACACCTGTCATGCCAATGGTACATGCACTTATCATCACAATATTCGATGACCGCTGACATCACAATGTTCCATAACCCCTATCATCAACATGCTCCATGACACTTTCCATCAAAATGCTCAATGACCCGTGACATCACAATGTTCCATAACCCCTCTCATCAAAATGTTCCATGACACTTTTCAACATATTGCTCCATGACCCTGTCATCACAAAGCTCCCTGCCCTTCTCATCACAATGCACACTGACCTTGCCATCAAAATGCTCCATGACTTTGTCATCACAAAAATCCATGACACTTCGCATCAAAATGCTCCATGTCATTGTCATCACATTGCTCCATGAACGCTCTCATCACATTGCTCCAGTATCATGTCATCACAAAGCTCCATGACATATGTCATCAGAATGCTCCATGGCCTTCTCATCACAATGCTCCATGCCCTTGCCATCACAATGCTCCATTACGCCTGACATAACAATGCTCCATGACCCCTGCCATCACGATGTTCCATGGCCTTGTCATCAAAAGGCTCCATGACCCTGGTCATCCCAATGCTCCAAGACACCTGTAATCACAATGCTACATGCCCTCGTCATCACAAAGCTCCATGCCGCATGTCATCAGAATGCTCCATGACCCTTATCATCACAATGCTCCATGCCTGTGTCAGCAAAATGCTATATCACCTTGTCATCAAAATGCTCCATGCGCTTGGCATCACAATACTCCATTACCATTTTCATCACAATCATCCATGAACCTTGGGATCACATTGCTTCATGACTTTGTCATCAAAATGTTCCATGCTCCTTGAAATCAAATTGGTCCATGACCACTGTCATCACAATGCTCCAAACCATTGTGATCACAATGTTCCATAACACTTGTCATCACAACGCTCCATGATGCCTGTCATGACAATACTCCATGCTCTTGTCATCACCATGGTCCATGACCTTTGTCATCACCATTCTCAATACACTTGTCATCACAATGCTCCCTGACACTTGTCGTCAGAATGCTCCTTGAACCCTGTCATGAAAAGGCTCCATGCCTTTTTCATCAGAATGCTCCATGCCCTTTTCATCACAACACTCCATGTCATTGTCATCACAATACTCCACAAGATTGTCATCAGAATGTTCCATGAACCTTGTCATCACAATGCTCCATGACCCCTGTCATCACAATGCTGCCTAACCCTTGTCTTTACAGTGTTCCATGACGCTCGTCATCACAATTATCCATGTTCTTCTCATCAATATGCTCCACGGCCTTGCCATTAAAATCCTCCATGCTCTGGTCATCACAGTGCCCGAAGACCCCTTTAATCATAGTGCTCCATGCCTTGTCCTCACAAAGCTCCATGACGTATGTCATCAGAATTCTCCATGCCCCTTTTCATCTCAATGCTCCATGAACCCTGTCATCAAAATTCACCATGCCTATCATCATAATGCTTCAGTCTATTGTCATCACAATGAAATCAAAATGCTCCATGACCTCTGTCATCACAATGCTCCAAATCCTTGTGATCAAAATATTCCATAACACTTATCATCACAACACCACATGATGCTCGTAATCACAATTATCCATGGTCTTCTCATCACAATGCTCCATGACTTTTTTCATCACAATGCTCAATACCCTTGTCATCACAATGCTCCCTGACACTTCTCGTCAGTATGCTTCTTGAACCCTGTCATGACAAGGTTCCATGCCTTTTTCATCACAATGCCCCATGCTGTTTTCATCACAATGCTCCATGCCATTGTCATCAAAATACTCCACAAGCTCGTCATCAGAATGCTCCATGAACCTTGTCATCACAATTCCCCGAACACTTGTCATCAAAATGCTCCATTACCTTTGTCATCACAATCCTCCATGACACTTGGCATCACAATGCTCCATACCATTGTCATCGCAATGGACCATAACATATGTCATCACAATGCTCCCTGACAACTGTCTTCACAATACTCCATGATATTCTAATCCCAATGCTCAATGCCATGTCATCACAATGGTCTATGACCCCTGTCATCACAATGATCCGGACTCCAGTCATCACAATGCTTCATGAACTTTGTCATCACAATGGTCCATGACTTCGTCATCACAAGGATCTGTGACCATTGTCACCACATTGCTCCATGAACATTTCATCACAATGCTCGGTGAACCTTGTCATCACCATGCTCCATGCCTTTGTCAGCACAATAATCCATGACCCATGGCATCACAATGTGCCATGCACTTGTCATCACAATGCTCCACATCGTTGTCATCACAATGCTCCCTAAACCTTGTCACCACAATGCTCCATGCGTTTGTCAGCACAATGCTCCATTACCCATATCATCACAATTCGCAATGCGTTTGTCATCACAATGCTCCACAACCTTGTTATCCCAATGCTCCATGCACTTATCATGAAAATGCTCTCTCACCACTGATATCACAATGTTCCATCACTAATCATCACAATACTCCCTCACCCTTGTCATCACAAAGTTCCATGACCCTTGTCACAACAATGCTACATGCACTTATCATCAAAATGCTCCATGCCCCTGATATCACAATATTCCATAACCACTGTCATGACAATGTTCCATGACCCTTTTCATCCAATAGCTCCATGACCCTGTCATCACAATGCTCCCTGAACTTCTCATCACAATGCTCAATGCCACTGTCATCACAAAGCTACTTGAAACCTCTCATCATATTGCTCCATGAGGTTGTCATCACAGAGCTCCATGACGCTTGTCATCACAATGCTCAATGCCCTTCTCATCACAATGTTCCATGCCCTTGTCATTGCAATCCTCCATGACACATGTATCACTGTGTTCCGTGCCCTTGTCACCACAATGCTCCATACCCACTCTCATCACAATAATCCATGAAACTTGTCAGACCAATGCTCCAACCCCTTCTCATCACAATGCTCCATTACCCCTGTCATAAATGTGCTCCATGACCCCTGCCATCACAATGTTCCACGGCCTTGTCATCACAAGGCTCCATGACATTTGTCTTCACAATTTTCAATACACTTGTCATCACAATGCTCCCTGACACTTGTCGTCAGTATGCTCAAAGAACCCTGTCATGACAAGTCTCCATGCCTTTTTCATCACAATGATCCATGTCCTTTTCATCACAATGCTCCATGCCATTGTCATTGCAATACTCCACAAACTTGTCATCAGAATGCTCCGTGATTCATTTCATCAAAATGATCCATGATGCCTGTCATCACAATGCTCCCTGACACCTATCATCACAATGCTCCATGCCCCTTGTCATTACAGTGCTCCATGATGCTCGTCATCACAATTATCCATGGTCTTCTCATCACAGTGCTCCACGGTCTTGCCATCACAATGCTCCATGACCTGGTCATCACAATGCTCCATGTCCCTTGTCATCACAATTCTCCACGTCCTTGTCATCACAATGCTCCATGACAGATCTCATCACAATGTTACATGCTCTTGTCATCACAATTCTCCATGCACTTGTCATCGCAATGCCCATGAACCCTGTCATAGCAAGCTCCATTCCTTTGTCATCACAATGCTTCACGAACTTTTCATCAAAATCCTCAATTCCCGTTGTCATCACAGTGATACATTGCCTTGTCATCACAATGTTCCAAGCCCTTGTCATCACAATGCTCCATTACCTTTGTCATCACAATCCTCCATAACACTTGGCATCACAATGCTCCATGCCATTTTCATCACAATGGACCATGAAATATGTCATCACAAAGCTCCCTGATACCTGTCTTCACAATACTCCTTGACCTTGTCTTCACAATGCTCTATGCCCTTGTCATCACAATGTGCCATGCCCACTGTCAACACAATTATCCATGAAACTTGTCAGACCAATGCTCCATGCCCCTGTCATCACAAAGCTCCATGCCCTCGTCATCACAATGCTCCATGACCCCAGTCATCATAATGCTCTGTGACTCCAGTCATCACAAGGCTACATGACCTGTGTCATCACAATGGTCCATGCCCTCATCATCACAAGGCTCTGTGAAATATGTCACCACAATTCTCCATGAACTTTTCATCACAATGCTCCGTGACACTTGTCATCACAAAGCTCCGTGCCTATGTCAACTCAATGCTCCATGACCCTTGTCATCACAAAGCTCCATGCGCTTGCCAGCACTGTGCTCCGTGATATATGTCATCACAATGCGCCATGAGCTTGTCATCACAATGCTCCACAACATTGTCATCAGAATGCTCCATAAACCTTGTCATCACAATGCTCCATGCACTTCTTATCAAAATGCACTCTCACCACTGATATCAACATGTCCCCTCACTACTCATCACAATACACCCACTGCCCTGTCATCACAGTGTTCCATAACACCTGTCATGAAAATGTTCCATGACCCCTGACATCTCAATGTTCCATAACCCCTGTCATCAAAATGTTCCATGACACTTTTCTTCAAATTGCTCCATGAACCTGTCATTAAAATACTCCCTGCCCTACAGAACAGAATGCACCACACACTTGTCATCACAAAGCTCCATGACCCTTGGCATCGCAATGCTTCATACCATTGTCATCACAATGCTCCATAAAAACGCTCATCACATTGTTCTATGCCCTTGTCATCACAGGCTCCATGATGTTTTTCATCACAATGCTCGATGCAATTCTTATCACAATGCTCCATGCCTTTGTCATTACAATCCTCCATGACCCATGTATCACAGTGTTCCATGCCCTTGTCATCACAATGCTCCTTTCCTCCTCTCATCACAATAATCCATGAAGCATTTCAGACCAATGCTCCATGGCCTTGTCATCACAATGCTCCATTACCCCTGTCATAACAATGCTCCATGACCCCTGCCATCACAATATTCCACAGCCTTGTCATCTCAAGGCTCCATGACCCTTGTCATCACAATGTCGCAAGACCCCTGTAATCACAATGCTCCTTGCCCTTGTCATCACAAAGCTCCATGGCCACTGTCATCACAATGCTCCATTCCCCTTGTCATTACAGTGCTCCATGACGCTCGTCATCACAGTTATCCATGGTCTTCTCATCACAATGCTCCACGGTCTTGCCATCACAATGCTCCATGCCCTGGTCATCACAATGCTCCATGTCCCCTGTCATCACTATTCTCCATGATCTTGGCATCACTATGCTCCATGACACTTCTCATCACAGTGTTACAAGCTTTGTCATCACAATTCTCTATGCACTTGTCATTGCAATGCTCCATGACCCCTGTCATAGCAAGATCAGTGTGCTTGTCATTAAAATGCTTCATGAACTTTTCATCAAAATTCTCAGTGGCCCTTGTCATCACAATGCTCCATGACCCTTGTCATCACAGTGTTCCAAGCCCTTGTTATCAAAATGATCCATTACCTTTGTCATCACAATGCTCCTTGACACTTGGCATCACAATGCTCCATTCCATTGTCATCACAATGGACCATGACATATGTAATCACAATGCTTCCTGACACCTGTATTCACAATACTCCTTGAACTTCTCGTTACAATGTTCCATTCCCTTTCATCACAATGCTCTATGACCCCTGTCATCACAATGCTCCGTGACTCCAGTCATCACAATGCTTCATGACCATTGTCATCCCAATGGTCCATGCCCTCGTCATCACAAGGCTCTGTGACCATTGTCACCACAATGCTCCATGAACATTTCATCACAATGCTCGGTGACAATTTTCATCACAATACTACATGCCTTTGTCAGCACAATACTCCATGACCCATGGCATCACAATGCGCCATGCGCTTGTCATCACGATGCTCCACATCGTTGTCATCACAATTCTCCATAAACCTTGTCATCACAATGCTCCATGCACTTCTCATCAAAATGCTCTCTCACCACTGATATCACAATGTTCCATCACTAATCATCACAATACTCCCTCACCCCTGTCATCACAATGATCCATGACCCTATTCACAACAATGCTACATGCACTTATCATCACAATGTTCCATAACCCCTGTCATCACAATGATCCATGACCCTTTTTATCACAATGCTCCATGACCCCTGATATCACAATGTTCCATAAACACTGTCATCAAAATGTTCCATGACCCTTTTCATCCAATTGCTCCATGACCCTGTCATCACAATGCTCCCTGCCCTTCTCATCACAATGCACCACGCCCTTGTCATTAAAATGCTCCATGGCCTATGTCATCACAAAGCTCCATTACCCTTGGCATCACATTGCTCCATGCCATTGTCATCACAGAGCTCCATGAAGCTTGTCATCACAATGCTCGATGCCCTTCTAATCACAATGCTCCATGCCCTTGTCATTGCAGTCCTCCATGACACATGTATCACTGTGTTCCGTGCCCTTGTCATCACCGTGTTCCATGCCCACTCTCGTCACAATAATCCATGAAACTTTTCAGACCAATGCTCCATGACCTTGTCATTTTATTCCTCCATGACACATGTATCACTGTGTTCCATGCCCTTGTCATCACAATGCTCCATTACCCCTGTCATAACAATGCTCCATGATCCCTGCCATCACAATGTTCCACGGCCTTTTCATCACAAGGCTCCAAGACCCCTGTAATCACAATGCTCCATGCCCCTTTTCATCTCAATGCTCCATGAACCCTGTCATCACAATGCACCATACCCATCATCATAATGCTTCATGCTATTGTCATCACAATGAAATCAAAATTCTCCATGACCTCTATCATAACAATGCTCCAAACCCTTGTGATCACAGTGTTCCATAACACTTGTCAACACAACGCCCCATGACGCTGGTCATCACAATTATCCATGGACTTCTCATCACAATGATCCATGACCATTGTCATCACAATGCTCAATACCCTTGTCATCACAATGCTCCCTGACACTTGTCATCAGTATGCTCCTTGAACCCTGTCATGACAAGGCTCCATGCCTTTTTCATCACAATGATCCATGCCCTTTTCATCACAGTGCTCCAAGACTCCTGTAATCACAATGTTCCATGCCCCTTTTCATCAGAATGCTCCATGAGACTTGTCATCAAAAGGCTCCATCGTCTTCACATCACAATGCTCCAGTACCTTGTCATCACAATGCTCCATGAACCCTGACATCACAATACTTCATGAACGTTTTCAGCCCAATGTTTCATGACCTTCTCCTCACAATGCTCCATGACCCCTGTCATCACTATGCTCCATGACCACTGTCATCACAACGCTCCATGAACCCTGACAACACAATGATACGGGGCTCTTGTCATCAAAATGCTCCATGACCCTTGTCATCACAATGATCCATGCCCTTGTCATCCAAATGGTCCATGACCTTCTCCTCACAATGCTCCATGACTCCTGTCATCACTATGCTCCATGACCACTGTCATCACAACGCTCCATGAACCCTGACAACACAATGATCCGGGACTCTTGTCATCAAAATGCTCCATGACCCTTGTCATCACAATGATCCATGCCCTTGTCATCCAAA
Organism: Mesoplodon bidens; assembly: GCF_964165515.1. Taxonomy (NCBI): domain Eukaryota; kingdom Metazoa; phylum Chordata; class Mammalia; order Artiodactyla; family Ziphiidae; genus Mesoplodon; species Mesoplodon bidens. The sequence goes on from NW_027671170.1 coordinate 499,478, forward strand.
TGGTCCATGACCCCTGTAATCACAATGCTCCGTGACACTTGTCATCATAGTGCTCCATGAAGCTTCTCATCACAATGCTCCTTGTCTTTGTCAGCAAAATGCTACATAATATTGTCACCACAATGCTCCATGCACTTGTCATCACAATCCTCCATGACCTTTGGGATCACATTGCTTCATGCCCGTGTCATCTCTCTCTTGCCTTTCTGGTTTTTACAGATATTCGGATGTCTATTTTGACCGGTCAGAAGTGACAATTCTTTGTAGTGTGGATTTGCATTGTGCGCTTCCTTGATTGGCCAAAAAGGGCATATGCGTTTTCTACTGAATATACTCAGGAGAAAAGGCATACGCCCTTTTTGGCCAAGTGCATCACTGTCCAAGTTGTGATGCTTTTCCTGTGCTTTAAAGGCGATTCCAATTTACCTATATATTTTGTGCAATTCTGCCTCATTTTCAAGTCCCCTTCATTGCCTTCCCTCAACAGATTTTTGGAAGTGAATAGTCCTTTATAACTATGCAGGTTTGTGAATTGCTGTTCCCCTGACCTCCAATTTTCAAATCCCATTTTGTGAGCTGGCCGCAAATCCACAATTTTGCTTCAGGACCTATACCACAGGGGTGGTTATATTGGTTCCCTCCGGGTGGCTGAGGCTTTGGTTAATTATTATTCCTGACGAGAAATTAGAGTGACATGTGACCGTCCAAATGTCTACATCTACTCTCTGATTGGTTCTCCCTCTTCCCTTTCATCTTCTGCACAATTAGCAAACTGTGCAAACCAGGAGGTTATAAGGGCTGACTCTCCTAAGTTGGGAGATTGATAGTAAAGCAGTTGGAATGCCAAACTGGAACACAAGGAGAGGAATAATTAGGAGAGTTTTAGAAACCTTTTGCCATCACAGGGTGTCCATTGTCTAGGTATCACATACGTGTTATAACTGTAATGATATTCCCTTCTACCTGGAGATTTGGGGTCTATGGAATGGTTGTATGCATTACTACTTTAAGTGTCTGCATTTTCTCTCCCAATCTCACCAGTTCTCTCAGTCCCAAGTGTCCAGCCTTATGTCTAATCCAGCTGTCTTTGCAGATATGGTCATTCCGGGTTTCATCAGAACCCCTGAAGGAATTGTGTAAGAATTACGCTATTTTTTGGTTTTGTTTTTCAAATTCATTTTTATATTGGAGTTGAGTTGATTTTCCCTGACGTGTTTATGCCAGTCTAGATACAATGGATTACCTTATGGAGACATATCAATACATAGGTTTTAAGAATCTTACTAGTCAGATATATTCCTCTGCGGGGAATAGGGGTGTTGAGTCCTTTCACTGAGGAAGGTTTAGGTCTTGTCTATTCCATAGTGGGTTTTTTGAATGGTACCTATGCTTATATCAAACTAGGGTTTTATGAATCACCCCACCTCTTCTTCCCACTTAAGCAGGCATAAGAGAGTTTTCTAAATGTGAGACTCTGTTATTTTTCCTAACTCAGTTCAAGTGTAGCCATGTTTACAGGATCTTCATAAGTGCTATCTAATGATAAGTTTCTTTTTCTGTGTGACTTATTTCACTTAGAATCATCGTACCTGAATCCACTCATTTTGCTGCTACTGGTCTTATGACATTCAGTTCACGACTGAGGGATATTCCATCGTAAGTAAGTACCACAATTTTTTGAACCATTTTTATATTACCAGGGATATTTAAGGTGTACCCAAGTTGAGGTTCTTGGAAGCAGTGCAGGCCTAAATTTCGGGGTGGCTCAGTCTTATTGATTTTCAGTTTTCCCAAGGTATATTCCCTATACTGGAAGTGCACTTGGGTCTGTAGCTCTGTTGTATACTTGTTTTAGGGAACACAATGCACTCCTCCAGAGAGGCAGTTGGCAATATACATCCCGCCCATCAGCATAACAAGGCTCCCTGTTCCTCAGGGCCTGTCTTGCCATTCAGCTTTTTACACATTTTGTGGATGTCCCTTTGGACCGGTGGGAAGTGATACTTCTTTGTAGTGCAGATTTTCATTGCCGGCTTGCTTGCTTGGCCAAAAAGGGCGTATGTGTTTTCTCCAGAATATATTCAGGTGATAACGCATACACGCTTTTTGGCCAAGTGCATCATTGTCGAAGTTGTGTCCCTCTTCCTGTGCTTTAAAAGTGATACCAACTTACCGCTTGAAATCTGTTTCCTGCTATTCTGCCTCGCTTTCAGGTGTGCCTCGTTGCCTTCCCTCAATAGATTTTTGTACGATAGTTGTCCATTATTACTCTGCCAGTTTGTGAATTGTTGTGCTCCTGAGCTCCATTTTTCAACTCGTTTTTTGTGAGCTGAACGCAAGTCCAAAATTTTGTTTCAGTACCGATACTGGTTCCCGGTGGGTGGCTGAGAATTTGGTTAATTCTTCTTCCTGCCGGGAAATTAGATTGACATGTGCCCGTCCTAATGCCTAATAGCTACTCTGTCATTGGTTCTCCCTCTTCCCTTTCATCCTCTGCCAAATTGGAAACTTGTGTGAACCAGGAGGTTAAAGGTGCAGTTTCTCCAAGTTGGTAGATTGACAGTATAGCAATTGGAAAGTCAAACCGGAGCACCAGGAGAGGGACTGTTCGTTGAGTTTTAGAAAACATTTGTATTCACAGTGTGTCCATTCTCTAAGTTTCCCATATATATTATAGCTGTAGTAATATTCCCTTCAACCTGGAGAGTTGGGACCCATGGAATGGGGGCCATGCATTATTGCTTTAAAGGGTCTGCATTTGCTCACCCAATCTCACCAATCCTCTCAGTCCCAAGAGTCCAGCCTTATGCCACATCCAGCTGTCAATGTAGATAGGGCCATTCCAGGTTTCGTCAGAGATCCTGAAGGAATTGCAAAGAATTTCTCTGTTTTTTTGTTTTGTTTTTGAAATTCCTTTTTATGGTGGGTTTGAGCTGATTCTGGCTGCCATGTTTATGCCAGTCTAGACACACTTAAATCCCTTACCCAGACATATCAGTACATAGGTTTTAAGATCCTTACTAGTCAGATATATTTCTCTGTGGGAAATATGGGGTTTTGAGTCCCTTTCACTGAGGAAGGTGTAGGTCTTGTCTATTCCATAGTTGCTTTTTGGAATGGTATCAGTGCTTATATCAAACTCTGGTTTTATGCATCACCCCACATCTCCTTCCCCCTTAAGCACGCATAAGTGTGTTTTCTAAATGTGAGACTCTCTTCTCTTTCCTAACTCAGTTGATGTGTAGCCATGTTTACAGGATCTTCATAAGTGATATCTTATGATAAGTTTCTTTTTCTGTGTGACTTATTTCACTTAGAATCTTCGTACCTGAATCCACTCATTTTGCTGCTACTGGTCTTATGACATTCAGTTCACGACTGAGGGATATTCCATCGTAAGTAAATACCACAATTTTTTGAACCATTTTTATATTACCAGGGATATTTAAGGTGTACCCAAGTTGAGGTTCTTGGAAGCAGTGCAGGCCTAAATTTCGGGGTGGCTCAGTCTTATTGATTTTCAGTTTTCCCAAGGTATATTCCCTATACTGGAAGTGCACTTGGGTCTGTAGCTCTGTTGTATACTTGTTTTAGGGAACACAATGCACTCCTCCAGAGAGGCAGTTGGCAATATACATCCCGCCCATCAGCATAACAAGGCTCCCTGTTCCTCAGGGCCTGTCTTGCCATTCAGCTTTTTACACATTTTGTGGATGTCCCTTTGGACCGGTGGGAAGTGATACTTCTTTGTAGTGCAGATTTGCATTGCTGGCTTGCTTGCTTGGCCAAAAAGGGCGTATGTGTTTTCTCCAGAATATATTCAGGTGATAACGCATACACGCTTTTTGGCCAAGTGCATCATTGTCGAAGTTGTGTCCCTCTTCCTGTGCTTTAAAAGTGATACCAACTTACCGCTTGAAATCTGTTTCCTGCTATTCTGCCTCGCTTTCAGGTCTGCCTCGTTGCCTTCCCTCAATAGATTTTTGAACGATAGTTGTCCATTATTACTCTGCCAGTTTGTGAATTGCTGTGCTCCTGAGCTCCATTTTTCAACTCGTTTTTTGTGAGCTGAACGCAAGTCCAAAATTTTGTTTCAGTACCGATACTGGTTCCCGGTGGGTGGCTGAGAATTTGGTTAATTCTTCTTCCTGCCGGGAAATTAGAGTGACATGTGCCCGTCCAAATGCCTAATAGCTACTCTGTCATTGGTTCTCCCTCTTCCCTTTCATCCTCTGCCAAATTGGAAACTTGTGTGAACCAGGAGGTTAAAGGTGCTGTTTCTCCAAGTTGGTAGATTGACAGTATAGCAATTGGAAAGTCAAAACGGAGCACCAGGAGAGGGACTGTTCGTTGAGTTTTAGAAAACTTTTGTATTCACAGTGTGTCCATTCTCTAAGTTTCCCATATATATTATAGCTGTAGTAATATTCCCTTCAACCTGGAGAGTTGGGACCCATGGAATGGGGGCCATGCATTATTGCTTTAAAGGGTCTGCATTTGCTCACCCAATCTCACCAATCCTCTCAGTCCCAAGAGTCCAGCCTTATGCCACATCCAGCTGTCAATGTAGATAGGGCCATTCCAGGTTTCGTCAGAGATCCTGAAGGAATTGCAAAGAATTTCTCTGTTTTTTTGTTTTGTTTTTGAAATTCCTTTTTATGGTGGGTTTGAGCTGATTCTGGCTGCCATGTTTATGCCAGTCTAGACACACTTAAATCCCTTACCCAGACATATCAGTACATAGGTTTTAAGATCCTTACTAGTCAGATATATTTCTCTGTGGGAAATATGGGGTTTTGAGTCCCTTTCACTGAGGAAGGTGTAGGTCTTGTCTATTCCATAGTTGCTTTTTGGAATGGTATCCGTGCTTATATCAAACTCTGGTTTTATGCATCACCCCACATCTCCTTCCCCCTTAAGCATGCATAAGTGTGTTTTCTAAATGTGAGACTCTCTTCTCTTTCCTAACTCAGTTGATGTGTAGCCATGTTTACAGGATCTTCATAAGTGATATCTTATGATAAGTTTCTTTTTCTGTGTGACTTATTTCACTTAGAATCATCGTACCTGAATCCATTCATTTTGCTGCTACTAGTCTTTTGACATTGATTTCATGGCTGAGGGATATTCCATCGTATGTAAGTACCACAATTTTTTTAACCATTTTTATATTTCCTGGGATATTTAAGGTGTACCCAAGTTTAGGTTCTTGTAAGTAGTGGAGCCCTAAATTTGGTGGTGACCCTGTCTTATTGATTTTCAGTTTTCCCAAGGTATATTCCCTAGACTGGAAGTGCCTTTCGCTCTGTAGCTCTGTTGTTTACTTGTTTTAGGGAACACAGTGCACTCCTCCAGTGAGGCAGTTGGCAATTTACATCCCATCCATCAGCATAAAAAGGCTCCCTGTTCCCCAGGGCCTGTCTTGCCTTTCTGGTTTTTACACATTTTTTGGATGTCCCTTTTGGCCGCTGGGAAGTGATACTTCTTTGTAGTGCAGATTTGCATTGCCCCCTTGCTTGCTTGACCAAAAAGGACGTATGCGTTTTCTCCTGAATATATTCAGGAGAAAACGCATACGTTCTTTTTGGCCAAGAGCATCATTGTCGAAGATTTGCCCCTCTCCTGTGCTTTACAGGCGATTCCTACATACCTCTTGATATCTGTTTCCTGCTATTCTGCCTCGCTTTCAACTCCGCCTCGTAGCCTTCCCTCAACAGATTTTTGGACGAGAGTTGTCCTTTACTACTCTGCCAGTTGGTGAATTGCTGTGCCCCTGAGCACCATTATTCAACTCGTTATTTGTGAGCTGAATGTAAGTCCAAATTTTGGATCAGGACCTACACTGTTGTCCGGTGGGTGGCTGAGACTTTGGCTAATTCTTCTTCCGGCCGGGAAATTAGAGTGACATATGCCCGTCCAAATGCCTCATGGCTAATCTCTCATTGGTTCTCCCTCTTCCCTTTCATCTTCTGCCAGTTTGGCAACCTGTGAGAACCAGGAGGTTAAACGGTCTGTCTCTCCAAGTTGGGAGATTGATAGTAAACAGTTGGAAAGTCAAACCGGAGCACCAGGACAGGGACTATTCGTTGAGTTTTAGAAACCATTCGTATTCAGAGTGTGTCCATTCACTAGGTTTCCCGTACATGTTATAGCTGTTGTAATATTCCCTTCAACCTGCAGAGTGGGATTCATGGAATGGGTGCCATGCATTATTGCTTTAAAGGGTCTGCATTTGCTCAGCCAATCTCACCAATCCTCTCAGTCCCAAGTGTCCAGCCTTATGCCACATCCAGCTGTTATTGTAGATAGCGTCATTCCAGGTTTCATCAGAGTCCCTGAAGAAATTTAAAGAATTTCCATGTTTTTTTGTTTTGTTTTTGAATTTCCTTTTTATAGTGGTTTTGAGCTGATTCTCACTGCCATGTTTATGCCAATCTAGACACACATGATTCCCTTATGGAGACATATAAATACATAGGTTTTAAGATTCTTACTAGTAAGATATATTACTCTGCGGTGAATATGGGGTGTTGAGTCCCTTTCACTGAGGAAGGTGTAGGTCTTGTCTATTCCGTATTTGTTTTTTCGAATGGTACCTGTACTAATATCAAACTATGGTTTTATGCATCACCCCACCTCTCCTTCCCCCTTAAGCAGGCATAAGTGTGTTTCCTAATTGTGAGACTCTCTTCTCTTTCCTAGCTCAGTTAATGTGTAGCCATGTTTACAGGATCTTCATATGTGATACCTTATGATAAGTTTCTTTTTCTGTGTGACTTATTTCACTTAGTATTATCGTACCTGAATCCACTCATTTTGCTGCTACTGGCCTTATGACATTGATTTCATGGCTGAGGGATATTCCATCATACGTAAGTACCACAATTTCTTGAACCATCTTTTTTTCTTTCCTGGGATATTTAATGTGTACCTAAGTTGAGGTTGTTGTATGCAGTGCAGCCCTGAATTTTGGTGTGGATCTGTCTTATTGATTTTCAGTTTTCCCAAGGTCTATTCCCTAGACTGGATGTGCCCTTGGCTCTGTAGCTCTGTTGTTTACTTGTTTTGGGGAACACAATGCACTCCTCCAGAGAGGCATGTGGCAATTTACATCCGCCCATCAGCATAACAATGCTCCCTGTTCTCCAGGGCCTGTCTTGTCTTTCTGGTTTTTACACATTTTTTGGATGTCCCTTTTGACTGGTGGGAAGTGATACTTCTTTGTAGTGCAGATTTGCATTGCCTGCTTGCTTGCTTGGCTGGAAAGGGCATATGGGTTTTCTCCTGAATATATTCACGTGAAAACCCATACCATCTTTATGGCCATTTCCTTAATTTTCGAAGTTGTGATGCTTTTCCTGTGTTTAAATGTGATTCCAATGTACCTCTTGAAATATATTTCATGCCATTCTGCCTCATTTTCAATTCCTCCTCGTGGCTTTCCCTCAACAGATTTTCGGAAGAGAGTAGTCCTTTATAACTCTGCAGGTTAGTGAATTGCTGTGGCCCTGAGCTCCATTACTCAAATCGCGTTTATGTGAGCTGACCGCAAATCCACAATTTTGCTTCAGTTCCTATACTTGTTCTGGGGGGGGCACGCTGAGGCTTTGGTTAATTCCTCTTCGTGACGGGAAATTAGAGTGACATGTGGCCGTTCAAATGCCTACAACTACTCTCTCATTGGTTCTCTCTCTTCCCTTATATCCTTTGCACAATTTGCCCACTGTGCGAATCAGGAGGTTATAGGGGCTGTCTCTCCAAGTTGGGAGATTGATAGTAAAGCAGTTGCAATGTCAAACTGGAGCACAAGGAGAGAAAAAAATTAGTAGAGTTTTAGAAACCTTTCAACATCAGAGTGTTTCCATTCTATACTTTCCCATACATGTTATAACTGTAGTGATATTCCTTTCGACATGGAGAGTTAGGAACCATGGAATGGGTGGCAGGCATTATTGCTTTAAAGTGTCTGCATTTTTTCACCCAATCTCACCAATCCTCTCAGTCCCAAGTGACCAGCCTTATGCCACATCCAGCTGTCATTGTAGATAGGGTCATTCCAGGTTTCATCAGAATCCCTGAACGAATTGTGTAAGAATTTTACTGTTTTTATGTTATGTTTTGAAATTCATTCTTATAGTGGGTTTGAGCTGATTCTCACTGCCATGTTTATGTCATTCTAGACAAACTTGGTTCCCTTACAGAGCCATATCAATACATAGGTTTTAAAATTCTTACTAGTCAGACATATTTCTCTGCGGGGAATAGGGATGTTGAGTTCCATTCACTGAGGAAGGAGTAGGGCTTGTCTCTTCTGTTTTTGGATTATGGAACGGTTCCTGTTCTAATATCAGATTTTAGTTTTGTGCATCTCCCCACCTCTCTTTCCCCTTAAGCAAGCATAAGAGTGTTTTCTAAATCTGAGAATCTGTTCTTTTCCCTAATTCTGTTCATATGTAGCCATGTTTACATTCCCTTCATATGTGATATCTTTTGTCAGAATGCACCATGGCCCTTGTCATAATAATGCTCCATGACCCCTGTCATCACAATGCTCCATGCCCTGGTTATCACAATGCTCCATGTCCCTTGTCATCACAATGCTCCACGTCCTTGTCATCACAATGCTACATAACAATTCTCATCACAATGTTACATGCTCTTGTCATCACAATTCTCCATGCCCTTGTCATTGCAATGCTCCATGCATTTGTCATCACAATGCTCCATGCCCTTGTCATCATAATGCTCCTTTAATTTGTCACAAAAATCCTCCATGACACTTGGCATCACATTGCTCCATGATATTGTCATCAAACTGGAACATGACATATTTCATCACAATGTTCCCTGACATCTTTCTTCACAATAATCCATGACCTTGTCATCACAGTGCTCCATGTCCTTGTTGTCACAATGTGCCATGCCCACGCTTATCACAATAATCCATGAAACTTGTCAGAACAATGTTCCATGCCACTTTTCATCCCAATGCTCCATGAAAGCTGTCATCACAATGCACCACGCCCATCATCATAATGCTTCATGCTATTGTCATCACAAAGAAATCAAAATGCTCCATGAGCTCTGTCATCACAATGCTCCAAACACTTGTGATCCCAATGTTCCATAACACTTGTCATCACAATGCCCCATGACGCTGGTCATCAAAATTATCCGTGGGCTTCTCATCACAATGCACCATGATTTTTGTTATCACAATGTTCAATACACTTGTCGTCACAATGCTACAAGACCAATGTGATCACAATGCTCCTTGCACTTGTCATCACAAAGCTCCATGAGGTATGTCATCAGAATGCTGCATGGCCTTCTCATCATAATGTTCCATGCCCTTGTCATCACAATTCTCCAAGACCCCTGTGATCACAATGTTCCCTGCACCTTTTCATCAGAATGCTCAATGAGACTAGTCATCACAAGGTTCCATGGTCTTCACATCACAGTGCTCCAGGACGTTGCCATCACAGTGCCCCATTCCCTTGTCATCACAATGCTCCATGACACCTGTCATCACAATACTCCATGAACATTTTCAGCCCAATGATCCATGAACCTCCTCATCACAATGATGCATGCCCTTGTCATCCCAATGCTCCATGACACCTGTATTCACAATGCTCCGTGATGCTTGTCATCACATTGCTCCATGATACCTGTCATCAAAATACTCAATGCCTTTGTCTGCAAAATGCTACATAACCTTATGATTACAATGCTCTATGCACTTGTCATCACAATATTCCATTACCATTGCCATCACAATCCTCCATGAACCTTGGGATCACATTGCTTCATGCCCTTGTCATCACAATGCTCCATGCTCCTTGAAATCAAAATGAACCAAGACCTCTGTCATCACAGTGCTGCAAACACTTGTGATCAAAATGTTCCGTAACACTTGTCATCACAATGCTCCATGATGCGTGTCATCACAATACTCCATGCCCTATTCATCACAATGAGCCATGACCATTGTCATCACAATTCTCAATACACTTGTCATCACAATGCTCACTGACACTAGTCATCAGAATGCTCCTTGAACCCTGTCACGAAAAGGCTACATGCCTTTTTCATCACAATGCCCCATGCGGTTTTCATCACAATGCTCCATGCCATTGTCATCAAAATACTCCATAAGCTTGTCATCAGAATGCTCCATGACCCTTGTCATCACAATTGTCCATGCACTTATCAGCCCAATGCTCCTTGACCCTTGTCATCACAATGCACCATTCACTTTGTCATCAGAATCCTCCATGACACTTGGCATCACAATGCTCCATGCCATTGTCATCACAATGGACCATTACATATGTCATCACAATGCTCCCTGACACCGGAGTTCACAATACTGCATGAACTCGGCATCAAAATGTTCCATGACCTAGTCATCCCAATGCACCATTCCAACTGTCATCACAATAATCCATGAAACTTATTAGACAAATGCTCCATGCCCTTGTCATCACAATGCTCCATGCCCATGTTATCACAATGCTCCATGAACCCTGTCATCACAATGCTCCGTGACTCAATTCATCACAATGCTTCATGACCTTTGTCATCACAATTGTCCATGCCCTCATCATCAACAGTCTCTGTGACCTTTTTAACCACAATGCTCCATGAACTTTTCATCACAATGCTCTTTGATCCTTGTCATCAAAATGCTCCGTGCCTTTCTCAGCACAATGCTCCATGACACATGCCATCACAATGTGCCATGCGCTTGTCATCACACTGCTCCACAATCTTGTCAACACAATTCTCCATAAACCTTGTCATCACAATGCTCCATGCACATCTCATCCAAATGCTCTCTCACCAATTATATCACAATTTTACATCACTATTCGTCACAATACTACCTCAAACATGTCATCACAATGTTCTATGGCACCTGTCATCACAATGCTACATGCACTTTTCATCACAATGTTCGATGAACCCTGACATCACAATGTTCCATAACCCCTGTCATCAAAATGCTCCATGACCCTTTTCATCAAAATGCTCCATGACCCCTGACAACACAGTGTTCCATAACACCTGTCATTAAAATGTTCCATGACACTTTTCATCAAATAGCTCCATGACCCTGTCATCACAATGTCCCCTGCCCTTCTCAACACAAGGCACAATGCCCTTGACATCAAAATGCTCCATGACCCCTGTCATCACAATGTTCCATGGCCTTGTCATCACAGGGCTCCATGACCCTTCTCATCACAATGCTCCCAGACCCCTGTAATCACACTGCTCCATGCCCATTTTCATCTCAAAGATCCATAAACCCTGTCATCACAATGCACCATGCCCATCATCATACTACTTCATGCTATTGTCATCACAATGAAATCAAAATGCTCCATGACTTCTGTCATAACAATGCTCCAAACCCATGTGATCACAATATTCCATGACACTTGTCATCACAATGCCCAATGACGCTCGTCATCACAGTTATCCACTGTCTTCTCATCACAATGCTCCATGACCTTTGTCATCAAAATGCTCAAAACACTTGCCATCAAAATGTTCCCTGACACTTGTTGTCTGTATGCTCCTTGAACCCTTCCATGACAAGGCTCCATGCGTTTTTCATCGCAATGATCCATGCCCATTTCATCACAATGCTCCAAGACCCCTATAATCACAATGCTCCATGTCCTTGTCATCACAAAGCTCAATTACGCATGTCATCAGAATGCTCCTTTGTCTTCTCCTCACAATGATCCATGCCCTTGTCATCACAATGTTTCAAGACCCCTGTAATCACAATGGTCCTTGCCCCTTTTCATCAGTATGCTCCATGAGAATTGTCATCACAAGGCTCCATGTTTTTCTCATCACAATGCTCCAGGACCTTGTCAACACAATGCTTCACGACCTTGTCATCACAATGCTCCATGTCCTTGTCACCACAATGCACCATGTCCACTGTCATCACAATAATCTATGAAACTGGTCAGACCAATGTTCCATGCCCCTGTCATCACAATTCTCCATGCCCTTGTCATCACAATGCTCCATGAGTTGTCATCACAATGCTCCATGACCCATGACCAATGTATCACAGTGTTCCGTGACCTTGTCATCACAATGCTCCATGCCCACACTCATCACAATAATCCATGAAATATTTCAGACCAATGCTACATGCCCTTCTGATCAAAATGCTCCATTACCCCTGTCATAAAAATGCTCCATGACCCCTGCCATCAAAATGTTCCATGGCCTTGTCATCGCAAGGCTACATTACACTTGTCATCACAATGCTCAAGCCCCTGTAATCACAATGCTCCACGGCCTTTTCATCACGAGGCTCCATGACACTTGTCATCACAATGCTCAAGACCCCTGTAATCACAATGCTCCATGCCCTTGTCATCACAAAGCTCCATGACGCATGTCATCATAATGTACCATGGCCTTTACATAACAATGCTCCATGCTCTTTTCATCACAATGCTCCAAGACCCCTGTAATCACAATGCTCCATGTCCCTTTTCATCTCAATGCTGAATGAACCCTGTCATCACAATGCACCATACCCATCCTCATAGTGCTTCAGCCTGTTGTCATCACAATGAAATCAAAATTCTCCATGACCTCTGTCATCATAATGCTCCGAAACCTTTTGATCACAATGTTCCATAACACTTATCATCACAACACCCCATGACGCTCATCATCACAATTATCCATGGTCTTCTCATCACAATGCTCCAAGACCTTTGTCATCACAATTCTCAATACACTTGTCATCACAATGCTCCCTGACACTTGTCATCAGTATGCTCCTTGAACCCTGTCATGACAAGGCTCCATGCCTTTTTCATCACAATGATCCATGCCCTTTTCATCACAATGCTCCAAGAAACCTTTAATCACAATGCTCCATGCGCTTGTCATCACAAATCTCCATGACACATGTCATCAGATTGCTCCATGATCTTCTCATCACCATGATCCATGCCCTTGTTATCACAATGCTCAAAGACCCCTGTAATCACAATGCTCCATGCCCCTTTTCAACAGAATGCTCCATGAGACTTCTCATCAAAAGTCTTTTGGTCTTCTCATCACAATGCTCCAGGACCTTGTCATCACCATGCTCCATTCCCTTGTCATCACAATTCTGCATGACCGCTGTCACCACAATACTCCAGGAACATTTTCAGACAAATGCTCCATGACCTTATCATCACAATGCTCCATGACCAATATCATCACAATTCTCCATGACCACTGTCATCACAACACTCCATGACACCTGACAAAACAATGATCCGGGACTCTTGTCATCACAATGCTCCATTGCCTAGTCATCACAGGGTTCCATGACCTTTGTCATCACAATACTCCATGAACATTTTCAGCCCAATGCTCCATGACGCTTGTCATCACAATGATCCATGCCCTTGTCATCCCAATGCTCCATGACCCCTGTATGAACAATGCTCTGTGACGCTTGTCATCACAGTGCTCCATGACAACTTTCATCAAACTGCTCCATGCCTTTGTCATCAAAATGCTACATGACCCTCTCATAACAATGTTCTATGTGCTTGTCATCACAATACTCCATTACTATTGTCATCACAATCCTCCATGAACCTTGGGATCACATTGCTTCATGCCCTTGTCATCACAATGCTCCATGCTCCTTGAAATCATAATGATCCATGACCTCTGTCATAACAATGCTCCAAACCCTTGTGATCACAGTATTCCATAACACTTGTCATCACAATGCACCATGACACTCGTCATCACAATTATCCATGGTCTTCTCATCACAATGCTCCATGACCTTTGTCATCACAATGCTCAATACACTTATCATCAAAATGTTCCCTGACACTTGTTGTCTGTATGCTCCTTGAATCCTGTCATGACCCGGTTCCATGCCTTTATCATGACAATGATCCATGCCCTTTTCATCACAATGCTCCAAGACCTATGTAATCACAATGCTCCATGCCCTTGTCATCACAAAGCTCAATGATGCATGCCATCAGAATGCACCTTGGTCTTCTCCTCACAATGTTCCATGCCCTTGTCATCACAATGTTCAAAGACCCCTGTATTCACAATGCTCCATGCCCCTTTTCATCAGTATGCTCCATGAGACTTGTCATCACAAGGCTCCATGATTTCCTCATCACAATGCTCCAGGACCTTGTCATCACAATTCTTCACGACCATGTCATGAAAATTTTCAATGGCCCTTGTCATCATAATGCTCCAAGCCGCAGTCATCACAATGCTCCATTATATTTGTCATCACAATCCTCCATTACATTTGGAATCACAATTATCAATGCCATTGTCATCGCAATGGACCATGACATATGTCATCACAATGCTCCCTGACACCTGTCTTCACAATACTCCATGACCTTCTCATCACAATGCTGCATGCCCTTGTAATCACAATGCACCATGCACACTGTCATCACAGTAATCTATGAAACTTGTCAGACCAATGCTCCATGAACCCTGTCATCACAATGCTCCGTGACACCAATCATCACAATTCTTCATAACGTTTGTCATCACAATGGTCCATGCCCGCATCATCACAAGGCTCTGTGACCATTGTAATCACAATGCTCCTTGAACTTTTCATCACAATTCTCTGTGACCCTTGTCATCAAAATGCTCCATGTCTTTGTCAGAACAATGCTCCATGACCATTGTCATCACAATGTGTCACGCGCATTTCATCACAACGGTCCACAATCTTGTCATTGCAGTGCTCCATAAACATTGTAATCACAATGGTCCATGCACTTCTCATCAAAATGCTCTCTTAACAGAGATATCACAATGTTCCATCACTAGTCATCACAATACTCCCTCACCCCTGTAATCACAATATTCCATGACCCTGTCATCACAATGCTACATCCCCTTATCATCACAATGTTCCATGACCCCTGACATCACTCTATTCCATAACCCCTGTCATCAGAAAACTCCATGAACCTTTTCATCCCAAAGCTTCATGACCACTGACGTCACAATGTTCTATAAGCCCTGCCATCAAAAGGTGCCATTACAGTTTTTATCAAATTGCTGCATGACTCGGTCATCAAAATACTCCCTGCCCTTCTCATCACAATGCACCATGCCCTTGTCATCAAAATGCTCCATGAGTTGTCATCACAAAGCTCCATGACCCTTGGCATCACAATGCTCCATGTCATTGTCATCACAGTGCTCCATGAACCCTCTCATCACATTGCTCCATGCACTTGTCATCACAAAGCTCCATGACACTTGTCATCACAATGGTCGATGCCCTTCTCATCACAATGCTCCATGCCCTTTTCATTACAATCCTGAATGACCCATGTATCATAGTGTTCCGTACCCTTGTCATCACAATGCTCCATGCCCACTCTCATCACAATAATCCATGAAACATTTCAGACCAATGTTCCATGCCCTCCTCATCACAATGCTCCATTACCTCTGTCATAACATTGCACCATGACCCCTGCCATCACAATGTTCCACGTCCTAGTCATCACAATGTTCCATGACACTTGTCATCACAGTGCTGAAGACCCCTGTAATCACAATGCTCCATGCCCTTGTCATCACAAAGCTCCATGACGCATGTCATCAGAATGTTCCATGGCTTTCTCATCACAATGCTCCATGCCCTTGTCATCAGAATGCTCCAAGACCCCTGTAAACACAATGCTCCATGCCCGTTTTCATCTCAATTCTCCATGAACCCTGTCATCACAATGCACCATGCCCATCATCATAATGCTTCATGCGATTGTCATCACAATGAAATCAAAATGCTCCATCACCTCTGTCATAACAATGCTCCAAACCCTTGTGATCACAATATTCCATAACTCTTGCCATGACAATGCCCCATGACGCTCGTCATCACCGTTATCCATGGACTTCTCATCATAATGCTCAATGAACTTTGTCATCATTATGCTCAATGCATTTGTCATCAAAATGTTCCCTGACACTTGCTGTCTGTATGCTCCTTGAAACCTGTCATGACAAGTCTCCATTCATTTTTCATCACAATGATACATGCCCTTTTCATCACAATGCTCCAAGACCCCTGTAATCACAATGCTCCATGCCCTTGTCATCACAAAGCTCAATGACGCATGTCATCAGAATGCTCCTTGGCCTTCTCCTCACAATGATCCATGCCCTTGTCCTCACAATGTGCCAAGACCCCTGTAATCACAATGCTCCTTGCCCCTTTTCATCACTATGCTCCATGAGACTTGTCAGCACAAGGCTCCATGATTTTCTCATCACAATGTTCCAGGACCATGTCATCACAATACTTCACGACATTGTCATGAAAATTCTCAATGGCCCTTGTCATCATAATCCTCCAAGCCCTAGTCATCACAATGCTCCATTATATTTATCATCAAAATCCTCCATTAAATTTGGCATCACAATACTCACTGCCATGGTCATCGCAATGGACCATGACATATGTCATCACAATGCTCCCTGACACCTGTCTTCTCCATACTCCATGACCTTCTCTTTACAATTATCCATGCCCTTGTCATGACAATGCTCCATGACTTGTCATCACACAGCTCCATGACCCATGACCCATGTAACTCACTGTTCTGTGCCCTCATCATCACAATGTTCCATGCCCACTCTCATCACAATAATTCATAAAATATTTCAGAGCAATGCTCCATGACCTTCTCATCAAAATGCTCCATTACCCCTGTCATAACAATGCTCCATGACCCCTGCCATCACAATGTTACACGGCCTTTTCATCACAAGGCTCCATGACACTTGTCATCTCAATGATCAAGACACCTGTAATCTCAATGCTCCATGCCCTTGTCATCACAAACCTCAATGACGCATGTCATCAGAATGTTCCATAGCCTTCACATCACAATGCTCAATGCCCTTGTCATCACAATGCTCCAAGACCCCTGTAATCACAATACTCCTTGCCCGTTTTCATCTCAATGCTCCATGAACACTGTCATCACAATGTATCATGCCCAATATCATAATGCTTCATGCTATTGTCATCACAATGAAATCAAAATGCTCCATGACCTCTGTCATCGTAATGCTCCGAACCCTTGTGATCACAATGTTATATAACACTTATCATCACAACACACCATGATGCTCATCATCACCATTATCCATGGTTTTCTCATCACAATGCTCCATGACATTTGTCATCACAATGCTCAATACACTTGTCATCACAATTCTCCCTGACACTACTCGTCAGTATGCTCCTTGAACCCTGTCATGACTAGGCTCCATGCCTTTTTCATCACAATGATCCATGCTCTTTTCATCACAATGCTCCAAGACCGCTGTAATCGCAATGCTCCATGCCCTTGTCATCACAAAGCTGCATGACGCATGTCATCAGAATGCTCCATGGACTTCTCATCACCATGATCCATGCCCTTGTAATCACAATGCTCCAAAACCGCTGTAATCACAATGCTCCATGCCCCTTTTCAACCAAATGCTCCATGAGATTTCTCATCAAAAGTCTCCATGGTCTTCTCATCACAATGCTCCAGGACCTTGTCATCACCATGCTTCATTCCCTTGTCATTGCAATGCTCCATGACCACTGTCATCACAATACTCCATGAATATTTGCAGCCAAATGCTCCATGACCTTAACATCACAATGCTCCATGACCAATATCATCAATATTCTCCATGACCTCAGTCATCACAACAGTCCATGACACATGACAACACAATGATCAGGGACTCTTGTCGTCCCAAAGCTCCATTCCCTTGACATCACAATGCTCCATGAGCCCTGTCTTCACAATACTCCATGAACATATTCAGCCCAATGCTCCATGACCCCTGCCATCACAGTGTTCAACGGCCTTGTCATCAGAAGGTTACATGACACTTGTCATCACAATGCTTAAGACACCTGTAATTGCAATGCTCCATGCCCTTGTCATCCCCATGCTCCATGACCCCTGTATTCACAATGCTCCAAGACGCTTGTCATCACAGTGCTCCGTGACACCTGTCATCACAAGGTTCCATGCCTTTGTCAGTAAAATGCTATATGACCTTCTAATTATAATGCTCTATGTTCTTGTCATCAAAATACTCCATTACAATTGTCATCACAACGCTCCATGATGCCTGTCATCACAATACACCATGCCCTTTTCATCACAATGCTCCATGACCTTTGGCATCACAATTCTCAATACACTTGTCATCACAATGTTCCCTGACACTTGTCGTCAGAATGCTCCTTGAACCCTGTCACAAAAAGACTCCATGCCTTTTTCATCACAATGCCCCATGCCGTTTTCATCACAATGCTCCATGCCATTGTCATCAAAATACTCCACAAGCTTTTCATCAGAATGTCCATGACCCTTGTCATCACAAATCTCCATGCACATGTCAGCACAATGCCCTCTGACCCTTGTCATCACAATGCTCAAAGAAATTGTCATGACAATGCTACATTACATTTGCCATCAGAATTCTCCATGACACTTGGCATCACAATGCTCCATGCCACTGTCATCACAATGGGCCATTACATATGTCATCACAATCCTCCCTGACAACTCTCTTCACAATACTGCATGACCTGTTCATCACAATGCTCCATGCCCTTGTCATCACAATGCGTCATTCATAATGTCATCGCAATAATCCATGAAACTTATTAGACAGTGTTCCATGCCCTTATCATCACAATGCCCCATGCCCTTGTTATCACAATGCTCCATGACCCCTGTCATCACAATGCTCCGTGACTCCAGTCATCACAATGCTTCATGACATTTGTCGTCACAAAGTTCCATGACCCTTGTCATCACAATGGTCCATATCATTGTCATCAAAATGCTCCATGAACACTCTCATCACATTGCTCCATGCCCTAGTCATCACAAAGATCCATGACACATGTCATCAGAATGCTCCATGGACTTCTCATCACAGTGCTCCATTACACCTGTCATAAGAATGCTCCATGACCCTTGTCATCACGATGTTCCATGGCCTTGTCATCACAATGCCCCATGACCCTTCTCATCACAGTGCTCCAAGACCCATGCTATCACAATGCTCCATGCCCCTTTTCATCTAAATGATCCATGAACCCAGTCATCACAAAGTTCCAAACCCTTGTGATCACAATATTCCATAACTCTTGTCATCAAAATGCCACATGATGATTGTCATCACAGTTATCCATGGTCTTCTCATCACAATGATCATGACCTTTGTCATCACAGTGCTCAATACACTTGTCATCAAAATGCTCCCTGACACTTGTTGTCTGTATGCTCCTTGAACCTTGTCATGACAAGGCTCCATGCCTTTTTCATCACAATGATCCATGCCTTTTTCATCACAATGCTCTAAGACCCCTGTAATCATAATTCTCCATGCCCTTGTCATCACAAAGCTCAATGACACATATCATTACAATGCTGCTTGGCCTTCTCCTCACAATGCTCCATGCCCTTGTCATCACAATGTTCCAAGACCCCTTTAATCACAATGCTCCGTGACGCTTGTCATCACAGTGCTCCATGACACCTGTCATCACAATGCTCCATGGTTTTCTCATCACAATGCTCCAGGACCTTGTCATCAAAATGCTTCACCACCTTGTCATGAAAATACTCAATGGCCTTTGTCATCATAATGTTTCAATCCCTAGTCATCAAAATGCTCCATTTTATTTGTCATGACAATCCTCCATTACATTTGGCATCACAATGCTCCCTTCCATTGTCATCGCAATGGACCATGACATTTGTCATCACAATGCTCTCTGACACCTCTCTTCACAATACTCCATGACTTTCTCATCACAATGCTCCATGCACTTGTCATCACAATGCTCCATGACCTTTTCATCAGAATGCTCCATGCCCTTGTTATCACAATGCTCCATGACCCCTGTCACCACAATGCTCCGTGACTCCAGTCATCACAATGCTTCATGACCTTTTTCATCACAGTGGTCCATGCCTTCGTCATCAACAGTCTCTGTGACGTTTTTAACCACAATGCTCCATGAAATTTTCATCACAATGCTGCTTGACCCTTGTCATCACAATGCTCTATGCCTTTCTCAACACAATGATCCATGACCCATGTCATCACAATGGTCCCTGCGCTTGTCAGCACAATGCTCCATGACACATGTCATCATAATGCGCCATGTGCTTGTCATCACAGTGCTCCAAAATCTTGTCATCACAATGCTCCATACACATTGTCATCACAATTCTCAGTGCACTTCTCATCCAAATGCTCTCTCACCACTCATATCACAATGTTACATCTCTATTCATCACAATACTCCCTTACCACTGTCGTCACAATATTCCGTGACTCCTGTCATCACAATGGTACATGCACTTATCATCACAATGTTCGATGACCCATGACATCACAGTGTTCCATAACCACTGTCATCAAAATGCTCCAAAACCCTTTTCATGAAAGTGCTCCATGGCCCCAGACATCACAATGTTCCATAACCACTGTCATCAAAATGTTCCATGACACTTTTCAACAAATTGCTCCATGACCTTGTCATCACAATGCTCCCTGCCCTTCTCATCACAATGCACAACGCCTTTGTCATCAAAATGCTCCATGACATTTGTCATCACAAAGAACCATGACCCTTGGCATCACAAGGCTCCATGTCATTGTCATCACAGTGCTCCATGAATGCTCTCATCACATTGCTCCATGCACTTCTCATCACAAAGCTCCATGACACATGTCATCAGAATGCTCCATGGCCTTCTCAACACAGTGCCCCATTACACCTGTCATAAGAATGCTCCATGACCCCTGCCATTACGATGTTCCATGGTCTTGTCATCACAAGGCCCCATGTCCCTTCTCATCACAATGCTCCAAAACCCATGTTATCACAATGCTCCATGCCCCTTTTCATCTAAATGATCCATGAACCCTGTCATCATAATGTTCCAAACCCTTGTAATCACAATATTCCATAACTCTTGTCATCACAATTCCCCATGACGCTCGTCATCACAATTATCCATGGTCTTCTCATCACAATGCTCCATGACCTTTGTCATCACAATGCTCAATACACTTGTCATCAAAATGCTCCCTGACTCTTGTTGTCTGTATGCTCCTTGAACCCTGTCATGACAAGGTTCCATGCCTTTTTCATTACAATGTTCCATGCCTTTTTCATCACAATGCTCTAAGACCCCTGTAATCATAATTATCCATGCCCTTGTCATCACAAAACTCAATGACGCATATCATTAGAATGCTCCTTGGTCTTCTCCTCACAATGCTCCATGCCCTTGTCATCCCAATGCTCCATGACACCTGTCATCACAATGCTCCATGCCTTTGTCAGCAAAATGCTACATGACCTTGTCATTACAATGTTCTATGCCCTTGTCATCACAATGCTCCATGACCTTTGTCATCACAATTCTCAATACACTTGTCAACAAAATGCTCCCTGACACTTGTTGTCAAAATGCTCCTTGAACCCTGTCACGAAAAGGCTCCATGCCTTTTTCATCACAATGCCCCATGCCATTTTCATCACAATGCTTCATGCCTTTGTCATCAAAATACTCCACAAGCTTGTCATCAGAATGCTCCATGAACCTTGTCATCACAATTCTCCATGCACTTGTCAGCACAATGCTCACTCACCCTTCTCATCACAATGCCTCAAGCCATTGTCATCACAGTGCTCCATTACCTTTGTCATCAGAATGCTCCATGGCATTCTCATTCACGATGCTCCATGCCCTTGGCATCACAATGCTCCAAGACTCTTGTAATCACACTGCTCCATGCCCCTTTTCATCTCAATGTTCCATGAACCCTGTCATCAAAATGCACCATGCCCATCATCAGAATGCTTCATGCTACTATCATCACAATGAAATCAACATGCTCCATGACCTCTGTCATCACAATGCTCCAAATCCTTGTGATCAAAATGTTCCATAACACTTATCATCACAACGCCCCATGACGCTTGTCATGACAGTTATCCATGGCCTTCTCATCACAATGCTCCATGCCCTTGCCATCACAATGCTCCATTTCACCTGTCATAAAAATGCTCCATGATCCCGGCCATCACGATGTTCCATGGCCCTTTCATCACAAGGCTCCATGACCCTTCTCATCGCAATGCTCCAAGACCCCTGTAATCACAATGCTCCATGCCCCTTTTCATCTCAATGATCCATGAACCTGTCATCACAATGCACCATGCCCATAATCATAATGCTTCATGCTATTGTCATCACAATGAAATCAAATTTCTCCATGACCTCTGTCATAACAATGCTCCAAACCCTTGTGATCACAATATTCCATAACACTTGTCCTCACAAAGCCCCATGAGGCTCGTCATCACAATTACCCATGGTCTTCTCATCACAATGCTCGATGACCATTTTCATCACAATGCTCAATACACTTGTCATCAAAATGCTCCCTGACACTTGTTGTCTGTATGCTCCTTGATCCCTGACATGACAAGGCTCCTTGCCATTTTCATCACAATGATATATGCCCCTTTCATCACAATGCTCCAAGACCCCTGTAATCACAATGCTCCATGCCCTTCTCATCACTAAGCTCAATGACACATGTCATCAGAATGCTCCTTTGTCTTCTCCTCACAATGCTCCATGCCCTTGTCATTAGAATGTTTCAAGACCCCTGTAATCACAATGCACGATGCCCCTTTTCATAAGAATTCTCCATGAGACTTGTCATCACAAGGCTCCATGGACTTCTCATCACAATGCTCCAGGACCTTGTCATCACAATTCTCCATTCCCTTGTCATCACAATGCTCCATGAACTCTGTCATCACAATATTCCATTAACATTTTCAGCCCAGTGCTTCATACACTTGTCATCACAATGATCCATGCCCTTGTTATCACAATGCTCCATGACCCCTGTCATCACAATGCACCGTGACTCCAATCACCACAGTGTTTCATGAC
This sequence comes from Mesoplodon bidens, assembly GCF_964165515.1. Classification (NCBI taxonomy): domain Eukaryota; kingdom Metazoa; phylum Chordata; class Mammalia; order Artiodactyla; family Ziphiidae; genus Mesoplodon; species Mesoplodon bidens. Next base: position 522,553 of record NW_027671170.1, read on the forward strand.
CTTTGTCATCACAATGGTCCATGCCGTCATCATCAACAGTCTCTGTTACGTTTTAACAACAATGCTCCGTGAACTTTTCATCACAATGCTCTTTGACCCTTGTCATCAGAATGCTCTATGCCTTTCTCAGCACAATGCTCCATGACCCTTGTCATCACAATGCTCCATGTGCTTGTCAGCACAATGCTCCATGACCTTGTCATCACAATGCTCCATGACTCCAGTCATCAGAATGCTTCATAAAATTTGTCATCACAATGGTCCATGCCTGTGTCATCACAAGGCTCTGTGACTTTGTAACCACAATGCTCCATGAACTTTGCATCACAATGCTCCGTGACCCTTGTCAGCACAATGCTCCATGCCTTTGTCAAAACAATGCTCCATGACCCTTGTCATCACAATGTGCCACACGGTTTTCATCACAAAGGTCCAAAACCTTGTCATCGCAATGCTCCATAAACCTTGTAATCACAATGATCCATGCACTTCTCATCAGAATGCTCTCTCACCACTGATATCACAATGTTACATCACTAGTCATCACAATACTCCCTCACCCCTGTAATCACAATGTTCCATGACCCCTGTCTTCACAATGCTACATACACTTATCATCACAAAGTTCCTTGACCCCTGTCATCAAAATGCTCCATGACCCTTTTCATCCCAAAGCTCCAGGACCCCTGACATCTCAATGATCTATAACACCTGTCAGCAAAATATTCCATTACACATTTCATCATATTGCTCCGTGACCCTGGCATCAAAATGCTCCCTGCACTTATCATCACAAAGCACCATGCACTTGTCTTCAAAATGCTCCTTGACCCTTGTCATCACATATCTCCATGACCCTTGGCATCACAGTGCTCAATGTCATTGTCATCACAATGCTCCGTGAAACCTCTCATGACATTGCTCCATGCCCTTCTCATCACAAAGCTCCATGCCCTTGTCATCACAAAACTCCATGACCCCTGACATCACAATGTTCCATAACCCTGTCATCAAAATATTCCATGACCCTTTTCATCAAATTGCTCCATGACCCTGTCATCACAATGCTCCCTTCCCTTCTCATCACAATGCACCATGCCCTTGTCATCAAAATGCTCCATGACCTTTGTCATCACAAATCTCCATGACACTTGGCATCTCAATTCTCCATGCCATTGTCATCACAATGCTCCATGGACCCTCTCATCACATTGTTCCATGCCCTTCTCATCACAAAACTCCATGACGCTTGTCATCACAATGCTCGATCCCATACTAATCAAAATGCTCCATGCCCTTGTCATTACAATCCTCCATGACCCATGTATCACAGTGTTCCGGGTTCTTGTCATCACAATGCTCCATGCTCACTCTCATCACAATAATCCATGAAACATTTCAGACCAATGCTCCATTCCCTTCTCATCACAATGCTTCATTACACCTGTCATAAAAATGCTCCATGACCCCTGCCATCACAATGTTCCACGGCCTTGTCATCACAAGGCTCCATGACCCTTGTCATCACAATGCTCCAAGACCCATATAATCACAATGCTCCATCCACTTGTCATCTCAAAGCTCCATGAAGCATGTCATCAGAAGTTTCCATGGAATTCTCATCACAATGTTCCATGCCATTGTCATCACAATGCTTCAGGACCCCTGTAATCACAATGCTACATGCCCCTTTTCATCTCAATGCTCCATGAACCCTGTCATCAAAATGCACCATTCCCATCATCATAATGCTTCAGGCTATTGTCATCACAATGAAATCAAAATATTCGATGATCTCTCTCATCACAATGCTCCAAATCCTTGTGATCAAAATGTTCCATAACACTTATCATCCCAACGCCCCATGACGCTCATCATCACAATTATCCATGGTCTTCTCATCACAATGCTCCATGACCTTTGTCATCACAATGCTCTATACACTTGTCATCACAATGCTCCCTGACACTACTCGTCAGTATGCTCCTTGAACCCTGTCATGACAATGCTCCATGCCTTTTTCATCACAATGATCCATGCTCTTTTCATCACAATGCTCCAAGACTGCTGTAATCGCAGTGCTCCATGCCCTTGTCATCACAAAGCTGCATGACGCATGTCATCAGAATGCTCCATGGCCTTCTCATCACCATGATCCATGCCCTTGTAATCACAATGCTCCAAAACCGCTGTAATCACAATGCTCCATGCCCCTTTTCAACCGAATGCTCCATGAGATTTCTCATCAAAAGTCTCCATGGTCTTCTCATCACAATGCTCCAGGACCTTGTCATCACCATGCTTCATTCCCTTGTCATCGCAATGCTCCATGACCAGTGTCATCACAATACTCCATGAATATTTGCAGCCAAATGCTCCATGACCTTATCATCACAATTCTCCATGACCAATATCATCACTATTCTCCATGACCTCAGTCATCACAACAGTCCATGACACATGACAACACAATGATCAGGGACTCTTGTCGTCCCAAATCTCCATTCCCTTGACATCACAATGCTCCATGACCCCTGTCTTCACAGTACTCCATGAACATTTTCAGCCCAATGCTCCATGACCCCTGCCATCACAGTGTTCAACGGCCTTGTCATCAGAAGGTTACATGACACTTGTCATCACAATGCTTAAGACACCTGTAATTGCAATGCTCCATGCCCTTGTCATCCCCATGCTCCATGACCCCTGTATTCACAATGCTCCAAGACGCTTGTCATCACAGTGCTCCGTGACACCTGTCATCACAAGGTTCCATGCCTTTGTCAGTAAAATGCTATATGACCTTCTAATTACAATGTTCTATGTTCTTGTCATCAAAATACTCCATTACAATTGTCATCACAACGCTCCATGATGCCTGTCATCACAATACACCATGCCCTTTTCATCACAATGCTCCATGACCTTTGTCATCACAATTCTCAATACACTTGTCATCACAATGCTCCCTGACACTTGTCGTCAGAATGCTCCTTGAACCCTGTCACAAAAAGACTCCATGCCTTTTTCATCACAATGCCCCATGCCGTTTTCATCACAATGCTCCATGCCATTGTCATCAAAATACTCCACAAGCTTTTCATCAGAATGTCCATGACCCTTGTCATCACAAATCTCCATGCACATGTCAGCACAATGCCCCCTGACCCTTGTCATCACAATGCTCAAAGAAATTGTCATGAAAATGCTACATTACATTTGCCAGCAGAATTCTCCATGACACTTGGCATCACAATGCTCCATGCCACTGTCATCACAATGGGCCATTACATATGTCATCACAATCCTCCCTGACAACTCTCTTCACAATACTGCATTACCTGTTCATCACAATGCTCCATGCCCTTGTCATCACAATGCGTCATTCATACTGTCATTGCAATAATCCATGAAACTCATTAGACAGTGTTCCATGCCCTTATCATCACAATGCTCCATGCCCTTGTTATCACAATGCTCCATGACCCCTGTCATCACAATGCTCCGTGACTCCAGTCATCAAAATGCTTCATGACTTTTGTCGTCACAAAGTTCCATGACCCTTGTCATCACAATGGTCCATATCATTGTCATCAAAATGCTCCATGAACACTCTCATCACATTGCTCCATGCCCTTGTCATCACAAAGATCCATGACACATGTCATCAGAATGCTCCATGGCCTTCTCATCACAGTGCTCCATTACAACTGTCATAAGAATTCTCCATGACCCTTGTCATCACGATGTTCCATGGCCTTGTCATCACAAGGCCCCATGACCCTTCTCATCACAGTGCTCCAAGACCCATGCTATCACAATGCTCCATGCCCCTTTTCATCTAAATGATCCATGAACCCAGTCATCACAAAGTTCCAAACCCTTGTGATCACAATATTCCATAACTCTTGTCATCAAAATGCCACATGATGATTGTCATCACAGTTATCCATGGTCTTCTCATCACTATGATCATGACCTTTGTCATCACACTGCTCAATACACTTGTCATCAAAATGCTCCCTGACACTTGTTGTCTGTATGCTCCTTGAACCTTGTCATGACAAGGCTCCATGCCTTTTTCATCACAATGATCCATGCCTTTTTCATCACAATACTCTAAGACCCCTGTAATCATAATTCTCCATGCCCTTGTCATCACAAAGCTCAATGACACATATCATTAGAATGCTGCTTGGCCTTCTCCTCACAATGCTCCATGCCCTTGTCATCACAATGTTCCAAGACCCCTTTAATCACAATGCTCCGTGACGCTTGTCATCACAGTGCTCCATGACACCTGTTATCACAATGCTCCATGGTTTTCTCATCACAATGCTCCAGGACCTTGTCATCAAAATGCTTCACGACCTTGTCATGAAAATACTCAATGGCCTTTGTCATCATAATGCTTCAATCCCTAGTCATCAAAATGCTCCATTATATTTGTCATGACAATCCTCCATTACATTTGGCATCACAATGCTCCCTTCCATTGTCATCGCAATGGACCATGACATTTGTCATCACAATGCTCCCTGACACCTCTCTTCACAATACTCCATGACTTTCTCATCACAATGCTCCATGCACTTGTCATCACAATGCTCCATGACCTTTTCATCAGAATGCTCCATGCCCTTGTTATCACAATGCTCCATGACCCCTGTCACCACAATGCTCCGTGACTCCAGTCATCACAATGCTTCATGACCTTTTTCATCACAGTGGTCCATGCCTTCGTCATCAACAGTCTCTGTGACGTTTTTAACCACAATGCTCCATGAAATTTTCATCACAATGCTGCTTGACCCTTGTCATCACAATGCTCTATGCCTTTCTCAACACAATGATCCATGACCCATGTCATCACAATGGTCCCTGCGCTTGTCAGCACAATGCTCCATGACACATGTCATCATAATGCGCCATGTGCTTGTCATCACAGTGCTCCAAAATCTTGTCATCACAATGCTCCATACACATTGTCATCACAATTCTCAGTGCACTTCTCATCCAAATGCTCTCTCACCACTCATATCACAATGTTACATCACTATTCATCACAATACTCCCTTACCACTGTCGTCACAATGTTCCGTGACTCCTGTCATCACAATGGTACATGCACTTATCATCACAATGTTCGATGACCCATGACATCACAATGTTCCATAACCACTGTCATCAAAATGCTCCAAAACCCTTTTCATCAAAATGCTCCATGACCCCAGACATCACAATGTTCCATAACCACTGTCATCAAAATGTTCCATGACACTTTTCAACAAATTGCTCCATGACCTTGTCATCACAATGCTCCCTGCCCTTCTCATCACAATGCACAACGCCTTTGTCATCAAAATGCTCCATGACATTTGTCATCACAAAGAACCATGACCCTTGGCATCACAAGGCTCCATGTCATTGTCATCACAGTGCTCCATGAATGCTCTCATCACATTGCTCCATGCACTTCTCATCACAAAGCTCCATGACACATGTCATCAGAATGCTCCATGGCCTTCTCAACACAGTGCCCCATTACACCTGTCATAAGAATGCTCCATGACCCCTGCCATTACGATGTTCCATGGTCTTGTCATCACAAGGCCCCATGTCCCTTCTCATCACAATGCTCCAAAACCCATGTTATCACAATGCTCCATGCCCCTTTTCATCTAAATGATCCATGAACCCTGTCATCATAATGTTCCAAACCCTTGTAATCACAATATTCCATAACTCTTGTCATCACAATTCCCCATGACGCTCGTCATCACAATTATCCATGGTCTTCTCATCACAATGCTCCATGACCTTTGTCATCACAATGCTCAATACACTTGTCATCAAAATGCTCCCTGACTCTTGTTGTCTGTATGCTCCTTGAACCCTGTCATGACAAGGTTCCATGCCTTTTTCATTACAATGTTCCAAGCCCTTTTCATCACAATGCTCTAAGACCCCTGTAATCATAATTATCCATGCCCTTGTCATCACAAAACTCAATGACGCATATCATTAGAATGCTCCTTGGTCTTCTCCTCACAATGCTCCATGCCCTTGTCATCCCAATGCTCCATGACCCCTGTATTCACAGTGCTCCGTGACGCTTGTCATCACTGTGCTCCATGACACCTGTCATCACAATGCTCCATGCCTTTGTCAGCAAAATGCTACATGACCTTGTCATTACAATGTTCTATGCCCTTGTCATCACAATGCTCCATGACCTTTGTCATCACAATTCTCAATACACTTGTCATCAAAATGCTCCCTGACACTTGTTGTCAAAATGCTCCTTGAACCCTGTCACGAAAAGGCTCCATGCCTTTTTCAACACAATGCCCCATGCCATTTTCATCACAATGCTTCATGCCTTTGTCATCAAAATACTCCACAAGCTTGTCATCAGAATGCTCCATGAACCTTGTCATCACAATTCTCCATGCACTTGTCAGCACAATGCTCACTCACCCTTCTCATCACAATGCCCCAAGCCATTGTCATCACAGTGCTCCATTACCTTTGTCATCAGAATGCTCCATTGCATTCTCATTCACGATGCTCCATGCCCTTGGCATCACAATGCTCCAAGACTCTTGTAATCACACTGCTCCATGCCCCTTTTCATCTCAATGTTCCATGAACCCTGTCATCCAAATGCACCATGCCCATCATCAGAATGCTTCATGCTACTATCATCACAATGAAATCAAAATGCTCCATGACCTCTGTCATCACAATGCTCCAAATCCTTGTGATCAAAATGTTCCATAACACTTATCATCACAACGCCCCCTGACGCTTGTCATGACAGTTATCCATGGCCTTCTCATCACAATGCTCCATGCCCTTGCCATCACAATGCTCCATTTCACCTGTCATAAAAATGCTCCATGACCCCGGCCATCACGATGTTCCATGGCCCTTTCATCACAAGGCTCCATGACCCTTCTCATCACAATGCTCCAAGACCCCTGTAATCACAATGCTCCATGCCCCTTTTCATCTCAATGATCCATGAACCTGTCATCACAATGCACCATGCCCATCATCATAATGCTTCATGCTATTGTCATCACAATGAAATCAAATTTCTCCATGACCTCTGTCATAACAATGCTCCAAACCCTTGTGATCACAATATTCCATAACACTTGTCCTCACAAAGCCCCATGAGGCTCGTCATCACAATTACCCATGGTCTTCTCATCACAATGCTCGATGACCATTTTCATCACAATGCTCAATACACTTGTCATCAAAATGCTCCCTGACACTTGTTGTCTGTATGCTCCTTGATCCCTGACATGACAAGGCTCCTTGCCATTTTCATCACAATGATATATGCCCCTTTCATCACAATGCTCCAAGACCCCTGTAATCACAATGCTCCATGCCCTTCTCATCACTAAGCTCAATGACACATGTCATCAGAATGCTCCTTTGTCTTCTCCTCACAATGCTCCATGCCCTTGTCATTAGAATGTTTCAAGAACCCTGTAATCACAATGCACCATGCCCCTTTTCATCAGAATTCTCCATGAGACTTGTCATCACAAGGCTCCATGGACTTCTCATCACAATGCTCCAGGACCTTGTCATCACAATTCTCCATTCCCTTGTCATCACAATGCTCCATGAACTCTGTCATCACAATATTCCATTAACATTTTCAGCCCAGTGCTTCATACACTTGTCGTCACAATGATCTATGCCCTTGTTATCACAATGCTCCATGACCCCTGTCATCACAATGCACCGTGACTCCAATCACCACAGTGTTTCATGACCTTTGTCATCACAATGGTCCATGCCGTCATCATCAACAGTCTCTGTTACGTTTTAACAACAATGCTCCGTGAACTTTTCATCACAATGCTCTTTGACCCTTGTCATCAGAATGCTCTATGCCTTTCTCAGCACAATGCTCCATGACCCTTGTCATCACAATGCTCCATGTGCTTGTCAGCACAATGCTCCATGACCTTGTCATCACAATGCTCCATGACTCCAGTCATCAGAATGCTTCATAAAATTTGTCATCACAATGGTCCATGCCTGTGTCATCACAAGGCTCTGTGACTTTGTAACCACAATGCTCCATGAACTTTGCATCACAATGCTCCGTGACCCTTGTCAGCACAATGCTCCATGCCTTTGTCAAAACAATGCTCCATGACCCTTGTCATCACAATGTGCCACACGGTTTTCATCACAAAGGTCCAAAACCTTGTCATCGCAATGGTCCATAAACCTTGTAATCACAATGCTCCATGCACTTCTCATCAGAATGCTCTCTCACCACTGATATCACAATGTTACATCACTAGTCATCACAATACTCCCTTACCCCTGTAATCACAATGTTCCATGACCCCTGTCTTCACAATGCTACATACACTTATCATCACAAAGTTCCTTGACCCCTGTCATCAAAATGCTCCATGACCCTTTTCATCCCAAAGCTCCAGGACCCCTGACATCTCAATGATCTATAACACCTGTCAGCAAAATATTCCATTACACATTTCATCATATTGCTCCGTGACCCTGGCATCAAAATGCTCCCTGCACTTATCATCACAAAGCACCATGCACTTGTCTTCAAAATGCTCCTTGACCCTTGTTATCACATATCTCCCCATGACCCTTGGCATCACAGTGCTCAATGTCATTGTCATCACAATGCTCCGTGAAACCTCTCATGACATTGCTCCATGCCCTTCTCATCACAAAGCTCCATGCCCTTGTCATCACAAAACTCCATGACCCCTGACATCACAATGTTCCATAACCCTGTCATCAAAATATTCCATGACCCTTTTCATCAAATTGCTCCATGACCCTGTCATCTCAATGCTCCCTTCCCTTCTCATCACAATGCACCATGCCCTTGTCATCAAAATGCTCCATGACCTTTGTCATCACAAATCTCCATGACACTTGGCATCTCAATTCTCCATGCCATTGTCATCACAATGCTCCATGGACCCTCTCATCACATTGTTCCATGCCCTTCTCATCACAAAACTCCATGACGCTTGTCATCACAATGCTCGATCCCATACTAATCAAAATGCTCCATGCCCTTGTCATTACAATCCTCCATGACCCATGTATCACAGTGTTCCGGGTTCTTGTCATCACAATGCTCCATGCTCACTCTCATCACAATAATCCATGAAACATTTCAGACCAATGCTCCATTCCCTTCTCATCACAATGCTTCATTACACCTGTCATAAAAATGCTCCATGACCCCTGCCATCACAATGTTCCACGGCCTTGTCATCACAAGGCTCCATGACCCTTGTCATCACAATGCTCCAAGACCCATATAATCACAATGCTCCATCCACTTGTCATCTCAAAGCTCCATGAAGCATGTCATCAGAAGTTTCCATGGAATTCTCATCACAATGTTCCATGCCATTGTCATCACAATGCTTCAGGACCCCTGTAATCACAATGCTACATGCCCCTTTTCATCTCAATGCTCCATGAACCCTGTCATCAAAATGCACCATGCCCATCATCATAATGCTTCAGGCTATTGTCATCACAATGAAATCAAAATATTCGATGATCTCTCTCATCACAATGCTCCAAATCCTTGTGATCAAAATGTTCCATAACACTTATCATCCCAACGCCCCATGACGCTCATCATCACAATTATCCATGGACTTCTCATCACAATGCTCCATGACCTTTGTCATCACAATGCTCTATACACTTGTTATCACAATGCTCCCTGACACTTGTCATCAGTATGCTCCTTGAAACCTGTCATGACAAGGCTCCATACCATTTTCATAACAATGATCCATGCCAATTTCATCACAATGCTCCAAGAACCCTGTAATCACAATGCTCCATGCCCTTGTGATCACAATGCTCCAAGACCCCTGTAATCACAATAATCCTTGCCCCTTTTCATCAGAATGCTCCATGAGACTTGTCATTACAAGGCTCCATGGTCTTCTCATCACAATGCTCGAAGACCTTTTCGTCACAGTGCTCCATTCCCTTGTCATCTCAATGCTCCATGACCCCTGTCCACACAATATTTCCTGAACAATTTCAGCCCAATTCTCAAGGAACTTCTCAGCACAATGCTTCATGATCCATATCATCACAATGCTCCATGAGCACTCTCATCACAATGGTCCATGACCCCTGACAACACAATGATCCGGGACAGTTGTCATCACAGTGCTCCATTCCCTTGTCATCACAATGCTCTATGAACATTTTCAGCCCAATGTTCCATGATACTTGTCAACACAATGAGCCATGCCCTTGTCATCCCAATGCTCCTTGACCCCTCTAATCACAATGATCCGTGACGCTTGTCATCACAGTGCTCCATGACCCTTATCATCACAATGCTCCATGCCTCTGTCAGCAAAATGCTACATGACCTTTTCATCACAATTCTCCATTTGCTTGTCATCACAATACTCCCTTACCATTGTCTGTCATCACAATGCTCCATGCTCCTTGAAAAAAAAAATGATCCATGACTTCTGTCATCACAATGCTCCAAACTCTTGTGATCACATTGTTCCATAACACTTGTCATCACAACGCTCCATGATGCCTGTCATCACAATACTCCATGCCCTTCTCATCAAAATGCACCATGATATTTGTCATCACAATTCTCAATACACTTGTCATCACAATGCTCCCTGACACTTGTCAGAATGCTCCTTGAATCCTGTCATGAAAAGGCTCCATGCCTTTTTCATCACAATGCTCCATGCCCTTTTCATCACAATGCTCCATGCCATTGTCATCACAATACACCACAAGCTTGTCATCAGAATGCTCCATGACCCGTTTCATCACAATTCTCCATGCACTTTTCAGCACAATGCTCCCTGACCCTTGTGATCACAATGCTCCAAGCCATTGTCATCACAATGCTCCATACCCCTTTTGATTACTGTGCTCCATGACGCTCGTCATCACAATTATCCATGGTCTTCTCATCAAAATTCTCCACGCCCTTGTCATCAAAATTCTCTATGTCCCTTGTCATCACAATGCTCCATGGCCACTGTCATCACAATGCTCCATTCCCCTTGTCATTACAGTGCTCCAGGATGCTCGTCATCACAATTATCCATGGTCTTCTCATCACAATGCTCCACGGTCTTGCCATCACAATGCTCCATGCACTGGTCATCACAATGCTCCATGACCCTTGTCATCACAATTCTCCACGTCCTTGGCATCACTATGCACCATGACACTTCTCATCACTGTGTTCCATGCTTTGTCATCACAATTCTCTATGCACTTGTCATCGCAGTGCTCCATGACCCCTGTCATAGCAAGCTCCATGTGCTTGTCATCACAATGTTTCATGAACTTGTCCTCAAAATTCTCAATGACCCTTTTCATCACAATGCTCCATGCCCTTGTCATCACAATGCTCTATGCCCCTTTTCATCAGAATGCTCCATGAGACTTGTCAACACAAGGCTCCATGGTCTTCTCATCACAATGCTCCAGTGCCTTTTCGTCACAATGCTCCATGACCCCAGTCATCACAATACTCCATGAACATTTTCAGCCCAATGCTCCATGACCACTGTCATCACAATGCTCCATGAACCCTGACAACACAGTGATCCGGGACTCTTGCCATCAAAGTGCTCCATGCTCTTGTCATCCCAATGCTCCATGAACCCTGTAATCACAATGCTCCATGACGCTTGTCATCACAGTGGTCCATGAACCTTGTCATCACAATGCTCCATGCCTTTGTCAGCAATATGCTACATAATCTTGTCATCACAATGCTCAGTGCGCTTGTCATCACAATCCTCCATGACCCATGGGATCACATTGCTTCAAGCCCTTGTCATCTCTCTCTTGCCTTTCTGGTTTTTACAGATTTTCGGATGTCCTTTTTGACTGGTCGGAAGTGACAATTCTTTGTAGAGTGGATTTGCATTGCACGGTTGCTTGATTGGCCAAAAAGGGCCTATGCCTTTTCTCCTGAATATATTCAGGAGAAAAGGCATACGCTGTTTTTGGCCAAGTGCATCATTGTCGAAGTTGTGATGCTTTTCTTGTGCTTTAAAGGCGATTCCAATTTACCTCTTGAAATACGTTTTGTGCAATTCTGCCTCATTTTCAAGTCTGCTTCGTTGCCTTCCCTCAACAGATTTTTGGAAGAGAGTCGTCCTTTATACATCTGCAGGTTTGTGAATTGCTTTGCCCCTGAGCTCCAATTTTCAAATCCCATTTCTGGGAGCTGACCACAAATCCACAATTTTGCTTCAGGACCTATACTGGTTCCAGGGGTGGCTATTCTGGTTCCCTGTGGGTGGCTGACGCTTTGGTTAATTCTTCTTCCTGACGAGAAATTATAGTGACATGTGCCTGTCCAAATGCCTAACAACTACCCTCTCCTTGGTTCTCCCTATTCCCTTTCATCCTCTGCACAATTAGCAAACTGTGCGAACCAGGAGGTTTTAGGGGCTGACTCTTCTAAGTTGGGAGATTGATAGTAAAGCAGTTGGAATGCCAAACTGCAGCACAAGGATAGGAAAAATTAGGAGACTTTCAGAAACCTTTCACCATCACAGGGTGTCCATTCTCTAGGTTTCCCATACATGTTATAACAGTAGTGATCTACCTGGAGATTTAGGACCAATGGAATGGTGGCATGCATTACTACTTTAAAGGGTCTGAATTCTCTCTCCCAATCTCACCAGTCCTCTCAGTCCCAAGTGTCCAACCTTATGTCTCATCCAGATGTATTTGCAGGTAGGGTCATTCCAGGTTTCATCAGAACCCCTGAAGGAATTGTGTAAGAATTTCACTGTTTTTCTGTTTTGTTTTTGAAATTCATTTTTATAATGGGGTTGAGCTGATTTTCACTGACGTGTTTATGCCAGTCTAGACACACTTGATTCCCTTACAGAGGCATATCAATACATAGGTTTTAACATTCTTACTAATCAGATATACTCCTCTGTGGGGAATAGGGGTTTTGAGCCCCGTTCACTGAGGAAGGCGTAGGTCTTGTCTATTCTGTATTTGGTTTATGGAATGGTACCTGTGCTAATATCAAACTCTGGTTTTATGCATCACCCCACCTCTCCTTTCCCGTTAAGCAGGCATAAGTGTGTTTTCTAAATGTGAGACGCTGCTCACTTTCCTAATTCAGTTCATGTGTTGTGATGTTGACATTCCCTCTGTAAGTGGTATCTTATGATAAGATTCTTTTTCTGTGTGACTAATTTCCCTTAGAATCTTCATACCTAAATCCACTCATTATGCTGCTACTGGCCTTATGACATTGATTTCCTGTTTGAGTGATATTCCGTTGTACAAATTACCACAAGTTCTTTATGCATTTCTCTTTTTCCTGGGATATTTTAAGTGTACCTAAGTTGAGGTTCTTTTATGCAGAGCAGCCCGAAACTTTGGGGTGCCTGTGTCTTATTGATATATAGTCTTCCCATGTTATATGCCCATGAGTTGAAGTCCCCTTTTCTCAGGGTCTTTGTATTTTAGATGTTTTAGGAAACAGCATACACTTCTTCAGAATGGCTCCTGGATATTTATACCCCACCCATCAGTGTGGCTAGTCTCCCTGTTTTCCATGGCCTCTCCTGCATTTCTGGTTTGTACACATTTTTTGGATAGCCTTTCTGAGCAGTGGAAATTGAGACTTCTTTGTTGTGCAGATTTGCATTTCTCTCTTGCTTGGTTGACCAGAAACTCTGTATGTGTTTTTTTGCTGAAGATATTCACGAAAAAAACGCATACACTCTTTTGCTCTACTGCATCATTTTAGAAATTCTGCTGCTTTTCATATGCTTTAAATGTGAGTACAATCTACCTTTGGAAATCTGTTTCCTGCAATTCTGCCTCTCATTCAGATCCTCTTCATTCCCTTACCTGAATGTATTTTTGGACGTTGGTTATCATTTATATCTTTGCAGGTCTTTGAATTGTCTGCTCCTGAGCTCCATTTTGCAACTCACATTTTTTGTTAGCTGGCCGCCAAACCATTGGATTGCTTCCGGGCCTATTCTGATTCTGGGGAGGCAGGCTGAGCCTTTGGTTAATTCTTCTTCCTAATGGGAAATTAGAGTTACATGTGCCTGTCAAAACTCCTACAGCTAATCTCTCATTGGTTCCTCCTCTTCTCATTTATCCTCTGCACAAATTGCAAACTGTGTGAAACAGGAGGTTAAAAGTGCTGATTCTCCAAGTGGGGAGATTGTTAGTAATGTGGCTGGAAGGGCAAACCCCAGCACCAGGAGATCAAAAATGAGGTGCATTTTAGACACCTTTCCTGAGCACACGGTGTACATTCATCTCGGTTTCCCAGGCATGTTTTCGCTGTCAGAAGATTCCCTTGAACCTGCAGATTTGGGACCCATGGAATGGGTACCAGGCAGTATTACTTTAAAAGGTCTGGGCTTCCCTGGTGGCGCAGTGGTTGAGAGTCCGCCTGCCGATGCAGGGGACACGGGTTCGTGCCCCGGTCTGGGGGGATCCCACGTGCCACAGAGCGGCTGGGCCCGTGAGCCATGGCTGCTGAGCCTGCGCATCCGGAGCCTGTGCTCTGCAAGGGGAGAGGCCACAGCAGTGAGAGGCCCGCCTACCGCAAAAAAAAAAAAAAAAAAAAAAAAGGTCTGCATTTCCTCAACTAGCCTCTCTAACATCTCTTAGCATGCATAGCTTCCAGCCTTATATATTATCCTGCTGTTTGTCTACATGTGTTCAATCCATGTTACATCGTACCCCTTCAACAAAAGTTGTAAGAATTTTTGTCTGTCTCACTTTTTTTATAAATATTTTTAAATTTATTTTTATATTGGTTACAGCTGATTTTCAAAGCTCTGTTTTTTGCTGCTGTACATCCACTTGATTCATGTACTGTGAGACAACAATAAATTCTTTTTCAGATGCTTACGAGTCATATGTATTATTGTCCAGTGACTTGAGTGGGCTGAGTGCAGTTCTTTGAGGTACCGTGTAGCCCTTGTCAGTTATTCAATTTGGTACTTGGAATGGTATCTTTGCTAATTTCAACGTCCTGGATAATACCTCACCATTCCCGACCTTTCCCATTTAGCAGCCTTATGTCTATTTTCTACATATTTGACTATGTTTCTGATTTGTAGTTTATTTCATGTGTAGCCATTTGTGATTCCACCTTAAAGTGATATCTTATGATATGTGTTTTTTTCTTTCTGACATATGTCACGTAGAATGATCGTTTGTAACTCCTGCAGAGTTGTTACAACTGGCCTTACTTCATTGATTTCTGGATGAATAATAGTCCACTCTACATAAGTACCCTATCTCTTTTATCCATTTTATCCTTCCAGGGACATTTAGGTTATATCCAAGTGGAGGCCCTTTTTAACACAGAGGTGGTAAAAGTTGGGTGCCTGTTTTCTGTCGATTTTTGTTTTTCCCAAGGTATACGCCCATAAGTGCAAGTGCCCTATGCTCTGTAGCTCATATTTTAGATGTTTTAGCAAACACAATACACTTCTCCAGAGTGTCCGTTGGCAAATTACATTTCCACTATCAGCCTCACAGGGCTCCCTTTTCTCCTCGCCCTGTCCTGCATTTCTGGTGTTTACACTTTATGTGGATGGCCCTTCTGACAGATGTGAAGTGATACATTTTGTAGTATTGATTTCCAGTGCCCACCTGTTTGGTTGGATCAAAAGTGTGTATGGCCTTTACTTGAATATATTCAGAAAAAATGCATACGCCCTTTTGGGCCAAATGCATCATTGGCGATGTTCAGCCCCTTTTCTTGTGCTTTAATGGGGAGTCCATTCTACCTCTTCAAATCTGTTTCCTGCCTCTCTCCCTTGCTTACAAGTCCTTTTCTGTGACTTACATCAAGTCGTTTTTCGACAATAGATATTTTCATCTCTGCAGTTTCATGAATTTCAGTGACCCTGAGTTCCATTTTTCAACTTGTGTTTTTGGAAACTGGACACAAAACAGCGTGATTTCCTCTAGCCCTATTCTGTTTCTGTGGGCAATTCTAGCCTTTGATGAATTTGTCTTCTGGATTGGAAATGAGAGTGGCATGTGCCTGTCCGAACACCTAAGACTTGTCTCTAAATTTTTCTCATCCTTCCGCTTCATTCTCTGGACAAATTCCAAACTGTGTGCAACATGATGTTGACGGTGCTGATATCCCCAAGTGAGGAGATTGTTAAGAAAGATGCTGGAGGGGTGAACCCGAGCACCAGGCGATGAGGAGATGAGGTCCCTTTTCCAAACTCTTTCCGATCAAACGGTGTACCATCCTCTAGGTGTGACAGGCATGTTTTAGCTGTAGGAAGGGTCTCGTGCATGTAAGGAGAACACTAGGGAATATTCCAAATCAGTGCCTCCCCGAACCACAAACTGGGGAATTTTTAAGCTATGGCTACACGTATGTCCATTAAGGGCTTTGTGAAATAGGCAGAGCCCAAACTTCAGATGATTGAAATCTTCATGGTCAGAAGTGTTCACCATCGGCCTTGCTTAGTTTACATTTTATCTGTCATTTATAGATGATGTCAATAAAAATATCGATTCTTTTTCAGATTATTTCCTCTTATAGGTTATTGCAAAATATTCAGTGTAGTTCCCTGTGCTATACAGTAGTTCCTTGTTGATGATCTATTTTATACATAGCAGTGTGTATGTGTTAATCCCAAACTGTTAATTTATCCCTTCTCCTACCTTTCCCCTTTGGTAATAATAAATTATAAGATTTTATACTTCTCAGAAATGGGGGAGCTGAAAGAGAGGTATAATTTTCAATGGAAAAGCATTCAAAACAAGATTGAAGCTTCAGCCAAGAGTATTCGGTGTACATCCATGGAAATAAATCACTTCATTTCTCTAATGTTGACCTGACAAATAAGACAGACACCTTCACTGAACTTGCTTATAGGAAAGTGATGGAAATATCAAATATAAGACTTAGAAACATCTTATTTTACCAGAGAATTATACACTGCTCTATGTTAACTACAGTTTGGCTCACACATCTGTTCATTGAAGTTACAATGTTCTCAATTTCTGTTACTGATCCTCCAGAGTGGACCCCAACCGGAGTCCCCATGCACAGTATCATTAGAGCCAACAGATCAAGACTGAGTTTGGTTCAGAAGCAAAGGAAACATTATTTTGAAAACAGAATGGAGAGGTGTGAGCGAGCACTCCCCCACAGGCTGTGGGCTGGGCTGCTGTGTAGGGATCCCGGCAGCGTCAGTGGGAGGGAGGGGATGGAGCTCTCGAGGGTTGGGTTGGCTGCAGCTCAGGCTCTATGCCGCGGAGTCTGCATGGCACCCCGCTAGCTGAGGTATCGTCCCAGCCATTCTGCACTAGGAAATCAGGTCTGAAGTGCCGGGTTTGTGACCTCTGCATGCGGAACCCTAGGAGCACGTGAAATTAGACAAAGCACAAAGGAAAAACAGGATAGACTTTATTTTATTGCCCAGATTCTCTTTTTATCTCCCAGGAATTTTTAATGAACGTTGACAGAGACGAACACTTCTTCTGCTTTTTCTTCCGTTCCTCATTCTTGGGGTGCTGAGGGTGCAGACCCCTCTTTTGTAACTGCTTCATGCTGTGGTGGGAGCCCTGATACCTGGGGGGAGCGGCAAAACGTCTCCCCACCAGCCTCCCGGTGAGGTTGATTGTCCCAAGGCCTCCTGCCTCACTTCTCGTCCACCTGAGCACCAGCATTGGAAGTGTTATAGATTCTAATGACCTTTAAGGGTCCAGGAAAGAGATGTGCAGAGATGCTGCAGTGGCAGGTTTCACCCCTCCCCACATTTGTTCGGTGACCTTAGGCTGACGGTTTTTGCCAGCCTAGATGCTCTGACCAGTAGTCTGTGCTTTCTTTAATTAGGTACCTGAATTAATTTATAAAGAGCACCATGTGGCAGAGCCCTGCCCGCGCAATTCCCAGACCGTCCAGGGTCAGTGGTGATCCAGGACCATGACGTCCACTGAGTCAACGGCCTTTAGAAGTAGCCAGCAGTCCAGCCGTTCATATTGGCACCATCACCACAGTGTCCGTAGGGTTTTCTATGGTGAAAGCGTGATATAAGTTTGCCCGGCCAAGCTTATTAGCTCCCCTCTGGGTGCAGGAAGTCCTGCAAGCAGTAGTCTGCTCTTTCGGGGCACAGTCTTGTTGTTTTCTGAGAGAAACTCCAGGACAAGTGATGGTCACATGAGTCATCTTGGGGGCCCGTTGCCCCCGTTTGTCTCTCTGGAGGTTGGAGTTGGAGGGCCTCCTCACTCGAGGTCAGTGTGGCCACAGAGCGGTCCCTGCAACTTCAGGGCATGATGGGTGGTTAGGATCACCACGTGGGGTCCTTTTCCCTTAGGAGGGTGCTGGCCTTGCGGGCTGCTGATTTCCAGCTTTTTAGATACCCCAGTATCCGGGCCTGATGAGTCGGTGGGCAAAGCCCTTGGTGACCATAGTTTATCATACCTGAAGGGCATTCTTGTGTTACTCCATTTCAAGTGGTCCCAGTTTTTGCACGAAGGCTCCAAGGGCTATTACCCTTTGACCGGGTATGTAAAGGTCAAAGGGTTTAGCTAAATTAGCGAGTTCCTGGGCAAGGATCTGAATTTACTGCTCTTTCCATTCTTGGAAGGCTGCTTCTGGATTCTATTCAAAAGGATCATCATATTTTCGTGTCAGTGTTTCATGTAGAGGCCCAGCTATTAGACTGTAGTTAGGGATCCAGATGCAGAAAACTTTGGCCTCCCCAGGAACCCCTAAGCTGTCTTCTAATTTTAGAAGAGGTAAGGCTGCAAATGGCTTCTTCGCTATCCTGGGATGCGTTTCTCCGAATATCTGTGAGAATGAAGCCCAGGCATGTCACCTGAGCCTGGGATATTTGAGCCTTTTTCTTGGACACCTTCTATCCTTTATTGGCTAGGTAGTTCAGAGGCGTCTTTAGTAGGCCTGGTGATCAGAATGTCATCTGCATATTGAAGGAGGGTTCCCTTTTACAGAGGTAGAAATTTTAGGTCTTTAGAGGACATTTCCCCAATGACGGTGTGGGGATTTTTGAACCATTGGGGCAGGACGGCCCAGCATTTTTGCTTTTGTTGCATGTTGTGTCCTGCCACTCACAAGCCAAAAATTCTTGTGACTCTGAGATGAATGGAATACAGAAGAAGGCATCATTGAAGTCTAATACAGAATGCCATGGCCTGGCGGATGGTTGAATGAGCAGCAGGGTGTAGGAAATAGGAGCTACTCGATGTATATCCTCGATGGCTTCACTGACTCTCCTGATATATTTTACCAGTTCTCCAGCAGCCCATGGGGCTCTCATGGTTAGGCCAATCCCAGGATATGGAGCTCACCTGGGCTGCACCCCCAACCCCACAGCCCACGGGGCTCTCGTGGTCAAGTCCCTCCCAGGGTATGGAGCTCACCTGTGCAGCTACCCAGCAGCCCATGGGGCTCTCATAGTCAGGCCCTTCACAGGATACAGAACTCCCCTGGCCAGGTACCCCAGCAGGGCTGGACACACAGGATCTGTGCACATAGCCAAACTTGAAGAGAACCCCCAGCTCACCTGTCACTCACAGCTGACACAGAACACCTCAGAGCAGGAATGGAACTAACAAACATCAGCTCTGACAGGTCTGTGACCCTGGCTATCACTCTGTGCAGCCTCTCTCTGTCTGGTCTTCCAGACACTTCCACTGCAGCCAGGGCACCAGGCCTCTGTCTCCACCCACCATCACTCCTCTCCCTGACTCCTGGGTTCCTCTCATTAGGATAGGGTCTTCTTGAAGTTGTCTCCCACTCATGGACAAGATAAAATGATAAGAAAACAAGCCGCAGCTGCAGCCTCTTGTCTAGCCTGACTCTCAAGAGCCCACACCTGTTCCTTAGGCCTGGTCCGTTTAGGAAGGTTCATTTTTTGCAAATGTGAGGCCCTGAGGTTTGAGGATTGGCTGATTTGGGCAGCCTGACACTGCCTGCCAGCTCCCCCCCTGGTGTGCCTGGGTTGAGGTCAATATAAACACCTCTCCAGTCAGCAAGAGCCCCTGTAGCTGTGCCTGACGCCATATTCTCTGCCCCGTCAGCAGTGTCGGGGCTGGGGTCGTGGGAGGGAGTGAGGGGCCGTGGCTTTGTGGGTTGCCCAGTGTGAGTGGGGCTCTGCTGGACTTTCTGCAGGAGTTGCCAGGCTGCCACCTGCTAAAGAAGAGGATGTGTCACCCATACCTGCCGCTGAAATTTCTCCCGAGGCTGAGGTGAGGAAGTAAAAAAGCAGTAGGGGCCGTGGCAGGAGGGGTATCTCAGGCAGGGAAATGGAAAACTTCCAGAATAGCATCTGGGGCCAGGACCATCCTGGGTGGCCTGCAGGCACCAAGTCGGCCTGCGTGGTGTCGCTGGTGTGGCTCCACAGCCCTTCCTCTAGGCTGGCAAGTGCTTGTACATATTCAGGTGTTTTACCTGGAATGGGTGGGAAGAGTTGAGCTGCAGCAGGACTGGGGCTCAGCTCACATTTACTCACAGACGCCTCGACCCAGTCCCCCAGCTTTGCAATGAGGATGCTCCTTGTGGGAGGGGAGCGCTGCTGACTGCATGGAAGATGATTTCCCACCTCTGACCAACTTAAGAATTTTTTACCACTGGAGCAAGTGCCCTGATACGATTTTCCTCTTTATAACTGGTGGGTTCTGTTTTTTTTTTTTTTTTTTTTTTTTTTTTTCTTTTATTTCTTTTTGGTTCAAGGTAGATTTTATTTATTTCTCTTTTTTTTTAATTTGGAGATATAAACATGGAAATAATGCATTAAAATAAAGACGTCTATGTGGAAGGGAAAAACATTTTTTCTGTTTTATTTTATTAAATTTTATTTATTTATTTATTTATTTTTTAATTTATTTCTTTTATGCAGCAGGATCTTATTGGATACCTATTTTATACATATAAGTGTGCACATGTGAATCCCAGTCTGCCAATTCATCCCACCACCACCCTCACCTGGCGTTCCCACCTTGGTGTCCATGTTTGTTCTCTACATCTGTGTCTCTATCTCTGCCCTGCAAACCAGTTCATCTGTACCATTTTTCTAGGTTCCACATATATGCATTAATATACAATATTTGTTTTTCTCTTTCTGACTTACTTCACTCTGTATGACAGTCTCTAGATCCATCAAGGTCTCTACAAATGACCCAATTTCATTCCTCTGTATGGCTGAGTATTATTCCGTTGTATATATGTACCACATCTTTATCCATTCGTCTATCTGTGGGCACTTAGGTTGCTTTCATTAGCTGTCTATTGTAAATAGTGCTGCAATGAACATTGTGGTGAATGTGTCTTTTTGATTTAAGGTTTTCTCTGGGTCTATGCCCAGTAGAGGGATTGCTGGATTATATGGTAATTCTATTTTTAGTTTTTTAAGGAACCTCCATACTGTTCTCCATAGAGACTGTATCAAATTACATTCCCAACAATAGTGGAAGAAGGTTCCTTTTCTCCACACCCTCTCCAGCATTTGTTGTTTGTAGATTTTCTGATGATGCCCATTCTAACAGGTGTGACGTGATAACTCATTGTTGTTTCGATTTCCATTTCTCTAATAATTAGTGATGTTGAGCAGATTTTCATGTGCGTACTGGCGATCTCTATGTCTTCTTGGAAGAAATGTCTATTTAGATCTTCCATATTTGTATTGTGATGTTTGTTTTATTAATATTGAGCTGCATGAGCTGTTTATATATATTGGAGATTAATCATTTGTCCATTGATTCATTTGCAAATATTTTCTGCCATTCTGAGGGTTGTCTTTTCATCTTGTTTGTAGCTTCCTTTGTTTGCAAAAGCTTTTACGTTTCATTAGGTCCCATCTGTTTAGTTTTCTTTTTTATTTCATTACTATAGGAGGTGAATCAGAAAAGATCTTGCTGTGATTTACGTCAGAGTATCCTTCGTAAGTTTTCCTCTCAGAGTTTTATACTGTCCGGTCTTACATTCAGGTCTCTAATCCATTTTGAATATATTTTTATGTATGGTGTTGGGGAGTGTTCTAATTTCATTCTTTTACATATAGCTGTCCATATTTCCCAGTGCCAATGATTGAAGAGACTGTCTTATCTCCCTTGTATAGTCTTGCCTCCTTTGTCATAGATTAGTTGACCATAGGTGTGAAGGTTTATCCATGTGCTTTCTTTTTTTTTTCCTTTTACACGTTTATTGGAGTATAATTGCTTTACAATGGAGTGTTCGTTTCTGCTGTATAAAAAAGTGAATCAGCTATACATATTCAAATATCAACAGATCCCCTCCCTCTTGCATCTCCCTCCCACACTCCATATCCCACCCCTTTATGTGGTCACAAGGCACCGAGCTAATCTCCCTGTTCTATGTGGCTGCTTCCCAGTAGCTATCAATGTTACATTTGGTAATGTATTTATGTCCGTGCCACTCTCTCACTTCGTCCCAGCTTACCCATCCCGCTTCTGGTGTCCTCAAGTCCTTTCTGTATATCTGTGTCCTTAATACTGTCCTGCCACTAGGTTCTTCAGAATATTTTTTTTTTCTTCTTTAGATTCCATATATCTCTGTTAACATACAGTATTTTTTTTCCCCTTCTGACTTACTTCACTGTGTAGGACAGATTCTAAGTCCATCCACCTCAGTACAAATAACTCAGTTTTGCTTCTTTTTATGGCTGAGTAATATCTCATTGTATATATGTGCCAGATCTTCTTTATCCATTCATCTGTCAATCGACACTTAGGTTGCTTCCATGTCCTGGCTATTGCAAATAGAGCTGCAATGAACATTTTTGTACATAACTCTTTTTGAATTATGGTTTTCGCAAGGCAAATGCCCTGTAGTTGGATTGTTGTGTCGTATGGTACTTCTATTGTTAGTTATTTAAAGGAACCTTTGTACTGTTCTCCCTAGTGCCCATATCAATTTACATTCCCACCCACAGTGCAAGTGTGTTCCCTTTTCTCCAATAAAGGCCTCTCCAGCATTTATTGTTTTGTAGATTATTTTGATAATTGCCACTCTGACTGCTGTGAGGTGATACCTCACGGTAGTTTTGATTTGCATTTCTCTAATGATAAGTGATGTTCAGCATCCTTTCATGTGTTTCTTGGTAATCTGTATATCTTCTTTGGAGAAATGTCTATTAGGTCTTCTGCCCGTTTTTGGATTGGGTTCTTTGTTTTTGTGATATTGAGCTACATGAGGTGCTTGTAAAATTTGGAGATTAATCCTTTGTCAATTGCTTTATTTGAAAATATTTTCTCCCTTTCTGAGGGTTGTTTTTGCATCTTGATTATGTTTTCTTGTACTGTGTAAAAGCTTTTAAGTTTCATTAGGTCCCACTTGTTGATTTCTGTTTTTATTTCCATTTCTCTAGGAGGTGGGTCAAAAAGGATCTTGCTGTGATTTATATCATAGAGTGTTCTACCTATGGTTTCCTCTAAGTGTTTTATAGTGTCTGGTCTTATATTTAGATCTCTAATCAACTTAGAGTTTATTTTTGTGTATGGTGTTATGGAGTTTTCTAATTTCATTATTTTATGTGTAGGGTTCCAGTTTTCCCAGCACCAATTACTGAAGAGACTGTCTTTTCTCCATTGTATATCCTTAGCTCCTTTGTCATAGATGAGATAGCCATAGGTATGTAGGTGTATCTCTGGGCTTTCTGTCCTGTTCCATTGATCTGTGTTTATGCCAATCTACATACACTTGATTCCATTATGGAGCCATATACATACATAGGTTTCAAGGTTATTACCAGTCAGATATATTCCTCTTCAGTGAATAGGGTGTTTTGTGTCCAGTTCATTGAGAAAGGAGTAGGTCTTGTGTATTACATATTTGGTATATGGAATGGGATCTGTGCTAATTTCAAACTCTGATTTTACACATCAACCCATGTCACCTTTCCCCTTAAGGAGGCATAAGTGTGTTTTCTAAATGTGTAACTCTGTTCTCTTTTGAAATTCAGTTCATGTGTAGCCATTTTTACATTCCCTCTATAAGTGATATATTACAATAAGTTTCTTTTTCTTTGTGGCTCATTTCACTTAGCATCATCATACCTAAAGCCACTCATTATGCTGCTATTGGCCTTATGACATTGATTTTATGTCTGAGTGACATTCCATTGTATATAAGTACCACAACATCTATATCCATTTTTTTTTCCTTTCCTGGGATATATAAAGTGAACCGAAGTTGAGGTTCTTGTAAACAGGGCAGCCCTAAACTTTGGGCTGGCTGTGTGTTGTGGATTATTAGTTTTCCCAAAATACACGCCCATGAGTGGAAGTGTGCTATGCTCTGTAGCTCTGTTTTAGAAAACAACATACAGTTCTCCAGAGAGGCTGTTGGCAGTTTTCATCCTGTAGGTCAGTGTAACCAGGCTCCCTTTTCTCCGTGGACTGTCCTGCATTTGTGGTTTTTACACTATTTGCAGATGGCCCTTTTGACGGAATGTAAGGGACACTTCTATGTAGTGTGGATTTGCAATGCCTGATGCCTTGCTTGGCCAAAAAGGGCGTATGCATTTTTTCCCGAATATAATCAAGAAAATACACATACTCCCTTTTCGGCCAAGGGCAACATTGTCGTAGTTCTGTCGCTTTTCATGTGCTTTAAAGACAACTCCATTCTACCTCTTGAAATCTGTTTCCTTCAATTCTGCATTGCATTCAAATCCTCTTCACTGCTTTACCTCAATATATTTCTGGATGATAGTTGTCCTTTATAACTCTGCAAGTTTGTGAATTGCTGTGCCCCTGATTTCCATTTTTCAACTCGCCTATTTGTGAGCTGCTTGCGATACCACAGGATGGCTTTAGGCCTTAGTCTGGTTCCAGGCCTTCAGGCTGAGCCTTTGGTTAATTCTTCTTCCTGATGGGAAACTAGAGTGACATGTGCCCATCCAAACACCTGCAGCTAATCTCTCATTTATTTTCCCTCTTCCTGTTCATCCTCTGCACAATTTGCAAACTGTGCATAACAGGAGGGTAAAGGCGCTGACACTCCAAGCGGGGAGATTTTTAATAATGCAGATGGAATGGTGAAGCTGAGCATGACGAAAGGAAAAATGAGGTAACTTTTAGAAAACTTTCCCGATTACACTGTGTACTATCCACTGGGTTTCCCATGCATGTTTTAACTGTAGGAAGATTCCCTTAAACCTGGAGAGTTGGGACCACTAGAATGTGTAGAAACAGTATTGCTCTAAGTGGTGTTCTTTTGCTCACACAACCTCAGCAATCTTTTCAGCCCCAAGTGTCCAATCTTATTTCTCATCCAACTGTGGGTGTAAAGGTGGTGAATCTAGGTTTTATCACAGGCCCTGAACGTAATATTTAAGACTTTCTCTCTGTTTTTGCATTTTGCTTTTTTAATTTATTTTTATAAGTGGGTTTAACTGAATTTCAGTGCTGTGTTCATGACGTTATACACACACATGATTCCTTTATATAGACATGAGAATACATATGTTTTAAAATACTTAGAGTCAGACATATTCCTCAGCAATGAACAGGGGGTGTTGAGTCCAGTTCATTGTGCTGGGAGTAGGTGTTGTCTAATACATACATAGTTTATGTAAAGGTATCTGTGCTAATTTAAAACTGTGGTTTGATGCATCACCAGACCTCGCCCTTCCCCTTAAGCAGGCAGAAGCTTGTTTTCTAAATGTGTGACTCTGTTGTGTTTGTAATTCAGTTCATGTGTAGCCAGTGTACATTCCCACTATGAGTTATATCTTATGATAAGATTGTTACTCTGTTATCTTTCGTAACTCAGTTCATGTTTACCTTTGCTGACAGGACCTTCATAAGTGATATGTTATGATAAGTTTCTTTTTCTGTGTGACTTATTTCACTTAGAATCATCGTACATGAAACCACTCTTTTTGCTGCTACTGGCCTTATGACATTGATTTCATGGCTGAGGGATATTCCATCATACGTAAGTACCACAATTTCTTGAACCATTTTTGTCTTTCCTGGGATACATAAGGTGTACCCAAGTTGAGGTTCTTGTAAGCAGTGCAGCCCTAAATTTTGGGGTGGCTCTGTCTTATTGATTTTCAGGTTTCCCAAGGTATATTCCCTAGACAGGAAGTGCCCTTGGCTGTGTAGATCTGTTGTTTGCTTGTTGTAGGGATCACAATTAATTCCTGCAGAGAGGCAGTTGGCCACTTATATCCCGCCCATCAGCATAACAATGCTCCCAGTTCTCCAGGGCCTGTCTTGCCTTTCTGGCTTTTACACATTTTGTGGATGTCCCTTTTGACAGGTGGGTAGTGATACTTCTTTTTAGTACAGATATGCATTGCCCTCTTTCTTGCTTGGCCAAAAATGGTGTATGCATTTTCTCCTGAATATATTCAGGAGAAAATGCCTGTGCCCTTTTTGGCCAAGTGCATCATTGTCGAAGCTGTGCCCATCTTCCTGTGCTTTACAGGTGACTCCTACGTACCTCTTGAAATCTGTTTCCTGCTATTCTGCCTCGCTTTCAAGTCCGCCTCGTTGCCTTCCCTCAACAGATTTTTGGACTATAGTTGTCTTTATTACTCTGCTAGTTTGTGAATTGCTGTGTCCCTGAGCTCCATTTTTCAACTTGTTTTTTGTGAGCTGAACGCAAGTCCAAAATTTTAGTTCAGGCCCTATACTGGTTTCCGGTGGGTGCCTGAGACTTTGGTTAATTCTTCTTCCTGCTGGGATATTAGAGTGACATGTGCCCGTCCAAATGCCTATCAGCTACTCTCTCATTGGTTCTCCCTCTTCCCTTTCAACCTCTGCCAAATTGGCAACCTGTGGGAACCAGGAGGTTAAAGGGGTTGTCTCTCCAAGTTGGGAGATTGATAGTAAAGCAGTTGAAAGTCAAACCAGAGCACCAGGAGAGGGACTATTCATTGAGTTTTAGAAACCTTTCATATTTACAGTGTGTCCATTCTCTAGGTTTCCCATACATGTTATAGCTGTAGTAATATTTCCTTCAACCTGGAGAGTTGGTACCCATGAAATGGGTGCCATTCATTATTGCTTTAAAGGGTCTGCATTTGGTCACCCAATCTCACCAATCCTTTCAGTCCCAAGTGTCCAGCCTTATGCCACATACAGCTGCCATTGTAGATAGGGTCATTCCAGGTTTCGTCAGAGACCCTGAAGGAATTGTAAGGAATTTCCCTGTTTTTTGTTTTGTTTTTGAAATTCCTTTTTATAGTGAATTTGGGATGATTCTCCCTGCCATGTTTATGCCAGTCTAGACACACTTGATTCCCTTACGGAGACATATCAATACATAGGTTTTAAGACTGTTACTAGTAAGATATATTCTTCTGCAGGGAATATAGGGTGTTGAGTCCCTTTCACTGAGGAAGGTGTAGGTGTTGTCTATTCCGTATTTGGTTTTTGGAACGGTACCTGTACTAATATCAAACTCTGGTTTTATGCATCACCCCACCTCTCCTTCACCCTTAAGCAAGCATAAGAGTGTTTTCTAAATGTGAGCCTCTGTTCTCTTTCCTATCTCAGTTCATGTGTAGCCATGTTTACAGGATCTTCATAAGTGATATCTTATGATAAGTTTCTTTTTCTGTGTGACTTATTTCACTTAGAATCATCGTACCTGAATCCACTCATTTTGCTGCTACTGGCCTCATGACATTGATTTCATGGCTGAGGGATATTCCATCTTACGTAAGTACCAATGTTTCCTGAAACATTTTTGTCTTTCTTGGGATATTTAATGTGTACCCAAGTTGAGGTTCTTGTTAGCAGTGCAGTCCTAAATTTTGGGGTGGCTTTGTCTTATTGATTTTAAGTTTTCCCAAGGTATATTCCCTAGACTGGAAGTGTCCTTGATTCTGTAGCTCTGTTGTTTACTTGTTTTAGGGAACACAATGCACTCCTCCAGAGAGGCAGTTGTCAATTTACATCCCGCCCATCAGCATAAAAATGCTCCCAGTTCTCCAGGGCCTGTCATGCCTTTCTGGTTTTTACCCATTTTGGTGATGTCCCTTTTGACTGATGGGATGTGATACTTCTTTGTAGTGCAGATATGCATTGCCCGCTTGCTTGCTTGGCCAAAAAGGGTGTATGCGTTTTCTCCTGAATATATTCAGGAGAAAACACATACGCCCTTTATGGCCAATTCCACAATTGTCGAAGTTGTGATGCTTTTCCTGTGTTTAAAGTCGATACCATTGTACTTCTTGAAATCTGTTTCGTGCAATTCTGCCTCATTTTCAATGCCTCCTCGTGGCTTTCCCTCAACAGATTTTTGGAAGTCAGTAGTCCTTTATAACTCTGCAAGTTAGTGAATTGTTGTGCCCGTGAGCTCTATTTTACAACTCGCATTTTTGTGAGCTGACCTCAAATCCACTGTTTTGCTTCAGGACCTATACTGTTTCCGGGGTGTGACAGGCTGAGAGGTTGGTTAATTCTTCTTCATGACGGGAAATTTGAGTGCCATGTGTCCATCGAAATGCCTACAGCTCCTCTCCCATTGTTTCTCCCTCTTCTCTTATATCCTCTGCGCAATTTGCCAACTGTGCAAAACAGGAGGTTATAGGGGCTGACTCTCCAACTTAGGAGATTGATAGTAAAGCAGTTGGAATGTCAAACTGGAGCACAAGGAGCCAAAGAATTTGTAGAGTTTTAGAAACCTTTCACCATCAGAGGGTGTCCATTCTCTAGGTTCCCCATACAGGTTATAACTCTAGTGATATTCCCTTCTACCTGTAAAGTTGGAAACCATGGAATGGATGGCAGGCATTATTGTTTTAAAGGGTCTGCATTTTCTCACCCAATCTCACCCATACTCTCAGTCCCAAGTGACCAGCCTTATGCCACATCCAGCTGTCGTTGTAGATAGGGTCATTCCTGGTTTCATCAGAAACCCTGAAGGTATTGTGTAAGAATTTCCCTGTTATTTTGTTTTGTTTTGAAATTCATTTTTATAGTGGGTTTGAGCTGATTCTCACTGCCATGAATATGTCGTTCTAGACACACTTCTTTCCCTTACCAAGACATATCAATACATAGGTTTTAAAATTCTTACTAGTCTGATATATTTCTCTGTGGGGAATATGGGTTTTAGTTCCATTCACTGAGGAAGGAGTATGGCTTGTCTCTTCTGTATTTGGATTATGGAACGGTACCTGAGCTAATATCAAACTCTGGTTTTGTTCATCTCCCCACCTCTCATTTCTCCTTAAGGAAGCATAAGTGTTTTTTTTTTTTTCCAAAATCTGAGACCCTATTCTCTTTCCTAATTCAGTTCATATGTATCCATGTATTCATTCCCATCATAAGTGATATCTTATGTCAGAATGCACCATGGCCCTTGTCATAATAATGCTCCATGACACCTGTCATCACAATGCTCCACGCCCTAGTTATCACAATGCTCCATGTCCCTTGTCATCACAATTCACCAAGTCCTTGTCATCACAATGCTACATGACACTTCTCATCACAGTGGTACATGCTGTTGTCATCACAATTCTCCATGCACTTGTCATTGCAATGCTCCATGACCCCGGTCATAGCAAGATCCAAGTGTTTGTCATCACAATGCTACACGGCGTTGTCATCAAAATTCTAAATGGCCTTGTTATCACAATGCTCATTACACTTGTCATCACAATTCTCGATGCCCTTGTCATCACAATGCTCCAAGACCCTTTAATCACAGTGCTCCATGCACCTTTTCATCTCCATGCTCCATGAACCCTGTCATCACAGTGCACCATGCACATCATCATAATGCTTCACACTATTGTCATCACAATGAAATCAATATTCTCCATGACCTCTGTCATCATAATGCTCCAAAACCTTGTGATCACAATGTTCCATAACACTTATCATCACGACACCCAATGACGCTCATCATCACAATTATCCATGGTCTTCTCATCACAATGTTCCATGATCTTTGTCATCACAATGCTCAGTACACTTGTCATCACAGTGCTCCCTGACACTTGTCGTCAGTATGCTCCTTGAACCCTGTCATGACAAGGCTCCATGCCTTTTTCATCACAATGATCCATGCCCTTTTCATCACAATTCTCCAGGATCCCTGTAATCACAATGCTCCATACGCATGTCATCACAAAAGTCCATGACGCATGTTATCAGAATGCTCCATGGCCTTCTCATCACAATGCTCCATGCCATAGTCCTCACAATGCTCCAAGGCCCCTGTAATCACAATGCTCCATGCCCCTTTTCATCAGAATGCTCCATGAGATTGTCATCACAAGTTTCCATGGTCTTCACATCACAGTGCTCCAGGTCCTTGTCATCACCATGCTCCATTCCCTAGCCATCACAGTGCTCCATGACCCCTGTCATCACAATAATCCATGAACATTTTCAGCCCAGTGCTCCACGAACTACTCATCACCATGCTCCATGGCCAACATCATCACAATGCTCCATGACCACTGTCATCACAACACTCCATGACAACTGACAAAACAATCATCCGGGACTCTTGTCATCACAGTTCCATTCAGTAGTCAGCTCAATGCTCCATGACCCCTGTTATCACAATACTCCATGAACATTTTCAGCCCAGTGCTCCAGGAGAATTGTCATCACAATGATCCATGCCCTTCTCATCCCAATGCTCCATGACCCCTGTATTCACAATGCTCCGTGACGCTTGTCATCACAGTGCTCCATGACACCTGTCATCACAATGCTCCGTGACTCCAGTCATCAAAATGCTTCATGAACTTTGTCATCACAATGGTCCATGCCGTAGTCATCAACTGTCGCTGTGACATTTTTAACCACAATACTCCATGAAATTTTCATCACAATGCTCTTTGACCCATTTCATCACAATACTCTATGCCTTTCTCAGCACAATGCTCCATGACAATTGTCATCACAATGCTCCATGAAACATGTCATCAGAATGCTCCATGGCCTTCTCATCACAGTGCTCCATTACACCTGTCATAAGAATGCTCCATGACCCCTGCAATCACGATGTTCCATGGCCTTGTCATCACAAGGCTCCATGACCCTTCTCATCACAATGCTCAAAGACACATGTTATGACAATGGTCCATGCCCCTTTTCATCTAAATGATCCATGAACCCTGTCATCACAATGCACCATGCCCAGCATCATAATGCTTCATGCCATTGTCATCACAATGAAATAAAAATGCTCCATGACCTCTGTCATAACAATGCTCCAAACCCTTGTGATCACAATATTCCATAACACTTGTCATCACAATGCCCCATGACACTCGTCATCACAGTTATCCATGGATTTCTCATCACAATGCTCCATGACCTTTGTCATCACAGTGCTCACTACACTTGTCATCAAAATGCTCCCTGACACTTGTTGTCTGTATGCTCCTTGAACCCTGTCATGACAAGGCTCCATGCCTTTTTCATCACAATGATCCATGCCCTTTTCATCACAATGCTCCAAAAACCCTGTCATCACAATGCTCCATGCCCTTGTCATCACATTGCGCCATTCCAACTGTCATCACAAAAATCCATGAAACTTATTACACAAATGCTCCATGTCCTTGTCATAACAATGTTCCATGCCCTTGTTATCACAATGCTCCATGAACCCTGTCATCACAATGCTCAGTGACTCCAGTCATTACAATGCTTCATGACCTTTGTCATCACAATGGTCCATTCCCTCGTCATCAACAGGCTTTGTTACCTATTTAACCACAATGCTCCATAAAATTTTCATCACAATGCTCTTTGACCCTTGTCATCACAATGCTCTATGGCTTTCTCAGCACAATGCTCCATAACACTTGTCATCACAATGCTCCATGCGCTTGTCATCACAGTGCTCCACAATCTTGTCATCACAATGCTCCATAAAACTTGTCATCACAATGCTCCATGCACTTCTCATCAAAATGCTCTCTCACCACTGATATCACAATGTTACATCACTATTCATCACAATACTCCCTCACCCCTGTCATCACAAGGTTCCATGACTCCTGTCATCACAATCGTACATGCACTTATCATCACAATGTTCAATGACCCCTGACATTACAATGTTCCATAACCCCTGTCATCATAATGCTCCATGACCCTTTTCATCAAAATGCTCCATGACCCATGACATCACAATATTCCATAACACCTGTCATCAAAATTTTCCATGACATTTTACATCAAATTGCTCCGTGACCCTGTCATGACAATGCTCCCTGCTCTTCTCATCACAGTGCACCACAACCTTCTCATCAAAATGCTCCATGACATTTGTCATTACAAAGGTCCATGACCCTTGTCATCACAATGCTCCAAGACCCCTGTAATCACAATGCTCCATGCCCCTTTTCATCTCAATGATCCATGAACCCTGTCCTTACAATGCACCATGCCCATCATCATAATTTTTAAGGCTATTGTCATCACAATGAAATCAAAATGCTCCATGACATGTTTCATCATAATGCTCCAAACACTTGTTATCACAATGTTCCATAACACTTGTCATCACAACACCCCATGATGCTCATCATCACAATTATCCATGGTCTTCTCATCACAATGCTCCATGAACTTTTTCATCACAATGCTCAATACACTTGTAATCACAAAGCTCCCTGACACTTGTCGTCAGTATGCTCCTTGAACCCTGTCATGACATGGCTCCATGTCTTTTTCATCACAGTGATCCATGCGCTTTTCATCAAAATGCTCCAAGACCCCTGTAATCAAAATGCTACATGCACTTGTCATCACAAAGCTCCATGACGCATGTCATCAGAATGATCTATGGCCTTCTCATCACAATGCTCCCTGCCCTTGTCATCACAATGCTCCAAGACCACTGTAATCACAAAGCTCCATGCCCCTTTTCATCAGAATGCTCCATGAGAGTTTTCATCAGAGGTCTCCATGATCTTCTCATCACAATGCTCCAGGACCTTGTCATCACCATGCTCCATTCCCTTGTCATCACAATGCTCCATGACCCCTGTCATCACAATAATCCATGAACATTTTCAGCCCAGTGTTCCACGACCTACTCATCTCAATGCTCCATGGCCAATATCATCACAGTGTTCCATGACCACTGTCATCACAACACTCCATGACACCCGACAACACAGTGATCCAGGACTCTTGTCATCACAATGCTCCAATCCCTAGTCATCACAATGCTCCATGACCCCTGTCATCACTACACTCCATGAATATTTTCAGCCCAGTGCTCCATGACCCTTGTCATCACAATGATCCATGCACTTGTCATCCCAATGCTCCGTGACCCCTATATTCAAAATGATCCGTGACGCTTGTCATCACAGTGCTCCATGACACGTGTCATCACAATGCTCAATTCATTTGTCAGCAAAATGCTACATGACCTTGTCATTGCAATGCTCTATGCACTTGTCATCACAATACTCCAATACTATTTTCATCACAATCCTCCATGAACCTTGGGATCACATTGCTTCATGCCCTTGTCATCACAATGCTCCATGCTCCTTGAAATCAAAATGATCCATGACCTCTGTCATCACAATGCTCCATACCCTTGTGATCTCAATGTTCCATAACACTTGTCATCACAATGCTCCATGCTGCCTGTCATCACAATACTCCATGCCCTTTTCATCACAATGCTCCATGACCTTTGTCATCACAATTCTCAATACACTTGTCATCACAATGCTCCCTGACACTTGTCGTCAGAATGCTCCTTGAACACTGTCACGAAAAGGCTCCATGACTTTTTCATCACAATGCCCCATACCATTTTCATCACAATGCCCCATGCCATTTTCATCACAATGCTCCATGCCATTGTCATCAAAACACACCACAAGATTGTCATCAGAATGCTCCATGACCCTTGTCATCACAATTCTCCATGCACTTGTCAGCAAAATGCTCCTGGACCCTTTTCATCACAATGCTCCAAGCCATTTTCATCACAATGCTCCATTACCTTTGTCATCAGAATCCTCCATGACTCTTGGCATCACAATGCTCCATGCCATTGTCATCACAATGGGCCATTACATATGTCATCGCAATGCTCCCTGACAACTGCCTTCACAATAGTGCATGACCTGGTCATCACAATGCTCCATGCCCTGGTCATCACAATGCACCTTCCCAAATGTCATCACTATAATCCATGAAACTTATTAGACCATTGCTCCATGTCCTTGTCATCAAAATGCTCCATGCACTTGTTATCACAATGCTCCATGTCTTTGTCGTAACAATGCTCCATGACCATTGTCATCACAATGTGCCACGCACATTTTATCACAGTGGTCCACATCCTTGTCATTGAGATGCTCCATAAACATCGTAATCACAATGGTCCATGCACTTCTCATCAAAATGCTCTATCACCAGAGATATCACAATGTTCCATCACTAGTCACGCCAATACTCCTTCAACCCTGTAATCACAATTTTCCATGACCCTGTCATCACAATACTCCATGAACATTTTCAGCCCAATGCTCCATGACCCTTGGCATCACAATGCTCCATACACTTGTCATCACAAAGCTCCATGACACATGTCATTACAAGGTTCCTTGGCCTACTCCTCACAAGGCTCCATGCCCTTGACATCACAATGCTCCAAGACCCATGTAATCACAATGCTCTGTGACTCCAGTCATCACAATGCTTCATGACCTATGTCATCACAGTTCTCCATGCCCCGTCATCAACAGACTCTGTTTACTTTTTAACCACAATGCTCCATGAACTTTTCATCACAATGCAATTTGACCCTTGTCATCACAATGCTCTATGCCTTTCTCAGCACAATGCTGAATGACCCTTGTCATCACGATGCTCCATGACCTTGTCAGCACAATGCTCCATGACACATGTCATCACAATGCACCATTCGCTTGTCATCACAGTGCTCCACAATCTTGTCATCACAATGCTCCATAAACCTTGTCATCACAATGCTCCATGCACTTCTCATCAAAATGCTCTCTCACCACTGATATCACAGTGTTACCTCACTGTTCGTCACAATACTCCCTCACACGTGTCATCATAATGTTCCATGATTCCTGTCCTCACAATGGTACATGCACTTATCATCACAATGTTCGATGACCCCTGACATCACAATGTTCCATAACACCTGTAATCAAAATGCTCCAGGACCCTTTTCATGAAAATGCTCCATGACACCGGACATCACAATATTCCATAACCCCTGTCATCAAAATGTTCCATGACGGTTTTCATCAAATTGCTCCATGACCCTGTCATCATAATATTCCCTGCCCTTATGATCACAATGCACAACACCCTTGACATAAAAATGCTCCATGACCTTTGTCATCACAAAGATACATGACCCTTGGCATCACTATGCTCCATGTCATTGTCATCGCAATGCTCCATGAACACTCTCATCACATTGCTCCATGCCCTTGTCATCACAAAGCAACATGACACATGTCATCAAAGTGCTCCATGGCCTTCTCATTACAATGTTCCATGCCCTTGCCATCACAATGATCCATTACCCATGTCATAACAATGCTCCATGATCCCTGCCATCACGATGTTCCATGGACTTGTCATCACAAGGCTCCATTACCCTTCTCATCACAATGCTCCAAGACCCCTGTAATCACAATGCTCCATGCCCCTTTTCATCTCAATGATCCATGAACCCTGTCATCACAATGCACCATGCCCATCATCATAATGCTTCATGCCATTGTCATCACAATGAAATAAAAATGCTCCATGACCTCTGTCATAACAATGCTCCAAACCCTTGTGATCAGAATATTCCATAACACTTGTCATCACAATGCCCCATGACACTCGTCATCACAGTTATCCATGGATTTCTCATCACAATGCTCCATGACTTTTGTCATCACAGTGCTCACTACACTTGTCATCAAAATGCTCCCTGACACTTGTTGTCTGTATGCTCCTTGAACCCTGTCATGACAAGGCCCCATGCCTTTTTCATCACAATGATCCATGCCCTTTTCATCACAATGCTCCAAAAACCCTGTCATCACAATGCTCCATGCCCTTGTCATCACATTGCGCCATTCCAACTGTCATCACAAAAATCCATGAAACTTATTACACAAATGCTCCATGCCCTTGTCATAACAATGTTCCATGCCCTTGTTATCACAATGCTCCATGAACCCTGTCATCACAATGCTCAGTGACTCCAGTCATTACAATGCTTCATGACCTTTGTCATCACAATGGTCCATTCCCTCGTCATCAACAGCCTTTGTTACCTATTTAACCAGAATGTTCCATGAAATTTTCATCACAATGCTCTTTGACGCTTGTCATCACAATGCTCTATGGCTTTCTCAGCACAATGCTCCATAACACTTGGCATCACAATGCTCCATGCACTTCTCATCAAAATGCTCTCTCACCACTGATATCACAATGTTACATCACTATTCATCACAATACTCCCTCACCACTGTCATCACAATGTTCCATGACTCCTGTCATCACAGTGGTACATGCACTTATCATCACAATGTTCGATGACCACTGACATTACTATGTTCTATAACCCCTGTCATCAAAATGCCCCATGACCCTTTTCATCAAAATGCTCCATGACCCATGACATCACAATATTCCATAACACCTGTCATCAAAATTTTCCATGACATTTTACATCAAAATGCTCCGTGAACCTGTTATGACAATGCTCCCTGCCCTTCTCATCACAATGCACCACAATCTTCTCATCAAAATGCTCCATGACATTTGTCATCAAAAAGGTCCATGACCCTTGGCATCACAATGCTCCATATCATTGTCATCACACTGCTCCTTGAACGCTCTCATCACATTGCTCCATGATCTTGTCATCAGAAAGCTCCATGACACATGTCAACAGAATGCTCCATGGCCTTCTCATCACAGTGCTCCATGTCCTTGCCATCACAATGCTCCATTACCCCTTTCATAACAATGCTCCATGACCCCTGCCATCACGATGTTCCATGGCCTTGTCATCACAAGGCTCCATTACCCTTCTCATCACAATGCTCCTAGACCCCTCTGATCACAATAGTCCAGGCCCCTTTTCATCTCAATGATCAATGAACCGTGTCATCACAATGCACCATGCCCATCATCATAATGCTTCATGCTATTGTCATCACAATTGAATCAAAATGTGCCATGACCTCTGTCATAACAATGTTCCAAAACCTTGTGATCACAATATTTCATAACACTTGTCATCATAATGACCCATGACGCTCCTCATCACAGTTATCCATGGTCTTCTCATCACAATGCTCCATGACCTTTGTCATCACAAAGTTCAATACACTTGTCATCAAAATGTTCCCTGACACTTGTAGTCTGTATGCTCCTTGAAACCTGTCATGACAAGGCTCCATGCCTTTTTCATCACAATGATCCATGCCCTTTTCATCACAATGCTCCAAGACCGTTGTAATCACAATGCTCCATGCCCTTATCATCACAAAACTCAATGACGCATGTCATCAGAATGCTCCCTAGCCTTATCCTCACAGTGCTCCTTGCCCTTGATATCACAATGTACCAAGAATCCTGTTATCACAATGTTCCATGCCCCTTTTCATCATAATGCTCCATGAGACTTGTCATCACAAGGCTCCATGGTTTTCTCATCACAATGCTCGAAGACATTGTCATCACAATGCTTCACGACCTTGTCATGAACATTCTCAATGACCCTTGTCATCATAATGGTCCAAGCCCTATTCATCACAATGCTCCATCATATTTGTCATCACAATCCTCCATTACTTTTGGCATCACAGTGCTCCCTGACA
Source organism: Mesoplodon bidens (assembly GCF_964165515.1). Lineage (NCBI taxonomy): Eukaryota > Metazoa > Chordata > Mammalia > Artiodactyla > Ziphiidae > Mesoplodon > Mesoplodon bidens. The sequence goes on from NW_027671170.1 coordinate 560,451, forward strand.
TTGTCATCGCAATGGACAATGACATATGTCATCACAATGCTCCCTGACACCTGTCTTCACAATACTCCATGACCTTCTCTTCACAATGGTCCATGCCCTTTTCTTCACAATGCACCATGTCCACTGTCATCACAATAATCTATGAAACTTGTGAGACCAATGCTCCATGCCCCTGTCATCACAATTCTACATGCCATTGTCATCATAAGGCTCCATGACCCCTGTCATCACAATGCTCCGTGACTCCAGTCTTCACAATGCTTCATAAGGTTTGTCATCACACTGGTCCATGCCCGCGTCATCACAAGGCACTGAGACCCTTGTAACCACAATGCTCCATGAAATTTTCATCACAATATTCTTTGACCCTTGTCATCATAATGATCCATGCCTTTGTCACAAAAATGCTCCATGACCCTTGTCGTCACAATGTGCTATGCGCAATTCATCACAACGGTCCATAAATTTGTCATTGCAATGCTCCATAAACCTTGTAATCACAATGCTCCATTCTCTTCTCATCACAATGCTCCATTACCCCTGTCATAACAAAGCTCCATGACCTCTGCCATCACAATGTTCCACGGACTTGGCATCACAAGGCTCCATGACACTTGTCATCACAATGCTCCAAGACACATGTAATCACAATGCTCCATGCCCTTGTCATCACAGTGCTCCATATCTTTGTCAGAACCATGCTCCATGACCATTGTCATCACAATGTGCATCACGCTTTTCATCACAACGGTCCACAAACTTGTCAGTGGCCCTTGTCATCATAATGCTCCAAGCCCTAATCATCACAATGCTCCATTCATTTGTCATCACAATCCTCCATTACATTTGGCATCACAAAGCTCCATGCCATTGTCATCGCAATGGACCATGAAATATTTCATCACAATGCTCCCTGACACCTGTCTTCACAATACTCCATGACCTTCTCATCACAATGCTCCATGCCCTTGTCATCACAGTGCACCATGCCCACTCTCATCACAATAATCTATGAAACTTGTCAGACCAATGCTCCATGCCCCTGTCATCACAATGCTCCATGCCCTTGTCATCACAATGCTCCATGTCCCCTGTCATCACAATGCTCCATGACTCCAGTCATCACAATGCTTCATAACGTTTGTCATCACAATGGTCCATGCCCGCGTCATCACAAGGCTCTGTGACCTTTGTAACCATAATGCTCCATGAAATTTTCATCACAATTCTCTGTGACCCTTGTCATCACAATGATCCATGTCTTTGTCAGAACAATGCTCCATGACCATTGTCATCACAATATGCCATGCACATTTCATTACAATGGTACACAACCTTGTCATTGCAATGCTCCATAAACCTTGTAATCACAATGGTCCATGCACTTGTCATCACAATACTCCATGATCATTTTCAGTCCAATACTCCATGACCATTGTCATCACAATGATTCATGCCCTTGTCATCCCAATGCTTCATGACACCTGTATTCACAATGCTCCATGACACTTGTCATCACAGTGCTCCATGACACCTGTCTTCACAATGCTCCAGGCCTTTGTCAGCAAAATTCTACATGACCTTCTCATTACAATGCTCTATGTGCTTGTCATCACAATTCTCCAAGACCCCTGTAATCACAATGCTCCATGCCCTTTTCCATCTCAATGCTCCATGAACCCAGTCATCACAATGCACCATGCCCATCATCATAATGCTTCAGGCTATCGTCATTACAGTGAAATCAAAATTCTCCACGACCTCTGTCTTCATAATCCACCAAAACCTTGTGATCACAATGTTCCATAACACTTATCATCACAACACCCCATGACGATCATCATCACAATTATCCATGGACTTCTCATCACCATGCTCCATGATCTTTGTCATCACAATGCTCAATACACTTGTCATCACAATGCTCCCTGACTCTTGTCATCAGTATGCTCCTTGAGCACTGTCATGACAAGGCTCCATGCCTTTTTCATCACAATGATCCATGCCCTTTTCATCACAATGCTCCAAGACCCCTGTAACCACAATGCTCCATGCCCTTGTCATCACAAAGCTCCATGATGCATGTCATCAGAATGCTCCATGGCCTTCTCCTCACAATGCTCCATGTCATTGTCATCACAATGCTCAATGAAACATCTCATCACATTGCTCCATGCCCTTGTCATTACAATCCTACATTATGCATGTATCACAGTGTTCCGTGCCCTTGTCATCACAATGCTCCATGCCCACTCTCATCACAATATTCCATGAAATATTTCAGACCAATGCTCAATGACCTTCTCATCACAATGCTCCATTACCTCTGTCATAACAAAGCTCCATGACCCCTGCAATCACAATGTTCCACGGCCTTGTCATCACAAAGATCAATGTCCCTTGTCAGAACAATGCTCCAAGACACCTGTCATCAAAAAGCTCATTGACTTTGTCATAACCAAGCTCCATGACACATGCCATCAGAAGGTTCCATGGACTTCTCATCACAATGCTCCATGCCCTTGTCATCAAAATTCTCCAAGACCCTTGTAATCACAATGCTCCATGCCCCTTTTCATCTCAATGCTCCATGAAACCTGTCATCACAATGCACCATGCACATCATCATAATTCTTCAGGCTATTTTCATTAAAATGAAATCAAAATTCTCCATGACCTCTGTCATCATAATGCTCCAAACCCTTGTGATCACAATATTCCATAACTCTTATCATCACAACACCCCATGACGCTCATCATCACAATTATCCATGGTCTTCTCATCACAATGCTCCATGATCTTTGTCATCACAATGCTCAATAAACTTGTCAAAACAATGCTCACTGACACTTGTCCTCAGTATGCTCCTTGAACCCTGTCATGACAAGGCTCCATGCCTTTTTCATCACAATGATCCATGACCCTTCTCATCACAATGCTCCAAGACCCCTGTAATCACAATGCTCCATGCCCCATTTCATCAGAATGCTCCATGAGACTTGTCATCACAATTCTCCATGATCATCACATCACAATGCTACAGGACCTTGTCATCACCATGCTCCATTCCCTTGTCATCACAGTGCTCCATGACACCTGTCATCACAATAATCCATGAACAGTTTCAGCCGAATGCTCCATGATATTCTCATCACAATGCTCCATGACCAATATCATCACAATGCTCCATGACCTCTGTCATCACAACACTCCATGACACCTGACAACACAATGATCCAGGACTCTTGTCATCACAATGCTCCATTCCCTAGGCATCACAATGCTCCATGACCCGTGTCATCACAATACTCCATGAAGTTTTCAGCCCAATTCTCCATGACACTTGTCATCACAATGGTCCATGTCCTTGTCATCCCAATGATCCATGACACCTGTATTCACATTGCTCCTTGTCGCTTGTCATCACAGAGCTCCATGACACCTGTGATCACAATGCTCCATGCCTTTGTCAGCAAAATGCTATATGACCTTGTCATTACAAACCTCTATGTGCTTGTCATCAAAATACTCTATTACCATTGTCATCACAATCCTCCATGAACCTTGGGATCACATTGCTTCATGCCCTTGTCATCACAATATTCCATGCTCCTTGAAATCAAAATGATCCATGACCTCTGTCATCACAGTGCTCCAAAACCTTGTGATCACAATGTTCCATAACACTTGTCATCACAACACTCCATGATGCCTTTCATCACAATACTCCATGCCCTTTTCATCACAATGTTCCATGACCTTTGTCAACAGAATTTTCAATACACTTGTTATCACAATGCTCCCGGACACTTGTCTTCAGAATGCTCCTTGAAACCTGTCACGAAATGGCTCCATGCATTTTTCATCACTATGCCCCATGTCATTTTCATCACAATGTTCCATGCCATTGTCATCAAAATACTCCACAAGCTTGTCATCCGAATGCTCCATGAACTTGGTACTCACAATTCTCCAAGCACTGTCAGCACAATGCTCCCTGACCCTTGTCATCACAATGCTCCAAGACATTGTCATCACAATGCTCCATTACCTTTGTCATCAGAATCCTCCATGACATTTGGCATCACAATGCTGCATGCCAGTGACATCACAATGGGCCATTACATATGTCATCACAATGCTCCCTGACAGCTGTCTTCACAATACTGCATGACCTTTACATCACAATGCTCCATGCCCTTGTCATTACAGTGTGCCATTCCAACTGTTGTCGCAATAATCCATGAAACTTATTAGAGCAATGCTCCCTGCACTTGTCATCACAATGCTCCATGCCCTTCTTATCACAATGTTCCAAGACCCCTGCTATCAGAATGCTCCATGCCCCTTTTCATCAGTATGCTCCATGAGACTTGTCATCACAAGGGCCCATGGTTTTCTCATCACAATGCTCCAGGAACTTGTCATCACATTGCTTCACGACCTTGTCATGAAAATTCTCAATTTCTCTTGTCATCATAATGCTCCAAGCCCTAGTAATCACAAAGCTCCATTATATTTCTCATCACAATCCTCCATAACATTTGGCATCACAATGGTCCTTGCCATTGTCATCGCAATGGACCATGACATCTGTCATCACAATGCTCCCTGACACCTGTCTTCACAATACTCCGTGACTTTCTCATCACAATGATCCATGCCCTTGTCATCAAAATGCACCATGTCCACTGTCATCACAATAATCTATGAAAATTGTCAGACCAATGCTCCATTCCCTTGTTATCACAATGCTCCATTACCCCTGTCATCACAATGCTCCATGACTCCAGTCATCACAATGCTTCATAACGTTTGTCATCACAACGGTCCATGTCCGCGTCATCACAAGGCTCTGAGACCTTTGTAACCACAATGATCCATGCCTTTGTCAGAACAATGCTCCATGACCCTTGTCATCACAATGTGCCACGTGCTTTTCATCACAATGATCAACAACCTTGTCTTCACTATGCTCCATAAACCCTGTAATCACAATGCTCCATGCACTTCTCATCCAAATGCTCTCTCACCTGAGATATCACAATGTTCCATCACTAATCATCACAATCCTCCCTCAACCCTGTAATCACAATATTCCATGACGCCTGTCATCACAATGCTACATGCACTTATCAGCAAAATGTCCCATGACCACTGACATCATAATGTTCCATAACCACTGTTATCAAAATGCTCCATGACCCTGTTCATCCCAAAGTTCCATGACCCCTGGCATCACAATGTTCTATAACCCTTGCCTTCAAAATGTTCCATTACACTTTTCATCAAATTGCTGCATGACCCTGTCATGAAAATGCTCCCTGGCCTTCTCATCACAATGCACCACAGCCTTGTCCTCAAAATGCTCCATGACATTTGTCATCACAAAGCTCCATGACCCTTGGCATCACAATGTTCCATGTCCTTGTCATCACAATGATCCATGCCCTTGTCATCACAATGCTCCATGCCCTTGTCATTACAATCCTCCATGACCCATGTATCACAGTGTTCCGTGCCATTGTCATCACAAAGCACCATGCCCACTCTCAAACAATAAACCATGAAACATTTCAGACCATTGCTCAATGCTCTTCTCATCACAATGCTCCATTACCTCTCTCATAACAATGCTCCATGACCCCTGCCATTACAGTGTTCCACGGCCTTGTCATCAGAAGGCTCCATGACGCATGTCATTAGAATGTCCCATGGCCTTCTCATCACAATGCTCCATGCCCTTGTCATCACAATGCTACAAGACCCCTGTAATCACAGTGCTCCATGCCATTGTCATCACAATGGTCCATTACATATGTCATCACAATGCTCCCTGACACCTGTCTTCCCAATACTGCATGACCTGGTCTTCACAATGCTCCATGCCCTTGTCATCACAATGTGCCATTCCAACTGTCATTGAAATAATCCATGAAACTTATTAGACCAATGCTTCATGCCCTTATCATCACAATGCTCCATGCCCCTGTTATCACAATGCTCCACGACCCATGTCATTACAATGCTCATTGACTCCAGTAATCACAATGCTTCATGACCTTTGTCAACACAATGATCCATGCCCTCGTCATCAAGAGTCTCTCTGACCTTTTTAACCTAAGAGCTCCATGAAATTTTCATCACAATGCTCTCTGACGCTTGTCATCACAATACTCTATGCCTTTCTCAGCACAATGCTCCATGACACATTTCATCACAATGCACCATGCACTTGTCAGCACAGTGCTCCACAATCTTGTCACCACAATGCTCCATTATCTTTGTCATCGCAATATTCCATGCAATTCTCATCAAGATGCTCTCTCACCACTAACATCACAATGTTATATCGCTATTCATCACAATACTCCTTCATCCCTGTCATCCCAATGTTCCATGACTCCTATCATCACAATGCTACATGTACTTATCATCACAATGTTCGATGACCTATGACATCACAATGTTCCGTAACACCTGTCATCCAAATTCTCCATGACACATTTCATCAAAAGGCTCCATGTCCCCTGACATCACAATGCTCCATACCGCATGTCATTACAGTACTGCATGATGCTCGTCATCACAATTATCCATGGTCTTCTCATCACAATGCTCCACGGTCTTGCCATCACAATGTTCCATGCCCTGGTCATCACAATGTTCCATGTTCCCTGTCATCACAATTCTCCAAGTACTTGGCATCACTATGTTCCATGACACTTCTCATCACACGCTTACATGATTTGTCAGCACAAGCTTGTCATCAGAATGCTAAATGACCCTTGTTATCACAATTATCCATTACCCCTGTCATCACAGTGCTCCATGACACCTGTCATCACAATGCTCCATGCCCCTGGTTATCACAGTTCTCCACGTGCTTTTCATCACAATACTCCATGACAGTTCTCATCATAATGTTACATGCTTTTGTCATCACAATTCTCCATGCACATGTCATCGCCATGCCCAATGACCCCTGTCATAGCAAGCTCAATGCCTTTGTCATCACAATGCTTCACGACCTTTTCATCAAAATTCTCACTGGCCATTGTCATCAAAATGCTCCATGCACTTGTCATCAAAATGCTCCATGACCCTTGTCATCACAATCATCCAAGCCCTTGTCATCAAAATGCTCCATTACCTTTGTCATCACAATCCTCCAAAACACTTGGCATCACAATGATCCATGCCATTGGCATCAAAATTCTCCATGACCCCTGTATTCACAATGCTCCCTGACCCTTGTCATCACAGTGCTCCATGACACCTGTCATCACAATGCTCCATGCCTTTGTCAGCAAAATGCTACATGACCTTGTCATTACAATGCTCTATGCACTTGTCATTACAATACTCCATTATCATTGTCATCACAATCCTCCATGAACCTTGGGATCACATTGTTTCATGCCCTTGTCATCACAATGCTCCATGCTCCTTGAAATCAAAATGATCCATGACCTCTGTCATCACAATGCTCCAAACCCTTGTGATCACAATGTTCCATAACACTTGTCATCACAACGCTCCATGATGCCTGTCATCACAATACTCCATGCCCTTTTCATCACAATGCTCCATGACCTTTGTCATCACAATTCTCAATACACTTGTCATCACAATGCTCCCTGACACTTGTCGTCAGAATGCTCTTTGAAACCTGTCACGAAATGGCTCCATGCCTTTTTCATCACAATGCCCCACGCCGTTTTCATCAAATTGCTCCATGCCATTGTCATGAAAATACTCCAGAAGCTTGTCATCAGAATGCTCCATGACCTTTGTCATCACAATTCTCCATGCACTTGTCAGCACAATGCTCCAAGCCATTGTCATCACAATGCTCAATTACCTTTGTGATCAGAATCCTCCATGACACTTGGCATCACAAAGCTCCATGCCATTGTCATCACAATGGGCCATTACATATGTCATCACAATGCTCCCTGACACCAGTCTTCACAATATTGCGTGACCTTGTCTTCACAATGCTCCATGCCCTTGTCATCAAAATGCACCATTCCGACTGTCATTGCAAAAATCCATGAAACTTATTAGAACAATGCTCCGTGCACTTGTCATCACAATGCTCCATGTCCTTGTTATCACAGTGCTCCATGACCCATGTCATCACAATGCTCTGTGACGCCTGTCAACTCAATGATTCATGACCTTTGTCATCACAGTGGTCCATGCCCTCGTCATCAACAGTCTCTGTGACCTTTTTAACCTCAATGCTCCATGAAATTTTCATCACAAAGCTCTTTGACCCTTCTCATCACAATACTCTATGCGTTTCTCAGCACAATGCTCCATGACCGTTGTCATCACAATGCTCCTTGCACTTGTCAGCACAATGCTCCATGACCATTTTCATCACAATTCTCAATACACTTGTCATCACAATGCTCCCTGACTCTTGTCGTCAGAATGCTCCTTGAACCCTGTCACGAAAATTCTCCATGCCGTTTTCATCACAATGCCCCATGCCATTTTCATCACAATAATCCATGCCATTGTCATCAAAATACTCCACAAGCTTGTCATCCAAATGCTCCATGACCCGTGTCATGACAATTCTCCATCCACTTGCCAGCACAATGCTCCCTGACCCTTGTCATCACAATGCTCCAAGCCATTGTCATCACAATGCTCCATTACCTTTGTCATCAGAATCCTCCATGACACTTGGCATCACAATGCTCCATGCCATTGTCATCACAATGGGCCATTACATATGTCATCACAATGCTCCCTGACACCAGTCTTCACAATCCTGCATGACCTGGTCTTCACAATGCTCCATGCCCTTGTCATCACAATGTGCCATTCCAACTGTCATTGCAATAATGCATGAAATATATTAGACCAATGTTCCATGCCCTTGTTATCACAATGCTCCATGACTCCAGTCATCACAATGCTTCATAACCTTTGTCATCACAATAGTCCATGCCCTCGTCATCAACAGTCTCTGTGACCTTTTTAACCTCAATGCTCCTTGAAATTTTCATCACAATGCTCTTTGACCCTTGTCATCAGCATACTCTATGCCTTTAACAGCACAATGCTCCATGACCGTTGTCATCACAATGCTCCATGAGCTTGTCAGCACAGTGCTCCATGACACATCATCACAATGCCCCATGCGCTTGTCATCACAGTGCTCCAAACTCTTGTCATCACAATGCTCCGTTAACCTTGTCATCACAATGCTCCATGCACTTCTCTTCAATATGCTCTCTCACCACTGATATCACAATGTTACATCACTATTCATCACAATACTCCCTCACCCCTGTCATCACAATGTTTCATGACTTCTGTCATCACAATGGTACATGCACTTATCATCACAATGTTCGATGACCTATGACATCACAATATTCCATAACCCCTGTCATCAAAATGCTCCATTACCTTTTTCATCAAAATGCTCCATGTCCCCTGACATCACAATGCTCCATAGCCCTTGTCATTACAGTGCTCCATGACGCTCGTCATCACAATTACCCATGGTCTTCTCATCACAATGCTCCACGGTCTTGCCATCACAATGCTCCATGCCCTGGTCATCACAAGGCTCCATGTCCCTTGTCATCACAATTCTCCACGTCCTTGTCATTCACAATGCTCCATGACAGTTCTCATCACAATGTTACATGCTTTTGTCATCACAGTTCTCCATGCAAATGTCATCGCAATGCCCCATGACCCCTGTCATAGCAAGCTCCATGCCTTTGTCATCACAATGCTTCACGACATTTTCATCAAAATTCTCAATGGCCGTTGTCATCACAATGCTCCATGATCCTTGTCATCACAATGCTCCATCCCTTGTCATCACAATGCTCCATTACCTTTGTCATCACAATCCTCCAAAACACTTGACATCACAATGCTCCATGTCATTGTCATCACAATGGAACATGAAATATGTCATCACAATGCTCCCTGACACCTTTCTTCACAATACTGCCTGACCTTGTCGTCACAATGTGTCATGCCCACTGTCAACACAATTATCCATGAAACTTGTCAGACCAATGCTCCATGCCCCTGTCATCACAATGCTCCATGCCCTTGTCATCACAATTCTCCATGACCCCAGTTCTCGCAATACTCCGTGACTCCAGTCATCACAAGGCTTCATGACCTCTGTCATCACAATGATCCATGCCCTCATCATCACAAGGCTCTGTGAATTTGTCACCACAATGCTCCATGAACTTTTCATCACAATGCTCTGTAACACTTGTTATCACAATGCTCCGTCCCTTTGTCAACTCAATGCTCCATGACCCTTGTCTTCACAATGTTCCATGCGCTTGTCAGCGTAGTGCTCCATGACCCATGTCATCACAATGCTCCATAAACCTTGTCATCACAATGCTCCTTGCACATCTTTTTTTTTTCTTTTTTTGTTATTTTGATTAAAGTTTTTATTTATTTATTTATTTATTTTTAATTTTTTTGCTTTATAACAAATTTAAACAGTTATACATATACATATGTTTCCATATTCCCTCCCTTTTTCGTCTCCCTCCCACCCTTCCTATCCCACCCCTCCAGGAGGTCACAAAGCACCGAGCTGATCTCCCTGTGCTATGCGGCTGCTTCCCACTAGCTATCTACAATACGTTTGGTAGTGTATATATGTCCATGCCGCTCTTTCACTTTGTCACAGCTTACCCTTCCCCCTCCCTATATCCTCAAGTCCATTCTCTAGTAGGTCTGTGTCTTTATTCCTGTCTTACCCCTGTGTTCTTCATGACATTTTTTTTCTTAAATTCCATATATATGTGTTAGCATACAGTACTTGTCTTTCTCTTTCTTACTTACTTCACTCTGTATGACAGACTCTAGGTCTATCAACCTCATTACAAATAGCTCAATTTCATTTCTTTATATGGCTGAGTAATATTACATTGTATATATCTGCCACATCTTCTTTATCCATTCATCTGATGATGGACACTTAGGTTGTTTCCATCTCCGGGCTATTGTAAATAGGGCTGCTATGAACATTTTGCTACATGTCTCTTTTTGAATTATGGTTTTCTCAGGGTATATGCCCAGTAGTGGGATTGCTGGGTCATATGGTAGTTCTATTTGTAGTTTTTTAAGGAACCTCCATACCGTTCTCCATAGTGGCTGTACCAATTCACATTTCCACCAGCAGTACAACAGTGTTCCCTTTTTTCCACACACTCTCCAGCATTTATTGTTTCTAGATTTTTTGATGATGGCCATTCTGACTGGTGTGAGATGATATCTCATTGTAGTTTTGATTTGCATTTCTCTAATGAGTAAAGATGTTGAGCATCCTTTCATGTGTTTGTTGGCAGTCTGTATATCTTCTGTGGAGAAATGTCTATTTAGGTCTTCTGCCCATTTTTGGATTGGGTTGTTTGTTTTTTGTTATTGAGCTGCATGAGCTGCTTATAAATTTTGGAGATTAACCCTTTGTCAGTTGCTTCATTTGCAAATATTTTCTCCAATTCTGAGGGTTGTCTTTTGCTCTTGTTTATTGTTTCCTTTGCAGTGCAAAAGCTTTTAAGTCTCATTACGTCCCATGTGTTTATTTTTGTCTTTATTTCCATTTCTCTAGGAGGTGGGTCAAAAAGGATCTTGCTGTGATTTATGTCTTAGAGTGTTCTGCCTATGTTTTCCTCTAAGAGTTTGATAGTGTCTGGCCTTACATTTAGGTCTTTAATCCATTTTGAGCTTATTTTTGTGTATGGTGTTAGGGAGTGATCTAATCTCATACTTTTACATGTCCCTATCCAGTTTTCGCAGCACCACTTATTGAAGAGACTGTCCTTTCTCCACTGTACATTCCTGTCTCCTTTATCAAAGATAAGGTGACCATATGTCCGTGGGTTTAACTCTGGGCTTTCTATCCTGTTCCATTGATCTATCTTTCTGTTTTTGTGCCAGTACCATACTGTCTTGATTACTGTAGCTTTGTTGTATAGTCTGAAGTCAGGGAGCCTGATTCCTCCAGCTCCATTTTTCGTTCTCAAGATTGCTTTGGCTATTCGGGGTCTTTTGTGTTTCCATACAAATTGTGAAATTTTTTGTTCTAGTTCTGTGAAAAATGCCAGTGGTAGTTTGATAGGGATTGCATTGAATCTGTAGATTGCTTTGGGTAGTAGAGTCATTTTCACAATGTTTATTCTTCCAATCCAAGAATATGGTACATCTCTCCATCTATTTGTATCATCTTTAATTTCTTTCATCAGGGTCTTATAATTTTCTGCATACAGGTCTTTTGTCTCCTTAGGGAGGTTTATTCCTAGATATTTTATTCTTTTTGTTGCAATGGTAAATGGGAGTGTTTCTTGATTTCACTTTCAGATATTTCATCATTAGTATATAGGAATGCCAGAGATTTCTGTGCATTAATTTTGTATCCTGCAACTTTACCAAATTCATTGATTAGCTCTAGTAGTTTTCTGGTAGCATCTTTAGGATTCTCTATGTATAGTATCATGTCATCTGCAAACAGTGACTGCTTTACTTCTTCTTTTCCGATTTGGATTCCTTTTATTTCCTTTTCTTCTCTGTTTGCTGTGGCTAAAACTTCCAAAACTAGGTTGAATAAGAGTGGTGAGAGTGGGCAACCTTGTCTTCTTCCTGATCTTAGTGGAAATGGTTTCAGTTTTTCACCATTGAGGACGATGCTGGCTGTGGGTTTGTCATATATGGCCTTTATTATGTTGAGGAAATATCCCTCTAGGCCTACTTTCTGCAGGGTTTTTATCATAAATGGGTGTTGAATTTTGTCGAAAGCTTTCTCTGCATCTATTGAGATGATCATATGGTTTTTCTCCTACAATTTGTTAATATGGTGTATCACGTTGATTGATTTGCATATATTGAAGAATCCTTGCATTCCTGGAATAAACCCCACTTGATCATGGTGTATGATCCTTTTAATGTGCTGTTGGATTCTGTTTGCTTGTATTTTGTCGAGGATTTTTGCATCTGTGTTCATCAGTGATATTGGCCTGTAGTTTTCTTTCTTTGTGACATCCTTGCCTGGTTTTGGTATCAAGGTGATGGTGGCCTCGTAGAATGAGTTTGGGAGTGTTCCTCCCTCTGATATATTTTGGAAGAGTTTCAGGAGGAGAGGTGTTAGCTCTTCTCTAAATGCTTGATAGAATTCGCCTGTGAAGCCATCTGGTCCTGGGCTTTTGTTTGTTGGAAGGTTTTTTATCACAGTTTCAATTTCAGTGCTTGTGACTGGTCTGTTCATATTTTCTGTTTCTTCCTGATTCAGTCTTGGCAGGTTGTGCATTTCTAAGAATTGGTCCATTTCTTCCAGGTTGTCCATTTTATTGGCATAGAGTTGCTTATAGTAATCTCTCATGATCTTTTGTATTTCTGCAGTGTCAGTTGTTACTTCTCCTTTTTCATTTCTAATTCTATTGATTTGAGTCTTCTCCCTTTTTTTCTTGATGAGTCTGGCTAATGGTTTATCAATTTTGTTTATCTTCTCAAAGAACCAGCTTTTAGTTTTATTGATCTTTGCTATCGTTTCCTTCATTTCTTTTTCATTTATTTCTGATCTGATTTTTATGATTTCTTTCCTTCTGCTAACTTTGGGATGTTTTTGTTCTTCTTTCTCTGATTGCTTTAGGTGCAAGGTTAGGTTGTTTATTCGAGATGTTTCCTGTTTCTTAAGGTGGGATTGTATTGCTATAAACTTCCCTCTTAGAACTGCTTTTGCTGCATCCCATAGGTTTTGGGTCGTCGTGTCTCCATTGTCATTTGTTTCTAGGTATTTTTTAATTTCCTCTTTGATTTCTTCAGTGATCACTTCGTTATTAAGTAGTGTATTGTTTAGCCTCCATATGTTTGTATTTTTTACAGCTCTTTTCCTGTAATTGATATCTAGTCTCATAGCATTGTGGTCGGAAAAGATACTTGATAAAATTTCAATTTTCTTAAATTTACCAAGGCTTGATTTGTGACCCAAGGTATGATCTATCCTGGAGAATGTTCCATGAGCACTTGAGAAAAATGTGTATTCTGTTGTTTTTGGATGGAATGTCCTATAAATATCAATTAAGTCCATCTTGTTTAATGTATCATTTAAAGCTTGTGTTTCCTTATTTATTTTCATTTTGGATGATCTGTCCATTGGTAAAAGTGGGGTGTTAAAGTCCCCTACTATGAGTGTGTTACTGTCGATTTCTCCTTTTATGGCTGTTAGTATTTGCCTTATGTATTGAGGTGCTCCTATGTTTGGTGCATAAATATTTATAATTGTTATATCTTCTTCTTGGATCGATCCCTTGATCATTAGGTAGTGTCCTTCTTTGTCTCTTCTAGTAGTCTTTATTTTAAAGTGTATTTTGTCTGATATGAGAATTGCTACTCCAGCTTTCTTTTGGTTTCCATTTAAATGGAATATCTTTTTCCATCCCCTTACTTTCAGTCTGTATGTGTCTCTAGGTCTGAAGTGGGTCTCTTGTAGGCAGCATATATATGGGTCTTGTTTTTGTATCCATTCAGCCAATCTGTATCTTTTGGTGGGAGCATTTAGTCCATTTACATTTAAGGTAATTTTCTATATGTATGTTCCTGTTCCCATTTTCTTAATTGTTTTGGGTTCGTTATTGTAGGTCTTTTACTTCTGTTGTGTTTCTTGCCTAGAGAAGTTCCTTTAGCATTTGTTGTATAGCTGGTTTGGTGGTGCTGAACTCTCTCAGCTTTTGCTTGTCTGTAAACGTTTTAATTTCTCCATCAAATCTGAATGTGATCCTTGCTGGGTAGAGTAATCTTGGTTGCAGGTTTTTCTCCTTCATCACTTTAATTATGTCCTGCCACTCCCTTCTGGCTTGTAGAGTTTCTGCTGAGAGATCAGCTGTTATCCTGATGGGGATTCCCTTGTGTGTTATTTGTTGTTTTTCCCTTGCTGCTTTTAATATGATTTCTTTGTGTTTAATTTTTGAGAGTTTGATTAATATGGGTCTTGGCGTATTTCTCCTTGGATTTATTCTGTATGGGACTCTCTGTGCCTCCTGGACTTGATTAACTATTTCCTTTCCCATATTAGGGAAGTTTTCAACTATAATCTCTTCAAATATTTTCTCAGTCCCTTTCTTTTTCTCTTCTTCTTCTGGAACCCCTATAATTCGAATGTTGGTGCGTTTAATGTTGCCCCAGAGGTCTCTGAGACTGTCCTCTGTTCTTTTCATTCTTTTTTCTTTATTTTGCTCTGCAGCAGTTATTTCCACTATTTTATCTTCCACCTCACTTATCCGTTCTTCTGCCTCAGTTATTCTGCTATTGATCCCATCTAGAGTATTTTTTATTTCATGTATTGTGTTTTTAATTGATGCTTGATTCATCTTTAGTTCTTCTAGGTCCTTGTTAACTGTTTCTTGCATTTTGTCTATTCTATTTCCAAGATTTTGGATTTGGGAAATAGAATCTCTGATCATCTTTACCATCATTATTCTGAATTCTTTTTCAGGTAGACTGCCTATTACCTCTTCATTTGTTAGATCTGGTGGGTTTTTATCTTGCTCCTTCTCCTGCTGTGTGTTTTTCTGTCTTCTCATTTTGCTTATGTTACTGTGTTTGGGGTCTCCTTTTTGCAGGCTGCAGGTTCGTAGTTCCCGTTGTTTTTGGTGTCTGTCCCCAGTGGCTAAGGTTGGTTTAGTGGGTTGTGTAAGCTTCCTGGTGGAGGGGACTAGTGCCTGTGTTCTGGTGGATGACGCTGGATCTTGTCTTTCTGGTGGGCAGGTCCACGTCTGGTGGTGTGTTTTGGGGTGTCTGCAGACCTTTTATTATTTTAGGCCACCTCTCTGCTAATGGGTGGCGTTGTGTTCCTGTCTTGCTAGTTGTCTGGCTTAGAGTGTCCAGCACTGTAGCTTGCTGGTCGTTGAGTGAAGCTGGGTGCTGGTGTTGAGATGGAGATCTCTGGAAGATTTTCGCCGTTTGATATTATGTGGAGATGGGAGGTCTCTTGTGGACCAGTGTCCTGAAGTTGGCTCTCCCACCTCAGAGGCACAGCAATGACACGGGGCTCCTCAATTTGGGATGAGGTGTTGTCTATTCATGTATTCCACAGTTGCAGGGTACATCAAGTTGATTGTGGAGCTTTAATCTGCTGCTTCTGAGGCTGCTGGGAGAGGTTTCCCTTTCTCTTCTTTGTACTCACAGCTCCTGGGTCTGAGCTTTGGATTTGGCCTCGCCTCTGTGTGTAGGTCGCCGGAGGGTGTCTTTTCTTCGCTCAGACAGGACAGGGTTAAAGGAGCAGCCTCTTCGGGGACACTGGCTCACTCAGTCTGGGCGGGAGGAAGGGGCACGGAGTGCGGGGCGAGCCTGCAGCGGCAGAGGTTGGCGTGACGTTGCACCAGCCTGAGGCGCACCGTGCGTTCTCCCAGGGAAGCCACCCCTGGATCCCGGGACCCCGGCAGTGGCGGGCTGCACAGGCTTCCGGAAGGGCGGTGTGGGCAGTGAGCTGCGCTCGCACTCAGGCTTCTTGGCGGCGGCAGCAGAAGCCCCAGCGTCCTACGCCCGTCACTGGGCTCCGCGCTTTCAGTCGCGACTCGCGCCCGTCTGTGGAGCCCATTTAAGCAGCGCTCTTAATCCCCTCTCCTCGCGCACCAGGAAACCAAGAGGGAAGAAAAAGTCTCTTGCCTCTTCGGCAGCTCCAGAGTTTTCCCGGACTCCCTCCAGGCTAGCTGTGGCACATTAGCCCCCTTCAGGCTGAGTTCTCGCCGCCAGCCACAGTCCTCTCCCTGCACTCTGACCGAAGCCCGAGCCTCAGCTTCCAGTGCTGTGCGACCCGGTAGGCGAGCAGACAAGCCTCTCGGGCTGGTGAGTGCCACTCTGCACCGATCCTCTGTGTGGGGATCTCTCCGCTTTGCCCTACCCAGGTATGTGGGGGGTTTCCTGCCTTTTGGGAGGTCTGGGGTCTTCTGCCAGCGTTCAGTAGGTGTTCTGTAGGAGTTGTTCCACGTGTAGCTGTATTTCTGGTGTATCCGTGGGGATGAAGGTGATCTCCGCGTCTTACTCTAGCGCCATCTTACACGGAAGTCCTCCTTGCACGTCTTATCAAAGTGCTCTCTCACCACTGATATCAAAATGTTCCCTCACTAGTCATCACAATACACCCACTCCCCTGTCATCACAGTGGTCCATAACACCTGTCATGAAAATGTTCCATGACCCCTGATATCACAATGTTCCATAACCCCTGTCATCAAAACGTTCCATGACCCATTTCATCAAATTTCTCCATGACACTGTCATCACAATGCTCCCTGCCCTTCGCATCACAATGCACAACACCCTTGTAATCAAAATGCTCCATGACTTTCTCATCACAAAGATCCATGTCCCTTGGCATTACAGTGCTCCATGTCATTGTCATCACAATGCTCCATGATCGCTCTCATCACATTGCTCCATTCCCTTGTCGTCACAAAGCTCCATGACCCATGTCATCAGAATGCTCCATTGCATTCTCATCACAGTGCTCCATGCCCTTGCCATCACAATGCTCCATTACACCTGTCATCACAATGCTCCAAGACCTCTGTAATCACAATGCTCCATGCCACTTTTCATCTCAATGCTCCATGAACACTGTCATCACAGTGCACCATGCCCACCATCATAATGCTTCATGCTATTGTCATCACAATGAAATCATAATGCTCCATGACCTCTCTCATCACAATTCTCCAAATCCTTGTGATCAAAATGTTCCATAACACTTATCATCACAACGCCCCATGACGCTCGTCATCACAATTATCCATGGTCTTCTCATCGCAATGCTCCATGACATTTGTCACCACATTGCTCAATACCCTTGTGATCACAATGCTCCCTGACTCTTTTAGTCAGTATGCTCCTTAAAACCTGTGATGACAAGGTTTCATGGCCTTCTCATCCCAATGCTCCATGCCCTTGTCATCACAGTGCTCCACAACCCCTGTAATCACAATGCTCCATGCCCCTTTTCATCAGAATGTTCCATGAGACATATCATCACAAGGCTCCATGGTCTTCTCATCACAATGCTCCAGTACGTTGTCATCACAATGCTCCATGACACCTGTCATCACAATACTCCATGAACATTTTCAGCCCAATGCTCCATGACCTTCTCGTCACAATGCTCCATGGCCCCTGTCAACACAACGCTCCATGTCACTTGTCATCACAATACTCCATGAACACTTTCATCCCAATGCTCCATGACCCTTGTCATCACAATGCTCCATGACCCCTGTATTCACAATGATCCATGACGCTTTTCATCTCAGTGCTCCATGACACCTGTCATCACAATGCTCCATGCCTTTGTCAGCAAAATGCTATATGACATTGTCATTACAATGCTCTATGCACTTGTCATCACAATACTCCATTACCATTGTCATCACAATCCTCCATGAACCTTGGGATCACATTGTTTCATGCCCTTGTCATCACAATGCTCCATGCTCCTTGAAATCAAAATGATCCATGACCTCTGTCATCACAATGCTCCAAACCCTTGTGATCACAATGTTCCATAACACTTGTCATCACAACGCTCCATGATGCCTGTCATCACAATACTCCATGCCCTTTTCATCACAATGCCCCATGACCTTTGTCATCACAATTCTCAATACACTTGTCATCACAATGCTCCCTGACACTTGTCGTCAGAATGCTCCTTGAACCCTGTCACGAAATGGCTCCATGCTTTTTTCATCACAATGCCCCATGCCATTTTCATCACAATGCTCCATGCCATTGTCATCAAAATACACCACAAGCTTGTCTTCAGAATCCTCCATGACCCTTGTCATCACAATTCTCCATGCACTTGTCAGCACAATGCTCCCTGACCCTTGTCATCACAATGCTCCAAGCCGTGTCATCACAATGCTCCATTACATTTGTCATCAGAATCCTCCATGACACTTGGCATCACAATGCTCCATGCCATTGTCATCACAATGGGCCATTACTTATGTCATCACAATGCTCCCTGACACCTGTCTTCACAATACTGCATGACCTGGTCATCACAATGCTCCATGCCATTGCCATCACAATGCGCCATTCCAACTGTCATCGCAATAATCCATGAAACTTATTAGACCAATACTCCATGCCCTTTCATCACAGTGCTCTATGAACCCTGTCATTACAATGCTACATGACTCCAGTCATCACAAGGCTTCATGAGCTGTGTCATCACAATGATCCATGCCCTCATCATCACAAGGCTCTGTGAACTTTGTCACCACAATGCTCCATGAACTTTTCATCACAATGCTCCGTGACACTTGATATCACAATGCTCCGTCCCTTTGTCAACTCAATGCGCCATGACCCTTGTCATCACAATGTTCCATGTGATTGTCAGCGCAGTGCTCCCTGACCCATGTCATCACAATGTGCCATGTGTTTGACATCACAATGCTCCACAATATTATCATCACAATGCTCCATAAACCTTATCATCATAATGCTCCATGCACTTCTTATCAATATGCTTTCTCACCACTGATATAAAAATATCCCCTCACTAGTCATCACAATACACCCACTCCACTGTCATCCCAGTGGTCCATAACCCCTGTCATGAAAATGTTCCATGACCCCTGATATCACAATGTTCCATAACCCCTGTCATCAAAATTTCCATGACATTTTTCATCAAATTGCTCCATGACCCTGTCATCACAATGCTCCCTGCCCTTCACAACAGAATGCACCACAGCCTTGTCATCAAAATGCTCCCTGAACATTGTCATCACAAAGCTCCATGACCCTTGGCATCACAATGCTCCATGCCCTTGTCATCATAATGCTCCATGAACCCTCTCATCACATTGTTACATGCCCTTGTCATTACAGGATCCATGATGCTTTTCATCACTATGCTCTATGCCATTCTTCTCACAATGCTCCATGCGCTTGTCATTACAATCCTCCACGACCCGTGTATCACTGTGTTCTGTGCCCTTGTCATCACAATGCTCCTTGCCCCCTCTCATCACAATAATCCATGAAACATTTCAGACCAATGCTCCATGCCCTTGTCATCACAATGCTCCTTTACCCCTGTCATAACAATGCTCCATGACACCTGCCATCACAATATTCCACAGCCATGTCATCACAAGGCTCCATGAGCCTTGTCATCACAATGATCCAAGACCCCTGTAATCAAAATGTTCCATGCACTTGTCATCACAAAGCTTCATGACACATGTCTTCAGAAAGCTCCATGGCCTTCTCATTCACGATGCTCCATGCCCTTGTCATCACAATGCTCGAAGACCCTTGTAATCACAATGCTCCATGCCCCTTTTCATCTCAATGCTCCATGAACACTGTCATAACAGTGCACCATGCCCACCATCATAATGCTTCATGCTATTGTCATCACAATGAAATCAAAATGCTCCATGACCTCTGTCATCACAATGCTCCAAATCCTTGTGATCAAAATGTTCCATAACACTTAACATCACAACGCCCCATGACGCTAGTCATCACAATTATCCATGGTCTTCTCATCACAATGCTCCTTGAACTTTGTCATCACAGTGCTCAATACCCTTGTCATGACAATGCTCCCTGAAACTTGTCGTCAGTATCCTCCATGAACCCTGTCATGACAAGGCTTCATGCCTTTTTCATCACAATGTTCCATGCCCTTTTCCTCACAGGGCTCCAAGCTCCCTGTAATCACAATGCTCCATGCCCTTTTCATCACAAATCTCCGTGATGCATGTCATCAGAACGCTCCCTGGTCTTCTCATGCCATGCTCCATGCCCTTGTCATCACAATGCTCCACGACCCCTGTAATCACAATGCTCTATGCCCCTTTTCATCAGAATGCT
Source organism: Mesoplodon bidens (assembly GCF_964165515.1). Lineage (NCBI taxonomy): Eukaryota > Metazoa > Chordata > Mammalia > Artiodactyla > Ziphiidae > Mesoplodon > Mesoplodon bidens. The sequence continues at coordinate 581,344 of NW_027671170.1, forward strand.
CCATGAGACTTGTCATCACAAGGCTCCATGGTCTTCTCATCACACTGCTCTAGTACCTTGTCATCACAATGCTCCATGACAACTGTCATCACAATACTCCATGAACATTTTCAGCCCAATGCTCCATGACCTTCTCATCACAATGCTCCATGACCACTGTAATCACAATGCTCCATGATCCCTGACAACACAATGATCCGGGACTCTTGTCATCAAAATGTTCCATTCCCTTGTCATCTCACTGCTCCATGACACCTTTAATCACAATGCTCCATGACGCTTGTCATCACAGTGTCCCATGAACATTGTCATCACAATGTTCCATGCTTTTCTCAGCAAAATGCTACATAATCTTGTCATCACAATGCTCCATGAGCTTGTCATCACAGTCCTCCATGACCCTTGGGATCACATTGCTTCATGTCCTTGTCATGTCTCTCCTGCCTTTCTGTTTTTTACAGATTTTCGGATGTCCCTTTTGACCGCTGGGTCGTGACATTTCTTTGTAGTGTGGATTTGCATTGCACGCTTGCTTGATTGGCAATAAAGGGTGTATGCATTTTTTACTGAATATATTCAGGTGAAAAGCCATACACCGTTTTTTGCCAAGTGCATCACTGTCGAAGTTGTGATGCTTTTCCTGTGCTTTAAAAGCAATTCCAATTTACCTCATGCAATATGTTTTGTGCAATTCTGCCTCATTTTAAAGTCCGCTTCATTGCCTTCTCTCAACAGATTTTTGGAAGAGAGTAGTCCTTTATAACTCTGCAGGTTTGTGAATTGCTGTGTCCCTGAGCTCCAATTTTCAAATCCCATTTTTGGGAGCTGACTGCAAATCCACAATTTTGATTCAGGACCTATACTGGTTCCAGGGGTGGCTATACTGTTCCCTACGAGTGGCTGAGGCTTTGGTTAATTCTTCTTCCTGACGGGAATTTAGAGTGACATGTGCCCGTCCAAATGCCTACATCAACTCTCTAATTGGTTTTCCCTCTTCCCTTTCATCCTCTGCACAATTAGCAAACTGTGTGAACCAGGAGGTTATAGGGTTTAACTCTCCTAAGTTGGCAGATTGATAGTAAGGCAGTTGGAATGCCAACCTGGAGCACAAGGAGAGGAAAAATTAGAAGACTTTTAGAAACCTTTCACCATCACAGTGTGTCCATTCTCTAGGTTTCCCATACATGTTATAACTGTAGTGATATTCCCTTCTACATGGAGATTTGGGAATCATGGAATGGTGTCATGCATTACTACTTTAAAGGTTCTGCATTTTCTATCCCAATCTCACCAGTCCTCTCAGTCCCAAGTGTCCAGCCTTATGTCTCACTCAGTTGTCTTTGCAGATAGGGTCATTCCAGGTTTCATCAGAACCCCTGAAGGAATTGTGTAAGAATTTCTCTGTTCTTTTGTTTGGTTTTTGAAATTCGTTTTTATAATGGGGTTGAGCTGATTTTCACTGACGTGTTTATGCCGGTGTAGACACACTTGATTCCCTTATGGAGACATATCAATACATAGGTTTTAAGATACTTACTAGTCAGATATATTCCTCTGCGGGGAATATGGGTTTTGAGTCCCGTTCACTGAGGAAGGTGTAGGTCTTGTCTCTTCTGTATTTGGTTTATGGAATGTTACCTGTGCTAATATCAAACTCTGGTTTTATGCATCACCCCACCTCTCCTTTCCCTTTAAGCAGGTATAAGAGTGTTTTCTAAATGTGAGACTCTGTTCTCTTTCTTAATTCAGTTCATGTGTTGTGATGTTGACATTCCCTCTGTAAGTGATAACTTATGATAAGATTCTTTTTTTCTGCGTGACTAATTTCCCTTAGAATCATCATACCTAAATCCACTCATTACGCTCCTACTGGCCTTATGACATTGATTTCACGTCTGATTGATATTCCGTTGTACAAAATTACGACAAGGTCTTTATGCATTTCTCTTTTTCCTGGGATAATTTAGGTGTACCGAAGTTGAGGTTCTTGTATGCAGAGCTGCCCTAAACTTTGGGGTGCCTGTGTCTTGTCGATATTTAGTCTTCCCAAGTTATATGCCCATGAGTTGAAGTCCCCTTTTCTCGGGGGCTTTGCATTTTAGATGTTTTAGGAAACAGCATACACTTGTTCAGAGTGGCTCTTGGATATTTATACCACACCCATCAGTGTGACTAGGCTCCCTGTTCTCCCTGGCCTCTCCTGCATTTCTGGTTTTTACACATTTTGTGGATATCCCTTTTGATCGGTGGGAATTGATACTTCTGTGTAGTGCAGATTTGCAATGCCCGCTTGCTTGCTTGGCAAAAAAAGGGCGTATGTGTTATCTCCTGAATATATTCAGGAGAAAGTGCATACACACTTTTTGGCCAAGTGCATCATTGTCGACGTTGTGCCCCTCTTCATGTGCTTCAAAGGTGATTCCAACGTACTTCTTGAAATCTGTTTCCTGCTATTCTGCCTCTCTTTCAAGTCAGCCTCCATGCCTTCCCTCAACAGATTTTTCGATGATAGTTGTCCTTTATTACTCTGCCAGTTTGTGAATTGCAGTGCCCCTGAGCTCCATTTTTCAACTCGTTTTTGTGAGCTGAACGCAAGTCTAAAATTTTGGTTCAGGACCTATCCAGGTTCCCGGCAGGTGGCTGAGACTTTGGTTAATTCTTCTTCCTGCCAGGCAATTAGCGTGACATGGTCCCGTCCAAATGCCTAACAGCTACTATCTCATTGGTTCTCCCTATTCCCTTTCAGAGTCTGCCAAATTGGCAACATGTGAGAACCAGGAGTTTAAAGGGCCTGTCTCTCCAAGTTGGCAGATTAATGGTAAAGCAGTTGGAGAGTCAAAATGGAGCACCAGGAGAGGGACTATTACTTGAGTTTTAGAAACCTTTCATATTCACAGTGTGTCCGTGCTCTAGGTTTCCCGTACATGTTATAGCTGTAGTAATATTCCCTTCAACCTGGAGAGTTGGGACCCATGGAATGGGTGCCACGCATTATTGCTTTAAAGGGTCTGCATTTGCTCACCCAATCTCACCAATCCTCTCAGTCCCAAGTGTACAGCCTTATGCCACATCCAGCTGTCGTTCTAGATAGGGTCATTCCAGGTTTCATCGAAACCCGGAAGGAATTGTAAGGGATTTCCCTGTTTTTTTGTTTTGTTTTGAAATTACTGTTTATAGTGGGTTTGAGCTGATTCTCTCTGCCATGTTTATGCCAGTCTAGACACACTTGATTCCCTTACGGAGACATTTCAAGACATAGGTTTTAAGATTCTTACTAGTCAGATATATTCCTCTGTGGGAAATATGGGGTTTTGAGTCCCTTTCACTGAGGAAGGTGTAGGTCTTCTCTGATCCATAGATGGTTTTTTGAACGGTATATGTCCTTATATCAAACTGTGGTTTTATGCATCACCCCACCTCTCCTTCCCCCTTAAGCAGGCAAAAGAGTGCTTCCTAAATGTGAGACTCTTTTCTCTTTCCTAACTCAGTTCATGGGTAGCCATGTTTACAGGATCTTCATAAGTGATATCTTATGCTAAGTTTCTTTTTCTGTTTGACTTATTTCACTTTGAATCATCGTACCTGAATCCACTCATTTTGAAGCTACTGCCCTTATCAGATTGATTTCATGGCTGAGGGATATTCCATCGTACGTAAGTACCACAATTTCTTGAAGCACTTTTGTCTTTCCTGGGATATTTAAGGTGTACAGAAGTTGAGATTCTTATAAGCAGTGAAGCCCGAAATTTTGCGGTGGTTGTGTCTTATTGATTTTCAGTTTTCCCAAGATATTTTCCCTAGACTGGAAGTGCCCTTGGCTCTGTAACTCTGTTGTTTACTTGCTTTAGGGAACACAATGCACTCCTCCAGAGAGGCATTTGGCAATTTACATCCCGCCCATCAGCATAACAAACCTCCCTGTTCTCCAGGGCCTCTCTTGCCATTCTGCTTTTTACACATTTTTTGCATGTCCCTTTTGACCGGTTTGAAGTGATACTCCTTTGTAGTGCAGATTTCCATTTCCTGCTTGCTTGCTTGGCCAAAAAGGGCGTATGAGTTTTCTCCTGAATATATTCAAGAGAAAATGCATACGCCCTTTTTGACCAAGTGCATCAGTGTCGAAGTTGGGCCCCTCTACCTGTGCTTTAAAGGTGATTCCAACGTACTTCTTGAAATCTGTTTCCTGCTATTCTGCCTCGCATTCAGGTCTGCATCGTTGCCTTCCCTCGATAGATTTTTGGACGATAGTTGTCCATTAGTACTGTGACTGTTTGTCAATTGCTGTGCCCCTGAGCTCCATTTTTCAACTCGTTTTTTGTGAGCTGAACGCAAGTCCAAAATTTTGGTTCAGGACGTATACTGGTTCCCAGTTGGTGGCTGAGACTTTGGTTAATTCTTCTTCCTGCCGGGAAATTAGAGTGACCTGTGCCCGTGCAAATGCCTAACAGCTACTCTCTCATTGGTTTTCCCTCTTTCCTTTCATCCTCGGCCAAATTGGCAACCTGTGCGAACCAGGAGGTTAAAGGGGCTGTCTCTCCACCTTGGCAGATTGACAGTAAAGCAGTTGGAATATCAAACCGGACCTCCAGGAGAGGGACTATTCTTTGAGTTTAGAAACACTTTGTATTCTCAGTGTGTCCACTCTCTAGGGTTTCTGTACATGTTATAGGTGTAGTAATATTCCCTACAACCTGGAGAGTTGAGACCCATGGAATGGGTGCCATGCTTTATTGCTTTAAAGCGTCTGCATTTGCTCACCCAATCGTACCAATCCTCTCAGTCCCAAGTGTCCAGCCTTATGCCACATCCAGCTGTTATTTTAGACAGTGACATTCCAGGTTTCATCAGAGACCCTTTAGGAATTGTAAAGAATTTCCCTGTTTTTTTGTTTTGTTTTTAAAATTCTTTTATAGTGGGTTTGAGCTGGTTCTCGCTGCCATGTTAATGTCAGTCTGGACACACTTGATTCCCTTACAGAGACATATCAATACATACGTTTTAAGTTTCTTCCTAGTCAGATATATTCCTCTGCAGGAAATATGGGGTTCTGAGTTCTTTTCACGGAGCAAGGTGTAGGTCTTGTCTATTCCATAGTTGGTTTTTGGAGCGGTACCTGTGCTTATATCAAACTCTGGTTGTATGCATCACCCCACCTATCCATCCCCCTTAAGCAGGCATAAGACTGTTTTCTAAATGTGAGACTCTGTTCTCTTTCCTAACTCAGTTCAAGTGTAGCCATGTTTACAGGATCTCCATAAGTGATATCTTATGATAAGTTTCTTTTTCTGTGTGACTTATTTCACTTATAATCATCGTACCTGAATCCACTCACTTTGCTGCTACATGTCTTATGACATTGATTTCATGGCTGAAGGATATTCCATCGTACGTAAGTACAACAATTTTTGAACCATTTTTATATTTCCTGGGATATTTAAGGTGTACCCAAGTTGAGATTCTTGTAAGCAGTGCAGCCCTAAATGTGGGGGTGGCTCTGTCTTATTGATTTTCAGTTTTCCCAAGGTATATTCCCTAGACTGGAAGTGCCCTTGGCTCTGTAGCTCTGTTGTTACTTCTTTAAGGGAACACAATGCACTCCTCCAGAGAGGCAGTTGGCAATATACATCCCGCCCAACAGAATAACAAGGCTCCCTGTTTTCCAGGGCCTGTCTTGCCATTCTGCTTTTTACACATATTTTGGATGTCCCTTTTGACCAGTGGGAAGTGATACATCTTTGTAGTGTAGATTTCCATTGCCTGCTTGCTTGCTTGGCCAAGAAGGGCGTATGTGTTTTCTCCTGAATATATTCAGGAGAAAACACATACGCACTTTTTGGCCAAGTACATCTTTGTCGAATTTGGGCCCCTCTTTCTGTGCTTTAAATGTGATTCCTCATACCTCTTGAAATCTGTTTCCTGCTATTCTGCCTCGCTTTCAAGTCTGCCTCGTTGCCTACCCTCAACAGATTTTTGGACGATAGTTGTCCTTTATTACTCTGCCCGTCTGTAAATTGCTGAGCCCCTGAGCTCCATTTTTCAACTCTTATTTTGTGAGATGAAGGCAAGCCCAAAATTTTCTTTCAGGACCTATACTGTTTCCCAGTGGGTGTCTGAGGCTGAGGTTAATTCCTCTTCCTGCCTGAAAAGTAGAGTGACAGGTGCCCGTCCAAATGCCTAACAGGTACTCTCTCATTGGTCTCCCTCTTCCCTTTCATCCTCTGCCAAATTGCCAACTTGTAGGAACCAGGAGTTTAAAGGGGCTGTCTCTCCAAGTTGGGAGATTGATAGTAAAGCAGTTGGAGAGTCAAACCAGAGCAACCAGGAGAGGGAGTATTCGTTGAGTTTTAAAAACCTTTCATATTCACAGTGTGTCCAATCTCTAGGTTTCCCGTACATGTTATAACTGTAGTAATATTCCCTACAACTTGGAGAGTTGAGACCCATTGAATGGGTGCCAAGCATTATTGCTTTAAAGGGTATGCCTTTGCTCAACCTATCTCACAAATCCTCTCAGTCCCAAGAGTCCAGCCTTATGCAACATCCAGAGGTCTTTGTAGACAGGGTCATTCCAGGTTTCATCACAGACCCTGAACGAATTTTAAAGAATTTCCGTGTTTTTCTTTTTTGTTTTTGAAATTCCTTTTTATAGTGTATTTGAGCTGATTCTCAATGCCAACTTTATGCCAGTCTGGACACCCTTGATTCCCTTACAGAGACATATCAATACATAGGTTTTTAGATTCTTACTATTCAGATATATTCCTCTGCGGGAAATACGGGGTTTTGAGACCCTTTCACTGAGGAAGGTGTAGGTCTTGTCTATACCATAGTTGGTTTTCGAAATGGTTCCTGTGCTTATATCAAACTCTGGTTTTACGCATCACCGCACCTCTCCTTCCCCCTTAAGCAGGCATAAGAGTGTTTTCTAAATGTGAGACTCTGTTCTCTTTCCTAACTCAGTTCAAGTGTTGCCATGATTACAGGATCTCCATAAATGCTATTTTATGATAAGTTTCTATTTCTGTGTGACGTATTTCACTTAGAATCATCATACCTGAATCCACTCATTTTGCTGCTACAGTTCTTATGACTATGAGATCATGGCTGAGGGATATTCCATCGTACTTAAGTACCACAATTTTTTGAACCATTTTTATATTGCCTGGGATATTTAAGGTGAACACAAGTTGAGGTTCTTGTAAGCAGTGCAGCCCTAAATTTTGGGGTGGCTCTGTCTTATTGATTTTCAGTTTTCCCAAGATATATTCCCTAGACTGGAAGTGCCATTGGCTCTGTAGCTCTGTTGTTTACTTGTTTTAGGGAACACAGTGCACTCCTCCAGTATGGCAGTTGGCAATTTACATCCCGCCCATCAGCATAACAAGGCTCCCAGTTCTCCAGGGCCTGTCTTGCCTTTCTGGTTTTTACACATTTTGTGGATATCCCTTTTGACTGGGGGGAAGTGATACTACTTTGTAGTGGAGATTTGCATTTCCCGCTTGCTTGCTTGGCCAAAAAGGTTGTATGTGTTTTCTCCTGAATATATTCAGGAGAAAACGCATACACCCTTTTTGGCCAAGTGCATCATTTTCGAAGTTGTGCCCCTCTTCCTGTGCTTTACAGGCGATTCCAACGTACCTCTTGAAATCAATTTCCTGCTATTCTGCCTCGCTTTCAAGTCTGTCTCGTTGCCTTCGCTCAACAGATATTTGGAGGATAGTTGTCCTTTATTACTCTGCCAGTTGGTGAATCGCTGGGCCCCTGAGCTCCATTTTTCAACTCGTTTTTCTTTGAGCTGAACGCAAGTCCAAAATTTTGGTTCAGAAACTATACTGGTTCCCAGTGGGTGGCTGAGACTTTGGTTACTTCTTCTTCCTGCCGCGAAATTAGAGTGATATGTGCCCGTCCAAATGCCTAACAGCTACTCTCTCATTGGTTCTCCCTCATCACTTCCATACTCTGCCAAATTTGCAAGCTGTGCGAACCAGGATGTTAAAGGGGCTGTCTCTCCAAGTTGGGAGATTGATAGTAAAGCAGTTGGAATGTGAAACCGGAGCACCACGAATGGGACGATTTGTTGAGTTTTTGAAACCTTTCATATTCACAGTGTCCATTCTCTAGGTTTCCCGTAAATGTTATAGCTGTAGTAATATTCCCTTCAACCTGGAGAGTTGGTACCCATGGAATGGGGGCCATGCATTATTGCTTTAAAGCGACCGCATTTGCTCACCCAATCTCACCAATCCTCTCAGGCCCAAGTGTCCAACCTTATGCCACATCCAGATGTCATTGTAGATAGGGTCATTCCAGGTTCCAGCAGAGAACCTGAAGTAATTCTAAAGAAATTCCCTGTTTTTTTTTTGGTTGTTTTGTTTGTGAAATTCCTGTTTATAGTGGGTTTGAGCTGATTCTCGCTGCCATGTTTATGCCAGTCTAGACACACTTGATTCCCTAACAGAGATATATCAATACATAGGTTTTAAGATTCTTACTAGTCAGATATATTCCTCTGCGGAAAATATTTGGTTTGGAGTCCCTTTCACTGAGGAAGGTGTAGGTCTTGTCTATTCCATAGTTGGTTTTTGGAATGGTACCTGTGCTTATATCAAACTCTGGTTGTATGCAACACCCCACTTCTCCTTCCCCCTTAAGCAGGCATAAGAGAGTTTTCTAAATGTGAGACACTGTTCTCTTTCCTATCTCAGTTCATGTGTAGCCATGTTTACAGGATCTTCATAAGTGATATCTTATGATAAGTTTCTTTTGCTTTGTGACTTATTTCACTTAGAATCATCGTACCTGAATCCATTCACTTTGCTGCTACTGGTCTTATGACATAGATTTCATGGCTAAAGGATATTCCATCGTATGTAAGTACCACAATTTTTGAACCATTTTTATATATCCTGGGATATTTAAGGTGTACCCAAGTTGAGGTTCTTGTAAGCAGTGCAGCTTTAAATTTGGGGTTGGCTCTGTCTTATTGATTTTCAGGTTTCCCAAGGTATATTCCCTAGACTGGAAGTGCTCTTTTCTCTGTAGCTCTGATCTTTACTTCTTTTAGGGAACACAATGCACTCCTCCAGTGAGGCAGTTGGCAATTTACATCCCGCCAATCAGCATAACAAGGCTCCCTGTTCTCAAGGGCCTGTCTTGCGTTTCTGGTTTTTACACATTTTGTGGATGTCCCTTTTGACCGGTGAGAAGTGATACTTTTTGTAGTGCAGATGTGCATTGCCTGCTTGCTTGCTTGGCCAAAAAGGGCTTATGAATTTTCTCCTGAATATATTCAGGAGAAAAAGCATACGCCCTTTTGGGCCAAGTGCATCATTGTCGAAGTTGTGCCACTCTTCCTGTGTTTTACAGGCAATTCCAATGAACCTCTTGAAATCAGTTTCCTGCTATTCTGCCTCACTTTGAAGTCGGCCTCGTTGTCCTCCCTCAGCAGATTTTTAGACGATAGTTGTCCTATATTATTCTGCCAGTTTGTGAATTGCTGTGCACCTGAGCTCCGTTTTTCAACCCGTTTTTTGTGAGCTGAACGGAAGTCAAAAATTTTGGTTCAGGAGCTATCCTGGTTCTCAGTGGGTGGCTGAGAATTTTGTTAATTCTTCTTCCTCCCGGGAAATAAGAGTGACATGTGCCCGTCCATATGCCTAACAGCTACTCTCTCATTGGTTCTCACTCTTCTCTTCCATCCTCTGCCAAATTGGCAACCTGTGCGAACTAGGAGGTTAAAGGGGCTGTCTCTCCAAGTAGGGATACTGATAGTAAAGCAGTTGGAAATTCAAACCGGAGCACCAGGAGACGGACTATTCGTTGAGTTTTAGAATCCTTTTGTTTGCACAGTGTGTCCATTCTCTAGGTTTCCCGTACATGTTATAGCTGTAGTAATATTCCCTTTAACCTGGAGAGTTGGGACCCATGGAATGGGGACAATGCATTATTGCTTTAAAGGGTCTGCATTTGCTCACCCAATCTCACCAATCCTCTCAGTCCCAAGTGTACAGCCTTATGCCACATCCAGCTGTCGTTCTAGATAGGGTCATTCCAGGTTTCATCGAAACCCGGAAGGAATTGTAAGGGATTTCCCTGTTTTTTTGTTTTGTTTTGAAATTACTGTTTATAGTGGGTTTGAGCTGATTCTCTCTGCCATGTTTATGCCAGTCTAGACACACTTGATTCCCTTACGGAGACATTTCAAGACATAGGTTTTAAGATTCTTACTAGTCAGATATATTCCTCTGTGGGAAATATGGGGTTTTGAGTCCCTTTCACTGAGGAAGGTGTAGGTCTTCTCTGATCCATAGATGGTTTTTTGAACGGTATATGTCCTTATATCAAACTGTGGTTTTATGCATCACCCCACCTCTCCATCCCCCTTAAGCAGGCATAAGAGTGTTTTCTAAATGTGAGACTCTGTTCTCTTTCCTAAGTCCATTCAAGTGTAGCCATGTTTACAGGATCTCCATAAGTGCTATCTTATGATAAGTTTCTTTTTCTGTGTGACTTATTTCACTTAGAATCATTTTACCTGAATCCACCCATTTTGCTGCTACTGGTCTTATGACATTGAGTTCATGGCTGATTGATATTCCATCGTACATAAGTAACAAAATTTTTTAAACCATTTTTATATTTCCTGGGATATTTAAGGTGTACCAAGTTGAGGTTCTTGGAAGCAGTGAACCCCTAAATTTTTGGGTGGCTCAGTCTTACTGATTTTCAGTTTTCCCAAGGTATATTCCCCAGACTGCAAGTTCCCTTGGCTCTGTAGCTCTGTTGTTTACTTCTGTAAGGGAACACAATGCACTCCTCCAGAGAGGAAGTGGGCAATATACATCCCGCCCATCAGCATAACAAGGCTCCCTGTTCTCCAGGGCCTGTCTTGCCTTTCTGGGTTTTACACATTTTGTGGAGGTCCGTTTTGACCGGACGGAAGTGATACTTCTTTGCAGTGCAGATTTGCATTACACGCTTGCTTGCTTGGCCAAAAGGGGCGTATGCGTTTTCTCCTGAATATATTCAGGAGAAAACACATACGCCCTTTTTGGATAAGTGCATCATTGTCGAAGTTGTGCCCCTCTTCCTGTGCTTTACAGGCGATTCCAAAGTACATCTTGAAATCTGTTTCCTGCTATTCTGCCTCGCTTCCAAGTCTGCCTCGTTGCCTTCCCTCAACAGATTTTTGGACGATAGTTGTCCTTTATTACTCTGCCAGGTTGTGAATTGCTGTGCCCCTGAGCTCCATTTTTCAACTCGTTTTTTTTTTTAGCTGAACGCAAGTTCAAAATTTTGGATCAGAACCTATACTTGTTCCCAGTAGGTGGCAGAGACTTTGGTTAATTCTTCTTCCTGCCAGGAAATTAGAGTGACATGTGCCAGTCCAAATGCCTAACAGCTACTCACTCATTGGTTCTCCCTCTACCCTTTCAACCTCTGCCAAATTGGCAACCTGTGCGAACAGGAGGTTAAAGGGGCTGTCTCTCCAAGTTGGGTGATTGATAGTAAAGCAGTTGGAAAGTCAAACCGGAGCTCCAGGAGAGGGACTATTCGTTGAGTTTTAGAAACCTTTCGTATTCACAGTGTGTCCTTTCTCTAGGTTTCCCATACATGATATAGCTTTAGTAATATTCCCTTCAAGCTGGAGAGTTGGGACCCATGGAATGGGTACCATGAATTATTGCTTTAAAGGGTCTGCATTTGCTCACCCAATCTCACCAATCCCCTCAGTCCCAAGTGCCCAGCCTTATGCCACATCCAGCTGTCATTGTAGATAGGGTCATTCCAGGTTTCATCACACACCCTGAAGGAATTGTAAAGAATATCCCTGTTTTTTTCTTTTGTTTTTGAAATTCCTTTTTATATTGGGTTTGAGCTGATTCTCGCTGCCAGATTTATGCCACTCTAGACACACTTGATTCCCTTACGCAGACATATCAATACATAGCTTTTAAGATTATTACTAGTCAGATATATTCCTCTTCGGGAAATATGGGGTTTTGAGTCCCTTTCACTGAGGAAGGTGTAGGTCTTCTCTATTCCATATTTGGTATTTGAAGCGGAACCTGTGCTTATATCAAACTCTGGTTGTATGCATCACCCCACCTATCCATCCCCCTTAAGCAGGCATAAGAGTGTTTTCTAAATGTGAGACTCTGTTCTCTTTCCTAACTCCGTTCAAGTGTAGCCATGTTTACAGGATCTCCATAAGTGCTATCTTATGATAAGTTTCTTTTTCTGTGTGACTTATTTCACTTAGAATCATTTTACCTGAATCCACCCATTTTGCTGCTACTGGTCTTATGACATTGAGTTCATGGCTGAGTGATATTCCATCGTACATAAGTAACAAAATTTTTTAAACCATTTTTATATTTCCTGGGATATTTAAGGTGTACCAAGTTGAGGTTCTTGGAAGCAGTGAACCCCTAAATTTTTGGGTGGCTCAGTCTTACTGATTTTCAGTTTTCCCAAGGTATATTCCCCAGACTGCAAGTGCCCTTGACTCTGTAGCTCTGTTGTTTACTTCTGTAAGGGAACACAATGCACTCCTCCAGAGAGGAAGTGGGCATTATACATCCCGCCCATCAGCATAACAAGGCTCCCTGTTCTCCAGGGCCTGTCTTGCCTTTCTGGGTTTTACACATTTTGTGGAGGTCCGTTTTGACCGGACGGAAGTGATACTTCTTTGCAGTGCAGATTTGCATTACCCGCTTGCTTGCTTGGCCAAAAGGGGCGTATGCGTTTTCTCCTGAATATATTCAGGAGAAAACGCATACGCCCTTTTTGAAAAAGTGCATCACTGTCGAAGTTGCGGCCCTCTTCCTGTGCTTTACAGGAGATTCCAAAATACATCTTGAAATCTGTTTCCTGCTATTCTGCCTCGCTTCCAAGTCTGCCTCGTTGCCTTCCCTCAACAGATTTTTGGACGATAGTTGTCCTTTATTACTCTGCCAGGTTGTGAATTGCTGTGCCCCTGAGCTCCATTTTTCAACTCGTTTTTTTTTTTTAGCTGAACGCAAGTTCAAAATTTTGGTTCAGAACCTATACTTGTTCCCAGTAGGTGGCTGAGACTTTGGTTAATTCTTCTTCCTGCCAGGAAATTAGAGTGACATGTGCCAGTCCAAATGCCTAACAGCTACTCACTCATTGGTTCTCCCTCTACCCTTTCAACCTCTGCCAAATTGGCAAACTGTGCGAACAGGAGGTTAAAGGGGCTGTCTCTCCAAGTTGGGTGATTGATAGTAAAGCAGTTGGAAAGTCAAACCGGAGCTCCAGGATAGGGACTATTCGTTGAGTTTTAGAAACCTTTCGTATTCACAGTGTGTCCTTTCTCTAGGTTTCCCATACATGATATAGCTTTAGTAATATTCCCTTCAAGCTGGAGAGTTGGGACCCATGGAATGGGTACCATGAATTATTGTTTTAAAGGGTCTGCATTTGCTCACCCAATCTCACCAATCCCCTCAGTCCCAAGTGCCCAGCCTTATGCCACATCCAGGTGTCATTGTAGATAGGGTCATTCCAGGTTTCATCACACACACTGAAGGAATTGTAAAGAATTTCCCTGTTTTTTTCTTTTGTTTTTGAAATTCCTTTTTATAGTGGGTTTGAGCTGATTCTCGCTGCCAGATTTATGCCACTCTAGACACACTTGATTCCCTTATGCAGACATATCAATACATAGCTTTTAAGATTCTTACTAGTCAGATATATTCCTCTTCGGGAAATATGAGGTTTTGAGTCCCTTTCACTGAGGAAGGTGTAGGTCTTCTCTATTCCATATTTGGTATTTGAAGCGGAACCTGTGCTTATATCAAACTCCGGTTGTATGCATCACCCCAACTCTCCATCCCCCTTAAGCAGGCATAAGAGTGTTTTCTAAATGTGAGACTCTGTTCTCTTTCCTAACTCCGTTCAAGTGTAGCCATGTTTACAGGATCTCCATAAGTGCTATCTTATGATAAGTTTCTTTTTCTGTGTGACTTATTTCACTTAGAATCATTTTACCTGAATCCACCCATTTTGCTGCTACTGGTCTTATGACATTGAGTTCATGGCTGAGTGATATTCCATCGTACATAAGTAACAAAATTTTTTAAACCATTTTTATATTTCCTGGGATATTTAAGGTGTACCAAGTTGAGGTTCTTGGAAGCAGTGAACCCCTAAATTTTTGGGTGGCTCAGTCTTACTGATTTTCAGTTTTCCCAAGGTATATTCCCCAGACTGCAAGTGCCCTTGACTCTGTAGCTCTGTTGTTTACTTCTGTAAGGGAACACAATGCACTCCTCCAGAGAGGAAGTGGGCATTATACATCCCGCCCATCAGCATAACAAGGCTCCCTGTTCTCCAGGGCCTGTCTTGCCTTTCTGGGTTTTACACATTTTGTGGAGGTCCGTTTTGACCGGACGGAAGTGATACTTCTTTGCAGTGCAGATTTGCATTACCCGCTTGCTTGCTTGGCCAAAAGGGGCGTATGCGTTTTCTCCTGAATATATTCAGGAGAAAACGCATACGCCCTTTTTGAAAAAGTGCATCACTGTCGAAGTTGCGGCCCTCTTCCTGTGCTTTACAGGAGATTCCAAAATACATCTTGAAATCTGTTTCCTGCTATTCTGCCTCGCTTCCAAGTCTGCCTCGTTGCCTTCCCTCAACAGATTTTTGGACGATAGTTGTCCTTTATTACTCTGCCAGGTTGTGAATTGCTGTGCCCCTGAGCTCCATTTTTCAACTCGTTTTTTTTTTGAGCTGAACGCAAGTTCAAAATTTTGGTTCAGAACCTATACTTGTACCCAGTAGGTGGCTGAGACTTTGGTTAATTCTTCTTCCTGCCAGGAAATTAGAGTGACATGTGCCAGTCCAAATGCCTAACAGATACTCACTCATTGGTTCTCCCTCTACCCTTTAAACCTCTGCCAAATTGGCAACCTGTGCGAACAGGAGGTTAAAGGGGCTGTCTCTCCAAGTTGGGTGATTGATAGTAAAGCAGTTGGAAAGTCAAACCGGAGCTCCAGGAGAGGGACTATTCGTTGAGTTTTAGAAACCTTTCGTATTCACAATGTGTCCTTTCTCTAGGTTTCCCATACATGTTATAGCTGTAGTAATATTCCCTTCAAGCTGTAGAATTGGGACCCCTGGAATGGGTACCATGAATTATTGCTTTAAACGGTCTGCATTTGCTCACCCAATCTAACCAATCCCCTCAGTCCCAAGTTTCCAGCCTTATGCCACATCCAGCTGTCATTGTAGATAGGGTCATTCCAGGTTTCATCACACACCCTGAAGGAATTGTAAAGAATTTCCCTGTTTTTTTCTTTTGTTTTTGAAATTCCTTTTTATAGTGGGTTTGAGCTGATTCTCACTGCCAGGTTTATGTCACTCTAGACACACTTGATTCACTTACGCAGACATATCAATACATAGGTTTTAAGATTCTTACTAGTCTGATATATTCCTGTGCGGGAAATATGGGGTTTTGAGTCACTTTCACTGAAGAATGTGTAGGTCTTGTCTATTCCATAGTTGGCTTCTGAAGCGGTACCTGTGCTTATATCAAACTCTGATTTTATGCATCACCCCACCTCTCCATCCCCCTTAAGCAGGCATAAGAGTGTGTTCTGAATGTGAGAGTCTGTTCTCTTTCCTAATTCAGTTCAAGTGTAGCCATGTTTACAGGATCTCCCTAAGTGATATCTTATGATAAGTTTCTTTTTCTGTGTGAATTATTTCACTTAGAATCATTGTACCTGAATCTACTCATTTTGCTGCTACTAGTCTTATGACATTGATTTCATGGCTGAGTGATATTCCATCGTACTTAAGTACCACCATTTATTGAACCATTTTTATATTTCCTGGGATATTTAAGGTGTACCCAAGTTGAGGTTCTTGCAAGCAGTGCAGCCCTATATTTTGGGGTGGTTGTGACTTATTGATTTTCAGTTTTCCCAAGGTACATTCCCTAGACTGGAATCGCCCTTGAATCTGTAGCTCTGTTGTTTACTTGTTTTAGGGAACACAATGCACTCCTCCAGAGAGGCCATTGGCAATTTACATTCCATCCATCAGCATAACAAGGCTCCCTGTTCTCCAGGGCCTCTCTTGCCTTTGTGGTTTTTACACATTTTGTGGAGGTCCCTTTTGAACTGTGGGAAGTGATACTTCTTTGTACTGCAGATTTGCATTGCCTGCTTGCTTGCTTGGCCAAAAACGGCGTATGCGTTTTCTCATGAATATATTCAGGAGAAAACGCATATGCCCTTTTTGGCCAAGTACATCATTGTCGAATTTGTGCCCCTCGTCCTGTGCTTTAAAGGCAAATCCAACGTACCTCATGAAATCTGTTTCCTGCTATTCTGCCTCTGTTTCAAGTACACCTCGTTGCCTTCACTCAACAGATTTTTGGATGATAGTTGGCCTTTATTACATTCACAGTTTGTGAATTGCTGTGCCCCTGAGCTCCATTGTTCAACTCGTTTTATGTGAGCTGAACACAAGTCCAAAATTTTGGTTCAGGACCTATACTGGTTCCCGGTGGGTGGCTGAGACTTTGGTTAATTCTTCTTTCTGCCTGGAAATTAGAGGGACATATGCCTGTCCAAATGCCTAACAGCTACTCTCTCATTGGTTCTCCCTCTTCCCTACCATCCTCTGCCAAATTGGCTTCCTGTGAGAACCAGGAGGTTAAAGGGGCTGTCTCTCCAAGTTGGGTGATTGATAGTAAAGCAGTTGGAAAGTCAAACGGGGGCACCACGTGAGGGACAATTCATTGAGTTTTAGAAATCTTTCGTATTCACAGTGTGACCATTCTCTAGGTTTCCCGTACATGTTATAGCTGTAGTAATATTCCCTTCAACCTGGAGAGTTGGGACCCATGGAATGGGTGCCATGCATTATTGCTTTAAAGGGTCTGCATTTGCTCAGGCAATGTCACCAATCCTCTCAGTCCCAAGTGTCCAGCCTTATGCCACATCCAGCTGTCATTGTAGATAGGGTCATTACAAGTATCATCAGAGACCCTGAAGGAATTGTAAAGAATTTCTCTGTTTTTTTGTTTTGTTTTTGAAATTCCTTTTTATAGTGGGTTTGAGCTGATTCTCGCTGCCATGTTTATGCCAGTCTAGACACACTTAATTCGCTCACCCAGACATATCAGTACATACGTTTTAAGATCCTTACTAGTCAGATATATTCCTCTGCGGGAAATATTGTTTTTGTGTCCCTTTCACTGAGGAAGGAGTAGGAGTTGTCTATTCCGTAGTTGGTTTTTGGAACAGTACCTGTGCTTATATCAAACTCTGGTATTATGCATCAACCCCCCTCTCCTTCCCCCTTAAGCAGGCATAAGAGTGTTTTCTAAATGTGAGACTGTGTTCTCTTTCCTAACTCAGTTCATGTGTAGCCATGTTTACAGGAGCTTCATAAGTGATATCTTATGATAAGTTTCTTTTCTGTGTGACATATTTCACTAAGAATCACCGTACCTGAATCCACTCATTTTGCTGCTACTGATCTTATGACATTGATTTCAAGGCTGAGGGATTTTCCATTGTATGTAAGTACCACAATTACTTGAACCATTTTTATATTTCCTGGGTATTTAAGGTTGAGCCATGTTGAGGTTCTTGTAAGCAGTGCAGCCCTAAATTTGGGGGTGGCTCTGTCTTATTGATTTTCAGTTTTCCCAAGGTATACCCCCTAGACTGGAAGTGCCCTTGGCTCTGTAGCTCTGGTGTTTACTTGTTTTACGGAACACACTGCACTCCACCCGTGAGGCAGTTGGCAATTTACATCCCGCCCATCAGCATAACAAGGCTCCCAGTTCTCCAGGGACTGTCTTGCTTTTCTGGTTTTTACACATTTTGTGGATGTCCCTTTTGACCGGTGGGAAGTGATACTTGTTTGTAGTGCAGATTTGCATTGCCCGATTGCATGCTTGGCCAAAAACATTCTTGAATATATTCAGGAGAAAACGCATACGCCCTTTTTGGCCAAGTGCATCAATGTCGAAGTTGTGCCCGTCTTCCTGTACTTTACAGGCGATTCCTATGTACCTCTTGAAATCTGTTTCCTGTTATTCTGCCTCGCTTTCAAGTCCGCCTCGTTGCCTTCCCGCAACAGATTTTTGGATGATAGTTGTCCTTTATTACTCTGCTAGATTGTGAATTGCTGTGCCACTGAGATCCATTTTTCAAATCGTTTTTTGTTAGCTGAACGCAAGTCCAAAATTTTGGTTCAGGACCTATAATTGTTCCCAGTGGGTGAATGAGACTTTGGTTAATTCTTCTTCTTGCTGGGAAATTAGAGTCACATGTGCCCATCCAAATGCCTATCAGCTACTCTCTCATTGTTTCTCCCTCTTCCCTTCCATCCTCTGCCAATTTGGCAAAATATGGGCACCAGGATGTTAAAGGGGCTGTGTCTCCAATTTCGGAGATTGATAGTAATGCAGTTGGAAAGTCAAATCGGAGCACCAGTAGAGGGACTATTCGTTGAGTTTTAGAAACCTTTCATATTCACAGTGTGACCATTCTCTAGGTTTCCCGTACATGTTATAGCTGTAGTAATATTCCCTTCCACCTGGAGTGTTGGGACCCATGGAATGGGTGCCATGCATTATTGCTTTAAAGGGTCTGCATTTGCTCACCCAATGTCACCAATCCTCTCAGTCCCAAGTTTCCAGCCTTATGCCACTTTCAGCTGTCATTGTAAATAGAGTCATTCCAGGTTTTGTCAGGGACCCTGAAGGAATTGGAAAGAATTTCCCTGTTTTTTCGTTTTGTTTTTGAAATTCCTTTTTATAGTGGGTTTGAGCAGATTCTCACTGCCATGTTTTTGCCAGTCTAGACACACATAAATCCCTTATCCAGACATATCAGTACATAGGTTTTAAGGTCCTTACTAGTCAGATATATTCCTCTGCAGGAAATATGGGGTTTTGAGTCTCTTTCACTGTGGAAGGTGTAGGTCTTGTCTATTCCATAGTTCATTTTTGGAACGGTACCTGTGCTTATATCAAACTCTGGTTTTATGCATCACCCCATCTCTCATACCCGCTTAAGCAGGCATAAGAGTGTTTTTTAAATGTGAGACTCTGTTCTCTATCCTAACTCAGTTCATGTGTAGCCATGTTTACAGGATCTTCATAAGTGATATCTTATGATAAGTTTCATTTTCTTTGTGACTTATTTCACTTAGAATCAACGTACCTGAATCCACTCACTTTGCTGCTACTGGTCTTATGACATTGATTTCATGGCTGCGGGATATTCCATCGGACGTAAGAACCACGATTTTTTGAACCATTTTTATATTTCCTGTGATATTTAAAGTGTAACCAAGTTGAGGTTCTTGTAAGCAGTGCAGCCCTAAATTTTGGGGTGGCTCTGGCTTATTAATTTTCAGTTTTCCCAAGGTATATTCCCTAGACTGGAAGTGTCCTTGGCTCTGTAGCTCAGTTGTTTACTGGTTTTGGGAACACAGTGCACTCCTCCTGTGAGAGAGTTGGCAATTTACATCCCGCCCATCAGCATAACAAGGCTCCCTGTTCTCCAGGGCCTGTCTTGCTTTTCTGGATTTTCCACATTTTGTGGATATCCCTTTTGACCGGTGGGAAGAGATACTTCTTTGTAGTGCAGATTTGCATTGCCCTCTTGCTTGCTTGGCCAAAAAGCATGCTTGAATATATTCAGGAGAAAACGCATACGCCCTTTTTGGCCAAGTGCATCATTGTCGAAGTTGTGCCCCTCTTCCTGTGCTTTACAGGCGATTCCAACGTACCTCTTGAAATCTGTTTCCTGCTCTTCTGCCTCGCTTTCAAGTCCGCCTCGTTGCCTTCGCTCAACAGATTTTTGGTCTGTACTTGTCCTTTATTACTCTGCCAGGTGTGAATTGCTGTGCCCCTGAGTTCCATGTTTCAAGTCGTTTTTTGTGAGCTGAACGCAAGTCCAAAATTTTGGTTCAGGACCTATACTGTTTCCCGGTGGGTGGCTGGGACTTTGGTTAATTCTTCTTGCTGCCGGGAAATTAGAGTGACATGTGCCATCAAAATGCCTAACAACAACTCTCTCATTGGTTCTCCCTCTTTCCTACCATCCTCTGCCAAATTGGCAACCTGTGGGAACCAGGATGTTAAAGGGGCTGTCTCTCCAAGTTGGGAGATTGATAGTTAAACAGTTGGAAAGTCAAAACGGAGCACCCGGAGAGGGACTATTCGTTGAGTTTTAGAAACCTTTCGGATTCACAGTGTGTCCATTCTCTAGGTTTCCCGTACATGGTATAGCTGTAGTAATATTCCCTTCAACATGGAGAGTTGGGACCCATGGAATGGGTGCCATGCATTATTGCTTTAAAGTGTCTGCATTTGCTCACCCAATCTCATCAATCCTCTCAGTCCCATGTGTCCAGCCTTATGCCACATCCAGCTATCATTGTAGACAGCGTCATTCCAGCTTTTGTCAGAGACCCTGAAGGAAATGTAAAGAATTACTTTTTTTTTTTGTTTTGTTAAAGAAATTCCTTTTTACAGTGGGTTTGGGCTGATTCTCGCTGCCGTGTTTATGCCAGTCTAGACACACTTGATTCCCTTATGGAGACATATCAATACATAGGTTTTAAGATTATTACTAGTCAGATATATTCCTCTGAGGGAAATACGGGGTTTTGAGTCGCTTTCACTGAAGAAGGTGTAGGTCTTGTCTATTCCATAGTTGGTTTTTGGAACGGTACCTGTGCTTATATCAAACTCTGGTTTTATGCATCATCCCACCTCTCCTTCCCCCTTAAGCAGGCATAAGAGTGTTTTCTAAATGTGAGACTCGGTTCTCTTTCCAAACTCATTTCATGTGTAGCTATGTTTAAAGTATCTTCATAAGTGATATCTTATGATAAGTTTCTTTTTCTGTGTGACTTATTTCACTTAGAATCATCGTACCTGAATCCACTCATTATGCTGCTACTGGTCTTATGACATTGATTTCATGGCTGCCAGATATTCCATCATACGTAAATACCAGAATTTTTTAACCATTTTTATATTTACTGGGATATTTAAGGTGTACCCAAGTTGCGGTTTTTGTAAGCAGTGCAGCCCTAAATTTTGGTGTGGCTCTGTCTTATTGATTTTCACTTTTCCCATGGTATATTCCCTAGTCTGGAATTGCCCTTGGCTTTGTAGCTCTGTTGTTTACTTGTTTTGGGAACACAATGCACTCATCCAGTGAGACAGTTGGCAATTTATATCCCGCCCATCAGCCTAACAAGGCTCCCTGTTCTTCAGGACCGGTCTTGCCTTTCTGGTTTTTACACATTTTGTGTATGTCTCTTTTGATCGGTGGGAAGAGATACTTCTTTGTAGTGCAGATTTGCATTGCCCTCTTGCTTGCTTGGCCAAAAAGGGCGTATGCATTTTCTCCTGAATATATTCAGGAGAAAATGCATATGCCAATTTTGGCCAAGTGCATCATTGTTGATGTTGTTCCCCTCTTCCTGTGCTTTACTGGCGATTCCAACGTACCTCATGAAATCTGTTTCCTGCTATTCTGCCTCTCTTTCAAGTCTGCCTCGTTGCCTTCCCTCAACAGATTTTTGGACAGTAGTTGTCCTTTATTGATTTGCCAGTTAGTGAATTGCTGTGCCCCTGAGTTCCATGTTTGAACTCGTTTTTTGTGAGCTGAAGGCAAGTCCAAAATTTTGGTTCAGTACCTATACTGGTTCCCAGTGGGTGGCTGAGACTTTGGTTAATTCTTCTCCCTGCCGGTAAATTAGAGTGACATGTGCCCGTCCAAATGCCCAACAGCTACTCTCTCACTGGTTCTCCCTCTTCCCTTCCATCCTCTGCCAAATTGGCAACCTGTGCGAACCAGGAGGTTATAGGGGCTGTCTCTCCAAGTTGGGAGATTGATAGTATAGCAGTTGGAAAGTCAAACTTGAGCACAAGGAGAGGGATTATTCGATGAGGTTTAGAAACCTTTCATATTCACAGTGTGTCCATTCTCTAGGTTTCCCTTACGTGTTATAGCTGTAGTAATATTCCCTTCAATCTGGAGAGTTGGGACTCATGGAATGGGTGCCATGCATTATTGCTTTAAAGGGTCTGCATTTGCTCACCCAATCTCACCAATACTCTCAGTCCCAAGTGTCCAGCTTTATGCCACATCCAGCTGTCATTGTAGACAGCGTCATTCCAGGTTTCATCAGAGACACTGAAGGAATTGTAAAAAATTTCCGTTTTTATTGTTTTGTTTTTGAAATTCCTTTTTATAGTGGATTTGAGCTGATTCTCGCTGCCATGTTTATGCCAGTCTAGACACACTTGATTCCCTTACACAGACATATCAATGCATAGGTTTTAAGATTATTACTAGTCAGATATATTCCCTTGCGGGAAATATGGGATTTTGAGTCCCTTTCACTGAGGAAGGTCTAGGTCTTGCCTAATCCAGAGTTGGTTTTTGGAATGGTACCTGTGCTTATATCAAACTCTGATTTCATGCATCACCCCAGTTCTCCTTCCCCCTTAAGCAGGCATAAGAGAGTTTTCTAAATGTGAGACTCTGTTCTCTTCCCTAACTCAGTTCAAGTGTAGCCATACTTACAAGATCTTCCTAAATGATATCTTATGATAAGTTTCTTTTTCTGTGTGACTTATTTCAGTTAGAATCGTCGTACCTAAATCCAATCATTTTCCTGCTACTGCTCTTATGACATTGATTTCATAGTTGATGGATAATCCATTGGACATAAGTACTACAAATTTTTGAAAGATTTTTATCTTTCCTGGGAAATTTAAGGTGGACACAAGTTGAGGTTCTTGTAAGCAGTGCAGCCGTAAATTTTGGGGTGCCTGTGTCTTATTGATTTTCAGTTTTCCCAAGGTATATTCCCTACACTGGAAGCTCTCTTGGCTCTGTAGCTCTGTTGTTTAATTGTTTTAGGGAACACAATGCACTCCTCCAGTGAGGCAGTTGGCAATTTACATCCCGCCCACCAGCATAAAAAGGCTCCCTGTTCTCCAGGGCCTGTCTTGCCTTTGTGGTTTTTACACATTTTGTGGATGTCCCTTTTGAATGATGGGAAGTGATATTTCTGTGTAGTGCAGATTTGCATTGCCCGCTTGCTTGCTTGGCCAAAAAGGGCATATGCATCTTCTCCTGAATATATTCTGGAGAAAACACATAGGCAGTTTTTGGCCAGGTGCATCATTGTCAATGATGAGACCCTCTTCTTGTGCTTTCAAGGTGATTCCAACGTACCTCTTGAAATCTGTTTCCTGCTATTCTGCCTCGCTTTCAAGTCCACCTCGTAACCTTCCCTCAACAGATTTTTGGACGACATATGTCTTTTACTACTCTGCCAGTTGGGGAATTGCTGTGCCCCTGAGCTCCATTTTTCAATATGTTATTTGTGACCTGAATATAAGTCCAAATTTTGGTTCAGGACCTATCCTGGTGTCCGGTGGGTGGCTGAGACTTTGGTTAATTCTTCTTCGACCCGGGAAATTAGAGTGACATGTGCCCGTCCAAATGCCTCATGGCTGCTCTCTCATTGGTTCTCCCTCTTCCCTTTCATCCTCTGCCAATTTGGCAACCTGTTAGAACCAGGCGGTTAAAAGGTCTGTCTCTCCAAGTTGGGAGATTTATAGTAAAGCAGCTGGAAAGTCAAACCAGAGCACCAGGATACGGACTATTTGTTGAGTTTTGGAAACCTTTCGTATTCACAGTGAGTCCATTCTCTAGGTCTCCCGTACATGTTATAGCTGTTGTAATATTCCCTTCAAACTGCAGAGTTGGGACCCATGGAATGGGTGCCATGCATTATTGCCTTAAAGGGTCTGCATTTTCCCACACAATCTCACCAATCCTCTCAGTCCCAATTGTCCAGCCTTATGCCATATCTAGCTGTCATTGTAGATAGGGTCATTCCAAGTTTCATCAGAGACCCTGAAGGATTTGTAAAGAATATCACTGTTTTTTTGTTTTGTTTTTGAAATTCCTTTTTATATTGGGTTTGAGCTGATTCTCACTGCCATATTTATGGCTGTGTAGAAACACTTGATTCCCTTATGGAGACATATAAATACATAGGTTTTAAGATTCTTACTAGTAAGATATATTACTCTGCGCTGAATATGGGGTTTTGAGTCCCTTTCACTGAGGAAAGTTTAGGTCTTGTCTATTCCGTATTTGGTTTTTGGAACGGTACCTGTACTAATATCAAACTCTGGTTTTATGCATCACCCTACCTCTCCTTCCCCCTTAAGCAGGCATAAGTGTTTTTTATAAATATGAGACTCTCTTCTCTTTCCTAGCTCAGTTCATGTGTAGCCATGTTTACAGGATCTTCATAAGTGATACCTTATGATAAGTTTATTTTTCTGTGTGACTTATTTCATTTAGAATTATCGTACCTGAATCCACTCATTTTGCTGCCACTGGCCTTATGACATTGATTTCTTGGCTGAGGAATATTCCATCATACGTAAGTACCACAATTTCTTGAACCATTTTTTTTTTCCTGGGATATTTAAAGTGTACCCAAGTTGAGGTTCTTGTAAGCAGTGCAGCCCTGAATTTTGGTGTGGATCTGTCTTATTGATTTTCAGTTTTCCCAAGGTATATTCCCTAGACTCGAAGTGCCCTTGGCTCTGTAGCTCTGTTGTTTACTTGTTTTAGGGAACAGAATGCATTCCTTGAGAGACGCAGTTGGCAATTTACATCCCGCCCATCAGCATAACAGTGTTCCCTGTTCTCCAGGGCCTGTCTTGCCTTTCTGGTTTTTACACATTTTGCGGATGTCCCTTTTGACAGGTGGGATGTGTTACTTCTTTGTAGTGCAGATTTGCATTGCCCGCTTTCTTGCTTGGCCGAAAAGGCTATATGTGTTTGCTCCTGAATATATTCACGTGAAAAGCCTTACACTCTTTATGGCTGTTTCCATAATTTCAAAGTTGTGATGCTTTTCCTGTGCTTAAAGGTGATTCCAATGTACCTCTTGAAATCTGTTTCATGCCATTCTGCCTCATTTTCACTTCCGCCTCGTGGCTTTCCCTCAACAGATTTTTGGAAGAGAGTAGTCCTCTGTAACTCTGAATATTAGTGAATTGCTGTGGCCCAGAGCTCCATTTTTCAACTCGCGTTTTTGTGAGCTGACCGCAAATCCACAATTTTGCTTCAGCACCTATACTTGTTCTGGCGGGGCAGGCTGAGACTTTGGTTAATTCCTCTTCGTGGCGCGAAATTAGAGTGACATGTTGCCGTCCAAATGCCTACAGCTACTCTCTCATTGGTTCTCCCTCTTCCCTTATATCCTCTGCACAATTTGTCCACTGTGTGAATTAGGAAGTTATAGGGGCTGACTCTCCAAGTTGGGAGATTGATAGTAAAGCATTTGGAATGTTAAACTGGTGCACAAGGAGAGAAAAAGTAGTTGAGTTTTAGAAACCTTTCACCATCAGAGTGTTTCCAGTCTCTACGTTCCCATACATGTTATAACTGTAGTGATATTTCTTTCTACCTGGAGAGTTGGGAACCATGGAATGGGTGGCAGGCATTATTGCTTTAAAGGGTCTGCATTTTTTCACCCGATCTCACCAATCCTCTCAGACTCAAGTGACCAGCCTTATGCCACATCCAGCTGTCATTGTAGATAGGGTCATTCCAGGTTTCATCAGAACCCCTGAAGGAATTGTGTAAGAATTTTACTGTTTTTATATTTTGTTTTGAAATTCATTTTTATAGTGGGTTTCAGCTGATTCTCTCTGCCATGCTTATGTTGTTCTAGACACACTTGGTTCCCTTACGGAGACATATCAATACATAGGTTTTAAAATTCTTACTAGTCAGATATATTTCTCTGTGGGGAATAGGGATGTTGAGTTCCGTTCACTGAGGAAGGAGTAGGGCTTGTCTCTTCTGTTTTTGGATTATGGAACGGTTCCTGTTCTAATATCAAACTTTTGTTTTCTGCATTTCCCCACCTCTCTTTCCCCTTAAGCAAGCATAAGAGTTTATTTATAAATCTGAGAATCTGTTATCTTCCCTAATTCAGTTCATATGTAGCCATGATTACATTCCCTTCATAAGTGAAACCTTTTGTCAGAATGCCCCATGGCCCTTGTCATAATAATGCTCCATGACCCATGTCATCACAATGCTCCATGCCCTGGTTATCACAATGCTCCATGTCCCTTGTCATCACAATTCTCCACGTCCTTGTCATCACAATGCTACATGACACTTCTCATCACAATGTTACATGCTCTTGTCATCACAATTATCCATGCACTTGTCATTGCAATGCTGCATGCACTTTTCATCACAATGCTCCATGCACTTGTCATCACAATGCTTCATGCCCTTGTCATCAGAATGCTACATGAACCCTCTTATCACAATGCTCCCTGACACCTGTCATCACAATGCTTCATGTCCCTTGTGCTTACAGTGCTCCATGATCCTCGACATCACAATTACCCAAGGTCTTCTCATCACAATGCTCCACGGTTTTGCCATCACCATGCTCCATGCCTTGTCATCTCAAAGCTCAATGTCCCTTGTCCTCACAATTCTCCACGTCCATGTCATTACAATTCTCCATGGCACTTCACATCACAATGTTATATGCACTTGTCATCACAATACTCCATGCACTTGTCATCGTGATGCTCCATGACGCCTGTCATAGGAAGCTCCATGTGCTTGTCATCAGAATGTTTCACGACCTGGGCATTAAAATTATCAATGGCCCTTGATATCACAATGCTCCATGCCCTTGTCATCACAGTGCTCCTTTATTTTGTCACAACAATCCTCCATGACACTTGGCATCACAATGCTTCATGATATTGTCATCAAACTGGAACATGACATATTTCATCACAATGTTCCCTGACACCTTTCTTCACAATAATCCATGACCTTGTCATCACAGTGCTCCATGCCCTTGTTGTCACAATGTGCAATTCCCACTGTTATCACAATAATCCATGAAAATTTTCAGAGCAATGCTCCATGCCACTTTTCATCAAAATGCTCCATGAACGCTGTCATCACAATGCACCACGCCCATCATCATAATGCTTCATGCTATTGTCATCACAATGAAATCAAAATGCTCCATGACCTCTGTCATCACAATGCTCCAAACCCTTGTGATCACAATGTTCCATAACTCTTGTCATCACAATGCCCGATGACACTGGTCATCACAATAATCCATGGTCTTCTCATCACAATGCACCATGTTTTTTGTCATCACAATGCTCAATACACTTGTCGTCACAATGCTCCCTGACTATTGCCATCACTATGCACCTTGAACACTTTCATGAAAAGGCTCCATGCCTTTTTCATCACAATGATCCATGCCCTTTTCAACGCAATGCTCCAAGACCCCTGTGTTCAAAATGGTCCTTGCACTTGTCATCACAAAGCTCCATGACGCATGTCATCGGAATGCTACATGGCCTTCTCATCATAATGTTCCATGCCCTTGTCATCACAATGCTCCAAGACTACTGTGATCACAATGATCCCTGCTCCTTTTCATCAGAATGCTCCATGAGACTAGTCATCACAAGGTTCCATGGTCTTCACATCACTGTGCTCCAGGACGTTGTCATCACAGTGCTCCATTCCCTTTTCATCACAATACTCCATGACCCCTGTCATCACAATACTCCATGAACGTTTTCAGCCCAATGTTCCATGAAACTTCTCATCACAATGATGCATGCCCTTGTCATCCCAATGCTCCATGACCCATGTATTCAAAATGCTCCGTGACGCTTGTCATCACAGTGCTCCATGACACCTGTCATCACAATGCTCCATGCCTTTGTCAGCAAAACGCTACATGACCTTATCATTACAATGCTCTATGCACTTGTCATCACAATACTCCATTACCATTGCCATCACAATCCTCCATGAACCTTGGCATCACATTGCTTCATGCATTTGTCATCACAATGTTCCATGCTCCTTGAAATCGAAATGAGCTAAGACCTCTCTCATCACAATGCTCCAAACCCTTGTGATCACAATGTACCATAACTCTTGTCATCAGAACGCTCCATGATGCGTGTCATCACAATACTCCATGCCCTTTTCATCATAGTTCTCAATATACTTGTCATCACAGTGCTCCCTGAAACTAATCGTCAGAATTCTCCTTGAACCCTGTCACGAAAAGGCTCCATGCGTTTTTCATCAGAATGCTCCATGCTGTTTTCATCACAATGCTACATGCCATTGTCATCAAAATACTCCAGAAGCTTGTCATCAGAATGCTCCATGACCTTTGTCATCACAATTCTCCATGAACTTGTCATCGCAATGCTCCATGACCCCTGGCATAGCAAGTTCAATATGCTTGTCATTAATATGCTTCATGAACTTGTCATCAAAATTCTCAATGGCCCTTGTCATCACAATGCTCCATGACCCTTGTCATCACAATGCTTCTTGACACTTGGCATCACAATGCTCCATTCCATTGTCACCCAATGGACCATGACATATGTCATCACAATGCTTCCTGACACCTGTCTTCACAATACTCCATGACCTTCTCCGCACAATGCTCCATGCCCTTTCATCACAATGCTCTATGACCCCTATCATCACAATGCTCCGTGACTCCAGTCATCACAATGTTTCATGACCATTGTCATCCCAATGGTCCATGCCCTCATCATGACAAGGCTCTGTGACCATTGTCACCACAATGCTCCATGAATATTTCATCACAATGCTCGGTGACACTTGTCATCACAATACTCCATGCCTTTGTCGGCACAATACTCCATGACCCATGGCATCACAATGCGCCATGTGCTTGTCATCACGATGCTCCACATCGTTGTCATCACAATGCTCCATAAACCTTGTCATCAGAATGCTGCATGCACTTCTCATCAAAATGCTCTCTCACCACTGATATAACAATGTTTCATCAATAATCATCACAATACTCCCTCACACCTGTCATCACAATGATCCATGACCCTATTCACAACAATTCTACATGCCCTTATCATCACAATGCTCCATACCCATGACATCACAATGTTCCATAACCCCTGTCATCACAATGACCCATGACCTTTTTTCCACAATGCTCCATGACCCCTGATATCACAATGTTCCATAAACACTGTCATCAAAATGTTCCATGACTCTTTTCATCAAATTGCTCCATGACCCTGTCATCACAATGCTCCCTGCCCTTCTCATCACAATGCACCACGCCCTTGTCATTAAAATGCTCCATGGCCTATGTCATCACAAAGCTCCATGACCCTTGGAATCACATTGCTCCAAGCCATTGTCATCACAGAGCTCCATGACGCTTATCATCACGATGCTCGATGCCCTTCTAATCACAGTGCTCCATGCCCTTGTCATTGCAGTCCTCCATGACACATGTATCACTGTGTTCCGTGCCCTAGTCATCACAATGTTCCATGCCCACTCTCGTCACAATAATCCATGAAACTTTTCAGACCAATGCTCCATGACCGTGTCATTTCATTCCTCCTTGACACATGTATCACTGTGTTCCGTGACCTTGTCATCAAAATGCTCCATTACCCCTCTCATAACATTGCTCCATGATCCCTGCCATCACAATGTTCCACGGCCTTGTCATCACAAGGCTCCACGACCCCGGTAATCAAATGCTCCATGCCCCTTTTCTTCTCAATGCTCCATGAACCCTGTCATCACAATGCACCATGCCCATCATCATAATGCTTCATGCTATTGTCATCACAATGAAATCAAAATATTCCATGACCTCTATCATAACAATGCTCCAAACCCTTGTGATCACAATGTTCCATAACACTTGTCAACACAACGCCCCATGATGCTGGTCATCACAATTATCCATGGACTTCTCATCACAATGCTCCATGACCATTGTCATCACAATGCTCAATACCCTTGTCATCACAATGCTCCCTGACACTTGTCATCAGTATGCTCCTTGAACCCTGTCATGACAAGGCTCCATGCCTTTTTCATCACAATGATCCATGCCCTGTTCATCACAGTGTTCCAAGACTCCTGTAATCACAATGCTCCATGAACTTGTCATCACAATGCTCCAAGACCCCTGTAATCACAATGTTCCAAGCCACTTTTCATAAGAATGCTCCATGAGACTTGTCATCAAAAGGCTCCATCGTCTTCACATCACAATGCTCCAGTACCTTGTCATCACAATGCTCCATGACCCCTGACATCACAATACTTCATGAACGTTTGCAGCCCAATGCTCCATGACCTTCTCATCACAATGCTCCATGACCCCTGTCATCAATATGCTCCATGACCACTGTCATCACAACGCTCCATGAACCCTGACAACAAAATGATCCGGGACTCTTGTCATCAAAATGCTCCCTGACAACTGTCTTCACAATATTCCATGACTTTCTCGTCACAATGCTCCATGCCCTTGTCATCACAATGCTACATGTCCTTGTTATCACAATGCTCCATGAACCCAGTCATCACAGTGCTCCTTGACTCCAGTCATCACAATGCTTCTTGACCTTTGTCATCACAATGGTCCATGCCCTCCTCATTAACAGTCTCTGTGACATTTTTAACCACAATGCTCCATGAACGATTCATCACAACGCTCCTTGACCCTTGTCATCACAATGCTCTATGCATTTCTCAGCAAAATGCTCCATGCCTTTGTCAGAAAAATGCTCCATGGCCCTTGTCATCACAATGTGCCACACGCTTTTCATTACAATGGTCCACAAATTTGTAATCACATTGCTCCATAAACCTTGTAATCACAATGATCCATGCCCTTTTCATCACAATTTTCCATTACACCTGTAATAACAATGCTCCATGACACCTGCCATCAAAATGCTCCATGGCCTTGTCATCACAAGGCTCGATGACACTTCTCATCACAATGCTCCAAGACCCTTGTAATCACAATGCTCCATGACCTTGTCATCGCATATCTCCATGACACATGTCATCAGAATGTTCCATGGCCTTCTCATCAAAATGCACGATGTCCTTGTCATCACAATGCTCCAAGACCCCTGTAATCACAATTATCCATGCCCTTTTCATCTCAATGTTCCATGAACCCTGTCATCACAATGCACCATGCCCGTCATCATAATGCTTCATGCTATTGTCATCACAATGAAATCAAAATGCTCCATGACTTCAGTCATAACAGTGCTCCAAACCCTTGTGACCACAATATTCCATAACACTTGTCATCACAATGCCCCTTGATGCTCGTCATTACACTTATCCATGGTCTTCTCATCACAATGCTCCATGAACTTTGTCATCATAATGCTCAACACACTTGTCACCAAAATGTTCCCTCACACTTGTTGTCTGTATGCTCCTTGAACATTGTCATGACAAGGCTCCATGCCTTTTTCATCACAATGATCCGTGTCTTTTTCATCACAATGTTCTAAGACCCCTGTAATCATAATTCTCCATGCCCTTGTCATCACAAAGCTCAATGACGCATATCATTAGAATGCTGCTTGGCCTTCTCCTCACAATGCTCCATGTCCTGGTCATCACAATGTTCCAAGACCCCTATAATCACAATGCTCCATTCCCCTTTTCATCAGTATGCTCCATGAGATTTGTCATCACAAGGCTCCAGGGTTTTCTCCTCACAATGCTCCAGGACCTTGTCATCACAATGCTTCACGAACTTGTCATGAACATTCTCAATGGCCTTTGTCATCATAATGCTTCAAGCGCTAGTCATCACAATGCTCCATTATATTTGTCATGACAATCCTCCATTACATTTGGCTTCACAATGCTCCCTGCCATTGTCATCACAATGGACCATGACATATGTCATCACAATGCTCCCTTACACCTGTCTTCACAATACTCCATGACTTTCTCATCACAATACTCCATGCCCTTGTCATCACAATGCTCCATGACCTTGTCATCAGAATGCTCCATGCCCTTGTTATCACAATGCTCCTTGACCCCTGTCACCACAATGCTCCGTTACTCCAGTCATCACAATGCTTCATGACCTTTGTCATCACAGTGGTCCATGCCCTCGTCATCAACAGTCTCTGTGACGTTTTTAACCACAATGCTCCATGAAATTTTCATCACAATGCTCTTTGACCCTTGTCATCACAATGCTCTATGCCTTTCTCAGCACAATGCTCCATGACCCTTGTCATCACAATGCTCCATGCGCTTGTCAGCACAATGCTCCATGACACATGTCATCACAATGCGCCATGTGCTTGTCATCACAGTGCTCCACAATCTTGTCATCACAATGCTCCATAAACATTGTCATCACAATTCTCAACGCACTTCTCATCAAAATGCTCTCTCACCAAACATATCACAATGTTACATCACTATTCATCACAATACTCCCTCACCACTGTCGTCACAATGTTCCGTGACTCCTGTCATCATAATGGTACATGCACTTATAATCACAATGTTCGATGACCCCTGACATCACAGTGTTCCATAACCACTGTCATCAAAATGCTCCAAAACCCTTTTCATCAAAATGCTCCATGTTTCCTGACATCACAATGTTCCATAACCACTGTCATCAAAATGTTCCATGACACTTTTCAACAAATTGCTCCATGACCTTGTCATCACAATGCTCCCTGCCCTTCTCATCACAATGCACAACGCCTTTGTCATCAAAATGTTCCGTGACATTTGTCATCACAAAGAACCATGACCCTTGGCATCACAAGGCTCCATGTCATTGTCATCACAGTGCTCCATGAATGCTCTCATCACATTACTCCAAGCCCTTCTCATCACCAAGCTCCATGACACATGTCATCAGAATGCTCCATGGCCTTCTCAACACAGTGCTCCATTACACCTGTCATAAGAATGCTCCTTGACCCATGTCATTACGATGTTCCATGGCCTTGTCATCACAAGGCCCCATGTCCCTTCTCCTCACAATGCTCCAAAACCCATGTTATCACAATGCTCCATGCCCCTTTTTATCTAAATCATCCATGAACCCTGTCATCACAATGTTCCAAGCCCTTGTGATCACAATATTCCATAACTCTTGTCATCACAATTCCCCATGACGCTCGTCATCACAATTATCCATGGTCTTCTCATCACAATGCCCCATGACCTTTGCCATCACAATGCTCAATTCACTTGTCATCAAAATGCTCCCTGACACTTGTTGTCTGTATGCTTCTTGAACCCTGTCATGACAAGGTTCCATGTCTTTTTAATTACAATGATCCATGCCTTTTTCATCACAATGGTCGAAGACCCCTGTAATCATAATTCTCCATGCCATTGTCATCACAAAGCTCAATGACGCATATCATTAGAATGCTCCTTGGTCTTCTCCTCACAATGCTCCATGCCCTTGTCATCCCAATGCTCCATGACCCCTGTATTCACAATGCTCCGTGACGCTTGTCATCACAGTGCTCCATGACACCTGTCATCACAATGCTCCATGCCTTTGTCAGCAAAATGCTACATGACCTTGTCAATACAAAGCTCTATGCGCTTGTCATCAAAATACTCCAATACTATTTTCATCACAATCCTCCATCAACCTTGGGATCACATTGCTTCATGCCCTTGTCATCACAATGTTCCATGCTCCTTGAAATCAAAATGATCCATGACCTCTCTCATCACAATTCTCCAAACTCTTGTAATCACAGTGTTCCATAACTCTTGTCATCACAACGCTCCATGATGCCTGTGATCACAATATTCCATGCCCTTGTCATCACAATGCTCCATGACCTTTGTCATCACAATTCTCAATACACTTGTCATCAAAATGCTAACTGACACTTGTGGTCAAAATGCTCCTTGAACCCTGTCCCGAAAAGGCTCCATGCATTTTTCAACACAATGCCCCATGCCTTTTTCATCACAATGCTCCATGCCGTTTTTATCACAATCCTCCAGGCCATTGTCATCAAAATACTTCACAAGCTTTTCATCAGAATGTTCCATGACCTTTGTCATCACAAATCTCCGTGACCCTTGTCATCACAATTCTCCATGCACTTGTCAGCACAATGCTCCCTGACACTTGTCATCACAATGCTCAAATCCATTGTCATCACAATGCTCCATTACCTTTGTCATCAGAATCCTCCATGACACTTGGCATCACAATGCTCCATGCCCTTGTGATCACAATGCGCCTTTCCAAATGTCATCGCTATTATCCATGAAACGTATTAGACCAATGCTCCATGCCCTTGTCATCACAATGCTACATGCCCTTGTTATCACAATGCTCCATGACCCCAGTCATCACAATGCTACATGCCCTTGTTATCACAATGCTCCATGACCCCAGTCATCACAATGCTCCATGCCTTTGTCAGAAAAATGCTCCATGACCCTTGACATCACAATGTGCCACATGCTTATCATTACAACGGTCCACAAATTTGTCATCACAGTGCTCCATAAACCTTGTAATCACAATGATCCATGCCCTTTCACCACAATTTTCCATTACACCTGTTATAACAATGCTCCATGACCCCTGCCATCAAAATGCTCCATGGCCTTGTCATCACATGGCTCGATGACACTTCTCATCACAAAGCTCCAAGACCCTTGTAATCACAATGCTCCATGAGCTTGTCATCACATATCTACATGACACAAGTCATCAGAATGTTCCATGGCCTTCTCATCAAAATGGCGATGCCCTTGTCATCACAATGCTCCAAGACCCCTGTAATCACAATGCTTCATGCCCCTTTTCAAATCATTGTTCCATGATCCCTGTCATCACAATGCATCATGCCCATCATCATAATGCTTCAGGATATTGTCAGCACAATGAAATCAAAATTCTCCATGACCTCTGTCATCACAATGCTCCATGACCCCTGTCATAACAATACTCCATGAACATTTTCAGTCCAGAGCTCCATTACCCTTGTGAATACAATGATCCATGCCCTTGTCTTCCCTATGCTCCATGACCACTGTATTCACAAAGCTCCATGACACTTGTCATCACTGTGCTCCATGACAACTGTCATCACAATGCTCCTGGGCTTTTTCAGCAAAATTCTATATGACATTGTCATAACAATGCTCTATGAGCTTGTCATCACAATACTGCATTACCATTGTCATCACAATCCTCCATGAAACTTGGGATCACATTGCTTCATGCCCTTGTCATCACAATGCTCCATGCTCCTTGAAATCAAAATGATTCATGACCTCTCTCATCACAATTCTCCAAACCCTTGTGATTGCAATGTTTCATCACACTTGTCATCACAACGCTCCATGCTGCCTGTCATCACAATATTCCATGCCCTTGTCATCACAATGCTCCATGAAATTTGTCATCACAATTCTCAATACACTTGTCATCTTAATGCTCCCTGACACTTGTCGTCAGAATGCTCCTTGAACCCTGTCACGAAAAGGTTCCATGCATTTTTCATCACAATGCCCCATGTCTTATCCATCACAATGTGCCATGTCATTTTCATCACAATGCTCCATGCTATTGTCATCAAAACACACCACAATCTTGTCATCAGAATGCTCCATTACCCTTGTCATCACAATTCTCCATGCACTTGTAAGCACAATGCTCCCTTACCCTTGTCATCACAATGCTCAAATCCATTGTCATCACAAAGCTCCATTACCTTTGTCATCAGTATCCTCCATGACACTTGGCATCACAATGCTCCATGCCGTTGTCATCACAATGGGCCATTACATATGTCATCACAATGCTCCCTGAGAACTGCCTTCACAATAATGCATGACCTGGTCTTCACAATGCTCCATGTCCTTGTGATCACAATGCGCCTTTTCAAATGTCATCACTATAATCCATGAAACTTAGTAGACCAATGTTCCATGCCCTTGCCATCTCAATGCTCCATGCCCTTGGTATCACAATGCTCCATGACCCCTGTCATCACAATGCTCCGTGACTCCACTCATCACAATGCTTCATGACCTTTGTCATCACAGTGGTCCATGCCCTTGTCATCAACAGTCTCTGTGACCATTTTAACCACAATGCTCCATGAACTTTTCATCAAAATGCTTTTTGACCCTTGTCGTCACAATGCTCTATGCATTTCTAAGCACAATGCTCCATGTCCTTGTCACCACAATGCACCATGACCCCTGTCATCACAATGCTCCATGACTCCAGTCATCACAGTGCTTCATAACATTTGTTACCACAATGGTCCATGCCCGCGTCATCACACGGCTCTGTTACCTTTGTAACCACAATGCTCCATGAACTTTTCATCACAATGCTCCGTGACCCTTGTCATCACAATTCTCCATGCCTTTGTCAGAAAACTTCTCCAAAACCTTTTTCATCACACTGTGCCACACGCTTTTCATTAAAACGGTCCACAAATTTGTCATCACAGTGCTCCATAAACTTTGAAATCACAATGATCCATGCCCTTCTCATCACAATGCTCCATTACATCTGTCATAAGAATGCTCCATGACCCCTGCTATCAAAATGTTCCATGGCCTTGTCATCACAAGGCTCGATGACACCTCTCATCACAATGCTCCAAAACCCATGTAATCACAATGCTCCATGCCCTTGTCATCACAAATCTCCATGACACATGTCATCAGAAGGTTCCATGTCCTTCTCATCAAAATGCTCGATGCCGTTGTCATCACAGTGCTCCAAGACCACTGTAATCACAATGCTCCATTCCCCTTTTCATCTCCATGCTCCATGAACCCTGTCATCACAATGCATCATACCCCTCATCATAATGCTTCAGGCTATTGTCAGCACAATGAAATCAAAATTCTCCATGACCTCTGTCATCACAATGCTCCATGACCCCTGTCATCATAATACTCCATGAACATTTTTGGCCCAGTTCTCCATGACCCTTGTCATCACAATGATCCATGCCCTTGTCATCCCAATGCTCCATGACCACTGTATTCACAATGCTCCGTGACACATGTCATCACAGTGCTCCATGACAACTGTCATCACAATGCTCCTGGCCTTTGTCAGCAAAATTCTATATGACCTTTTCATAACAATGCTCTATGTGTTTGTCATCACAATACTCCATTACCATTGTCATCACAATCCTCCATGAAGCTTGGGATCACATTGCTTCATGCCCTTGTCATCACAATGCTCCATGCTCCTTGAAATCAAAATGAACCATGACCTCTGTCATCATAATGCTCCAAACCCTTTTGATCACAATGTTCCATAACACGTGTCATCACAACACTCCATCCCCTTTTCATCACAATGATCCATGACATTTGTCATCACAATTCTCAATACACTTGTCATCAAAATGCTTCCTGACACTTGTCGTCAGAATGCTGCTTTATCCCTGTCACAAAATGGCTCCATGCCTTTTTCATCAAATGCTCCATGCCATTGTCATCAAAATACTCCACAAGCTTGTCATCAGAATGTTCCTTGACCCTTGTCATCACAATTCTCCATGCACTTGTCAGCACAATGCTCCCTGACCCTTGTCATCACAATGCTCCAAGCCATTGTCATCACAATGCTCCATTACCTTTGTCATCAGAATCCTCCATGACACGTGGCATCACAATGCTCCATGCCATTGTCATCACAATGGGCCATTACATATGTCATCACAATGCTCCTTGACACCTCGGATCAAAATAATGTATGACCTGGTCATCACAATGCTCCATTCCCTTGTCATCACAATGCACCATTCCAACTGTCATCACATTAATCTATGAAACTTATTAGAACAATGATCCATGCCCTTGTCATCCCAATGCTCCATGACCCCTGTATTCACAATGCTCCGTGATGCTTGTCATCACAGTGCTCCATGACACCTGTCATCACAATGCTCCATGCCTTTGTCAGCAAAATGCTACATGACATTGCCATTACAATGCTCTATGCGCTTTTCATCACAATACTCCATTACTATTGTCATCACAATCCTCCATGAACCTTGGGATCGTATTGCTTCATGCTCTTGTCATCACAATGCTCCATGCTCCTTGAAATCAAAATGATCCATGACCTCTGTCTTCACAATACTCCAAACCCTTGTGATCACAAAGTTCAATAACCTTTGTCATCACAACGCTCCATGATGCCTGTCATCACAATACTCCATGCCCTTTTCATCAAAATGTTCCATGAACTTTGTCATCACAATTCTCAATACACTTGTCATTACAATGCTCCCTGACACTTGTCGTCAGAATGCTTCTTGAACACTGTTACGAAAAGGCTCCATGCCTTTTTCATCACAATGTCCCATGCCATTTTCATCACAATGCTCCATGCCATTGTCATCAAAATACTCCACAAGCTTGTCATCAGAATGCTCCATGACCGTTGTCATCACAATTTTCCATGCACTTGTCAGCACAATGCTCCCTGACCCTTGTCATCACAATGCTCCTAGCCATTGTCATCACAATGCTCCACTACCTTTGTCATCACAATCCTCCATGACACTTGGCATCACAATGCTCTTTGACCCTTGTCATCACAATGCTCTATGCATTTCTCAGCAGAATTCTCCATGACCCTTGTCATCCCAATGTTCCATGCCTTTCTCAGCACAATGCTCCATGACCCTTGTCATCACAATGCTCCATGTGCTTGTCAGGACAATGCTCCATGACACATGTCATCACAATGCACCATGAACTTGTCATCACAGTGCTCCACAATCTTGTCATCACAATGCTCCATAAACCTTGTCATCACAATGCTCCATGAACTTCTCATCAAAATGTTCTCTCACCACTGATATCACAATGTTACATCACTATTCGTCACAATACTCCCTCACCCCTGTCATCATAATGATCCATGACTCCTGTCATCAGAATGCTACATGCACTTATCATCACAATGTTCGATAACCCCAGACATCACAATGCACCATAAACACTGTCATCAAAATTTTCAATGACTCTTTTCATCAAATTGCTCCATGAACCTGTCATCACAATGCTCCCTGCCCTACTCAACACAATGCACAACGCCTTTGTCATCCAAATGCTCCATGACCTTTGTCATCACAAAGATCCATGACCCTTGGCATCACAATGATCCATGTCATTGTCTTCACAATCCTTCATGAACTCTCAAATCACATTGCTCCATGCCCTTGTCATCACAAAGCTCCAAGACACATGTCATCAGAATGTTCCATGGCCTTCTCATCACAATGCTCCATGCCCTTGCCATTCCAATGCTCCAATATCCCTCTCATCACAAGGCTCCATGACCCTTCTCATCACAGTGCTCCAAGACCCATGTAATCACAGTGCTCCATGCCCCTTTTCATCTCAGTGTTCCATGAACCCTGTCATTACAGTTCACCATGCCCATCATCATAATGCTTCATGCTCTTGTCATCACAGTGAAATCAAAATGCTCCATGACCTCTGTCATAACAATGCTCCAAACCCTTGTGATCACAATATTCCATAACACTTGTCATCCCAATGCCCCATGACACTCGTTATCACAATTATCCATTGACTTCTCATCACAAAGCTCCATGCCATTGTCATCACAATGCTCCATGACCCCTGTCATCACAATGCTCTGTGAATCCAGTCATCACAGTGTTTCATAACATTTCTCATCACAATGGTCCATGCCCGCGTTATCACAAGGCTCTGTTACCTTTGTAACCACAATGCTCCATGAACTTTTCATCACAATGCTTCGTGACTCTTGTCATCACAATGCTCCATTCGTTTGTCAGAAAAATGCTCCGTGACCTTTGTCATCACAATGTGCCACGCGCTTTTCATCACAACGGTCCACATATTTGTCATCACAATGCCCCAGAAACCATATAATCACAATGCTCCATGACATTCTCATCACAATGCTCCATTACACCTGTCATAAAAATGCTCCATGACACCTGCCATCACAATGTTCCACAGCATTGTTATTAAAAGGCTCCCTGACATTTGTCATCACAATGCTCCAAGACCCCTGTAATCACAATACTCCATGCACTTGTCATCACAAAGCTCCGTGACACATGTCATCAGCATGTTCCATGGCGTTCTCATCAAAATGCTCCATGCCCTTGTCATCACAGTGCTCCAAGACCCCTGTAATCACAATGCTCCATGCCCCTTTTCATCTCAATGCTCCATGATCCCTGTCATCACAACGCATCATGCCCATCATCATAATGCTTCCAGCTATTGTCAGCACAATGAAATCAAAATTCTCTATGACCTCTGTCATCACAATGCTCCATTACCCCTGTCATCACAATACTCCATGAACATTTTCAGTCCAATACTCCATGACCCTTGTCATCACAATGAATCATGCCCTTGTCATCCCAATGCTCCATGAACCCTGTATTCACAATGCTCCATGACACTTGTCATCACAGAGCTCAATGACACCTGTCTTCACAATGCTCCAGGCTTTGTCAGCATAATTCTACATCACTTTCTCATTACAATGCTCTATGCGCTTGTCATCATAATGCTCCAAGACCCCTGTAATCACAATGCTCCATGCCACTTTTCATCAGAATGCTCCATGAGATTGTCATCACAATTCTCCATGGTCATTTCATCACAATGCTCCAGGACCTTTTCATCACCATGCTCCATTCCCTTGTCATCACAATGCTCCATGCCCACTCTCATCACAATAATCCATGAAATATTTCAGACCAAAGCTCCATGCATTTCTCATCACATTGCTCCAATAACCCTGTCGTAACAATGGTCAATGAACCCTGCCTTCACAATGTGCCATGGCCTTGTCATCACAAGGCTCCATGACACTTGTCATCACAATGCACCAAGACCCCTTATATCACAATGCTCCATGAGTTTGTCATCACAAAGCTCCATGACGCATGTAATCAGAATGTTCCATGGCCTTCTCATCATAATGCTCCATGCCCTTGTCATCACGATGCTCCATGACACATGTAATCAGAATGCTCCATGCCTCTTTTCATCTCAATGCTCCATGAACCCTGTCATCACAATGCACCATGCCCATCATCATAATGCTTCAGGCTATTGTCATAACAATGACATCAAAATGCTCAAAGACCTCTGTCATCACAGTGCTCCAAAACCTTGTGATCACAATCTTCCATAAAACTTATCATCACAACACCACATGACGCTCATCATCACAATTATCCATGGTCTTCTCATCACAATGCTCCATGACTTTTGTCATCACAATGCTCAATACACTTGTCATCACAATGCTCCCTGACATTTGTCGTCAGTATGCTCCTTGAACCCTGTAATGACCAGGCTCCATGCCTTTTTCATCACAATGATCCATGCAGTTTTGATGATAATGCTCCAAGATCCCTGTAATCAAAATGCTCCATGCCCTTGTCATCACAAAGCTCCATGACGCATGTCATCAGAATGCTCCATGGCATTCTAATCACAGTGCTCCATTCCCTTGTCATCACAATGCTCCAAGACCCCTGTAATCACAATGCTCCATGCACCTTTTCATCAGAATTCTCCATGAGACTGGTCATCACAAGTCTCCATGGTCTTCTCATCACAATGCTCCAGGACATTGTCATCAAAATGCTCCATTCCCTAGTAATCACAATGCTCCATGATACCTGTCCTCACAATGATCCATGCCTTTGTCAGCAAAATGCTAAATGACATTGTCATTACAATGCTCTATGTGCTTGTCATCACAACACTGCATTTCCATTTTCATCACAATCCTCCATGAATCTTGGGATCACATTGCTTCATGCTCTTGTCATCACAATGCTCCCTGCCCTTTTCATCACAATGCACAATGTCATTGTCATCAAAATGCTCCATGTTGTTGTCATCACAAAGATCCATGACCCTTGACATCACAATGCTCCATGTCATTGTCATCACAATTCTCCATAAACGCTCTCATCACATTGCTCCATGCCCTTGTCATCACAAGGCTCCATGACGCATGTCATCAGAATGCTCCATGGCCTTCTCATCACAATGTTCCTTGCCCTTGCCATCACAATGCTCCATTATCCCTGTCATCACAATGCTTCATGACCCCTGACATCACGATGTTCCATGGTCTTGTCATCACAAGGCTCCATGACCCTTCTCATCACAATGCTCCAAGACCTCTATAATCACAATACTCCATGCCCCTTTTCATCTCAATAATCCATGAACCCTATCATCACAATGCACCATGCCCATCATAATAATGCTTCATGCTATTGTCATCACAATGAAATCAAAATGCTCCATGACCTCTGTCAAAACAATACTCCAAACCCTTGTGATCACAATATTCCATAACTCTTGTCATCACATTGCCCATTGACGCTCACCATCACAATTTCCCATGGTCTTCTCATCACAATGCTCCATGACCTTTGTCATCACAATGCTCAATACACTTGCCATCAAAATGCTCCCTGACACTTGTTGTCTGTATGCTCCTTGAAACCTGTCATGACAAGGCTCCATGCCTTTTCCCTCACAATGATCCATGCCCTTATCATCACAATGCTCCAAGAACACTGTAATCACATTGCTCCATGCCCTTGTCATCACAAAGCTCAATGACACATGTTATTAGAATGCTCCTTGGCCTTCTCCTCACAATGCTCCAGGCCCATGTCATCACAATGTTCCAAGACCCCTGTAATCACAATGGTTCATGTCCCTTTTCATCAGTATGCTCCATGAGATTTGTCATCACAGGCTCCATGGTTTTCTCATCACAATGCTCCAGGACCTTGTCATCACAATGCTTCATGACCTTGTCATGAAAATTCTCAATGGCCCTTGTCATCATAATGCGCCAAGCCCTAGTCATCACAATGCTCCATTATATTTGTCATCACAATACTCCATTACATTTGGCATCACAATGCTCCCTGCCATTCTCATCACAATGGACCATGACCTATGTCATCACAATGCTCCCTGACACGTCTTCACATAATTCCATGACCTTCTCATCCCAATGCTCCATGCCCTTGTCATCACAATGCTCCATGACCCCTGTCATCACAATGTACCGTGACTCCACGCATCACAATGCTTCATAATATTTGTCATCACAGTGGTCGACGCCCGCGTCTTCATAAGGCTCTGTGACATTTGTAACCACAATGCTCCATGAACATTTCATCACAATGCTCCGTGACCCTTGTCATCACAAAGCTCCATGCCTTTGTAAGAAAAATTCTCTATGACCATTGCATGACCCTTGTCATCCCAACGGTCCACAAATTACTCATCGCAATGCTCCATAAACCTTGTAATCACAATGTTCCATGCCCTTCTCATCACAATTTTCCATTACCCCTCTCATGACAATGCTGCATGACCCCCGCCATCACAATGTTCCACGTCCTTATCATCACAATTCTCCATGACACTTGTCATCACAATGCTCCAAGACCCCTGTAATCACAATGCTCCATGCCCCTTTACATCTCAATGCTCCATGAACACTGTCATCACAATGCATCCTGCCCATCATCATAATGCTTCCGGCTATTGTCACCACAATGAAATCAAAATTCTCCATGACCTCTGTCATCACAATGCTCCATGACCCCTGTCATCACAATACTCCATGAACATTTTCAGCCCAATGCTCCATGACCCTTGTCATCACATTGATCCATGCCCTTGTCATCCCAATGCTCCATGACCCCTGTATTCACAATGCTCCGTGATGCTTGTCATCACAGTGCTCCATGACACCTGTCATCACAATGCTCCATGCCTTTGTCAGCAAAATGCTACATGACATTGCCATTACAATGCTCTATGCGCTTTTCATCACAATACTCCATTACTATTGTCATCACAATCCTCCATGAACCTTGGGATCGTATTGCTTCATGCTCTTGTCATCACAATGCTCCATGCTCCTTGAAATCAAAATGATCCATGACCTCTGTCTTCACAATACTCCAAACCCTTGTGATCACAAAGTTCAATAACCTTTGTCATCACAACGCTCCATGATGCCTGTCATCACAATACTCCATGCCCTTTTCATCAAAATGTTCCATGAACTTTGTCATCACAATTCTCAATACACTTGTCATTACAATGCTCCCTGACACTTGTCGTCAGAATGCTTCTTGAACACTGTTACGAAAAGGCTCCATGCCTTTTTCATCACAATGTCCCATGCCATTTTCATCACAATGCTCCATGCCATTGTCATCAAAATACTCCACAAGCTTGTCATCAGAATGCTCCATGACCGTTGTCATCACAATTTTCCATGCACTTGTCAGCACAATGCTCCCTGACCCTTGTCATCACAATGCTCCTAGCCATTGTCATCACAATGCTCCACTACCTTTGTCATCACAATCCTCCATGACACTTGGCATCACAATGCTCTTTGACCCTTGTCATCACAATGCTCTATGCATTTCTCAGCAGAATTCTCCATGACCCTTGTCATCCCAATGTTCCATGCCTTTCTCAGCACAATGCTCCATGACCCTTGTCATCACAATGCTCCATGTGCTTGTCAGGACAATGCTCCATGACACATGTCATCACAATGCACCATGAACTTGTCATCACAGTGCTCCACAATCTTGTCATCACAATGCTCCATAAACCTTGTCATCACAATGCTCCATGAACTTCTCATCAAAATGTTCTCTCACCACTGATATCACAATGTTACATCACTATTCGTCACAATACTCCCTCACCCCTGTCATCATAATGATCCATGACTC
Organism: Mesoplodon bidens; assembly: GCF_964165515.1. Classification (NCBI taxonomy): domain Eukaryota; kingdom Metazoa; phylum Chordata; class Mammalia; order Artiodactyla; family Ziphiidae; genus Mesoplodon; species Mesoplodon bidens. Next base: position 626,144 of record NW_027671170.1, read on the forward strand.
CTGTCATCAGAATGCTACATGCACTTATCATCACAATGTTCGATAACCCCAGACATCACAATGCACCATAAACACTGTCATCAAAATTTTCAATGACTCTTTTCATCAAATTGCTCCATGAACCTGTCATCACAATGCTCCCTGCCCTACTCAACACAATGCACAACGCCTTTGTCATCCAAATGCTCCATGACCTTTGTCATCACAAAGATCCATGACCCTTGGCATCACAATGATCCATGTCATTGTCTTCACAATCCTTCATGAACTCTCAAATCACATTGCTCCATGCCCTTGTCATCACAAAGCTCCAAGACACATGTCATCAGAATGTTCCATGGCCTTCTCATCACAATGCTCCATGCCCTTGCCATTCCAATGCTCCAATACCCCTCTCATCACAAGGCTCCATGACCCTTCTCATCACAATGCTCCAAGACCCATGTAATCACAGTGCTCCATGCCCCTTTTCATCTCAGTGTTCCATGAACCCTGTCATTACAGTTCACCATGCCCATCATCATAATGCTTCATGCTCTTGTCATCACAGTGAAATCAAAATGCTCCATGACCTCTGTCATAACAATGCTCCAAACCCTTGTGATCACAATATTCCATAACACTTGTCATCCCAATGCCCCATGACACTCGTTATCACAATTATCCATTGACTTCTCATCACAAAGCTCCATGCCATTGTCATCACAATGCTCCATGACCCCTGTCATCACAATGCTCTGTGAATCCAGTCATCACAGTGTTTCATAACATTTGTCATCACAATGGTCCATGCCCGCGTTATCACAAGGCTCTGTTACCTTTGTAACCACAATGCTCCATGAACTTTTCATCACAATGCTTCGTGACTCTTGTCATCACAATGCTCCATTCGTTTGTCAGAAAAATGCTCCGTGACCTTTGTCATCACAATGTGCCACGCGCTTTTCATCACAACGGTCCACATATTTGTCATCACAATGCCCCAGAAACCATATAATCACAATGCTCCATGACATTCTCATCACAATGCTCCATTACACCTGTCATAAAAATGCTCCATGACACCTGCCATCACAATGTTCCACAGCATTGTTATTAAAAGGCTCCCTGACATTTGTCATCACAATGCTCCAAGACCCCTGTAATCACAATACTCCATGCACTTGTCATCACAAAGCTCCGTGACACATGTCATCAGCATGTTCCATGGCGTTCTCATCAAAATGCTCCATGCCCTTGTCATCACAGTGCTCCAAGACCCCTGTAATCACAATGCTCCATGCCCCTTTTCATCTCAATGCTCCATGATCCCTGTCATCACAACGCATCATGCCCATCATCATAATGCTTCCAGCTATTGTCAGCACAATGAAATCAAAATTCTCTATGACCTCTGTCATCACAATGCTCCATTACCCCTGTCATCACAATACTCCATGAACATTTTCAGTCCAATACTCCATGACCCTTGTCATCACAATGAATCATGCCCTTGTCATCCCAATGCTCCATGAACCCTGTATTCACAATGCTCCATGACACTTGTCATCACAGAGCTCAATGACACCTGTCTTCACAATGCTCCAGGCTTTGTCAGCATAATTCTACATCACTTTCTCATTACAATGCTCTATGCGCTTGTCATCATAATGCTCCAAGACCCCTGTAATCACAATGCTCCATGCCACTTTTCATCAGAATGCTCCATGAGATTGTCATCACAATTCTCCATGGTCATCTCATCACAATGCTCCAGGACCTTTTCATCACCATGCTCCATTCCCTTGTCATCACAATGCTCCATGCCCACTCTCATCACAATAATCCATGAAATATTTCAGACCAAAGCTCCATGCATTTCTCATCACATTGCTCCAATAACCCTGTCGTAACAATGGTCAATGAACCCTGCCTTCACAATGTGCCATGGCCTTGTCATCACAAGGCTCCATGACACTTGTCATCACAATGCACCAAGACCCCTTTAATCACAATGCTCCATGAGTTTGTCATCACAAAGCTCCATGACGCATGTAATCAGAATGTTCCATGGCCTTCTCATCATAATGCTCCATGCCCTTGTCATCACGATGCTCCATGACACATGTAATCAGAATGCTCCATGCCTCTTTTCATCTCAATGCTCCATGAACCCTGTCATCACAATGCACCATGCCCATCATCATAATGCTTCAGGCTATTGTCATAACAATGACATCAAAATGCTCAAAGACCTCTGTCATCACAGTGCTCCAAAACCTTGTGATCACAATCTTCCATAAAACTTATCATCACAACACCACATGACGCTCATCATCACAATTATCCATGGTCTTCTCATCACAATGCTCCATGACTTTTGTCATCACAATGCTCAATACACTTGTCATCACAATGCTCCCTGACATTTGTCGTCAGTATGCTCCTTGAACCCTGTAATGACCAGGCTCCATGCCTTTTTCATCACAATGATCCATGCAGTTTTGATGATAATGCTCCAAGATCCCTGTAATCAAAATGCTCCATGCCCTTGTCATCACAAAGCTCCATGACGCATGTCATCAGAATGCTCCATGGCATTCTAATCACAGTGCTCCATTCCCTTGTCATCACAATGCTCCAAGACCCCTGTAATCACAATGCTCCATGCACCTTTTCATCAGAATTCTCCATGAGACTGGTCATCACAAGTCTCCATGGTCTTCTCATCACAATGCTCCAGGACATTGTCATCAAAATGCTCCATTCCCTAGTAATCACAATGCTCCATGATACCTGTCCTCACAATGATCCATGCCTTTGTCAGCAAAATGCTAAATGACATTGTCATTACAATGCTCTATGTGCTTGTCATCACAACACTGCATTTCCATTTTCATCACAATCCTCCATGAATCTTGGGATCACATTGCTTCATGCTCTTGTCATCACAATGCTCCCTGCCCTTTTCATCACAATGCACAATGTCATTGTCATCAAAATGCTCCATGTTGTTGTCATCACAAAGATCCATGACCCTTGACATCACAATGCTCCATGTCATTGTCATCACAATTCTCCATAAACGCTCTCATCACATTGCTCCATGCCCTTGTCATCACAAGGCTCCATGACGCATGTCATCAGAATGCTCCATGGCCTTCTCATCACAATGTTCCTTGCCCTTGCCATCACAATGCTCCATTATCCCTGTCATCACAATGCTTCATGACCCCTGACATCACGATGTTCCATGGTCTTGTCATCACAAGGCTCCATGACCCTTCTCATCACAATGCTCCAAGACCTCTATAATCACAATACTCCATGCCCCTTTTCATCTCAATAATCCATGAACCCTATCATCACAATGCACCATGCCCATCATAATAATGCTTCATGCTATTGTCATCACAATGAAATCAAAATGCTCCATGACCTCTGTCAAAACAATACTCCAAACCCTTGTGATCACAATATTCCATAACTCTTGTCATCACATTGCCCATTGACGCTCACCATCACAATTTCCCATGGTCTTCTCATCACAATGCTCCATGACCTTTGTCATCACAATGCTCAATACACTTGCCATCAAAATGCTCCCTGACACTTGTTGTCTGTATGCTCCTTGAAACCTGTCATGACAAGGCTCCATGCCTTTTCCCTCACAATGATCCATGCCCTTATCATCACAATGCTCCAAGAACACTGTAATCACATTGCTCCATGCCCTTGTCATCACAAAGCTCAATGACACATGTTATTAGAATGCTCCTTGGCCTTCTCCTCACAATGCTCCAGGCCCATGTCATCACAATGTTCCAAGACCCCTGTAATCACAATGGTTCATGTCCCTTTTCATCAGTATGCTCCATGAGATTTGTCATCACAGGCTCCATGGTTTTCTCATCACAATGCTCCAGGACCTTGTCATCACAATGCTTCATGACCTTGTCATGAAAATTCTCAATGGCCCTTGTCATCATAATGCGCCAAGCCCTAGTCATCACAATGCTCCATTATATTTGTCATCACAATACTCCATTACATTTGGCATCACAATGCTCCCTGCCATTCTCATCACAATGGACCATGACCTATGTCATCACAATGCTCCCTGACACGTCTTCACATAATTCCATGACCTTCTCATCCCAATGCTCCATGCCCTTGTCATCACAATGCTCCATGACCCCTGTCATCACAATGTACCGTGACTCCACGCATCACAATGCTTCATAATATTTGTCATCACAGTGGTCGACGCCCGCGTCTTCATAAGGCTCTGTGACATTTGTAACCACAATGCTCCATGAACATTTCATCACAATGCTCCGTGACCCTTGTCATCACAAAGCTCCATGCCTTTGTAAGAAAAATTCTCTATGACCATTGCATGACCCTTGTCATCCCAACGGTCCACAAATTACTCATCGCAATGCTCCATAAACCTTGTAATCACAATGTTCCATGCCCTTCTCATCACAATTTTCCATTACCCCTCTCATGACAATGCTGCATGACCCCCGCCATCACAATGTTCCACGTCCTTATCATCACAATTCTCCATGACACTTGTCATCACAATGCTCCAAGACCCCTGTAATCACAATGCTCCATGCCCCTTTACATCTCAATGCTCCATGAACACTGTCATCACAATGCATCCTGCCCATCATCATAATGCTTCCGGCTATTGTCACCACAATGAAATCAAAATTCTCCATGACCTCTGTCATCACAATGCTCCATGACCCCTGTCATCACAATACTCCATGAACATTTTCAGCCCAATGCTCCATGACCCTTGTCATCACATTGATCCATGCCCTTGTCATCCCAATGCTCCATGACCCCTGTATTCACAATGCTCCGTGATGCTTGTCATCACAGTGCTCCATGACACCTGTCATCACAATGCTCCATGCCTTTGTCAGCAAAATGCTACATGACATTGCCATTACAATGCTCTATGCGCTTTTCATCACAATACTCCATTACTATTGTCATCACAATCCTCCATGAACCTTGGGATCGTATTGCTTCATGCTCTTGTCATCACAATGCTCCATGCTCCTTGAAATCAAAATGATCCATGACCTCTGTCTTCACAATACTCCAAACCCTTGTGATCACAAAGTTCAATAACCTTTGTCATCACAACGCTCCATGATGCCTGTCATCACAATACTCCATGCCCTTTTCATCAAAATGTTCCATGAACTTTGTCATCACAATTCTCAATACACTTGTCATTACAATGCTCCCTGACACTTGTCGTCAGAATGCTTCTTGAACACTGTTACGAAAAGGCTCCATGCCTTTTTCATCACAATGTCCCATGCCATTTTCATCACAATGCTCCATGCCATTGTCATCAAAATACTCCACAAGCTTGTCATCAGAATGCTCCATGACCGTTGTCATCACAATTTTCCATGCACTTGTCAGCACAATGCTCCCTGACCCTTGTCATCACAATGCTCCTAGCCATTGTCATCACAATGCTCCACTACCTTTGTCATCACAATCCTCCATGACACTTGGCATCACAATGCTCTTTGACCCTTGTCATCACAATGCTCTATGCATTTCTCAGCAGAATTCTCCATGACCCTTGTCATCCCAATGTTCCATGCCTTTCTCAGCACAATGCTCCATGACCCTTGTCATCACAATGCTCCATGTGCTTGTCAGGACAATGCTCCATGACACATGTCATCACAATGCACCATGAACTTGTCATCACAGTGCTCCACAATCTTGTCATCACAATGCTCCATAAACCTTGTCATCACAATGCTCCATGAACTTCTCATCAAAATGTTCTCTCACCACTGATATCACAATGTTACATCACTATTCGTCACAATACTCCCTCACCCCTGTCATCATAATGATCCATGACTCCTGTCATCAGAATGCTACATGCACTTATCATCACAATGTTCGATAACCCCAGACATCACAATGCACCATAAACACTGTCATCAAAATTTTCAATGACTCTTTTCATCAAATTGCTCCATGAACCTGTCATCACAATGCTCCCTGCCCTACTCAACACAATGCACAACGCCTTTGTCATCCAAATGCTCCATGACCTTTGTCATCACAAAGATCCATGACCCTTGGCATCACAATGATCCATGTCATTGTCTTCACAATCCTTCATGAACTCTCAAATCACATTGCTCCATGCCCTTGTCATCACAAAGCTCCAAGACACATGTCATCAGAATGTTCCATGGCCTTCTCATCACAATGCTCCATGCCCTTGCCATTCCAATGCTCCAATACCCCTCTCATCACAAGGCTCCATGACCCTTCTCATCACAATGCTCCAAGACCCATGTAATCACAGTGCTCCATGCCCCTTTTCATCTCAGTGTTCCATGAACCCTGTCATTACAGTTCACCATGCCCATCATCATAATGCTTCATGCTCTTGTCATCACAGTGAAATCAAAATGCTCCATGACCTCTGTCATAACAATGCTCCAAACCCTTGTGATCACAATATTCCATAACACTTGTCATCCCAATGCCCCATGACACTCGTTATCACAATTATCCATTGACTTCTCATCACAAAGCTCCATGCCATTGTCATCACAATGCTCCATGACCCCTGTCATCACAATGCTCTGTGAATCCAGTCATCACAGTGTTTCATAACATTTGTCATCACAATGGTCCATGCCCGCGTTATCACAAGGCTCTGTTACCTTTGTAACCACAATGCTCCATGAACTTTTCATCACAATGCTTCGTGACTCTTGTCATCACAATGCTCCATTCGTTTGTCAGAAAAATGCTCCGTGACCTTTGTCATCACAATGTGCCACGCGCTTTTCATCACAACGGTCCACATATTTGTCATCACAATGCCCCAGAAACCATATAATCACAATGCTCCATGACATTCTCATCACAATGCTCCATTACACCTGTCATAAAAATGCTCCATGACACCTGCCATCACAATGTTCCACAGCATTGTTATTAAAAGGCTCCCTGACATTTGTCATCACAATGCTCCAAGACCCCTGTAATCACAATACTCCATGCACTTGTCATCACAAAGCTCCGTGACACATGTCATCAGCATGTTCCATGGCGTTCTCATCAAAATGCTCCATGCCCTTGTCATCACAGTGCTCCAAGACCCCTGTAATCACAATGCTCCATGCCCCTTTTCATCTCAATGCTCCATGATCCCTGTCATCACAACGCATCATGCCCATCATCATAATGCTTCCAGCTATTGTCAGCACAATGAAATCAAAATTCTCTATGACCTCTGTCATCACAATGCTCCATTACCCCTGTCATCACAATACTCCATGAACATTTTCAGTCCAATACTCCATGACCCTTGTCATCACAATGAATCATGCCCTTGTCATCCCAATGCTCCATGAACCCTGTATTCACAATGCTCCATGACACTTGTCATCACAGAGCTCAATGACACCTGTCTTCACAATGCTCCAGGCTTTGTCAGCATAATTCTACATCACTTTCTCATTACAATGCTCTATGCGCTTGTCATCATAATGCTCCAAGACCCCTGTAATCACAATGCTCCATGCCACTTTTCATCAGAATGCTCCATGAGATTGTCATCACAATTCTCCATGGTCATCTCATCACAATGCTCCAGGACCTTTTCATCACCATGCTCCATTCCCTTGTCATCACAATGGTCCATGCCCACTCTCATCACAATAATCCATGAAATATTTCAGACCAAAGCTCCATGCATTTCTCATCACATTGCTCCAATAACCCTGTCGTAACAATGGTCAATGAACCCTGCCTTCACAATGTGCCATGGCCTTGTCATCACAAGGCTCCATGACACTTGTCATCACAATGCACCAAGACCCCTTTAATCACAATGCTCCATGAGTTTGTCATCACAAAGCTCCATGACGCATGTAATCAGAATGTTCCATGGCCTTCTCATCATAATGCTCCATGCCCTTGTCATCACGATGCTCCATGACACATGTAATCAGAATGCTCCATGCCTCTTTTCATCTCAATGCTCCATGAACCCTGTCATCACAATGCACCATGCCCATCATCATAATGCTTCAGGCTATTGTCATAACAATGACATCAAAATGCTCAAAGACCTCTGTCATCACAGTGCTCCAAAACCTTGTGATCACAATCTTCCATAAAACTTATCATCACAACACCACATGACGCTCATCATCACAATTATCCATGGTCTTCTCATCACAATGCTCCATGACTTTTGTCATCACAATGCTCAATACACTTGTCATCACAATGCTCCCTGACATTTGTCGTCAGTATGCTCCTTGAACCCTGTAATGACCAGGCTCCATGCCTTTTTCATCACAATGATCCATGCAGTTTTGATGATAATGCTCCAAGATCCCTGTAATCAAAATGCTCCATGCCCTTGTCATCACAAAGCTCCATGACGCATGTCATCAGAATGCTCCATGGCATTCTAATCACAGTGCTCCATTCCCTTGTCATCACAATGCTCCAAGACCCCTGTAATCACAATGCTCCATGCACCTTTTCATCAGAATTCTCCATGAGACTGGTCATCACAAGTCTCCATGGTCTTCTCATCACAATGCTCCAGGACATTGTCATCAAAATGCTCCATTCCCTAGTAATCACAATGCTCCATGATACCTGTCCTCACAATGATCCATGCCTTTGTCAGCAAAATGCTAAATGACATTGTCATTACAATGCTCTATGTGCTTGTCATCACAACACTGCATTTCCATTTTCATCACAATCCTCCATGAATCTTGGGATCACATTGCTTCATGCTCTTGTCATCACAATGCTCCCTGCCCTTTTCATCACAATGCACAATGCCATTGTCATCAAAATGCTCCATGTTGTTGTCATCACAAAGATCCATGACCCTTGACATCACAATGCTCCATGTCATTGTCATCACAATTCTCCATAAACGCTCTCATCACATTGCTCCATGCCCTTGTCATCACAAGGCTCCATGACGCATGTCATCAGAATGCTCCATGGCCTTCTCATCACAATGTTCCTTGCCCTTGCCATCACAATGCTCCATTATCCCTGTCATCACAATGCTTCATGACCCCTGACATCACGATGTTCCATGGTCTTGTCATCACAAGGCTCCATGACCCTTCTCATCACAATGCTCCAAGACCTCTATAATCACAATACTCCATGCCCCTTTTCATCTCAATAATCCATGAACCCTATCATCACAATGCACCATGCCCATCATAATAATGCTTCATGCTATTGTCATCACAATGAAATCAAAATGCTCCATGACCTCTGTCAAAACAATACTCCAAACCCTTGTGATCACAATATTCCATAACTCTTGTCATCACATTGCCCATTGACGCTCACCATCACAATTTCCCATGGTCTTCTCATCACAATGCTCCATGACCTTTGTCATCACAATGCTCAATACACTTGCCATCAAAATGCTCCCTGACACTTGTTGTCTGTATGCTCCTTGAAACCTGTCATGACAAGGCTCCATGCCTTTTCCCTCACAATGATCCATGCCCTTATCATCACAATGCTCCAAGAACACTGTAATCACATTGCTCCATGCCCTTGTCATCACAAAGCTCAATGACACATGTTATTAGAATGCTCCTTGGCCTTCTCCTCACAATGCTCCAGGCCCATGTCATCACAATGTTCCAAGACCCCTGTAATCACAATGGTTCATGTCCCTTTTCATCAGTATGCTCCATGAGATTTGTCATCACAGGCTCCATGGTTTTCTCATCACAATGCTCCAGGACCTTGTCATCACAATGCTTCATGACCTTGTCATGAAAATTCTCAATGGCCCTTGTCATCATAATGCGCCAAGCCCTAGTCATCACAATGCTCCATTATATTTGTCATCACAATACTCCATTACATTTGGCATCACAATGCTCCCTGCCATTCTCATCACAATGGACCATGACCTATGTCATCACAATGCTCCCTGACACGTCTTCACATAATTCCATGACCTTCTCATCCCAATGCTCCATGCCCTTGTCATCACAATGCTCCATGACCCCTGTCATCACAATGTACCGTGACTCCACGCATCACAATGCTTCATAATATTTGTCATCACAGTGGTCGACGCCCGCGTCTTCATAAGGCTCTGTGACATTTGTAACCACAATGCTCCATGAACATTTCATCACAATGCTCCGTGACCCTTGTCATCACAAAGCTCCATGCCTTTGTAAGAAAAATTCTCTATGACCATTGCATGACCCTTGTCATCCCAACGGTCCACAAATTACTCATCGCAATGCTCCATAAACCTTGTAATCACAATGTTCCATGCCCTTCTCATCACAATTTTCCATTACCCCTCTCATGACAATGCTGCATGACCCCCGCCATCACAATGTTCCACGTCCTTATCATCACAATTCTCCATGACACTTGTCATCACAATGCTCCAAGACCCCTGTAATCACAATGCTCCATGCCCCTTTACATCTCAATGCTCCATGAACACTGTCATCACAATGCATCCTGCCCATCATCATAATGCTTCCGGCTATTGTCACCACAATGAAATCAAAATTCTCCATGACCTCTGTCATCACAATGCTCCATGACCCCTGTCATCACAATACTCCATGAACATTTTCAGCCCAATGCTCCATGACCCTTGTCATCACATTGATCCATGCCCTTGTCATCCCAATGCTCCATGACCCCTGTATTCACAATGCTCCGTGATGCTTGTCATCACAGTGCTCCATGACACCTGTCATCACAATGCTCCATGCCTTTGTCAGCAAAATGCTACATGACATTGCCATTACAATGCTCTATGCGCTTTTCATCACAATACTCCATTACTATTGTCATCACAATCCTCCATGAACCTTGGGATCGTATTGCTTCATGCTCTTGTCATCACAATGCTCCATGCTCCTTGAAATCAAAATGATCCATGACCTCTGTCTTCACAATACTCCAAACCCTTGTGATCACAAAGTTCAATAACCTTTGTCATCACAACGCTCCATGATGCCTGTCATCACAATACTCCATGCCCTTTTCATCAAAATGTTCCATGAACTTTGTCATCACAATTCTCAATACACTTGTCATTACAATGCTCCCTGACACTTGTCGTCAGAATGCTTCTTGAACACTGTTACGAAAAGGCTCCATGCCTTTTTCATCACAATGTCCCATGCCATTTTCATCACAATGCTCCATGCCATTGTCATCAAAATACTCCACAAGCTTGTCATCAGAATGCTCCATGACCGTTGTCATCACAATTTTCCATGCACTTGTCAGCACAATGCTCCCTGACCCTTGTCATCACAATGCTCCTAGCCATTGTCATCACAATGCTCCACTACCTTTGTCATCACAATCCTCCATGACACTTGGCATCACAATGCTCTTTGACCCTTGTCATCACAATGCTCTATGCATTTCTCAGCAGAATTCTCCATGACCCTTGTCATCCCAATGTTCCATGCCTTTCTCAGCACAATGCTCCATGACCCTTGTCATCACAATGCTCCATGTGCTTGTCAGGACAATGCTCCATGACACATGTCATCACAATGCACCATGAACTTGTCATCACAGTGCTCCACAATCTTGTCATCACAATGCTCCATAAACCTTGTCATCACAATGCTCCATGAACTTCTCATCAAAATGTTCTCTCACCACTGATATCACAATGTTACATCACTATTCGTCACAATACTCCCTCACCCCTGTCATCATAATGATCCATGACTCCTGTCATCAGAATGCTACATGCACTTATCATCACAATGTTCGATAACCCCAGACATCACAATGCACCATAAACACTGTCATCAAAATTTTCAATGACTCTTTTCATCAAATTGCTCCATGAACCTGTCATCACAATGCTCCCTGCCCTACTCAACACAATGCACAACGCCTTTGTCATCCAAATGCTCCATGACCTTTGTCATCACAAAGATCCATGACCCTTGGCATCACAATGATCCATGTCATTGTCTTCACAATCCTTCATGAACTCTCAAATCACATTGCTCCATGCCCTTGTCATCACAAAGCTCCAAGACACATGTCATCAGAATGTTCCATGGCCTTCTCATCACAATGCTCCATGCCCTTGCCATTCCAATGCTCCAATACCCCTCTCATCACAAGGCTCCATGACCCTTCTCATCACAATGCTCCAAGACCCATGTAATCACAGTGCTCCATGCCCCTTTTCATCTCAGTGTTCCATGAACCCTGTCATTACAGTTCACCATGCCCATCATCATAATGCTTCATGCTCTTGTCATCACAGTGAAATCAAAATGCTCCATGACCTCTGTCATAACAATGCTCCAAACCCTTGTGATCACAATATTCCATAACACTTGTCATCCCAATGCCCCATGACACTCGTTATCACAATTATCCATTGACTTCTCATCACAAAGCTCCATGCCATTGTCATCACAATGCTCCATGACCCCTGTCATCACAATGCTCTGTGAATCCAGTCATCACAGTGTTTCATAACATTTGTCATCACAATGGTCCATGCCCGCGTTATCACAAGGCTCTGTTACCTTTGTAACCACAATGCTCCATGAACTTTTCATCACAATGCTTCGTGACTCTTGTCATCACAATGCTCCATTCGTTTGTCAGAAAAATGCTCCGTGACCTTTGTCATCACAATGTGCCACGCGCTTTTCATCACAACGGTCCACATATTTGTCATCACAATGCCCCAGAAACCATATAATCACAATGCTCCATGACATTCTCATCACAATGCTCCATTACACCTGTCATAAAAATGCTCCATGACACCTGCCATCACAATGTTCCACAGCATTGTTATTAAAAGGCTCCCTGACATTTGTCATCACAATGCTCCAAGACCCCTGTAATCACAATACTCCATGCACTTGTCATCACAAAGCTCCGTGACACATGTCATCAGCATGTTCCATGGCGTTCTCATCAAAATGCTCCATGCCCTTGTCATCACAGTGCTCCAAGACCCCTGTAATCACAATGCTCCATGCCCCTTTTCATCTCAATGCTCCATGATCCCTGTCATCACAACGCATCATGCCCATCATCATAATGCTTCCAGCTATTGTCAGCACAATGAAATCAAAATTCTCTATGACCTCTGTCATCACAATGCTCCATTACCCCTGTCATCACAATACTCCATGAACATTTTCAGTCCAATACTCCATGACCCTTGTCATCACAATGAATCATGCCCTTGTCATCCCAATGCTCCATGAACCCTGTATTCACAATGCTCCATGACACTTGTCATCACAGAGCTCAATGACACCTGTCTTCACAATGCTCCAGGCTTTGTCAGCATAATTCTACATCACTTTCTCATTACAATGCTCTATGCGCTTGTCATCATAATGCTCCAAGACCCCTGTAATCACAATGCTCCATGCCACTTTTCATCAGAATGCTCCATGAGATTGTCATCACAATTCTCCATGGTCATCTCATCACAATGCTCCAGGACCTTTTCATCACCATGCTCCATTCCCTTGTCATCACAATGCTCCATGCCCACTCTCATCACAATAATCCATGAAATATTTCAGACCAAAGCTCCATGCATTTCTCATCACATTGCTCCAATAACCCTGTCGTAACAATGGTCAATGAACCCTGCCTTCACAATGTGCCATGGCCTTGTCATCACAAGGCTCCATGACACTTGTCATCACAATGCACCAAGACCCCTTTAATCACAATGCTCCATGAGTTTGTCATCACAAAGCTCCATGACGCATGTAATCAGAATGTTCCATGGCCTTCTCATCATAATGCTCCATGCCCTTGTCATCACGATGCTCCATGACACATGTAATCAGAATGCTCCATGCCTCTTTTCATCTCAATGCTCCATGAACCCTGTCATCACAATGCACCATGCCCATCATCATAATGCTTCAGGCTATTGTCATAACAATGACATCAAAATGCTCAAAGACCTCTGTCATCACAGTGCTCCAAAACCTTGTGATCACAATCTTCCATAAAACTTATCATCACAACACCACATGACGCTCATCATCACAATTATCCATGGTCTTCTCATCACAATGCTCCATGACTTTTGTCATCACAATGCTCAATACACTTGTCATCACAATGCTCCCTGACATTTGTCGTCAGTATGCTCCTTGAACCCTGTAATGACCAGGCTCCATGCCTTTTTCATCACAATGATCCATGCAGTTTTGATGATAATGCTCCAAGATCCCTGTAATCAAAATGCTCCATGCCCTTGTCATCACAAAGCTCCATGACGCATGTCATCAGAATGCTCCATGGCATTCTAATCACAGTGCTCCATTCCCTTGTCATCACAATGCTCCAAGACCCCTGTAATCACAATGCTCCATGCACCTTTTCATCAGAATTCTCCATGAGACTGGTCATCACAAGTCTCCATGGTCTTCTCATCACAATGCTCCAGGACATTGTCATCAAAATGCTCCATTCCCTAGTAATCACAATGCTCCATGATACCTGTCCTCACAATGATCCATGCCTTTGTCAGCAAAATGCTAAATGACATTGTCATTACAATGCTCTATGTGCTTGTCATCACAACACTGCATTTCCATTTTCATCACAATCCTCCATGAATCTTGGGATCACATTGCTTCATGCTCTTGTCATCACAATGCTCCCTGCCCTTTTCATCACAATGCACAATGCCATTGTCATCAAAATGCTCCATGTTGTTGTCATCACAAAGATCCATGACCCTTGACATCACAATGCTCCATGTCATTGTCATCACAATTCTCCATAAACGCTCTCATCACATTGCTCCATGCCCTTGTCATCACAAGGCTCCATGATGCATGTCATCAGAATGCTCCATGGCCTTCTCATCACAATGTTCCTTGCCCTTGCCATCACAATGCTCCATTATCCCTGTCATCACAATGCTTCATGACCCCTGACATCACGATGTTCCATGGTCTTGTCATCACAAGGCTCCATGACCCTTCTCATCACAATGCTCCAAGACCTCTATAATCACAATACTCCATGCCCCTTTTCATCTCAATAATCCATGAACCCTATCATCACAATGCACCATGCCCATCATAATAATGCTTCATGCTATTGTCATCACAATGAAATCAAAATGCTCCATGACCTCTGTCAAAACAATACTCCAAACCCTTGTGATCACAATATTCCATAACTCTTGTCATCACATTGCCCATTGACGCTCACCATCACAATTTCCCATGGTCTTCTCATCACAATGCTCCATGACCTTTGTCATCACAATGCTCAATACACTTGCCATCAAAATGCTCCCTGACACTTGTTGTCTGTATGCTCCTTGAAACCTGTCATGACAAGGCTCCATGCCTTTTCCCTCACAATGATCCATGCCCTTATCATCACAATGCTCCAAGAACACTGTAATCACATTGCTCCATGCCCTTGTCATCACAAAGCTCAATGACACATGTTATTAGAATGCTCCTTGGCCTTCTCCTCACAATGCTCCAGGCCCATGTCATCACAATGTTCCAAGACCCCTGTAATCACAATGGTTCATGTCCCTTTTCATCAGTATGCTCCATGAGATTTGTCATCACAGGCTCCATGGTTTTCTCATCACAATGCTCCAGGACCTTGTCATCACAATGCTTCATGACCTTGTCATGAAAATTCTCAATGGCCCTTGTCATCATAATGCGCCAAGCCCTAGTCATCACAATGCTCCATTATATTTGTCATCACAATACTCCATTACATTTGGCATCACAATGCTCCCTGCCATTCTCATCACAATGGACCATGACCTATGTCATCACAATGCTCCCTGACACGTCTTCACATAATTCCATGACCTTCTCATCCCAATGCTCCATGCCCTTGTCATCACAATGCTCCATGACCCCTGTCATCACAATGTACCGTGACTCCACGCATCACAATGCTTCATAATATTTGTCATCACAGTGGTCGACGCCCGCGTCTTCATAAGGCTCTGTGACATTTGTAACCACAATGCTCCATGAACATTTCATCACAATGCTCCGTGACCCTTGTCATCACAAAGCTCCATGCCTTTGTAAGAAAAATTCTCTATGACCATTGCATGACCCTTGTCATCCCAACGGTCCACAAATTACTCATCGCAATGCTCCATAAACCTTGTAATCACAATGTTCCATGCCCTTCTCATCACAATTTTCCATTACCCCTCTCATGACAATGCTGCATGACCCCCGCCATCACAATGTTCCACGTCCTTATCATCACAATTCTCCATGACACTTGTCATCACAATGCTCCAAGACCCCTGTAATCACAATGCTCCATGCCCCTTTACATCTCAATGCTCCATGAACACTGTCATCACAATGCATCCTGCCCATCATCATAATGCTTCCGGCTATTGTCACCACAATGAAATCAAAATTCTCCATGACCTCTGTCATCACAATGCTCCATGACCCCTGTCATCACAATACTCCATGAACATTTTCAGCCCAATGCTCCATGACCCTTGTCATCACATTGATCCATGCCCTTGTCATCCCAATGCTCCATGACCCCTGTATTCACAATGCTCCGTGATGCTTGTCATCACAGTGCTCCATGACACCTGTCATCACAATGCTCCATGCCTTTGTCAGCAAAATGCTACATGACATTGCCATTACAATGCTCTATGCGCTTTTCATCACAATACTCCATTACTATTGTCATCACAATCCTCCATGAACCTTGGGATCGTATTGCTTCATGCTCTTGTCATCACAATGCTCCATGCTCCTTGAAATCAAAATGATCCATGACCTCTGTCTTCACAATACTCCAAACCCTTGTGATCACAAAGTTCAATAACCTTTGTCATCACAACGCTCCATGATGCCTGTCATCACAATACTCCATGCCCTTTTCATCAAAATGTTCCATGAACTTTGTCATCACAATTCTCAATACACTTGTCATTACAATGCTCCCTGACACTTGTCGTCAGAATGCTTCTTGAACACTGTTACGAAAAGGCTCCATGCCTTTTTCATCACAATGTCCCATGCCATTTTCATCACAATGCTCCATGCCATTGTCATCAAAATACTCCACAAGCTTGTCATCAGAATGCTCCATGACCGTTGTCATCACAATTTTCCATGCACTTGTCAGCACAATGCTCCCTGACCCTTGTCATCACAATGCTCCTAGCCATTGTCATCACAATGCTCCACTACCTTTGTCATCACAATCCTCCATGACACTTGGCATCACAATGCTCTTTGACCCTTGTCATCACAATGCTCTATGCATTTCTCAGCAGAATTCTCCATGACCCTTGTCATCCCAATGTTCCATGCCTTTCTCAGCACAATGCTCCATGACCCTTGTCATCACAATGCTCCATGTGCTTGTCAGGACAATGCTCCATGACACATGTCATCACAATGCACCATGAACTTGTCATCACAGTGCTCCACAATCTTGTCATCACAATGCTCCATAAACCTTGTCATCACAATGCTCCATGAACTTCTCATCAAAATGTTCTCTCACCACTGATATCACAATGTTACATCACTATTCGTCACAATACTCCCTCACCCCTGTCATCATAATGATCCATGACTCCTGTCATCAGAATGCTACATGCACTTATCATCACAATGTTCGATAACCCCAGACATCACAATGCACCATAAACACTGTCATCAAAATTTTCAATGACTCTTTTCATCAAATTGCTCCATGAACCTGTCATCACAATGCTCCCTGCCCTACTCAACACAATGCACAACGCCTTTGTCATCCAAATGCTCCATGACCTTTGTCATCACAAAGATCCATGACCCTTGGCATCACAATGATCCATGTCATTGTCTTCACAATCCTTCATGAACTCTCAAATCACATTGCTCCATGCCCTTGTCATCACAAAGCTCCAAGACACATGTCATCAGAATGTTCCATGGCCTTCTCATCACAATGCTCCATGCCCTTGCCATTCCAATGCTCCAATACCCCTCTCATCACAAGGCTCCATGACCCTTCTCATCACAATGCTCCAAGACCCATGTAATCACAGTGCTCCATGCCCCTTTTCATCTCAGTGTTCCATGAACCCTGTCATTACAGTTCACCATGCCCATCATCATAATGCTTCATGCTCTTGTCATCACAGTGAAATCAAAATGCTCCATGACCTCTGTCATAACAATGCTCCAAACCCTTGTGATCACAATATTCCATAACACTTGTCATCCCAATGCCCCATGACACTCGTTATCACAATTATCCATTGACTTCTCATCACAAAGCTCCATGCCATTGTCATCACAATGCTCCATGACCCCTGTCATCACAATGCTCTGTGAATCCAGTCATCACAGTGTTTCATAACATTTGTCATCACAATGGTCCATGCCCGCGTTATCACAAGGCTCTGTTACCTTTGTAACCACAATGCTCCATGAACTTTTCATCACAATGCTTCGTGACTCTTGTCATCACAATGCTCCATTCGTTTGTCAGAAAAATGCTCCGTGACCTTTGTCATCACAATGTGCCACGCGCTTTTCATCACAACGGTCCACATATTTGTCATCACAATGCCCCAGAAACCATATAATCACAATGCTCCATGACATTCTCATCACAATGCTCCATTACACCTGTCATAAAAATGCTCCATGACACCTGCCATCACAATGTTCCACAGCATTGTTATTAAAAGGCTCCCTGACATTTGTCATCACAATGCTCCAAGACCCCTGTAATCACAATACTCCATGCACTTGTCATCACAAAGCTCCGTGACACATGTCATCAGCATGTTCCATGGCGTTCTCATCAAAATGCTCCATGCCCTTGTCATCACAGTGCTCCAAGACCCCTGTAATCACAATGCTCCATGCCCCTTTTCATCTCAATGCTCCATGATCCCTGTCATCACAACGCATCATGCCCATCATCATAATGCTTCCAGCTATTGTCAGCACAATGAAATCAAAATTCTCTATGACCTCTGTCATCACAATGCTCCATTACCCCTGTCATCACAATACTCCATGAACATTTTCAGTCCAATACTCCATGACCCTTGTCATCACAATGAATCATGCCCTTGTCATCCCAATGCTCCATGAACCCTGTATTCACAATGCTCCATGACACTTGTCATCACAGAGCTCAATGACACCTGTCTTCACAATGCTCCAGGCTTTGTCAGCATAATTCTACATCACTTTCTCATTACAATGCTCTATGCGCTTGTCATCATAATGCTCCAAGACCCCTGTAATCACAATGCTCCATGCCACTTTTCATCAGAATGCTCCATGAGATTGTCATCACAATTCTCCATGGTCATCTCATCACAATGCTCCAGGACCTTTTCATCACCATGCTCCATTCCCTTGTCATCACAATGCTCCATGCCCACTCTCATCACAATAATCCATGAAATATTTCAGACCAAAGCTCCATGCATTTCTCATCACATTGCTCCAATAACCCTGTCGTAACAATGGTCAATGAACCCTGCCTTCACAATGTGCCATGGCCTTGTCATCACAAGGCTCCATGACACTTGTCATCACAATGCACCAAGACCCCTTTAATCACAATGCTCCATGAGTTTGTCATCACAAAGCTCCATGACGCATGTAATCAGAATGTTCCATGGCCTTCTCATCATAATGCTCCATGCCCTTGTCATCACGATGCTCCATGACACATGTAATCAGAATGCTCCATGCCTCTTTTCATCTCAATGCTCCATGAACCCTGTCATCACAATGCACCATGCCCATCATCATAATGCTTCAGGCTATTGTCATAACAATGACATCAAAATGCTCAAAGACCTCTGTCATCACAGTGCTCCAAAACCTTGTGATCACAATCTTCCATAAAACTTATCATCACAACACCACATGACGCTCATCATCACAATTATCCATGGTCTTCTCATCACAATGCTCCATGACTTTTGTCATCACAATGCTCAATACACTTGTCATCACAATGCTCCCTGACATTTGTCGTCAGTATGCTCCTTGAACCCTGTAATGACCAGGCTCCATGCCTTTTTCATCACAATGATCCATGCAGTTTTGATGATAATGCTCCAAGATCCCTGTAATCAAAATGCTCCATGCCCTTGTCATCACAAAGCTCCATGACGCATGTCATCAGAATGCTCCATGGCATTCTAATCACAGTGCTCCATTCCCTTGTCATCACAATGCTCCAAGACCCCTGTAATCACAATGCTCCATGCACCTTTTCATCAGAATTCTCCATGAGACTGGTCATCACAAGTCTCCATGGTCTTCTCATCACAATGCTCCAGGACATTGTCATCAAAATGCTCCATTCCCTAGTAATCACAATGCTCCATGATACCTGTCCTCACAATGATCCATGCCTTTGTCAGCAAAATGCTAAATGACATTGTCATTACAATGCTCTATGTGCTTGTCATCACAACACTGCATTTCCATTTTCATCACAATCCTCCATGAATCTTGGGATCACATTGCTTCATGCTCTTGTCATCACAATGCTCCCTGCCCTTTTCATCACAATGCACAATGCCATTGTCATCAAAATGCTCCATGTTGTTGTCATCACAAAGATCCATGACCCTTGACATCACAATGCTCCATGTCATTGTCATCACAATTCTCCATAAACGCTCTCATCACATTGCTCCATGCCCTTGTCATCACAAGGCTCCATGACGCATGTCATCAGAATGCTCCATGGCCTTCTCATCACAATGTTCCTTGCCCTTGCCATCACAATGCTCCATTATCCCTGTCATCACAATGCTTCATGACCCCTGACATCACGATGTTCCATGGTCTTGTCATCACAAGGCTCCATGACCCTTCTCATCACAATGCTCCAAGACCTCTATAATCACAATACTCCATGCCCCTTTTCATCTCAATAATCCATGAACCCTATCATCACAATGCACCATGCCCATCATAATAATGCTTCATGCTATTGTCATCACAATGAAATCAAAATGCTCCATGACCTCTGTCAAAACAATACTCCAAACCCTTGTGATCACAATATTCCATAACTCTTGTCATCACATTGCCCATTGACGCTCACCATCACAATTTCCCATGGTCTTCTCATCACAATGCTCCATGACCTTTGTCATCACAATGCTCAATACACTTGCCATCAAAATGCTCCCTGACACTTGTTGTCTGTATGCTCCTTGAAACCTGTCATGACAAGGCTCCATGCCTTTTCCCTCACAATGATCCATGCCCTTATCATCACAATGCTCCAAGAACACTGTAATCACATTGCTCCATGCCCTTGTCATCACAAAGCTCAATGACACATGTTATTAGAATGCTCCTTGGCCTTCTCCTCACAATGCTCCAGGCCCATGTCATCACAATGTTCCAAGACCCCTGTAATCACAATGGTTCATGTCCCTTTTCATCAGTATGCTCCATGAGATTTGTCATCACAGGCTCCATGGTTTTCTCATCACAATGCTCCAGGACCTTGTCATCACAATGCTTCATGACCTTGTCATGAAAATTCTCAATGGCCCTTGTCATCATAATGCGCCAAGCCCTAGTCATCACAATGCTCCATTATATTTGTCATCACAATACTCCATTACATTTGGCATCACAATGCTCCCTGCCATTCTCATCACAATGGACCATGACCTATGTCATCACAATGCTCCCTGACACGTCTTCACATAATTCCATGACCTTCTCATCCCAATGCTCCATGCCCTTGTCATCACAATGCTCCATGACCCCTGTCATCACAATGTACCGTGACTCCACGCATCACAATGCTTCATAATATTTGTCATCACAGTGGTCGACGCCCGCGTCTTCATAAGGCTCTGTGACATTTGTAACCACAATGCTCCATGAACATTTCATCACAGTGCTCCATGACAACTGTCATCACAATGCTCCATGGCTTTGTCACCAAAATGCTACATGACGTTGTCATTACAATGCTCTATACGCTTGTCATCACCAAACTCCATTTCCATTGTCATCACAATCCTCCGTGAGCCCTGGGATCACATTGTTTCATGTCCTAGACAACACAATGCTCCATGCTCCTTGAAATCAAAATGATCCATGACCTCTGTCATCACAATGCTCCAAGCAATTGTCATCACAATGCTCCATTACCTTTGTTATCAGAATCCTCCATGACACTTGGCATCACAATGCTCCATGCCATTGTTATCACAATGGGCCTTTACATATGTCATCACAATGCTCCCTGACACCTGTCTTCACAATACTGCATGACCTGGTCATCACAATGCTCCATGCCCTTGTCATCACAATGCACCATTCCAACTGTCATCGCAATAATCCATGAAACTTATTAGACCAATGGTCCATGCCCTTGTCATCACAATGCTCCATGCCCCTTTTATCACAGTGCTCCTTGACCCCTGTCATCACAATGCTCCGTGACTCCAGTCATCATAATGCTTCATGACCATTGTTATCACAGTTGTCCATGCCCTCGTCATCAACAGTCTCTGTGACCATTTTAACCACAATGCTCCATGAACTTTTCATCAAAATGCTCTTTGACCCTTGTCATCCCAATGCTCTATGCCTTTCTCTGCCCAATGCTCCATGACCCTTGTCATCACAATGCTCCATGAGGTTGTCAGCACAATGCTCCGTGACACATGTCATCACAATGCGCCATACGCTTGTCATCACAGTGCTCCACAACCTTGTCATCTCAATGCTCCATAACCATTGTCTTCACAATGCTCCATGCATTTCTCACCAAAATGCTCTCTCACCACTGATATCACAATGTTACATCACTATTCATCACAATACTCCCTCCCCCCTGTCATCAAATTACTCCATGACTCCTGTCATCACAATGCTACATGCACTTATCATCACAATGTTGGATGAGCCCGGACATCACAATGATCCTTAACCCCTGTCATCAAAATGCTCCATGACCCTTTTCATCACAATGCTCCATGACCGCAGAAATCACAGTGTTCCATAACCATTGTCATCAATATATTCCATAACGCTTTTTATCAAATTGCTCCATGACACTGTCATCACAAGGCTCCCAGCCCTTCTCATCACATTGCCAACACACTTGTCATCAAAATGCTCCATGACCTTTGTCATCACAAAGATTCATGACGCTTGGAAACACAATGCTCCATTTCAATGTTATCAGAATTCTCCAAGAACACTCTCATCACATTGCTCCATGCCCTTGTCATCACAAAGCTCCATGACGCATGTCATCAGAATACTCCATGGCCTTCTCATCACAGTGCTCCATGCAGTTGCCATTACAATGCTCCATTATCCCTGTCATAAAAATGCTCCATGAACCCTGCCATCACGATGTTCCATGGCCTTGTCATCACAATGTTCCAAGACCCCTGTAATCACAATGCTCCATGCCCATTTTCATCTCAATGATCCATGAACCCTCTCATCAAAATGCACCATGCCCATCATCATAATGCTTCATGCTATTGTCACCACAATGAAATCAAAATGCTCCATGACCTCTGTCATAACAATGCTCCAAACCCTTGTGATCACAATATTCCATAACACTTGTCATAACAATGCCCCATGACACTCGTCATCACAATTTTCCATGGTCTTCTCATCACAATGCTCCATGACCATTGTCATCACAATGCTCAATACCTTTGTCATCAAAATGCTCCCTGACTCTTGTTGTCTGTATGCTCCTTGAACCCTGGCATGAAAAGGCTCCATGCCTTTTTCATCACAATGATCCACGCCCTTTTCATCACAATGCTCCAAGACACCTGTAATCACAATGCTTCATGCCTTTGTCATCAGAAAGCTCAATGACGCATGTCATCAGAATGCTCCTTGGCCTTCTCCTCACAATGCTCCATGCCCTTGTCATCACAAAATGCAAGAGCCCTGTAATCACAATGTTCCATGTCCCTTGTCATCAGTATGCTCCATGAGACTTGTCATCACAAGGCTCCATGGTTTTCTCATTGCAATGCTCCAGGACAGTGTCATTACAATGTTTCACGACATTGTCATGAAAATTCTCAATGGCTATTGTCATCATAATTCTCAAAGCCCTAGTCATTACGATGCTCAATTTTATTTGTCATCACAATCCTCCATTAGATTTGGCATCACAATGCTCCATGCCATTGCCATCGCAATGGACCATGACATATATCATCACAATGCTCCCTGACACCTGTCTTCACAATATTCCATGACCTTCTCATCACAATGGTCCATGCGCTTGTCATCACAATGCACCATGCCCACTGTCATCACAATAATCTATGAAACTTGTCAGAACAATGCTCCATGCCCCTGTCATCACAATGCTCCATGCCCTTGTCATCACAAAGCTCCATGACGCATGTCATCAGAATGTTCAATGGCCTTCTCATCACATTGCTCCATGCCCTTGTCATCACAATGCTCCAAGACCACTGTAATCACAATGCTCCATGCCCCTTTTCATCTCAATGCTCCATGAACCCTGTCATCACAATGAACCATGACCATCATCATAATGCTTCAGGCTGTTGTCATCACAATGAAATCAAAATGCTCAATGACATGTGTCATCATAATGCTCCAAACCCTTGTGATCACAATGTTCCATAACACTTATCATCACAACACACCTGACGCTCAACATCATGATTATCCATGGTCTTCTCATCACAATGCTCCATGAAATTTGTCATCACAATGCTCAATACACATGTCATCACAACGTTCCCTGACACATTTGTCTGTATGCTCCTTGAACCCTGTCATGGAAAGGCTCCATGCCTTTTTCATCACAATGATCCATGCCCTTTTCATCACAATGCTCCAAGACCCCGTTAATCACAATGCTCCATGCCCTTGTCATCACAAAGCTCCATGACGCCTGTCAGAAGAGTGCTCCATGGCCTTTTCATCACAATGCTCCAAGCCCTTGTTTTCACAATGCTCCATGACCCCTGTAATCACAGTGCTCCATGCCCCTTTTCATCAGAATGCTCCATGAGACTTAACATCACAAGTCTCCATGTTCTTCTCATCAAAATGCTCCAGGACCTTGTCATCACTATGCTCCATTCCATTGTCATCACAATGCTCCATGAAAACTGTCTTCACAATACTCCATGAGCATTTTCAGCCCAATGCTCCATGACCTTCTCATCACAATGCTCCATGACCAATATCATCACAATGCTCCATGACCACTGTCATCACATAACTCCATGACACCTGACAACACAATGATCCGAGAGTCTTGTCATCACAATGTTCCTTTCCCTAGACATCACAATGCTCCATGACCACTCTCATCACAATACTCCATGAACATTGTCAGCCCTCTGCTCCATGACACTTGTCATCACAATGATCCATGCCCTTGTCATCCCAATGATCCATGAACCCTGTATTCACAATGCTCCGTGACGCTTGTCATCACAGTGCTCCATGACACCTGTCATCACAATGCTCCATGTCTTTGTCAGCAAAAAGCTACATGACCTTGTCATTACAATGCTCTATGCGCTTGTCATCACAATATTCCATTACCATTGTCATCACAATCCTCCATGAACCGTGGGATCACATTGTTTCATGTCCTAGACATCACAATGCTCCATGCTCCTTGAAATCAAAATGATCCATGACCTCTGTCATCACAATGCTCCAAACCCTTGTGATGACAGTGTTCCATAACACTTGTCATCACAACACTCCATGATGCCTGTCATCCAATAATCCATGCCCTTTTCATCACAAGGCTCCATGACTTTTGTCATCACAATTCTCAACACACATGTCATCACAATGCTCCCTGACACTTGTCGTCAGAATGCTCCTTGAACACTGTCACGAAAAGTCTCCATGCCTTTTTCATCACAATGCCCCATGCGGTTTTCATCACAGTGCACCATGCCCACTGTCATCACAATAATCTATGAAACTGGTCAGGCCAATGTTTCATGCCCCTGTCATCACAATGCTCCATGCCCTAGTCATCACAATCCTCCATGACCCCTGTCATCTCAATGCTCCGTGACTCCAGTCATCACAATGCTATATATCGTTTGCCATCACAATGGTCCATGCTCGCGTCATCACAAGGATCTGTGACATTTGGATCCACAATGCTCCATGAACTTTTCATCACAATGCTCCATGACCATTGTCATTACAATGCTCCATGCCTTTGGCAGAAAAATATTCCATGTCCCTTGTCATCACAATGTGCCACGCGCTTTTCCTCACAAAGGTCCACAAACTTTTCATTGCAATGCTCCATAAACCTTATAATCACAATGCTCCATGCATTGCTCATCAAAATGCTCTCTCACAAGAGATATCACAGTGTTACATCACTAGTCGTCACAATACTCCCTCACCGCTGTAATCACAATATTCCATGACGCCTGTCATCACAATGCTACATCCCCATATAATAACAATGTTCCCTGACCCCTGACATCAAAATGTTCCATAACCCCTGTCATCAAAATGCTCCATGATCCTTTTCAACCCAAAGATCCATGAACCCTGACATCACAATGTTCTATAACCCCTGTCTTCAAAATGTTCCATTACACTTTTCATCAAATTCCTGCATAAACTTGTCACCAAAATACTCCCTGCCCTTCTCATCACAATGCACCACACCCTTGTCATCAAAATGCTCCATGACCTTTGTCATCAGAAAGCTCCATGACCCTTGGCATCACAATGCTCCATGTCATTGTCATCCTAAAGCTCCATGACACTTGTCATCACAATGCTCAATGCCCTTCTCATCACAATGCTCCATGTCCTTGTCATTACAAACTTCATTGACTCATGTATCACAGTGTTCCGTGCCCTTGTCATCACAATGCTCCATGCCCACTCTCATCACAATAATCCATGAAATATTTCAGACCAATGTTCCATGTCCTTCTCATCACAATGCTCCATTACCCCTGTCATAACAATGCTCCATGACTCCTGCCATCACAATGTTCCACGGCGTTGTCATTCACAAGGGTCCATGACACTTGTCATCTCAATGCTCCAAGACCACTGTAATCAAAATTCTCCATGCCCTTCTCATCACAAAGATCCATGACACATGCCATCAGAATGTTCCATGCCCTTGTCATCACAACGCTCCTTGCCTTCTCATCACAATGCTCCCAGACCCTTTTAATCACAATGCTCCATGCCCCTTTTCATCTCAATGCTCCATGAACCCTGTCAACACAATGTACCATGCCCATCATCATAATGCTTCAGGCTATTGTCATCACAATGAAATCAAAATGCTCGATGACCTCTGTCATCACAATGCTCCAAACTCTTTTGATCACAATGTTCCATAACACTTATCGTCACAACACCCCATGACGCTCATCATCACAATTTTCCATGGTCTTCTCATCACTATGCTCCATAACCCTTGTCATCACAATGCTCTATACACTTGTCATCACAATGCTCCCTGACACTTGTCGTCAGTATGCTCCTTGAAACCTATCATGACAGGGCTCCATGCCCTTTTCATCACAATTCTCCAAGACCGCTGTAATCGCAGTGTTCCATGCACTTGTCATCACAAAGCTCCATGACGCTTGTCATCAGAATACTCCATGGCCTCCTCACAATGCTCCATGCCCTTGTCATAACAATGTTCCAAGACTCCTGTAATCACAATGCTCCATGCCCCTTTTCATCAGAATGCTCCAGGAGACTTGTCATCAAAAGTCTCCATGGTCTTCTATTCACAATGCTACATTTCCTTGTCATCACAATGTTCCATGACCCCTGTAATCACAATACTCCATGAACATTTTCAGCGCAATGCTCCATGACATTCTCATCACAATGCTCCATGACCAATATCATCACAATGCTCCATGACCACTGTCATCACAACACTCCATGACCACTGACAACACAGTGATACTGGACTCTTGTCATCACAATGCTCAATTCCCTACTCATCACAATGCTCCATGATCCCTGTCATCACTATACTCCATGAACATTTTCAGCCAAATGCTCAATGACGCTTATCATCACAATCATCCATGCTCTTGTCATCCCAATGCTCCATGACCCCTGTATACACAATGCTCAGTGACGCATGTCACCAAAGTGCTTCATGACACCTGTCATCACAGTGCTCCATGCCTTTGTCAGCAAAATGCTACATGACCCTGTCATTACAATGCTCTATGTGCTTGTCATCACAAAACTGCATTACCAATTTATCACAATCCTCCATGAACCTTGGGATCACATTGCTTCATGACCTTGTCATCACAATGCTCCATGCTCCTTGAAATCAAAATGATCCATGACTCTGTCATCACAATGCTCCAAAACCTTGTGAGCACAATGTTCCATAACACTTGTCATCACAATGCTCATTGACTCTTGTCGTCAGAATGCTCCTTGAAACCTGTCACTAAAAGGCTCCATGCCTTTTTCATCACAAAGCCCCATGCCATTTTCATCACAGTGCTCCATGCCATTGTCATCAAAATACACCTCAATTTTGTCATCAAAATGCTCCATGACCCGTGTCATCACAATTCTCCATGCACTTGCCAGCACAATGCTCAATGACATTTGTCATCACAATGCTCCAAACCATTGTCATCACAAAGCATCATTACCTTTGTCATCAGAATCCTCCATGACACTTGGCATCACAATGCTCCATGCCATTATCATCACACTGGGCCATTACATATGTCATCACAATGCTCCCTGACACCTGTCTTCACAATACAGCATGACGTGGTCTTCACAATGCTCCATGCCCTTGTCATCACAATGCGCCATTCCAACTGTCATTGCAATAATCCATAAAATTTATTAGACCAATGTTCCATGCCCTTGTCATCACAATGCTCCATGGCCTTGTTATCAAAATGCTCCGTGACTCCAGTCATCACAATGCTTCATGACCTTTGTCATCAAAATGGTCCATGCCCTCGTCATCAACAGTCTCCGTGACCTTTTTAACCTCTATGCTCCATGAAATTTTCATCGCAATGCTCTTTGACCCTTGTCATCACAATAATCTATGCCTTTCTCAACGCAATGCTCCATGACCATTATCATCACAATGCTCCATGCGCTTGTCAGCACAATGCTCCATGACACGTCATCACAATGCACCATGCGCTTGTCATCACAGTGCTCCACAGTCTTGTCATCACAATGCTCCATGCAGTTCTCATCAATATGCTCTCTCACCACTGATATCACAATGTTAAATCACTATTCATCACAATACTCCCTCACCCCTGTCATCACAATGTTCCATGACTCCTGTCATCACAATGCTTTATGCACTTATCATCACAAAGTTCGAAGACCTATGACATCACAATGTTCCATAAACACAGTCATCAAAATGTTCCATGACCCTTTTCATCAAAATGCTCCATGCCCTGGTCATCACAATGCTCCATGTCCCTTGTCATCATATTTCTCCATGTCCTTGTCCTCGCAATGCTCCATGACAGTTCTCATCACAATGTTACATATTTTTGTCATCAAAATTCTCCATGCACATGTCATCGCAATGCCCCATGACCCCTGTCATAGCAAGCTCCATGCCTCTGTCATCACAATGCATCACGAGCTTTTCATCAAAATTCTCAATGGCCCTTGTCATCACAATGCTCCAAGCCCTTGTCATCACAATGCTCCATTACCTTTGTAATCACAATCCTCCAAAACACTTGACATCACAATGCTCCATGCCATTGTCATCACAATGGTACATGAAATATGTCATCACAAGCTCCCTGACACCTGTCTTCACAATACTGCATGACCTTGTCATCACAATGTGCCATGCCCACTGTCAACACAATTATCCATGAAACTTGTCAGACCAATGCTCCATCTCCCTGCCATCACAATGCTCCATGCCCTAGTCATCACAATGCTCCATGACCCCAGTTCTCACAATGCCCCATGTCTCCACTCATCACAAGGCTTCATGACCTGTGTCATCACAATGATCCATGCCCTCATCATCACAAGGCTCTGTGAACTTTGTCACCACAATGCTCCATGAACTTTTCATCACAATGCTCCGTGACACTTGTTATCACAATGCTCTGTCCCTTTGTCAACTCAATGCTCCATGACCCTTGTCATCACAATGTTCCATGCGCTTGTCAGCGCAGTGCTCTATGACACATGTCATCATTATGCTCCATAAACCTTGTCATCACAATGCTCCTTGCAGGTCTTATCAAAATGCTCTTTCACCACTGATATCAAAATGTTCCCTCACTAGTCATCACAATACACCCACTCCCCTGTCATCACAATGGTCCATAACAACCGTCATGAAAATGTTCCATGACCCCTAACATCACAATGTTCCATAACCCCTGTCATCAAAATGTTCCATAACCCTTTTCATCAAATTGCTCCATGACCCTGTCATCACAATGCTCCCTGCCCTTCTCATCACAATGCACAACACACTTTTCATCAAAATGCTCCATGACTTTGTCATCACAAAGATCCATGACCCTTGGCATCACAATGCTCCATGTCATTGTCATCACAGTGTTCCATGATCGCTCTCATTACATTGCTTCATGCCCTTGTCGTTACAAAGCTCCATGACGCATGTCATCAGAATGCTCCATGGCCTTCTCATCACAGTGCTCCATGCCCTTGCCATCACAATGCTCCATTACACCTCTCATCACAATGCTCCAAGAACCCTGTAATAACAATGCCCCTTTTCATCTCAACGCTCCATGAACCCTGTCAACACAATGTACCATGCCCATCATCATAATGCTTCAGGCTATTGTCATCACAATGAAATCATAATGCTCCATGACCTCTCTCACCACAATGCTCCAAATCCTTGTGATCAAAATGTTCCATAACACTTATCAACACAACGCCCCATGACGCTAGTCATCACAATTATCCATGGTTTTCTCATCACAATGCTCTACGGTCTTGCCATCACAATGCTCCATGCCCTGGTCATCACAATTCTCCAAATTCTTGGCATCACTATGTTCCATGACACTTCTCATCACAGTGTTACATGTTTGTCAGCACAATACTCCACAAACTTGTCATCAGAATGCTCCATGACCCTTGTCATCACAATTATCCATGCACTTGTCATCACAAAGCTCCATGCCCTTGTCATCACAATGCTCCATGACCCCTGTCATCACAATATTCCATGAACATTTTCAGCCCTATGCTCCATGACTTTCTCATCACAATGCTCCATGACCAATATCATCCCAATGCTCCATGAACACTGTCATCACAACACTCCATGACACTTGACAACACAATGATCCGGGACTCTTGTCATCACAATGCCCAATTACCTAGTCATCACAATGCTCCATTACCCCTGTCATCGCAATACTCCATGAATATATTCAGCCCAAACTCCATGACCCTTGTCATCAAAATGATCCGTGCCCTAGTCATCACAATGCTCCATGACCTCTGTATTCACAGTGCTCTGTGACACTTGTCCTCACAGTGTTCCATGACACCTGTCATAACAATGTTGCATGACCCCTGCCATCCCAATGTTACACTGTCTTGTCATCACAAGGCTCCATGACCCTTGTCATCACAATGCTCCAAGACCACTGTAATCACAGAGCTCCATGCCCCATTTCATCTCATTGATCCATGAAACCTGTCATCACAATGCACCATGCCCATCATCATAATGCTTCATGCTATTGTCATCACAATGAAATCAAAATGGTCCATAACCTCTGTCATAACAATGCTCCAAACCCTTGCTATCACAATATTCCATAACACTTTTCATCACAGTGCCCCATGACGCTCGTCATCACAATTATCCTTGGTCTTCTCATCACAATGCCCCATACATTTGTCATCACAATGCTCAATACACTTGTCATCAAAATGCTCCCTAACACTTGCTGTCTGTATGCTCCTTGAACCCTGTCTTGACAAGCCACCATGCCTTTTTCATCACAATGAGCCATGCCCGTTTCATCACAATGCACCAAGACCATTGTAATCACAATGTTCCATGCTCCTGTCATCACAAAGCTCCATGACAAATGTCATCAGTATGTTCCATGGCCTTCTCATCAAAATGCTCCATGCCCTTGTCACCACAATGCTCCAAGACCCCTGTAATCACAATGCTCCATGCCCCTATTCATCACAATGCCCCATGAACCCTGTCATCACAATGCATCATGCCCACTATCATAATGCTTCAGGCTATTGTCAGCACAATGAAATCAAAATTCTCAAATACCTCTGTCATCACAATGCTCCATGATCCCTGTTATCACAATACTCCATGAACATTTTCAACCCAATGCTCCATGACCCTTGCCATCACAATGATCAATGCCCTTGTCATCCCAGTGCTCCATGACCCCTGTATTCACAATGCTCCGTGATGCTTGTCATCACAGTGCTCCATGACACCTGTCATCACAATGCTCCATGCCTCTGTCAGCAAAATGCTACATGACATTTTCATTACAATGCTCTATGCGCTTGTCATCACAATACTCCATGACCATTGTCATCACAATCCTCCATGAACCTTGGGATCACATTGCTTCATGTCCTTGTCATCACAATGCTCCATGCTCTTTGAAATCAAAATGATCCATGACCTCTCTCATCACAATGCTCCAAACCCTTGTGATAAAAATGTTCCATAACACTTGTCATCACAATGCTCCATGATGCCTGTCATCACAGTACTCCATGCCCTTTTCATCACAATGCTCCATGACCTTTGTCATCACAATTCTCAATACACATGTTATCACAATGCTCCCTGACACTTGTCATCAGAATGCTCCTTGAACAGTGTCACGAAAATGCTCCATGCCGTTTTCATCACAATGTCCCATGCCGTTTTCATCACAATGCTCCATGCCATTGTCATCAAAATACTCCACAATCTTGTCATCACACTCCTCCATGACCCTTGTTTTCACAATTCTCCATGCACTTGTCAGCACAATGCTCCATGGTCCTTGTCATCACAATGCTCCAAGCTATTGTCATCACAATACTCCGTTACATTTGTCATTAGAATCCTCCATGACACTTGGCATCACAATGCTCCATGCCATTGTCATCACAATGGGCCATTACATAATTCATTTCAATGCTCTCTGACAACTGTTTTCACAATATTGCATGACCTGGTCATCACAATGCTCCATGCCCTTGTCATCACAATGCGCCATTCCAAATGTCATCACAATAATCCATGAAACTTCTTAGACCAATGCTCCATGCCCTTGTCATAAGTATGCCCCATGCCCTTGTTATCACAATGCTCTATGACCCCTGTAATCACAATGCTCCGTGATTCCAATCATCACAATGTTTAATGACATTTTTCATCACAATGGTCCATGCCCTCGTCATCAACAGTCTCTGTGACTATTTAACCACAATGCTCTATGAACTTTTCATCACAATGCTCTTTGATCTTTGTCATCACAATGCACTATGCCTTTCTCAGAACAATGCTCCATGACCCTTGTCATCACAATGCTCCATGTGCTTGTCAGGACAGTGCTCCGTGACACATGTCATCACAATGCTCCATAAACATTGACATCACAACGTTCCATGCACTTCTCATCAAAATGCCCTCTCACCACTGATATCAAAATGTTACATCACTATTCGTCACAATACTCCCGCACCCGTCATCACAGTGTTCCATGACTCCTGTCATCACAATGCTACATGCACTTATCATCACAATGTTCGATGACCCCTGACATCACAATGTTCCATAAACCCTATCATCAAGATGCTCCATGACACTTTTCATCATATTGCTCCATGACCCTGTCATCACAATTCTCCCTGCCCTTCTCATCACAATGCACAACACCCTTGTCATCAAGATGCTCCATGACACTTGGCATCACAGTGCTCCATGTCACTGTCATCACAATGCTCTATGAACGCTCTCATCACATTGCTCCATGCCCTTGTCATCACAAAGCTACATGACACATGTAATCAGTATGCACCATGGTTTTCTCATCACAGTGTTCCATTCCCTTGCCATCACATTGCTCCATTACACCTGTCATAACAATGTTCCATGATCCCTGCCATCACGTTGTTCCATGGCCTTGTCATCACAAGGCTCCTTACCCTTCTCCTCACAATGCTCCAATAACCCTGTAATCACAATGCTCCATGCCCATTTTCATCTCAATGACCCATGAAACCTGTCATCACAATGCACCATGCACATCATCATAATGATTCATAATATTGTCATCACAATGAAATCAAAATGCTCCATAACCTCTGTAATAACAATGCTCCAAACCGTTGTGATCACAATATTCCATTACACTTGTCATCATAGTGCCCCATTACGCTCGTCATCAAAATTATCCATGCCTTTCTCATCGAAATGCTCCATTACCCCTCTCTTAAAAATGCTCCATGACCACTGCCATCACAATGTTCCACGGCCTTGTCATCACAAGGCTCCATGACACTTGTCATCACGATGCTCAAAGACACCTGTCATCACAATGCCCCATGCGTTTGTCAGCAAAATGCTACATGACATTGTCATTACTATGCTCTTTGCGCTTGTCATCACAATACTCCATTACCATTGTCATCACAATCCTCCATGAACATTGGGATCTCATTGCTTCATGTCCTTGTCATCACAATGCTCCATGCTCCTTGAAATCAAAATGATCCATGACCTCTGTCATCACTATGCTCCAAACACTGGTGATTACAATGTTCCACAACACTTGTCATCACAATGCTCCATGATGCCTGTCATCACAATATTCCATGCCCTTGTCATCACAATGCTCCCTGACACTTGTCGTCAGAATGCTCCTTGAAACCTGTCACGAAAAGGCTCCATGCCTTTTTCAACAAAATGTCCCATGCCGTTTTCATCACAATGCTCCATGCCATTGTCATCACTATAATTCACAAGCTTGACATCAGATTGCTCCATGACCTTTGTCATCACAATTCTCCATGCACTTGTCAGCACAATGCTCCCTGACCTTTGTCATCACAATGCCCCAAGCCATTGTCATCACAATGCTCCATTAACTTTGTCATAAGAATCCTCCATGACACTTGGAATCACAATGCTCCATGCCATTGTCATCGCAATGGGCCATTACAAATGTCATCACAATGCTCCCTGACACCTGTCTTCACAATAGTGCATGACCTGGTCATCACAATACTCTATGCCCTTGTGATCACAATGCGCCATTCCAACTGTCATCACAATAATCCATGAAACTTATTAGAATACTCCATTCCCTTGTCATCACAATGCTACATTCGTAGTTATCACAATGCTCCATGACGCCTGTCATCACAATGCTCCGTGACTCCAGTCATCACAATGCTTCATGACTTTTCTCATCACAATGGTCCATGCCCTCATCATCAACAGTCTCTGTGACCTTTTTAACAACAATGCTCTATGAACTTTTCATCATTATGCTCTTTGACCCTTGTCATCACAATGCTCTATGCCTTTCTCAGCACAGTGTTCCATGACCCTTTTCATCACAATGCTCCATGCGCTTGTCAGCACAATGCTCCGCGACACATGTCATCACAATGCAACATGCGATTGTCATCACAGTGCTCCACAATCTTGTCAGCACAATGCTCCATAAACCTTGTCATCACAATGCTCCATGCACTTCTCATCCAAATGCTCTCTCACCAGAGATATCACAATGTTCCATCACTAGTCATCACAATACTAGCTCACCCCTCTAATCACAATATTCCATGACCCCTGTCATCACAATGCTACATGCCCTTATCATCACAATGTTCCATGACCCCTGACGACACCATGTTCCATAACCCTTGTCATCAAAATGCTCCATGACCCT
Source organism: Mesoplodon bidens (assembly GCF_964165515.1). Taxonomy (NCBI): domain Eukaryota; kingdom Metazoa; phylum Chordata; class Mammalia; order Artiodactyla; family Ziphiidae; genus Mesoplodon; species Mesoplodon bidens. Next base: position 662,193 of record NW_027671170.1, read on the forward strand.
TTTCATCCCAAAGCTCCATGACCCCAGACATCACAATATTCTATAACCCCTGTCATCAAAATGTTCCATTACACTTTTCATCAAATTGCTGCATGACCCTGTCATCAAAATGCTCCCTGCCTTTCTCATCACAATGCACCACGCCCTTGTCATAAAAATGTTCCATGACCTTTGTCATCACAAAGCTCCATGATACTTGGCATCACAATGCTCCAAGTCATTGTCATCACAGTTCTCCATGAACCCTCTCATCACATTTCTCCATGCTTTTGTCATCACAAAGCTCCATGACACTTGTCATCACAATGCTCGATGCCCTTCTCATCACAATGCTCCATGCCCTTGCCATCACAATGCTCCATTACCCCTGTCATGACAATGCTCCATGAACCCAGCCATCACGATGTTCCATGGCCTTGTCATCACAAGGCTCCATGACCGTTCTCATCACAATGCTCCATGAACCCTGTCATGACAATGCTCCATGAACACTGCCATCAAGATGTTCCATGGACTTGTCATCACAAGACTCCATGACCCTTGCCATCACAATGATCCAAGTCCCTGGTAATCACAATGCTCCATGCCATTGGCATCACAAAACTCCATGACACATATCATCAGAAAGTTCCATGGCCTTTTCATCACAATGCTCCATGCCCTTGTCATCACAATGCTCCAAGACCCCTGTAATTACAATGCTCCATGCCCCTTTTCATCTCAATGTTCCATGAACCCTGTCATCACAATGCACCATGCCCATCATCATAATGCTTCATACTATTGTCATCACAATGAAATCAAAATGCTCCATGACCTCTGTCATCATAATGCTCCAAACCCCTGTGATCACAATCTTCCATAACACTTATCATCACATCACCCCCTGACGCTCATCATCAAAAATATCCATGGTCTTCTCATCACAATTCTCCATGAAATTTGTCATCACAATGCTCAATACACTTGTCATCACAATGCTCCCTGACCCTTGTTGTCTGTATGCTCCTTGAACCCTGTCATGACAAGGCTCCATGCTTTTTTCATCACAATGATCCATGCCCTTTTCATCACAATGCTCCATGACCCGTATAATCAAAATGCTCCATGTCCTTGTCATCACAAAGCTCCATGACGCATGTCAGCAGTGTGCTCCATGGAATTTTTCTAACAATGCTCCAAGCCCTTGTTATCACAATGCTCCAAGAGCCCTGTAATCACAATGATCCATGCCCCTTTTCATCAGAATGCTCCATGAGACTTGTCATCACAAGTCTCCATGTTCTTCTCATTACAATGCTCCAGGACCTTGTCATCACTATGCTCCATTCCCTTGTCATCACAATCCTCCATGACCCCTGCCTTCACAATACTCCATGAACATTTTCAGCCCAATGCTCCATGACCTTCTCATCACAATGCTCAATGACAAATATCATCACAATGCTCCATGACCACTGTCATCACAAAACTCCATGAAACCTGACAACAAAAAGATCCGAGACTCTTGTCATCACAATTCTCCATTCCCTAGTCATCACAATGATCCATTACCCCTCTCATCACAATACTCCTTGAACATTTTCAGCCCAATGCTCCATGACACTTGTCATCACAATGATCCATGCCCTTGTCATCTCAATGATCCATGACCCCTGTATTCACAATGCTCCGTGACGCTTGTCATCACAGTGCTCCATGACACCTGTCATCACAATGCTCCATGGCTTTGTCAGCAAAATGCTACATGACCTTGTCATTACAATGCTCTATGCGCTTGTCATCACAATACTCCATTACCATTGTCATCACAATCCTCCATGAACCTTGGGATCACATTGCGGCATGTCCTAGTCATCACAAGGCTCCATGCTCCTTGAAGTAAAAATGATCCATGACCTCTGTCATCACAATGCTCCAAACACTTGTGATCACAATGTTCCATAACACTTGTCATCACAATGCTCCATGATGCCTGTCACCACAATACTCCATGCCCTTTTCATCACAATGCTCCATGACCTTTGTCATCACAATTCTCAATACACTTGTCATCACAATGATTCCTGACACTTGTCGTCAGAATGCTCCTTGAACCCTGTCACGAAAAGGCTCCATGCCATTTTCATCATAATGCCCCATGCCATTTTCATCACAATAATCCATGCCTTTGTCATCAAAATACTCCACAAGCTTGTCATCCAAATGCTTCATGACCCGTGTCTTCACAATTATCCATGCACTTGCCAGCATAATGCTCCCAGACACTTGTCATCACAATGCTCCAAGCCATTGTCATCACAATGTTCCATTACCTTTGTCATCAGAATCCTCCATGACACTAGGCATCACAATGCTCCATGCCATTGTCATCACAATGGGCCATTACATATGTCATTACAATGCTCCCTGACAACTGTCTTCACAATAATGCATGACCTGGTCATCACAATGCTCCATGCCCTTGTCATCACAATGTGCCATTCAAACTGTCAACGCAATAATCCATGAAAATTATTAGACCAAAGCTCCATGCCCTTGTCATCACAATGCACCATGATCCCTATCATCACAATGCTCCGTGACTCCAGTCATCACAATGGTTCAGGACGTTTGTCATCACAATGGTCTATGCCCTCGTCATCAACAGTCTATGTGACCTTTTTAACAACAATGCTCCATGAACTTTTCATCACAATGCTCTTTGACCCTTGTCATCACAATGCTCTGTGCCTTTCTAAGCACAATGCTCCAAGACCATTGTCATCACAATCCTACATGTGCTAGTTAGGACAATGCTCGAAGACAAATGTCATCAAAATGCTCCATGCGCTTGTTATCACATTGCTCCAAAATCTTGTCATCACAATGCGCCGTAATCCTTGTCATCACAATGCTCCATGCACTTCTCAACAAAATGCTCTCTCACCACTAATATCACAATGTTACATCACTATTCGTCACAATGCTCCCTCACCCCTGTCATCACAATGTTACATGACTACTGTCATCACAATGCTCCATGCCCCTATTCATCAGTATGCTCCATGAGATTTGTCATCACAAGGCTCCATGGTTTTCTCATCACAATGCTCCAGGAAATTGTCATCACAATGCTTCACGACCTTGTCCTGAAAATTCTCAATGGCCCTAGTCATGATAATGCTCCAAGCCCTAGTCATCACAATGCTTCATTATATTTGTCATCACAATCCTCCATTACATTTGGCATCACAATGCTCCCTGCCATTTTCATCGCAATGGATCATGACATATATCATCACAATGCTCCCTGACACCTGTCTTCACAATACTCCATGACCTTCTCGTCACAATGCTCCATGACCATTGTCATCACAATGTGCCACGCACTTTTCATCACAACGGTCCACAAATTTGTCATTGCAGTGCTCCATAAACCTTGGAATCACAATGCTCCATACCCTTCTCATCACAATGCTCCATTATCGCTGTCATAACAATGCTCCATGAACCCTGCCATCACAATGTTCCAGGGCCTTGTCATCACAAGGCTCCATGACACTTGTCATCACAATGCTCCAAGACCCCTGTAATCACAATGCTTCATGCCCTTGTCTTCACAAAGCTCCATGACACATGTCATCAGAATGTTCCATGCCCTTCTCATCACAATGCTCCATTACCCCTGTCATCACAATGCTCCATGACCGCTGCCATCACAATGTTCCACGGCCTTGTCATCACAAGGCTCCCTGACACTTGTCGTCACAATGTTCCAAGACACCTGTCATCACAATGCTCCATGCCTTTGTCAGAAAAATACTACATGACCTTGTCATTACTATGTTCTTTGCGCATGTCATCACAATACTCCATTACATATATCATCACAATCCTCCATGAATCTTGGGATCACATTGCGTCATGCCCTTGTCATCACAATGCTCCATGCTCCCTGAAATCAAAATGATCCATGACCTTTGTCATCACAATGCTCCAAACCCTTGTGTTCACAGTGATCCATAACACTTCTCATCACAACGATCCATGATGCCTGTCATCACAATACTCCATGCCCTTTGCATCACAATGCTCCATGAACTTTGTCATCACAATTCTCAATACACTTGTCATCGCAATGCTCCCTGACACTTGTCGTCAGAATGCTCCTTGAAACCTGTCACGAAAAGGCTCCATGCCTTTTTCATCACAAGGCCCCATGCCATTTTCATCGCAATGCTCCATGCCATTGTCATCAAAATACTCCATAAGCTTGTCATCAGAATGCTCCTTGACCCTTGTCATCACAATTCTCCACGCACTTGTCAGGAAAATGCTCCCTGACCAATGTCGCCACAATGTCCCAAACCAATGGGATCACAATGCTCCATTAGATTTGTCATCAGAATCCTCCATGACACTTGGCATCACAATGCTCCATGCCATTGTCATCACATTGGTCCATTACAAATGTCTTCGCAATGCTCCCTGATACCTGTCTTCACAATACTGCATGACATGGTCTTCACAATGCTCCATGCCCTTGTGATCAAAATGCGCCATTCCAACTGTCATCACAATAATCCATGAAACTTATTAGAATGCTCCATGCCCTTGTCATCACAATGCTACATGCCCGAGTTATCACAATGCACCATGACCCCTGTCATCGCAATGCTCCGTGACTCCAGTCATCACAATGCTTCATGACTTTTGTCATCACAATGGTCCATGCCCTCATCATCAACAGTCTCTGTGACCTATTTAACAACAATGCTCCATGAAATATTCATCATAATGCTCTTTGACCCTTGTCATCACAATGCTCTATGCCTTTCTCAGCACAGTGTTCCATGACCATTTTCATCACAATGCTCCATGTGCTTGTCAGCACAATGCTCCGCGACACATGTCATCACAATGCACCATGCGATTGTCATCACAGTGTTCCACAATCTTGTCATCAGAATGCTCTATAAAACTTGTGATCACAATGTTCCATGCACTTCTCATCAAAATGCTCTCTCAGCACAGATATCACAATGGTACATCACTGTTCGTCACAATACTCCCTCACCCCTGTCATCACAGTGTTCCATGACTCCTGTCATCACAATGCTACATGCATTATCATCACAATGTTCGATGACACCTGACATCAAAATGTTCCATAACCCGTCATCAAAATGCTCCATGACCCGTTTCATCAAAATGCTCCATGACCCCTGACATCACAATGTTCTATAACACCTGTCATCAAAATGTTCCATGACCCTTTTCATCAAATTGCTCCATAAACCTGTCATCAAAATGATCCCTGCCCTTCTCATTACAATGCACATCGACCTTGTCATCAAAATGCTCCATTACCTTTGTCATTACAAAGATCCATGACCCTTGGCATCACAGTGCTCCATGTCATTTTCATCACAATGCTCCATGAAAGCTCTCATCACATTACTCCATGCCCTTTTCATCACAGTGCTCCATGACACATGTCATTAGAATGCTCCATGGTCTTGTCTTCAAAAGGCTCCAAGACCCTTCTCATCACAATGCTCCAAGACCCCTGTAATCACAATGCTCCATGTCCCTTTTCATCTCAATGATCCATGAACCCTGTCATCACAATGCACCATGACCATCATCATAATGCTTCATGCTATTGTCATCACAATGAAATCAAAATGCATCATGACCTCTGTCATAACAATGCTCCAAACCCTTGTGATCACAATATTCCATAACACTTGTCATCACAATGCCCCATGACACTCGTCATCACAATTATCCATGGTTTTCTCACCACAATGCTCCATGACCTTTGTCATCACAATGTTCAATACACTTGTCATCAAAATGCTCCCCGACACTTGTTATCTGTATGCTCCTTGAACCCTGTCATGACAAGGCTCCATGCCATTTTCATCACAATGATCCATGCCCTTTTCATCACAGTGCTCCAAGACCCCTGTAATCACAATGCTCCATGCCCCTGTCATCACAAAGCTCAATGACTCATGTCATTAGAATGCTCCTTGGCCTTCTCCTCACAATGATCCATGCCCTTGTCATCACAATGTTCCAAGACCCATGTAATCACAATGGTCCATGCCCCTGTTCATCAGTATGTTCCATGAGATTTGTCATCACAAGGCTCCATGGTTTTCTTATCACAATGCTCCAGGACCTTGTCATCACAATGCATCAAGACTTGTCATAAAAATTCACAATGGCCCTTGTCATCATAATGCTCCAAGCCCTAGTCATCACAATGCTCCATTATATTTGTCATCACAATCCCCCATTACATTTGGCATCACAATGCTCCCTGCCATTGTCATCACAATGGACCGTGACCTATGTCATCACAATGCTCCCTGACACCTGTCTTTACAATACTCCATGACCTTCTCATCAGAATGTTCCATGCCCTTGTCATCACAATGCTGCATGACCAGTGTCATCACAATAATCTATGAAACTTGTTAGAGCAATGCTCCATTCCCTTGTCATCACAATGCTCCTTGCCCTTGTCATCACAATGCTCCAGGAACCCTGTCATCACAATGCTCCTTGACTCAAGTCGTCACAATGCTTCATAACGTTTGTCATCACAATGGTCCATGCACCCGTCATCTCAATGCTCTGTGACTTTTGTAACCACAATGCTCCATGAACTATTCATCACAGTGCTCCGTGACCCTTGTCATCACAATGCTCCATGTCTTTGTCAGAACAATGCCCCATGACCCTTGTCATCACAATGTGCCAATCGATTTTCATCACAACGTTCCACAACCTTGTCATTGCAATGCTCCATAAACCCTGTAATCACAATGCTCCATGCACTTCTCATCAAAATGCTCTCCCACGAGAAATATCACAGTGTTTCATCACTAGTCATCAGAATACTCCCTCACGCCTGTAAACACAATGTGCCATGACTCCTGTCATCACATTGCTACATCCCTTTATCATCACAATGTTCCATGACCCTTGATATCACAATATTCCATAACCCCTGTCATCAAAATGCTCCATGACCATATTCATTCAAAAGCTCCTTGACCCCTGATATCACAATGTTCTATAACCCCAGTCATCAAAATAGTCCATTACACTTTTCATCAAATTGCTGCATGACCCTGTCATCAAAATGCTCCCTGCATTTCTCATCACAATGCACCACGCCCTTGTCATAAAAATGTTCCATGACCTTTGTCAAAACAAAGCTCCATGATACTTGGCATCACAATGCTCAATGTCATTGCCATCACAATTCTCCATGAAACTTCTCATCATATTTCTCCATGCCTTTGTCATCACAAAGCTCCATGACACTTGTCATCACAATGCTCGATGCCCTTCTCATCACAATGCTCCATGCCCTTGCCATCACAATGCTCCATTACCCCTGTCATGACAATGCTCCATGACCCCTGCCATCACGATGTTCCATGGCCTTGTCATCACAAGGCTCCATGACCCTTCTCATCACAATGCTCCATTACTTCTATCATAACAATGCTCCATGACCCCTGCCATCACAATGTTTCACGGCCTTGTCATCACAGGACTCCATGACCCTTGCCATCACAATGATCCAAGACCCTAGTAATCACAATGCTCCATGCCCTTGGCATCACAAAGCTCCATGACACATGTCATCAGAATGTTCCATGCCATTTTCATCACAGTGCTCCATGCCCTTGTCATCACAATGCTCCAAGACCCCTGTAATTACAATGCTCCGTGCCCCTTTTCATCTCAATGCTCCATGAACCCTGTCATCACAATGCACCTTGCCCATCATCTTAATGCTTCATACTATTGTCATCACAATGAAATCAAAATGCTCCATGACGTCTGTCATCATAATGCTCCAAACCCTTGTGATCACAATGTTCCATAACACTTATCATCTCATCACCCCCTGACGATCATCATCACAAATATCCATGGTCTTCTCATCACAATGCTCCATGAAATTTGTCATCACAATGCTCAAAGCACTTGTCATCACAATGCTCCCTGACACTTGTTGTCTGTATGCTGCTTGAACCCTGTCATGAAAAGTTTCCATGCCTTTTTCATCACAATGATACATGCCCTTTTCATCACAATGCTCCAAGACCCCTTTAATCAAAATGCTCCGTGCCCTTGTCATCACAATGCTCCATGCACCTTTTCATCAGAATGCTCCATGAGACTTGTCATCACAAATCTCCATGTTCTTCTCATCACAATGCTCCAGGACCTTGTCATCACTATGCTCCATTCCCTTGTCATCACAATGCTCCATGACCCCTGCCTTCACAATACTCCATGAACATTTTCAGCCCAATGCTCCATGAACTTCTCATCACAATGCTCAAAGACCAATATCATCACAATGCTCCATGACCACTGTCATCACAAAACTCCATGACACCAGACAACACAATGATCCGAGACTCTTGTCATCACAATGCTCCATTCCCTAGTCATCACAATGCTCCATGACCCCTCTCATCACAATAATCATTAAACATTTTCAGCCCAATGCTCCATGACCCTTGTCATCACAATGATCCATGCCCTTGTCATCTCAATGATCCATGACCCCTGTGTACACAATGCTCTGTGACGCTTGTCATCACAGTTCTCCAAGATCCCTGTAATCAAAATGTTCCATGCTCTTGTCATCACAAAGCTCAATGACGCATGTCATGAGAATGCTCCTTGGTCTTCTCCTCACAATGCTCCTTGCCCTTGTCATCACAATGTTCCAAGACCCCTGTAATCACAATGCTCCATGGCCCTTTTCATCAGTATGCTCCATGAGACTTGTCATCACAAGGCTCCATGGTTTTGTCATCACAATGCTCCAGGAACTTGTCATCCCAATGATTCACGACCTTGCCATGAAAATTCTCAATGGCCATTGTCATCATAATGATCCAAGCCCTAGTCATCACAAAGCTCCATGACATATGTCATCAGAATGTTCCATGGAATTATTTTCAAAATGCTCCATGCCCTTGTCATTACAATCCTCCATGACCCATGTATAACAGTGTTCAGTGCCCTAGTCATCACAAAGCTCCATGCCCACTCTCATCACAATAATCCATGAAATATTTTATACCAATGCTCCATGCCCTTCTCATCACATTGCTCCATTACCCCTGTCGTAACAATGCTCCATGAACCGTGCCTTCACAATGATCCACGGCCTTGTCATCACAAGGCTCCATGACAATTGTCATCACAATGCTCCAAGACCCATTTAATCACCATGCTCCATGCGCTTGTCATCACAAAGCTCCATGACGCATGTAATCAGAATGTTCCATGGCCTCCTCATCACAATGCTCCATGCCCTTGTCATCACAATGCTCCAAGACCCTTGTAATCATAATGCTCCATGCCCCATTTCATCTAAATGTTCCATGAACCCTGTCATCACAGTGAACTATGCCCATCATCATAATGCTTCAGGGTATTGTCATCACAATGACATCAAAATGTTCCATGACCTCTGTCATCACAGTGCTCCAAAACCTTGTGATCACAATGTTCCATAACACTTATCATCACAACACCCCATGACGCTCATCATCACAATTATCCATGGTCTTCTCATCACAATGCTCCATGACATTTGTCATCACAATGCTCAATACACTTGTCATCACAATGCTCCCTGACACTTGTCGTCAGTGTGCTCCTTGAACCCTGTCATGACAAGGCTCCTTGCCTTTTTCATCACAATGATCCAGGCCGTTTGCATGATAATGCTCCAAGACCCCTGTAATTACAATGCTCCGTGCCGCTTTTCATCTCAGTGCTCCATGACTCATGTCATCAGAATGCTCCATGGACTTCTCATCACAATGCTCCATGCCCTTGTCATCACAATGCTCCAAGACCCCTGTAATCACAATGTTCCATGCCCCTTTTCATCTCAATGCTCCATGGACCATGTCATCACATTGCATCATGCCCATCATAATAAACCTTCCGGCTATTGTCAGCACAATGAAATCAAAATTCTTCATGACCTCTGTCATCACAGTGCTCCATGACCCCTGTCATCACAAAACTCCATGAACATTTTCAGCCCAATGCTCCATGACATTTGTCATTACAATGATCCTTGCCCTTGTCATCCCAATGCTCCATGACACCTGTATTCACAATGCTCTGTGACGCTTGTCATCACAGTGCTCCATGACACCTGTCATCACAATGCTCCATGCCTTTGTCAGCAAAAGGCTACATGATATTGTCATTGCAATGCTCTATGTGCTTGTCATCACAATACTCCATTACCATTGTCATCACAATCCTCCATGAAACTTGGGATCACATTGCTTCATGCCCTTGTCATCACAATGCTCCATGCTCCTTGAAATCAAAATGATCCATGACCTCTGTCATAGCAATGCTCTAAACCCTTGTGATCACAATGTTCCATAACCCTTGTCATCACAACGCTCCATGATGCCTTTCATCACAATACTCCAAGCCCTTTTTATCACAATGCTCCATGACCTTTGTCATCACAATTCTCAATACACTTGTCATCAAAATGCTTCCAGACAATTGTCCTCAGAATGTTCCTTGAACCCTCTCACGAAAAGGCTCCATGGGTTTTCATCACAGTGCCCCATGCCGTTTTCATCACAATGCTGCATGCTATTGTTATCAAAATACTCCACAAGCTTGTCATCAGAAAGCTCCATGACCCTTGTCATCACAATTCTCCATGCACTTGTCAGCACAATGCTCCCTGAACCTTGTCATCACAATGCTCCAAGCCATTGTAATCACAATGCTCCATTATATTTGTCATCACAATCCTCCATGACATTTGGCCTCACAATGCTCCCTGCCATTGTCATCGCAATGGATCATGACATATGTCATCACAATGCTCCCTGACACCTGTCTTCACAGTACTCCATGATCTTCTCATCACAACGCTCCATGACCTTGTCATCACAACGCTCCATGCCCTTGTCATCACAATGCACCATGTCCACTGTCATCACAATAATCTATGAAATTTGTCTGACCAATGATCCATGCCCCTCTCATCACATCTCTCCAAGCCCTTGTCATCACAATGCTACATGACCCCTGTCATCACAATGCTCCCTGACTCCAGTCATCACAATGCTTCATAACATTTGTCATCACAATGGTCCATGCCCGCATCATCACAAGGCTCTGTGACCTTTGTTACCACAATGCTCCATGAACTTTTCATCACAATTCTCCGTGACCCTTGTCATCACAATGCTCCATGCCTTTGCCAGAAAAATGCACCATGACCCTTGTCATCACAATGTGTCACGCACTTTTCATCACAACAGTCCACAAATTTGTCATCGCAATGCTCAATTAAACTTGAAATCACAATGCTCCATACCCTTCTCATCAAAATGCTCCATTATCCCTGTCATAACAATGCTCCATGACCCCTTCCATCACAATGTTCCACGGCCTTGTCATCAGAAGGCTCCATGACACTTGTCATCACAATGCTCCAAGACCCCTGTAATCACAATGCTCCATGCCCTTGTCATCACAAAGCTCCATGACACATGTCACCAGAATGTTCCATGGATTTCTCATCAACAGGATCCATGCCCATGTCATCACAATGCTCCAAGTCCCCTGTAATCACAATGCTCCATGCCCCTTTTAATCTCAATGCTCCATGAACCCTGTCATCACAATGCATCATGCCCATCATCATAATGCTTCCGGCTATTGTCAGCCCAATTAAATCAAAATTCTCCATGACCTCTGTCATCACAATGCTCCATGACTCCTGTCATCACAATACTCCATGAAAATTTTCAGCCAAGTGCTCCATGACGCTTGTCATCACAATGATCCATGACCTTATAATCCCAATAGTCCATGACCCCTGTATTCAAAATGCTCTGTGACGCTTGTCATCACAGTGCTCCATGACACCTATCATCACAATGCTCCATGCCTTAAACAACAAAATGCCTCATGACCTTGTCATTACAATGCTCTATGTGCTTGTCATCACGACACTGCATTTCCATTGTCATCACAATCCTCCAAGAATCTTGGGATCACATTGCTTCATGCACTTGTCATCACAATGCTCCCTGCCCTTCTCATTACAATGCACAACGCCCTTCTCATCAAAATGCTCCATGACTTTGTCATCACAAAGATCCATAAACGCTCTCATCACATTGCTCCATGCCCTTGTCATCAAAAAGCTCCATGACGCATATCATCAGAAAGTTCCATGGCCTTCTCATCACAATGCTCTTTGCCCTTGCCATCACAATGTTCCATTACCCCTGTCATCACAATGCTCCATGACCCATGACATCACGATGTTCCATGGCCTTGTCATCACAAGGCTCCATGACCCTTCTCATCACAATGCTCCAAGACCTCTAAAATCACAATACTCCATGCCCCTTTTCATCTCAATAATCCATGAACCCTCTCATCACAATGTACCATACCCATCATCATAATGCTTCATGCTATTGTCATCACAATGACATCAAAATTCTCCATGAGCTCTGTCATAACCATGATCCAAACCCTTGTGATCACAATATTCCATAACACTTGTCATCACAATGCCCCATGACGCCCGTCATCACAATTATCCATGGTATTCTCATCACAATGCTTCATGACACATGTCATCACCATGCGCCATGCGCTTGTCTTCACAGCTCTCCACAAACTTGTCATCACAATGCTCCATAAACCTTGTCATCACAAAGCTCCTTGCACTTCTCATGAAAATGCTCTCTCACCACTGATATCACAATGATACATCTTTATTCATCACAATACTCCCTCACCCCTGTCATCACAATGTTCCATGACTCCTGTCATCACAATGCTACTTGCAATTATTATCACAATGTTCGATGACCACTGACATCACAATGTTCCATAACCCCTGTCGTCAAAATGCTCCATGACCATTTTCATCAAATTGATCCATGACCCCTGACATCACAATGTTCCATAACCCCTGTCATCAAAATGTTCCATGAAACTTTGCATCAAATTGCTCCATGACCCTGTCATCACAATGCTCCCTGCCCTTCTCATCAGAATGCACATCGCCCTTGTTATCAAAATGCTCCATGTCCTTTTCAACACAAAGATCCATGACCCTTGGCATCACAATGCTCCATGTCTTTGTCATCACAATGCTCCATGAAAGCTCTCATCACATTGCTCCATGCCCGTGTCATCACAAAGCTCCATGATGCATGTCATCAGAATGCTCCATCCCTTCTCCTCACAATGCTCCATGACTTATGCCATCACGATGTTCCATGGACTTGTCATCACAAGGCTCCATGACACTTCTCATCACAATTCTCCATGACTTTTGTCATCACAATGCTCAATACACTTGTCATCAAAATGCTCCCTGACACTTGTCGTCAGTATGCTCTTTGAAACCTGTCATGACAAGGCTCCATGCGTTTTTCATCACAATGATCCAGGCCGTTTGCATGATAATGCTCCAAGACCCCTGTAATTAAAATGCTCCATCCCCTTGTTATCACAACCCTCCATGACTCATGTCATCAGAATGCTCCATGGCCTTGTCATCACAATGCTCAATGCCCTTGCATCGCAATGCTCCAAGACCCCTGTAATCACAGTGCTCCATACCCCATTTCATCCCAAGGATCCATGAAACCTCTCATCAAATTGCACCATGCCCATCATCATAATGCTTCATGCTATTGTCATCACAATGAAATCAAAATGCTCTATGACCTTTGTCATAACAATGCTCCAAACCCATGTGATCCCGATATTCCATAAAATTTGTCCTCACAATGCCCATGACGCTCATCATCACAATTATCCATGGTCTTCTCATGACAATGCTCCATGACCTTTGTCATCACAATGCTCAATACACTTGTCATCAAAATGCTCTCTGACCCTTGTTGTCTGTATGCTCCTTGAACCCTGTCATGACAAGGCTCCATGCAAGCCCTAGTCATCACAATGCTCCATTATATTTGTCATGACAATCCTCCATTACATTTGGCATCACAGTGCTCCCTGCCAATGTCATCACAATGGACCATGACATATGTCATCACAGTGCTCCCTGACAGCTGTCTTCACAACACTCCATGACGTTCTCATCACAATGCTCCATGCCCTGGTCATCACAATTCACCATGCCCACTGTGATCACAATACTCTATGAAACTTGTCAGACCAATGTTTCATGCCCCTGTCATCACAATGCTCCATGCCCTAGTCATCACAATGCTCCATGACCCCTGTCATCACAATGCTCCGTGACTCCATTCATCACAAAGCTGCATAACGTTTACCATCACAATGGTGCATGCCTGCATCATCACAAGGCTCTGTGACATTTGGAACCACAATGCTCCATGAACTTTTCATCACAAAGCTCCATGACAATTGTCATCACAATGCTCCATGCCTTTGGCAGAAAAATATTCAATGTCCCTTGTCATCACAATGTGCCACGCGCTTTTCCTCACAACGGTCCACAAACTTTTCATTGCAATGCTACATAAACCTTGTAATCACAATGCTCCATGCATTTCTCATCAAAATGCTCTCTCACAAGAGATATCACAGTGTTACATCACTAGTCGTCACAATACTCCCTCACCCCTGTAATCACAATATTCCATGACACCTGTCATCACAATGCTACATACCCATAAAATCACAATGTTCCATGACCCATGACATCACAATGTTCCATAACACCTGTCATCAAAATGCTCCATGATCCTTTTCATCCCAAAGCTCCATGACCCCTGACATCACAATGTTCTATAACCCCTGTCTTCAAAATGTTACATTACACTTTTCATCAAATTCCTGCATAACATTGTCACCAAAATACTCCCTGCCCTTCTCATCACAATGCACCACACCCTTGTCATCAAAATGCTCCATGTCCTTTGTCATCAGAAAGCTCCATGACCCTTGGCATCACAATGCTCCATGTCATTGTCATCACAAAGCTCCATGACACTTGTCATCACAATGCTCGATGCCCTTCTCATCAAAATGCTCCATGTCCTTGTCATTACAAACCTCATTGACTCATGTATCACAGTGTTCCGTGACCTTGTCATCACAATGCTCCATGCCCACTCTCATCAGAATAATCCATGAAACATTTCAGACCAATGTTCCATGTCCTTCTCATCACAATGCTCCATTACCACTGTCATAACAATGCTAGATGACTCCTGCCATCACAATTTTCCACGACCTTGTCATTCACAAGGGTCCATGACACGTCATCTCAATGTTCCAAGACCCCTGTAATCAAAATTCTCCATGCCCTTGTCATTACAAAGATCCATGACACATGACATCAGAATGTTCCATGCCCTTGTCATCACAACGCTCCTTGCCCTTCTAATCACAATGCTCCAAGACCCTTGTAATCACAATGCTCCATTCCCCTTTTCATCTCAATGCTCCATGAACCCTGTCAACACAATGCACCATGCTTATCATCATAATGCTTCAGGCTATTGTCATCACAATGAAATCCAAATGCTCGATGACCTCTGTCATCACAATGCTCCACACTCTTTTGATCACAATGTTCCATAACACTTATAATCACAACACCCCATAACGCCCATCATCACAATTATCCATGATCTTCTCATCACTATGCTCCATAACCCTTGTCATCACAATGCTCTATACACTTGTCATCACAATGCTCCCTGACACTTGTCGTCAGTATGCTCCTTGAACCCTATCATGACAAGGCTCCATGCCCTTTTCATCACAATTCTCCAAGACACCTGTAATCGCAGTGCTCCATGCACTTGTCATCACAAAGCTCCATGACGCATGTCATCAGAATACTCCATGGCCTCCTCACAATGCTCCATGCCCTTGTCATAACAATGTTCCAAGACTCCTGTAATCACAATGCTCCATGCCCCTTTTCATCAGAATGCTCCATGAGACTTGTCATCACAAGTCTCCATGGTCTTCTATTCACAATGCTACATTTCCTTGTCATCACAATGTTCCATGACCCCTGTAATCACAATACTCCATGAACATTTTCAGCCCAATGCTCCTTGACATTCTCATCACAATGCTCCATGACCAATATCATCACAATGCTCCATGACCACTGTCATCACAACACACCATGACCGCTGACAACAGAGTTATACGGGTCTCTTGTCATCACAATGCTCAATTCCCTACTCATCACAATTCTCCATGATCCCTGTCATCACTATACTCCATGAACATTTTAAGCCCAATGCTCCATGACGCTTATCATCACAATGATCCATGCACTTGTCATCCCAATGCTCCATGAACCCTGTATTCACAATGCTCAGTGACGCATGTCACCAAAGTGCTCCATGACACTTGTCATCACAATGCTCCATGTCTTTGTCAGCAAAATGCTACATGACCTTGTCATTACAATGCTCTATGCGCTTGTCATCACAAAACTGCATTACCATTGTCATCACAATCCTCCATGAACATTGGAATCATATTGCTTCATGCCCTTGTCATAACAATGCTCCATGCTCCTTGAAATCAAAATGATCCATGACTCTGTCATCACAATGCTCCAAAACCTTGTGATCACAATGTTCCATAACACTTGTCATCACCATGCTCCCTGACTCTTGTCGTCAGAATGCTCCTTGATCACTGTCACTAAAAGGCTCCATGCCATTTTCATCACAAAGCCCCATGCCATTTTCATCACAATGCTCCATGCCATTGTCATCAAAATACTCCACAATTTTGTCATCCAAATGCTCCATGACCCGTGTCATCACAATTCTCCATGCACTTGCCAGCCCAATGCACCCTGACCCTTGTCATCACAATGCTCCAAGCCATTGTCATCACAAAGCTTCATTACATTTGTCATCAGAATCCTCAATGACACTTGGCATCACAATGTTCCATGCCATTGTCATCACAATGGGCCATTACATATGTCATCACAATGCTCCCTGACATCAGTCTTCACAATACTGCATGAGCTGGTCTTCACAATGCTCCATGCCCTTGTCATCACAATGTGCCATTCCATCTGTCATTGCAATAATCCATGAAACTTATTAGACCAATGCTCCATGTCGTTTTTATCACAATGTTCCATGCCCTTGTTATCACAACGCTCAATGACCCATGTCATCACAATGCTCCGTGAGTCCAGTCATCACAATGCTTCATGACCTTTGTCATCACAATGGTCCATGCCCTCATCATCAACAGTCTCTGTGACCTTTTTAACCTCAAGGCTCCATGAAATTTTCATCATAATGCACTTTGACCCTTGTCATCTCAATACTCTTTGCCTTTCTCAGCACAATGCTCCATGACCATTGTCATTACAATGCTCCATGCGCTTCACAGCACAATGCTCCATGACACATGTCATCACAGTGCACCATGCACTTGCCATCACAGTGCTCCACAATCTTGTCATCATAAGGCTCCATTAACCTTGTCATCACAATGCTCCATGCACTTCTCATTAATATGCTCTCTCACCAATGATATCACTATGTTACATCACTATTCATCGGAATACTCCCCCACCCCTGTCATCACAATGTTCCATGACTCCTGTCATCACAATGCTACATGCACTTATCATCACAATGTTCGATGACCTATGACATCACAATGTTCCATAAGGCCTGTCATCAAAATGCTCTATGCCCCTTTTCATCAAAATGCTCCATGTCCCCTGACATCACAATGCTCCATAGCCCTTGTCATTACAGTGCTCCATGACGCTCGTCATCACAATTATCCATGGTCTTCTCATCAAAATGCTCCACGGTCTTGCCATCACAATGCTCCATGCTTTGGTCATCACAGTGCTCCATGTCCGTTGTCATCACAATTCTCCACGTCCTTGTCATCCCAATGCTCCATGACAGTTTTCATCACAGTGATCCATGTCCCTTGTCATCACAATTCTCCATGCACATGTCATCGCAATACCCCATGACCCCTGTCATAGCAAGCTCCATTCCTGTGTCACCACATTGTTTCACGACCTTTTCTTCAAAATTCTCAATGGCCGTTGTCATCACAATGCTCCTTGACCCTTGTCATCACAGTGCTCCAAGCCTTTGTCATCACAATGCTCCAATCCCTTTCTCTTCACAATCCTCCAAATCACTTGACATCACAATGCTCCATACCATTTTCATTACAATGGAACATGAAATATGTCATCACAATGCTCCCTGACACCTGTCTTCACAATACTCCATGCCCTTGTCATCACAATGTGCCATGCCCACAGTCAAGACAATTATCCATGAAACTTGTCAGACCAATGCTCCATGCCCCTGTCATCACAATGCTGCATGCCCTTGTCATCACAATGCTCCATGACACCATTTCTCACAATGCTCCGTGACTCCAGTCATCACAAAGCTTCATGACCTCTGTCATCCCAATGATCCATGCCCTCATCATCACAAGGCTCTGTGAACTTTGTCACCACAATGCACCATGAACTTTTCACCACAATGCTCCGTGACACTTGTTATCACAATGCTCCGTCCCTTTGTCAACTCAATGTTCCATGACCCTTGTCATCACAATTTTCCATGCGCTTGTCAGTGCAGTGCTCCATGACCCATGTCATCACAATGCTCCATAAAACTTGTCATCACAATGCTCCTTGCACGTCTTATCAAAATGCTCTCTCACCACTGATATCAAAATGCTCCCTCACTAGTCATCACAATACACCCACTCTCCTGTCATCACAATGGTCCATAAACCCTGTCATGAAAATGTTCCATGACCCCTGACATCAAAATGTTCCATAACACCTGTCATCAAAATGTTCCTTGACCATTTTCATCAAATTGCTCCATGACCCTGTCATCACAATGTTCCCTGCCCTTCTCATCACAATGCACAACGCCCTTGTCATCAAAATGCTCCATGACTTTGTCATCACAAAGAACCATGACCATTGGCATCACAGTGCTCCATGTCATTGTCATCACAATGCTCCATGATCGCTCTCATCACATTGCTCCATGCCCTTGTCATCACAAAGCTCCATGACGCATGTCATCAGAATGCTCCATGGCCTTCTCATCACAGTGCTCCATGCCCCTGCCATCACAATGCTCCATTACACCTGTCATCACAAAGCTCCATGACCCCTGTAATCACAATGCTCCATGCCCCTTTTCATCTCAATGCTCCATGAGCCCTGTCATCAAAATGCACCATTCCCACCATCATAATGCTTCATGCTATTGTCATGACAATGAAATCATAATGCTCCATGACCTCTCTCATCACAATGCTCCAAATCCTTGTGATCAAAATGTTCCATAACACTTATCATCACAACGCCCCATGACGCTCGTCATCACAATTATCCATGGTCTTCTCATTACAATGCTCCATGACTTTTGTCACCACAATGCTCAATACCCTTGTCATCACAATGATCCCTGACACTTGTCGTCAGTATGCTCCTTGAACCATGTGATGACAAGGCTCCATAGCCTTCTCATCCCAATGCTCCATGCCCTTGTCATCACAGTGCTCCACAACCCCTGTAATCACAATGCTCCATGCCCCTTTTCATCAGAATGTTCCATGAGACATATAATCACAAGGCTCCATAGTCTTCTCCTCACAATGCTCCAGTACCTTGTCATCTCAATGCTCCATGACACCTGTCATCACTATACTCCATGAACATTTTCAGCCCAATGCTCCATGAACTTCTCATCACAATGCTCCATGAACCATGTCATCACAACGCTCCATGTCCCTTGTCATCACAATACTCCATGAATATTTTCATCCCAATGCTCCATGACCCTTGTCATCACAATGATCCATGCCCTTGTCATCCCAATGCTCCATGACCCCTGTATTCACAATGCTCCGTGATGCTTGTCATCACAGTGTTCCATGACACCTGTCATCACAATGCTCCATGCCTTTGTCAGCAAAATGCTACATGACCTTGTCATTACAATGCTCTATGTACTTGTCATCACAATACTCCATTACTATTGTCATCACAATCCTCCATGAACCCTGGGATCACATTGTTTCATGCCCTTGTAATCACAGTGCTCCATGCTCCTTGAAATCAAAATGATCCATGACCTCTGTCATCACAAAGCTCCATGAATATTTTCAGCCCAATGCTCCATGACTTTCTCATCGCAATGCTCCATGACCAATATCATCAGAATGCTCCATGACCACTGTCATCACAACACTCCATGACACCTGACAACACAGTGATACGGGACTCTTGTCATCACAATGCCCCATTACCTAGTCATCACAATGCTCCATGACACATGTCATCACAATATTTCATGAATATATTCAGCCCAAACTCCATGACCATGGTCATCAAAATGTTCCATGCCCTAGTCATCCCAATGCTCCATGACCTCTGTATTCACAATGCTCTGTGACACTTGTCATCACAGTGCTCCATGACACCTGTCATCACAATGCTCCATGCCTTTGTCAGCAAAATGCTACATGACCTTGTCATTACAATGCTCTATGCGCTTGTCATCACAATACTCCATTACCATTGTCATTACAATCCTCCATGAACCTTGGGATCACATTGCTTCATGCCCTTGTCATCACAATGCTCCATGATCCTTGAAATCAAAATGATCCATGACCTCTGTCATCGCAATTCTCCAAACCCTTGTGATTACAATGTTCCATAACACTTGTCATCACAACGCTCCATGATACCTGTCATCACAATACTCCATGTCCTTTTAATCACAATGTTCCATGACCTTTGTCATCACAATTCTCAATACACTTGTCATCACAATGCTCCCTGACTCTTGTCGTCAGAATGATCATTGAAACCTGTCAAGAAATGTCTCCATGCTGTTTTCATCACAATGCCCCATGCCATTTTCCTCACAATAATCCATGCCATTGTCATCAAAATACTCCACAAGCTTGTCATCCAAATGCTCCATGACCCATGTCATCACAATTCTCCATGCACTTGCCAGCGCAATGCTCCCAGACCCTTGTCATCACAATGCTCCAAGCCATTGTCATCACAATGCTCCATTACCTTTGTCATCAGAATCCTCCATGACACTTGGCATCACAATGCTCCATGCCATTGTCATCACAATGGGCCATTACATATGTCATCACAATGCTCCCGGACACCAGTCTTCACAATACTGCATGACCTGGTCTTCACAATGCTCCATGCCCTTGTCATCACAATGCACCATTCCAACTGTCATTGCAATAATCCATGAAACTTATTAGACAATTGTTCCATGCCCTTGTCATCACAATGCTCCATACCCTTGTTTTCACAATGCTCCGTGATTCCAGTCATCAAAATGCTTCATGACCTTTGTCATCACAGTGGTCCATGCCCTCATCATCAACAGTCTCTGTGAACTTTTTAACCTAAATGCTCCATGAAATTTTCATCACAGTGCTCTTTGACCCTTGTCATTACAATATTCTATGCCTTTCTCAGCACAATGCTCCATGACCGTTGTCATCACAATGATCCCTTTGCTTGTCAGCACAATGCTCCATGACACGTCATCACAATGCACCATGCGCTTGTCATCACAGTGCTCCACACTCTTGTCATCACAAGGCTCCATTAACATTGTCATCACAATGCTCCATGCACAACTCATCAATATGCTCTCTCACCACTGATATCACAATGTTACATCACTATTCATTACAATACTCCCTCACCCCTGTCATCACAATGTTCCATGACTCCTGTCATCACCATGCTACATGCACTTATCATCACAATGTTCGATGACCTATGACATCACAATGTTCCATAAACACTGTCATCAAAATATTCCATGACCCTTTTCATCAAAATGCTCCATGTCCCCTGACATCACAATGCTCCATAGCCCTTGTCATTACAGTGCTCCTTGACGCTCGTCATCACAATTATCCATGGTCTTCTCTTCACAATGCTCCACGGTCTTGCCATCAGAATGCTCCATGCCCAGGTCATCACAATGCTCCATGTCCCTTGTCATCACAATTTTCCCCGTCCTTCTCATCACAATGCTCCATGACAGTGCTTATCACAATTTTACATGCATTTGTCATCACAATTCTCCATGCACATGTCATCTCAATGCCCCATGACCCTGTCATAGCAAGCTCCATGCCTCTGTCATCACAATACTTCACGACCTTTTCGTCAAAATTCTCAATGGCCGTTGTCATCAAAATGCTCCATGACACTTGTCATCACAATGCTCCAAGCCCTTGTCATCACAATACTCCATTACCTTTGTCATCACAATCCTCAAAAACACTTGGCATCACAATGCTCCATGCTATTGTCATCACAATGGAACATGAAATATGTCATCACAATGCTGCCTGACACCTGTATTCACAATAATCCATGACCTTGTCATCACAATGTGCCATGCCCACTGTCAACACAATTATACATGAAACTTGTCAGACCAATGCTCCATGCCCCTGTCATCACAATGCTCCATGCACTTGTCATCACAATGCTTCATGACCCCAGTTCTCACAATGCTCCGTGACTCCAGTCATCACAAGGCGTCATGACCTGTGTCATCACAATGATCCATGCCCTCATCATCACAAGGCTCTGTGAAATTTGTCACCACAATGCTCCATGAACTTTTCATCACAATGCTCCGTGACACTTGTTATCACAATGCTCCATCCCTTTGTCAACTCAATGCTCCATGACACTTGTCATCACAATGTTCCATGTGCTTGTCAGCGCAGTGCTCCATGACCCATGTCATCACAATGCTCCATAAACCTTGTCATCACAATGCTCCTTGCACGTCTTATCAAAATGCTCTCTCACCACTGATATCAAAATGTTCCCTCACTAGTCATCACAATACACCCACTCCCCTGTCATCACAATGGTCCATAACCCCTGTCATGAAAATGTTCCATGACCCCTGACTCCACAATGTTCCATAACCCTGTCATCAAAATGTTCCATAACCCTTTTCATCAAATTGCTCCATGACACAGTCATCACAATGCTCCCTGCCCTTCTCATCACAATGTACAAAACCCTTGTCATCAAAATGCTCCATGACTTTTTCATCACAAAGATCCATGACCCTTGGCATCACAATGCTCCATGTCATTGCCATCACAATGCTCCATGTTCGGTCTCATCACATTGCTTCATGCCCTTGTCGTCACAATGCTCCATGACACATGTCATCAGAATGCTCCATGGCCTTCTCATCACAGTGCTCTATGCCCATGCAATCACAATGCTCCATTACACCTCTCATCAGAATGCACCAAGACCCCTGTAATCACAATGCTCCATGCCCCTTTTCATCTCAATGTTCCATGAACCCTGTCATCACAATGCACGATGCCCACCATCATAATGCTTCATGCTATTGTCATCACAATGAAATCATAATGCTCCATGACTTCTCTCATCACAATGCTCCAAATCCCTATGATCAAAATGTTCCATAACACTTATCGTCACAACGCCCCATGACGCTCGTCATCACAATTATCCATGGTCTTCTCATCACAATGCTCCATGACTTTTGTCACCACAATGCTCAATACCCTTGTCATCACAATATTCCCTGACACTTGTCGTCAGTATGCTCCTTGAAACCTGTGATGACAAGGCTCCATGGCCTTCTCATCCCAATGCTCCATGCCCTTGTCATCACAGTGCTCCACGACCCCTGTAATCACAAGACTCCAAGCCCCTTTTCATCAGAATGTTCCATGAGACATATCATCACAAGGCTCCATGGTCTTCTCATCACAATGCTCCAGTACCTTGTCATCACAATGCTCCATGACCCCTGTCATCACAACATTCCATTTCCCTTGTCATCAAAATATTCCATGAACATTTTCATCCCAATGCTCCATGACACTTGTCATCAAAATAATCCATGCACTTGTCATCCCAATGCTCCATGACCCCTGTATTCACAATGCTCCGTGACCCTTGTCATCACAGTGCTCCATGACACCTGTCATCACAATGCTCCATGCCTTTGCCAGCAAAATGCTACATGACTTTTTCATTACAATGTTCTATACGCTTGTCATCACAATACTCCATTACCATTGTCATCACAATCCTCCATGAATCTTGGGATCACATTGTTTCATGCCCTTGTCATCACAATGCTCCACGCTCCTTGAAATCAAAATGATTCATGACCTCTGTCATCACAATGCTCCAAACACTTGTGATCAGAATGTTCCAAAACACTTGTCATCACAACACTCCATGATGCCTGTCATCACAATACCCCATGCCCTTTTCATCACAAGGCTCCATGACCTTTGTCATCACAATTCTCAATACACTTGTCATCACAATGCTCCGTGACCATTGTCGTCAGAATGCTCCTTGAACCCTGTCATGAAAAGGCTCCATGCCATTTTCATCACAATTCCCCATGCCGTTTTCATCACAATGCTCCATGCCGTTGTCATCAAAATACTCCACAACCTTGTCATCAGAATGCTCCATGACTTTTGTCATCACAATTCTCCATCCATTTTCAGCACAGTGCTCCCTGACACTTGTCATCACAATGCTCTAAGCCATTTTCATCACAATGCTGCATTACCTTTGTCATCAGAATCCTCCATGACACTTGGCATCACAATGCTCCATGCCATTGTCATCACAATGGGCTATTACATAAGTCTTCACAATGCTTCCTGACACCAGTCTTCACAATACTGCATGACCTGGTCTTCACAATGCTCCATGCCCTTGTCATCACAATGCGCCATTCCAACTGTCATTGCAATAATCCATGAAACTTATTAGACCAATGCTCCATGCCGTTTTCATCACTATGTTCCATGCCCTTTTTATCACAATGCTCCATGACCCATGTCATCACAATGCTCCGTGAGTCCAGTCATCAGAATGCTTCATGACCTTTGTCATCACAATGGTCCATGCCCTCGTCATCAACAGTCTCTTTGACCTTTTTAACGTCAAGGCTCCATGAAATTTTCATCACAATGCTCTTTGACTCTTGTCATTACAATACTCTCTGCCTTTCTCAGCACAATGCTCCATGACCGTTGTCATCACAATGCTCCATGCGCTTCTCAGCACAATGCTCCATGACACATGTCATCACAGTGAACCATGTGCTTGCCATTACAGTGCTCCACAATCTTGTCATCACAATGCTCCATTAACCTTGTCACCACAATGCTCCATGCACTTCTCATCAATATGCTCTCTCACCACAGATATCACAATGTTACATCTCTATTCATCGTATTACTCCCCCACCCCTGTCATCACAATATTCCATGACTCCTATCATCACAATGCTACATGAACTTATCATCACAATGTTCGATGACCTATGACATCACAATGTTCCATAAGCCCTGTCATCAAAATGCTCCATGCACCTTTTCATCAAAATGCTCCATGTCCCCTGACATCACAATGCTCCATAGCCCATGTCATTACAGTGCTCAATGGAGCTCGTCATCACAGTTATCCATGGTATTCTCATCACAATGCTCCACGGTCTTGCCATCACAATGCTCCATGCCCTGGTCATCACAATGCTCCATGTCCCTTGTCATCACAATTCTCCACGTCCTTGTCATCACAATGCTCCATGACAGTTCTCATCACAATGTTACATGTTTCTGTCATCACAATTCTCCATTCACATGTCATCAGAATGTTCCATGACCCCTGTCATAGCAAGCTCCATGCGTCTGTCATCACAATGCTTCACGAACTTTTCATCAAAATTCTCAATGGCCGTTGTCATCAAAATGCTCCATGACCCTTGTCATCACAATGCTCAAAGCCCTTGTCATCAGAATGCTCCATTACCTTTGTCATCACAATCCTCAATAACACTTGGCACCACAATGATCCATACCATTGTCATCACAATGGAACATGAAATATGTCATCACAATGCTCCCTGACACCTGTATTCACAATACTCCATGACCTTGTCATCACAATGTGTCATGCCCACTGTCAACACAATTATCCATGAAACTTTTCAGACCAGTGCACCATGCCCCTGTCATCACAATGCTCCATGCCATTGTCATCACAATGCTCTATGACCCCAGTTCTCACAATGCTCCGTGACTCCAGTCATCACAAGGATTCATGACCTGTGTCATCACAGTGACCCATGCCCTCATCATCACAAGGCTCTGTGAACTTTGTCACCACAATGTTCCATGAACTTTTCATCACAATGCTCCGTGACACTTGTTATCACAATTCTCCGTCCATTTGTCAACTCAATGCTCCATGACCCTTGTCATCACAATGTTCCATGCGCTTGTCAACACAGTGCTCCATGACCCATGTCATCACAATGCTCCTTGCACGTCTTCTCAAAATGCTCTTTCACCACTGATATCAAAATGTTCCCTCACTAGTCATCACAATACACCAACTCCCCTGTCATCACAATGGTCCATAACCCCTGTCATGAAAATTATCCATAACCCCTGACATCACAATGTTCCATAAGCCCTGTCATCAAAATGTTCCATAACCCTTTTCATCAAATTGCTCCATGACCCTGTCATCACAATGCTCCCTGCCCTTCTCATCACAAAGCACAACACCCTTGTCATCAAAATGCTCCATGACTTTGTCATCACAAAGATCCATGATCCTTTGCATCACAATGCTCCATGTCATTGTCATCACAATGCTCCATGATCACTCTCATCACATTGCTTCATGCCCTTGTCGTCACAAATCACCATGACACATGTCATCAGAATGCTCCTTGGCCTTCTCATCACTGTGCTCCATGCCATTGCCATCACAATGCTCCATTACACCTGTCATCACAATGCTCCAAGACCCCTGTAATCACAATGCTCCATGCCACTATTCATCTCAAAGCTCCATGAAACCTGTCATCACAATGCAACATGCCCACCATCATAATGCTTCATGCTATTTTCATCACAATGAAATCATAATGCTCCATGACCTCTCTCATCACAATGCTCCAAATCCTTGTGATCAAAATGTTCCATAACACCTATCATCACAACACCCAATGACGCTCGTCATCACAATTATCCATGGTCTTCTCATCACAATGCTCCATGACTTTTGTCACCACAATGCTCAATACCCTTGTTATCACAATGCTCCCTGACACTTGTCGTCAGTATGCTCCTTGAATCCCGTGATGACAAGGCTCCATGGCCTTCTCATCCCAATGCTCCATGCCCTTGTCATCACAGTGCTCCACGACCCCTGTAATCACAAGAATCCATGCCCCTTTTCATCAGAATGTTCCATGAGACATATCATCACAAGGCTCAATGGTCTTTTCATCACAATGCTCCATGCCTCTGTCAGCAAAATGCTGCAGGACCTTGTCATTACAATTCTCTATGCACTTGTCATCACAATACTCCATTACCATTGTCATCACAATACTCCATGAACCTTGGGTTCACATTGGTTCATGCCCTTGTCATCACAATGCTCCATGCTCCTTGAAATCAAAATGATCCATGACCTCTGTCATCACAATGCTCCAAAAACTTGTGATCACAATGTTCCATAACACTTGTCATCACAACGCTCCATGATGCCTGTCATCACAATACTCCATGCCCTTTTCATCACAATGCTCCATGACATTTGTCATCACAATTCTCAATACACTTATCATCACAATGATTCCTGACACTTGTCGTCAGAATGCTCCTTGAACCCTGTTAGGAAATGGCTCCATGCCTTTTTCATCATAATGCCCCATGCCATTTTCATCACAATGCTCCATGCCATTATCATCAATATACTCCACAAGCCTGTCATCAGAATGCTCCATGAACTTTGTCATCTATATTCTCTATGCACTAGTCAGCACAATGCTCCCTGACCCTTGTCATCACAATGCTCCAAGCCATTGTCATCAAAATTCTCCATTACCTTTGTCATCAGAATCCTCCATGACATATGGCATCACAATGCTCCAAGCCATTGTCATCACAATGGGCCATTACATATGTCATCACAATGCTCCCTGACACCAGTCTTCAAATTACTGCATGACCTGGTCTTCACAATATTCCATGCCGTTGTTATCACAATGCTCCATGACCCCTGTAATCACAAGGCTCCATGCCCCTTTTCATCTCAATGCTCCATGAAACCTGTCATCACAATGCACCATGCCCATCATCATAATGCTTCAGGCTGTTGTCATCACAATGAAATCAAAATGCTCCATGTCTTCTGTCATCATAATGCTCCAAACCCTTGTGATCACAATGTCCCATAACACTTATCATCACAACACACCTGACGTTCATCATCACGATTATCCATGGTCTTCTCATCACAATGCTCCATGAAATTTGTCATCACAATGCTCAATACACTTGTCATCACAATGTTCCCTGACACTTGTTGTCTGTATGCTCCTTGAACTCTGTCATGGAAAGGCTCCATGCCTTTTTCATCACAATGATCCATGCCGTTTTCATCACAATGCTCCAAGACCCCTTTAATCACAATGCTCCATGTCCTTGTCATCACAAAGCTCCATGACGCCTGTCATCAGAGTGCTCCATGGCCTTTTCCTCACAATGCTCCAAGCCCTGGTTTTCACAATGCTCCAAGAACCCTGTAATCACAATGCACCATGCCCCATTTCATCATAATGCTCCATGAGACTTGGCATCACAAGTCTCCATGTACTCATCACAATGCTCCAGGACCTTGTCATCACTAAGCTCCATTCCATTGTCATCACAATGCTCCATGACCCCTGTCTTCACAATACTCCATGAACATTTTCAGCCCAATGCTCCATAAACTTCTCATCACAATGCTCCATGACCAATATCATAACAATGTTCCATGACCACTGTCATCACAGAACTCCATGTCACCAGACAACAAAATGATCCGAGACTCTTGTCATCAAAATGTTCCTTTCCCTAGACATCAAAATGCTCCATGACCCCTCTCATCACAATACTCTATGAACATTTTCAGCCCTATGCTCCATGACCCTTGTCATCACAATGATCCATGCCCTTGTCATCCCAATGATCCATGAACCTTGTATTCACAATGCTCTGTGACTCTTGTCATCACAGTGCTCCATGACACCTGTCATCACAATGCTCCATGCCTTTGTCAGCAAACTGCTACATGACCTTGTCATTACAATGCTCTATGTGCTTTTCATCACAATATTCAATTACCATTGTCATCACAATCCTCCATGAACCGTGGGATCACATTGTTTCATGTCCTAGACATCACAATGCTCCATGCTCCTTGAAATCAAAATGATCCATGACCTCTGTCATCACAATGCTCCAAACCCTTGTGATCACAATGTTCCATAACACTTGTCATCACAACGCTCCATGATGCTTGTCATCACAATACTCCATGCCCTTTTCATCACAATGCTCCATGACCTTTGTTATCACAATTCTCAATACACTTGTCATCACAATGCTCCCTGACACTTGTCGTCAGAATGCTCCTTGAACCCTGTCACGAAAATGCTCCATGCCTTTTCCATCACAATGCCTCATGCCGTTTTCATCACAGTGCTCCATGCCATTGTCATCAAAATACTCCACAAGCTTGTCATCAGAATGCTCCATGACATTTGTCATCACAATTCTCCATGCACTTGTCGGCACAATGCTCCCTAACCATTGTCATCACAATGCTCCAAGCCATTGTCATCACAATGCTCCATTACCTTTATCATCAGAATCCTCCATGACACTTGGCATCACAATGCTCCATGCCATTGTCATCACAATGGGCCTTTACATATGTCATCACAATGCTCCCTGACACCTGTCTTCACAATACTGCATGACCTGGTCATCACAATGCTCCATGCCCTTGTCATCAAAATGCACCATTGCAAAAGTCATCGCAATAATCCATGAAACTTATTAGACCAATGGTCCATGCCCTTGTCATCACAATTCTCCATGCCTTTATTATCACAATGCTCCATGACCCCTGTCATCACAATACTCCGTGACTCCAGTCATCATAATGCTTCATGAGCATAGTTATCACAATGGTCCATGCCCTCGTCATCAACAGTCTCTGTGACCATTTTAACCAAAATGCTCCATGAACTTTTCATCACAATGCTCTTTGACCCTTGTCATCCCAATGCTCTATGCCTTTCTCTGTCCAATGCTCCATTACCCATGTCATCACAATGCTCCATGAGGTTGTCAGCACAATGCTCCGTGACACATGTCATCACAATGCGCCATACGCTTGTCATCACAGTGCTCCCCAACCTTGTCATCACAATGCTCCATAACCATTCTCTTCACAATGCTCCATGCAATTCTCATCAAAATGCTCTCTCACCACTGATATCTCAATGTTACATCACTATTCATCACAATACTCCCTCCCACCTGTCATCAAAATGCTCCATGACTCCTGTCATCACAATGCTACATGCACTTATCATCACAAAGTTCGAAGACCTATGACATCACAATGTTCCATAACCCCTGTCATCAAAATGCTCCATGACCCTTTTCATCAAAATGCTCCATGCCCTGGTCATCACAATGCTCCATGTCCCTTGTCATCATATTTCTCCATGTCCTTGTCAACGCAATGCTCCATGACAGTTCTCATTACACTGTTACGTATTTTTGTCATCACAATTCTCCATGCACATGTCATCGCAATACCCCAAGACCCCTGACATAGCAAGCTCCATGCCTCTGTCATCACAATGCTTCACGACCCTTTCATCAAAATTCTCAATGGCCGTTGTCATCAAAATGCTCCATACCCTTGTCATAACAGTGCACCATTCCAACTGTCATCACAATAATCCATGAAACTTATTAGACCAATGCTCCATGCCCTTGTCATCACAATGCTCCATGGCTTTGTTGTCACATTGCTCCATGACCACTGTCATCACAATGCTCCGTGACTCCAGTCATCACAATGCTTCATGACCTTTGTCATCACAACGGTCCATGCCCTCATCATCAACAGTCTCTGTGACCTTTTTAACCACAATGCTCCATTAACATTTCATCACAATGCTCTTTGACCCTTGTCATCACAATGCTCTATGCCTTTCTCAGCACAATGCTCCATGACACTTGTCATCACAATGCTCCATGCGCTTGTCAGAACAATGCTCCACGACACATGTCATCAAAATGCACCATTCGCTTGTCATCAGAGTGCTCCACAATCTTGTCATCACAATGCTCCATAAACCTTGTCATCACAATGCTCCATGCACTTCTCATCAAAATGCTCTCTCACCATTGATATCACAATGTTACATCACTATTCGTCACAATACTCCCTCACCCCTGGCATCAC